>NC_065890.1:12400000-13600000 GCF_905147045.1 Nymphalis io | reverse complement strand
TAATAAAACTAAAAATTTAAATGAAGATTTTGGAAAGAGTCAGGTGAAGTAATGGATAGAAAAGAGATGTTACCGAAGATTTCTTCTTCATAACCGAGCGAATACCACCCAGTTTTCATAATTATTCTTTTTATTGAAGCTAATTCAAAACATTATTTTTGTGGTTGGGAATGATGTGTCTCCTATAATTAATAGTATTTATTTACTTTTAAATTAAAGTAAAGTGTTGCATTGGATTAATTATATGTACAACTGTCGGAGATCCAAGTAAATATGTCTTACAGCATCCTTCTTCGGAGTATACCGGATGACATTGCAGTGATTTTCATTGTTTAAAATAGAGCCATACGGACTATCTATAATTTAGGAACTAGAACTTCGATCAGAGATATGTTTACGAATGTTGGTATTATGAAAGTTGCATCACAGTATATTTATGCAAATATTTTATATAAATAAACATATTAATCAGTATATAAAGAAAAGTGACATCAATTTAACACTATAAATAAAAATAAAATAATCATTCAAAACTTTAATCTTAATAAAGTTAATCAATCGTTTTTAGCTAGGTATACGCATTTTTAATAAAATTCCGCAATCTGTACTTGAGTTGCCACAAAGCAGGCTTCAATTAGTTATAAAAAATAATCTTATTAGTAAAGTCAATTGCTTTCTTACTGAATATATGTCTGACAAAAATGCGTGGATTGAATGACTGCTAGATCTCATGCAGGAGTTAAAAGCACGTAATTAATAAAAAATTGGATTTAAAAAAAAAAACAAAGAGTAACTACTAAATTTCGTGCCGATTCTTTTCGGTAGAATCCACAATCCGAACTGGTGGTAACGCTTGATCGGTAGATGGAAGTACTTGTAAAAGTCTATTTGAATAATAAATATTTTGATTTTGAATAAATAAATTTCATACTCGGCGTTGAACAATCGTGAGGAAACCTTAATAAGTTAAATACGATTTTGCCACACGTATATTTACCAGTCTGCAATAGAACAGCATAGTGGAATATCAGTTTGCCTTTTTGGGATAAAGTTCGAAAACACTAACTGACATGCATTATTAGATTCTGTTTACAAACAAAGAGGTTACATGGGATAAAAGATCATTTGAAAGTGGCATCGCTCTGATCGCGAACAATCCGATATACCGCAGGCGCTTATGGTCATTTCTTGTAAGCATTATTTACTGGCCATAAATCTTAGACGCTCATTAGACCGAGTGTGGACTTTTACAGTCCGAGCCCATACAAGTTTACCTATTTAATAATTTTTATTCTTCTCGCGGCCATTTTCGTCGAGTTCAATGGTTTAGCGGAGATTTGAATATTAGAAATAGTCGTAAAACGTCGTTCTATAACATATATGTAGCCATTGTTCATTGTTATTTTAGAAACAACCGACAGGAAAACGGTAAATAAGTGCCTCGTTTCTCAAGTGTCTACCAATTTTTTTTAATAAAAATAGATAGGCAGACTGACACCTCATGGTAATTGGTAACCACAGCCTATAGACATTGACAGTGCGCAAAATAATAACCATGGAAAAATAAAGTCAATACACCACCAACCTTGGGAACTAAGGTGTTATTTTTGTTCCAGTAATTACCCTGGTTCACTCACTCTTCAAACCATAACAACAATACTGTATTGCTATTTATAATATCTATTATACAATGAGGTAACTTGTAACAAGGAATACATATAAACATATATTAGAGAACCCTGCTTGAAATCAACTCCGGGTTTATGCCTAAGCGTACAAGGCACCAACCTCCAATAGCCTTAGGGAGCCTAATAATATAATTTTATTCTAACCGTTAACCAGAATGCCCCCCCCCCCCCTTAAATGCCTAGGGGCCTTGAATTGCTACATATCTGCTAATAATAAAATGTCCAACAAAAACTTATAATAGTATCAAGTCAGAATTAAGACTATGATAACCACGCTATAAGATTCTAAGAAGTTATTTTTTCCTATAAATCTAGAATATTTCACCGCTACATAGCATAACTAATAACAGTAGAACATTTTGACTGTATACAAAGAAACAGTCGAATAACGGCAGCCATCTTGGGTAGCATTTAATTGACTTAGAAAAATGCTAAGGATAATGTTAGCTTGGTTTTATTTTGTCTCGCTGGGCGAGTGTCGGGCGAATTGAACGAACCACGGTTCCGTGATGGGAGCAGAGAAGGTGGGCAGAGTTGACAATACGCTTATATATATTATAAAACTGAAAAGTGTCTGTATTTGGAATAATTTAAAATTATAATACTAATTCGAATTCGAATTTCAAAAGATACCATTTTAAATAATATCGTTAGCGACAAGATACGAAAAAAGCAGTAAGGACTATACCTTAGTTACGCAACATGCTGTTTATATATAATATTATAAATGCGAAAGTATTTTCTGTCCGATTGTCTGTCTGTCTGTCTGTTATGCTTTACGACTATACAACCGATTTTGAGGAAATTTTATATGACATTTGCTACCTTTTTTTACCTAACACCTGACTGAAAAGCACGCAGGTGAAAACTAGTATTATATAGATATTCTTTGTAAATTAGCACACTAATTGGGTAAATTAGCACACGTTGGGTTTCAAAGTTAATCTTATGCGTAGCGGGAAACCCGCAGTTTCGTATGTAGATCTGCAAATGTACCCTACACGTATTAGAAAAGAGTGTAGGAATAAGGGTAGAGAAAACCTTTGCCCAGCAGTGGGATATTAAATTAATTAAACTTTGTCTTGTATGTCTTAATAACTTAGATTCGTGCACGTTGCGAGTCTTATTACAAAGCATTTCTCACTGATGTCCTGCAATGCCCGCTCTGTTCCTACACAAATCTGTAACCAGTAAACAATAGTCAAAACAAAGCGAACTTTTTATACGGCAAATCGTAAGGCGGAATGTAGGCCGTACCGTATAATGAGCTTCGGTGCACGAAATTTATTATACGACGATCTTTCTGAGAAACTACTGAATAATACGGTGGCGGCGGCCGAGGTATGCGGGTTCGGTTCCCGTGTGCCGACCGGCACAGTTATGTTCGTTATGCTTACGTAACCGAGCAAAAAGTTTAATCTGGACGACGGTTGTAGGTATTAGCTTGAAAATGTAACGGGTTGGATGATTTTGTCCTATTTCGATTGAAGTTTAGTAGATTTATGCGCTTATAATATACATAACTAGGCGTGTTTATTATGCTTAATAATAATTTACTTAAAACTTTTAACTCGAATAAAGAATCTAAGAAAAATATAGTCTTGTAAATTGCTTATAAGATTTATAAGGTCGTGGGTTCTAGAAAGTTTTTCTTTAGTAGAAAATCTAAGTAGCCGCTCGGCATAAAGAAGATGGCAATGTTACACTCCTGTGCATTGAAAAGCACGTAAAGCAATTTGAATAGGAGTATGATACCATTATTAATACGATATTATACCTTATTCGAAATAAACTCGTCATGTACTACCCGTATATCATATTTCTTATTACAATATAACTCGTCTATAAAATCTTTTTATATTGCTAATTTAAAGTCATATAAAATAACTAAGTAATAAAATACTCAGTGAACAGATACATAAAAACCTAAAAATCATTATTCGTCCAAAATTAATCTCAATAAAACTTCTGATGCTGCAAAATTAAAACGAGTTTAATTTTAATAAATTAAAATTAATTTTCGTCTCTATTTCTTAGGTACATAAGACAAAAAGTCTGATGAAAGTGTGATATGTCGAAAGATAATAACATAAATCGCTTTATTCATATTAAAAAAATACAACATTCTAGTATTATCATACGCACACAACCACGGAAAAGTTGCGTAGATCATTATAAATTCTAGGCGATTCGCTCTCATTAGCTGCGTCTGCGCATAATGCACAAATCGCGGATAACTGTGGGTCAGACGACCTTGTCCGTTTCACGGAACGGCGCTCGCTCAGCCACGCCCCCCGCCCGCTGCGGGACGAATATCAAACGAGTCCAACTATACCAAAATGATTTTTCTTAAAACAATATTTGAAAGCTATTCTGCCAATCTGATTAAAAAATAATAGAGTTAAAAAAAGTAATAAGTATACTTCATTTATCCACCAACCCTCAAAAGGACATAAGGTCTTATCGCAGCATTGGGACATTCACAGGCTGTGTTCATGTATATACATATACTTATGATAACACTCTCTCGGAAAGTAATTATCCAACTGTCATAAGTTAACTCGTTGGTACAATTTCTGGTCGACAGCAGATCATGTAGTCCCACCAATACAGATTTAGTGTTTTTTTTTCAACAACAGTCCGAGCTGAAAGAAGTTGACAGTCACTCTACCGAGCCTCGGAAAGCGGGTAAACCTGTTTGTTCTGCGTCTTACGTTTCATGACGTTGTGGTTTATGAATATTTTTTGCATTTTATCTAAAACATAATTATGTGATTCACAATTCGGCAGGTACCTACTACCTACCTACACATCGAGCGCCAGGCAGCAATACTTTCGTATTTCTGTATTCCAGACTCAAAGAATGAGCCAATATAATCACGGGCGCAAAGGCAGTAATATTTAAGTTTTCATGGTAGGTATCCCATTGGTAATGTAAACATTAGTAAATTTATCCTAAACTGACATTAGTTAGCACATAACTAATGTCATAATAGTGGAACGGGGAAGAAATTCAGTATAACATCCGGACCTCATTTAAGTTTCGATAAAATTTCTAAAATGGATCATAATTTTAACGCCATCGAAAGGTCAAGCTCCGATACAACCAAACGATGACTCAATCAAACGATGCGATGATCAATTCATTCATAAAGTGACGCCACTCAGCCATAAAATACGCCATATTTAAATGATTGTTTGTAATCGATTTGTGAGTTCGCACAAAACAATCACAACAGCATTATTATTTATTTAAAAGCTAATACAGATACTAATTGGACTTGGTGATACAAGGTCACGTCTGCTAATAGACATTGGCATGTACAGTATACCAATAATAAATGATCAGTAACAAAACATTGACAATAAAAAAAAACCAAAAGGATTTACTTTCACTTCTACAACTAAAGTTTGTTTTCAAATTTCAAATCAAATCCGTAAAATAACGAACGAATAATATCAGAATCTTCTAGTATAAATTGAAAATATATTTTTTTCGTCAGATCGACAAATGATTGAGAAAAAAAATATCAGGCTACAGGCTTTTACGGGGACGGAAACGTTAAATACGGGTGAAAACGCGAGGAACAGCTAGTGCTGAATAAATTGAGACTGCCTCTGTATAAAGAGAATAAAATTTTAATGACCTATCTGTAAATAGTAACACTTTGGACAATTATCGTGCCCAGTTCTAACAATAGCTTAACTGGAGAGAAAAATGAATATTTTCAATTAAAATCAGACTACTAGTATACAAAAATTCAATGGGTTCTTGTCACAGTGTAGTAAGTAATATTGTATTAGTTTTTTTAGTACACATTCCATTAAAGTATAATAGTCATAGGCATAACAGATAATAACAACAAAATATTATTAAGCAATGTAACAGGTATGTCACATATTATATTATATTCTCAAGAACACATTCAATATAACTTATTAGACGCTTATGTTGAAAATATTAACCAATAAAATTATATTTTAACAACGACATTTACAACCCGCGTAAATTATGCTTATAATAAACGACAAATTCCTCATGGCAGTAATTCTTTAAGATCTAAATTAACGGAATAACGGAACTAAAGAGGTCGCATGTCTATGAAATAAAATACTTTTTGGTCATTGCCAAATAAACACATGCTATAATCATAGTTGTAATTGCGCATGCGAATTGAGAGGATTATAATTGCCGAGTAACGAATAGGACGTTTGGTGTTAAGGCGATGAATGTTTAATTAAAATAATCTTTATTAATTAGCCGAGTATATTTGAAGTTATTTTAAATGTAAGTAACAAACTGTTTTCTTTTTTTAAATATGAAATGGTCGCGACTTATTTCATGTTAACCTACGAAATTGGAAACTAAATTCTAGTGTATTTACATTATAGATAGTAAAACCATATTTATTATATAAGATTGAATGTTTATGATTGAATGGTAGTATCTAAAAACTTATTTAACAATTTTGACACTTTAATATAGATATATATAAGTTATTATATTATATTTAGCACAATGTAGCCCTAATAAGATTGGTTAAAATCACTTTTACAGATAGCAATGGGAAATAGTTTTTTAATATGTTAAAGATTTTTTCAATATTATTTATATATATTAGATAAAAAAGGCGCGCTAAAAGTCATTTCTAATACATATAAGCTACCTCTTAAGATAATAAAAAGTGTGGGTGGTGCAAAATGACCGTTTATGTAATTTGAAATTTGTTGTTCCGAACGTCAATAATTCTAATTGTCTACAAACATAGATTGCTTTATATTTTGCAATTAAAGGAATATGGCACAAGGCGGTCATCGAATAACGGATTACGATGAAATCATAACGTTTAATAACCAACACAAAACTTTACCTCTATGACTTATTAAATATTGTACGGGTTGAACAATTTTATTTTCTATCTTAATTATTATATTATACGAAAATTTTTGTATTCTTGAGTAAAATAATTGAAATTTTCGAAGATCCCTATCATTATACAGCCTGTTGTGTCTGTTGACGAAAGCATTCTTAAAATCGGTTTAGTAGTTTCGGAGTTTATCCATTACAAACAAACATTCAAAAAATCAAATATTATGCCTTTACAATATTAGTATTGATATGTACGTACATATTACAACATGTAGACGTAAATATGGGGCTAATAGTGTCAGGTATATTATGGAAAAATGATTTTATTATTAGTGGATGTTTGTTAAAGTAAGATGCTTATACTGAAATAGTATTTTCTTCTTTATTTTTTTTATTATTATATTATTTTGTTCATCTAAAACTTATGAACTAAAAACACGAATAGTGATTCTTGCCAACGAGTTAGCCTTTAGCAACAAAATTAACCCTACTTTAAATAACCTTCATTGTATTTTATTAATTACTAGTTAATTGCATCCCTTAGTAGGTATGCAGTTGCTAATCAATTACCTGGTGGGGGTGGTGGGAGCGGTGCTGGCGCGGCGGGTCGCGGGGCTCGTGCGCGCGCGCACCGCTCATGCTACGCCGAGGCGCATGCCCGACGACGCGCCACCGCGCTGCAACATAACATAACTTTAAATATAATATATATCTATAAAATTTCCTATCTTATATATGTATCTGTCCGATCATACTTTAGATCTATATGTTAAATTCGGGATTATGACCCATTGCACAAGCTTACAAAACGATAATTTAAAATTAGTCTAGTTAAAAACCCGTTACATTGGAATTTGTTGTTGACCCTTATATTGTTGAACTATTAAGACTTCACCGCGAATAAATAAATACTAATTCAATAATAAATAACAATATCTTGAAAAACATTAATAATGCTGCGCACGGGTTAAATCCAACTTTCAAGCTTCGCTTTGCTCGAATAAAATAAACTTGAACTAAATAGTTGTAAACCTACTAGATAATTTATCAAGGTACTTTTTGATACGGACCCGGGCCGGGCTTCGAACCGGGTGCAAAGGTTAACGGCGGCGGTTACATTTGAAAGTTGTCATTCTACCTGCGCCCGCGCAGCTTGTGTCAACGCGAACTCTCACGGGGTCACAATGTTTTGATGACAAAAAAAAAAAATGTGTTTACGCTTCTTTAATAAAATTATTAATGTTCACTTGGTATTTTTACCGTAAAAATAAATATGTCATGTCGAAAAATAATAAATGAATATAATAAGTTATAACGTTATTATTGCAATAACAAAATAATGAACATAGTGCGAACTGTTGTGCGAGATTAATGTAAGTATATTCCATAATATGTTTATCAGTTTAATATCTATACTAACAAATGAGAAGTGTTTTCTTATGTATCTAACTGATAAAACTACAGGGCCAATATATACCGTATTTTAGTCGAAAATGAAGAAAAGATAATCAAACCTTAGATTTATACACTCCATGCGATTTCTAATAGCTCTGCTGTATTATGCTCTACAAACAGTTCTTGATTAATTTACTTCTTCTTTTTTTATAGAATAGGAAGGTGGACGAGCATGGACATTGGCATTGTAAGAAATGTCAACCATTGCTTATAGCCAATGCGCCACCAACCTTGGGAACTAAGATTTTACGTCCCTTGTGCCTGTAATTACACTGGCTCACTCACCCTTCAAACCGGAACACAACAATATCAAGCATTGCTGTTTTGCGGTAGAATATCTGATGAGTGGGTGGTACCTACCCAGACGAGCTTGCACAAAGCCCTACCACCAGTGAATACCTTTATTTATAATACAACACTATTCCACTTTACTAGTTATAACCACTTTAATTTAACTTCCAAAGTTCAGATTAGAACTTCGGGGAACTTTTTGATGAAAAACGCAATTTTTCCGCGAATCGCGATTATTCAAGATTTCGACCAATAATATCGTGTCAATTCGATGTTAATTTGTCATTACCCCTCTTGTGATTGGAATAGGCTATAGCCTAATATAATAGCATGATGTATATGTGTATACACATTAAACTTATACCTAAGTATCTGCGCCTCGCGTGGATTTCAATTTCTTGTATATATATATATATATGTATATGTATGTGTGTATACATAAGTTAAAACTACAAAGCAAACTGCCTACAAATAGCATCAGTAGTTTGGTTATACATGTACATAATTTTTTTAACTTTGTATCTAACTAGATATGTCATGTTATGTGTAGACAACAAACGTGTTATGTGTAGATAAATTCTTAAATAATAAAAATAAATATAAACATATAATGGTGAAAGAGAACATTTTTCATTCGAACAGCGTGATGAATATGATATAAGCCTTTTTCAAAAAAAGAGAGATGGCCTTGTCCTAGCAGTGGAATATTTACATTCACTTGAACATTCTATATAAAATATACTAGTGCGTAAACATACGACGCCGTAATTATTAACCGCAACGCAGATACCACGGTCGACTGCTTGTGTAAATTGATGAACTAAACTCAAAGTTTAATTTTTTTTGCATACAAAATGCTTAGAATTACGTCACCGCGCGTCGCTAATAGCACATTATTTCTCGTCGGTATTTAAGCGCGTGCACAAATGCACCCATTACAAAAGCGGTGCCGCTTCTTTTGCGGCGCCGTATGTAACCACCCTTAAACGTTTAAACAATTTAAATAAAAAAAAACAAACATTATTTATTTCTTTGAAAATGCTAATTTTTATCTAACATTTTTGTATTGTAAGTGAAGTCGGGAAAAATATAGTTTTATGAATAAATCTAGTACCTAAAGCAATGTAAAAAAACGTATATTATGTTCGTATAAACGTATGTATGTTATGCTCCACTTTGTGGTATAAATAATATTTAAAAAAAAATGTTGTAACACATGAAATGTTTCTATATAAATATACTAGGTAAAAACTCAGTGCTGTTTAACTAGAGTTGAACCCGCAAACTTCGATCACGCGTCCCATCCATCGTACCATTTCATCTTTGTGTAAAGTATATTCTTTCATTACTTTTTATATCACTTTTTATTTATATTACATTATTTTTTATATCTTTGCTGTGCTATTTATGTATAAATATATATACAGATGGCATATTAATTATTTTAGTAATTAAAAAAAATATATTTTTATTTTAACCAATAAATAACAGTAAAAAAATATTGAGCGCCATTTTTAAAATATGCAATAGAAACTCTCTGCTATTTATAAAAAAAAATATACATATGTATATTACAGCATTAAATTAAAAAAAAAATTAAAACTATAATCCTATACCCATCCCTTTCGCTCTTATTGACTTCTGTCATTTTGATAATGGCTCTTAACCCGACCATTAAAAAGATCCTCTCCGCCCCTCCGCAACCAGAATATCAAGGTATAAACGGAGTGAATGATAAGACACCCGCAGGTCAAAATAAGTTGGCGAGGGTACCACTGCATCTGATACTGCACAAATTCTCGGTCAAGGTCGATAGACCTGCAGTAACTGCAATGTTACGTATAATATTTTATGCATATAATATGGTGAGTTTTTAATTTTAAAACGCGCGAATTAATTACCATTAATATAGAAAATATTAAAAGGAATTATTGTTAACGTATAATTTGTTAAAATGGTTGTCGTGGCAAGAATTTTGATAATTGTAAAAATAAACATTAATAATACATGTTATCGCAATTTATTACATTACCGAATTAACTAAAAGATAGGGAGAAAGTTTTTATATAAAAGAGTTGTAATTATTATTAAACAAAGATGACGCATAACACCTTTGTCTGACATGCGCATTAGCGTCCTTGCTAATATAATTAGTATTAAAAATAAAATTATACATTTTAACTCAACTAAAACCTTCATACATGTTAAACCTTATTACAGAAATCAAGTATAATAAAAAAAAACCATTTAAAACCGTTTCATAAGTAGACAACGAAATACGATTAAAGCGGAATGATGGGTTATATTATTTCATGCATAGAAAACATCGATTTTGTTCACACAACGCCTACAATTAACCTTAATTATTAAATATAGAATATTAGTCTGTATTTAACACTAAAGCCTGTGTTTGTATCACATATACATAGAAATTGTTCTTTGAATCATATAAACACAGCGTTACTTACAAGAAACAATTGAAAAAACTTACACTAAACACGAGATAATCTGTGTGTACGATGAAACAACAAAAGCAACGTCACTACACTACAGTTTTGAACACAATGCTACTTAATGCACTTTTTTACTGAATTTTCACAAGCCCTGAAAACTGCAGGCCATACCACTGACATTTGTCATGTGCGGCAGGGTTTCGGGCGTGTTCGGCAACATTCGGCAATATTCATGGCGCTCCTATCGCTACGGCAAGCAGCTTGCGTGCGGTATCGATCGCAGCCTCGGCGCCCGGCCGCCGGCCGCCGGTGGCGCCCCCGCTTGGCGCTAATGAAAGCTGATGGATGTCTATTATTTAGCAACCTCCGAGAATGTACGCAAAATTAATGGTTATTTTATTGATTTATTGAACGCTAAATTGATATTTGATTCGGGAAGCGGAGTTTTTGAGACGTGAAACTTCTAAAGTTTGATGATGTCGAAGTTTTCTTTCACGGAACGTAAACATGTGGAATATAGAGATAACTCTTGCGATTTGAATGAGGACCTACTCAAAACGCAATAAGGTGTATATTTGTGTACCAAAATATGCCAAATAAGCTTTGGCTAACAAAACTACTTACTTCAAAGTTTGTAAGCCTAAGGATATTAGTGAGTAATTGTATACGTTCAACATAAATAAATTATTATCTTTTATTTTTTAAGACATGGTACCGCACAGACTTCTCTGTCGATGCACGAGTCATAGTGAAACTTTGAAATAAAAATTTAAGATAAATTCATGAAATTATAATCGGTAAATATATCTTTAATGGTCATATTGGATTTATTGAAATGTATGATCATATTGAAAAATCTATGACTTCACCAACGACGCTTATCATCGTCCCTACAATATATCGGTTGTGACACAAGTGTTACCGTACTTTTATATTTCAAATATGTATTCGGACTCGAAAAAGGGCTAACTGGTGTTAGTGGTCCACCGCCACCATAGACATTGGACACTGTAAGAAATATTAAGTATCAGTTACAAATTTCAATACGCCACCAAACTTGGAAGGAAGAGTTTTTCGCGGTTATAATGTAGGTAATTTTATTCACGATATTTTATCTTTTCACCTTAATATCGTTTTTTTATATAATAAATTTGCACTTAAATAATATCAATAGTTTATTCTATATAAAAACACACCTGTTAAAGTCCCATTTCTAGACCAAGGCTCTCCTCTTAAAAAGAAGTTTTGGAGCTTTCACCACGCTGCTCAATGCGGGTGGCTGGGTTACTGCTTTCCATCACCGAGCGCAAGAAGAACTAGAAACACAAATTAAGCACATGAAAATATGTTGTGAAGGATTGAGCCATTATAAGGGACAATATCTTAGGTGGTTGACGATTCCTTGATGGTATAATAGCTGGTAATCACTTACCAACAGGTACTTTACTTGTCTGCTTTCCTAGAATACTTCAAAAAATAATTCTAAGAACGTCAAATTAGGAACAAAATATTTCCATAAATGTCGTTTTCAATAAAAATTGACGTGATTGGATCGAATTTCCCGCGTCGAACCGGCACATTTAGATTGAGTGCACTTGTTTTTCACTGTCTCCGCGGCTAATGGCGCCATTTCTCATTTACCCTCCTTGCTTTCGGGAGGGCAGTGCGTGTCGAGATATAACTAAGCCATTGGATAACCTATTACGGATATATCTTTTGTCGATGGCGAATTTCTAATTTAGTAACGGGAAAAATTTGTAAGCTCATTATGACAATTAATTTGAAGTTTGCCATCATCAAATACACCGAAAATAATTAGTACTTTCTTATTATAGATTTACTTATACATTATTAAAATGACAATACTTGATAAGTATTTTACTTTACTAAATAAAATGAAAATTGTTTTTCTATTTAAGCAGGCGTACAAAAGCACATGAATAATTTTCGAAGAACTAGCAAATGGTAAGTGGTGAACACGAAGGGAAACGTGTGAACTACTCGACACAACGTACATGTACAAACTTGTTGAAATAAATGTAAAGCTATTACTGGTTTAAAATGTAGATTCTACCAGAAAACTCAGTAGTTACTATCAAATGAGTTTAGATACTTAAAATTTATATATCGAACATCGAAATCATTGTAAAACCGAGACATCATGATCATTGAGAGCTGACTGGATGCGATTCTGTATAACGATCCTCCATGCGGGGTCCATGGCGGAAAACAGACGCAACAAAACAATAAATGTTAAAAAAGTAATACAACAAACAGGTGTATAAAATAGATATAAAATAATATAACATATTAGAAACTGACGATTAAAGAAACGAAGACCCGTTCGAAAAATAGCGGGAACACAATGATACAAACACAAACATTAAACAATTAAAATATATATTATATATCCTAACGGATATCGACTAATATGACATCTACGCTTTTTAGTATTTTTTGTTACCCACCCTTTAATTAAGCTAACTCACTCACCCTTCAAAACGGAACACAATACAAAGATTAAAGTCTATGTTTGGCGGTAGAATAATGATTAGCGGGTACCTTCGCAGACGAACCTGCATAAAAACCAGACGGGCTAATATTATATATAAGACAATATATATTGTGCAAAGCGTGGAGTTTGTATTCGTTGATATTAAATGAGGTATTTTTTACTTAAAGCCGAGAATGCACTGTGGCTAAAATATGTGGACCTAAACTAAAGATTAGGGGTTCTTAACCGGGCAAGCACATCTGAGTATATTAATTGTGTTAGATGTAATTAATGTGTGCTCATAATTCACCTTGAGCTCAGTGGTGAAGGCAAACATTCTTCTTTCATATTTAACAACGTTTCACCAACCCGTATTAGATCAGTGCAGTAAAACAAGTGCTACCTTCTCATCGAGAATAAACAAGTACTATGTTTATTCTCGATGAGATTTATATAGAACATGTAGTACTCGTATGGATTGGAAACATATTTTTATGATTAAATTAATAATAAATAACGATACAACCAATCTTGTTTAGTCTACTTGAATAAAATGTAGATAGTTTTATTCTAATATATGTATATATATGTATAGCAGTTTAATTTACAGTTAGCTTAATTTTGTAAACAAACTTTTATTTATTTGGGATAGTGGTCATTTAAATATTTTATAAATTAATTATATTCATTAGTATAAATAAAATTTTATTTTTTGCGTGAAACTAATTTTTATGTTAAGAATTAAACATATAGATATTATTTACATTATTAGGCTAAAACGTAAGGACTATACGTGCGATTTCAGGTCAAACTAGTTTGTCATAGGACAAATCGTTTAATCCTACACTTATATATTATGTTTAGCCAAGGATAATCTAGTTTCAGCATGTTCCGTATTCCAATGGCCAAATTGAGGCGGCTGAGATATCGTAATCGCTTCTTACTCGATTCTGCTCCGCATTGGACAGCGTGGTCGAATAAGCTCCAAGCCTTCTCCTCGAAGGGAACAGGCTCTAGCCCATCAGAGGAACATTCACAGACTGTTACATTTGTACTGTTGTTCTATTACCGTAGTGTACAACCAAATAATAGGTACCTAGCTAATATGTATTATTATATATAAATTTGCGGCTGTGTCAATTTACATATATATATATATATATATATATATATATATATATATATATATATATATATATATATATATATTATATTCATACTCATAAAGAAACTGTACTAATTATTACAATAAAAGTAATTTGGAGGTGTCCGCGTGAAAGATAAACACACAGAGATGGACAGTGAAAAGAAAATGTAGGTAAATACTAAAAGTATTGACATTTATATACAGACAATTCTTTATCTAATTTTTATATTTTTACACATATAATACAATAACTGCCTCGTTGGTCTAGTATATGTAAGGCCGCTGACTCGGAGTTCCTGGGTTCAATTCCCAGGATGGGCCAATAAATAGTTATTGAATTTTTCTGTCAGAAAATTATCAGTAGCAGCCCGGAGTCTTGGAAGTTGGAAGTGTGTATATTCCCGTGCCTCGGAAAGCACGTAAAGCCGTTGGTCCTGCGCCTGAACCCTTTCCGGTTATATAGGATTGCCGTTCCATTCGACCCGTCCCAAGAGTTATGGAATAGAGAGTGCACCTGTGTTTGCGCATACACTTATGCACTATAATATCTCCTGCGCAGTTGGCTAATGTCTCTTGAGATACGCCGCCGTAGCCGAAATCGGTCTGGAGGACATTATAATGAAATCAAACGTTGAATTGTGTTACGTAATTAATAATTAATTTTATTTGACAATATAAATAGTACTCCTATATCAACTTAAAGATTTTATATTACATAAATGATATGAAATGGTTATCTGCAAAACACGACTTGTTTAATGTTAAAAACCCATTTCTATAATGACATCAAAGGACAATAGTAAGTAGTGGCGGATTGATGGTTAGTCTTCACAACTGTGATGTTGGATAGAGATTGGTAGTATAAGAAATATAATTACACTCCATTCGCCGCCAATGCGCCGCCAATCTTAAGAACTGAGATTATGTCCCTTCTTAATTACACCAGCTCACTAATCCTTCGAATCGAACAACAAACAAGAATACGAATCATTGCTGTTTAGCGGTAGAATAATAATATTAACAGACCTTAGACAAAGCTTGCATTAAGCTCCTATAAAAATAAACCAAATGATCTCAAACAGTTATAGCATTTTTGTAAATACATACTTATATGTACACATATAGATCATCCAGACTCAGGACAAACAGTTCATGCGTGCATGTTCATGCACACAAATGTCTGTTCTGTGTAGGAACCGAACCCACAACCAGCACGTCATTTTTATTGTCGTCATAGTTAACCAACAACTATAAATATTTTCAGATTTATTACGAATACTCCATATAACGATTAGAAGTTGTTTAAATTTTACTTCCCAGATTGGTTTACGTAATAACTTTGTTAAGTAGAAACCATGAGGTACAATTAAAGACTCGTATTACAGAGGAAGCAATGTCTAGTGGTGAGTCCACTGACTGTCAAGTGTCATTTCCTCATCTGGTGTTCATATCAATAAAAAACTCTCATATCATTGTGGTCAGTTGAGTGAACCTTAATGAACACGAAAATCAATTTAAACGATTATGATTAGAATATCGCAATACTATCTTAAATATGCCTTACTATATATTTTTTATGACTTCATAGACAATAAATCTGTATTTTTTTTAATTTCATCTTATCTTTTTTATAGCTTTATATTAACACAGTGGAACATAAATAACGAAAAGTTATAATTATAAATAATATAATTTGCAATTAAAAATATTCGAATAAATTGAAAGGACAAAATAAAACCGTAAAAAGTCTTTTGTAATTAATTTCTTTGTAAATACGAATAACGCAAGAATTTTTATCGAGTTTGTTTGTTTTTAACAACAATCTTACAAATTTTATATATTTTTTTACCCGACATAAAATTGAATATATTTGAATATTAGCTAACCACCCGCACTTTGCACGAATGAAATACGGATTTTATCCCGTACTATTTTTTAAATCGCGTTGCAAAACCTAGATTGTTATAAGTTAAACGTCTGTGTGGCTGTCTGTGATACGTAACTCTTATACGGTTGTACCGATTTAAAGTTATTCTTTTTAGTTTTAAAGGTAACTCATTCGAAAATGTTCTTAACTATGTTCAAAGGAAATCTGTTCAGCTGTTTGAAGATTATCAGTTCTTTTCTAGGCGATGAATGGATGTGAAACGATCTTTTATAGATAAATTCTATCTATCTATTCTAAATTCAATCGGTTTAGTTGTTTTTGCGTAAAACAGGAAAAAACAAACATACAAAATTTACCTCATTATAATAGTATTTAAAATAATGCAGCAATTATAGATAGTGGATTTAATATATTAAATCCCATGGTTGACAGCAAATTGTCATTATAAGGAATGATTTTATCTCTCCCTGTGCTACTCTCTATGGATCAGAGGACAATTCTACTAACAAATTGTCAAATTATCGCAATCGAATCGAAGCGTGATCGTTGCCGTTTATCCGATTTCTTATTCTTAAATTTAATTATCGACTATGATATACGACTACGCAAAACAGCAGTACTTGGTCTCGTTGTGTTCCGGTTTGAAGGGTGAGTGAGCCAGTTTAATTACAGGCACAAGGGACATAACATCTTAGTCCCCAAGTTTGGTGGCGCACTGGTGATGTAAGCGATGTTTAACCTTTCTTACAATGCCAATGCCTATGGGCGTTGGTGACTTACCATCAGGTGGCCCATATGCTCGTCCGCCTTCCTATTCTATAATAATAATACCTTTGCATTAAGTGATAATATTTAATAGTTTATCAAAATGTTCACTTTACCATTCCCTATCGCCATATCGTCCGAGATATTTAAAATGTCTCGACATAATTTAATTATCGAACTACTAGACATTTTACGATATAATATTCCACAATCACTAGAATTTGTATAATTTATTCACTATCGTTTTATAGCGCCGTCGTACTGGCCACTATTAATTTGAGCTCATCATTTGATAACAATTTTAGGATTCCGTAAAGTATACGTTTAATTTTTACAAACCATATTACTCAATCATTATTATTATTATTATTATTACAAAAGATATATAAATTTGATTAATGATTTTTTTTTATTATTTAAATTTAACGCAAAGCTTCCCATAACACAGGCCGCATTGACACGGTATACGTATTTTATTTTAATATGTATTGTATAATACTAAGTACTGTAATAAAAACACAATATTTTATAAATCTATTCACAATTATTTAAAAATAAGAAAACCTTTAACAAGGTAAGGCATTAATTTCAAATTATGATTGTTTGTGTTCAGAGCAGGGGACGAATTCTACTAAAAAATTGTCACTTTATCGCAATTGAATCGAAGAGTAATCGTTGCGTTTTTTCCATTTTTCTATTCTTTAATTTAATTATCAACTATTGGCATAAAAGTTAACCATTAAGTTTGGTTTTGGCATAACGGTATACGTTAACATCATATCGGTTCGGTACCGACCGAATAAATATAGAATATTCAAAGTTAGATTGGAATTAAATCGGTAACGTATCGCAATCGTTATATACCAGTAGAATTGGTCCCCAGTACTCAAAGAATAAAATCTGTTTAAGTTTTGCTTTAAATCGGGGAAGTTTTTTTCTTGGAATCGGTTCTCCTTACTTAATCATTACCTTCTCACCCTCTTCACCGCCGAAATATGTAGTCGAAAAAGAACTGTATTTTTTGTTTTTTTTTTCGGAGTAATATTTTTCGAGTTACAGCCGAGGAAGTTCCCTCATTTTGTCAAATTCGCACGATTCACTGATGCTAAAAATTCAAAAGAGGAGTAAGATGAATCGATTCCAGCTGTAGCTCTTCTTTTTCCATTTCAACCATCATGCCTGGCTTATTGCACTATATGTTTTTTGCTTTCAAGTACTTAATGTATGTGTCGACAAGTACACGCAGTACTTGTTATAATTATAAGTTTATTTTCTATTGTCTTGGCTAGACTACTTAGCTGACTGATAAGTACAATGTTGGTTGGTGGTCAAATCCAGAGTAAACAGGTTTCTTATAGGCAAGCGTGCTACATCCTAGACCGTGTCGATGCTTAACATCAGGCAAGTCAACGGTCAAACGCTGGACAATTTATTTAAAAAAAAATGTGTATCTGATGCTGACTCTGATAGTACAATTTATATTAGTTGTAAAAAAAAAAACCTTTACATATGAAAAGCGAGTTTTCTTATATGAGTTACAGCTCATATAATTTATATGGTGAGCTGAGATTTCCCATTGGATCTTAAACGAAGATTGTAGTCACATCCAAAGAAGCACCACCAAGTTTTCATGTCTTCATGTCTGCATTTAGTATTTTTAATTCACCTCATACTTGTTGGTGAAGCTGGCAAAGTCGTGAGGAAAATACTACACTATACGATGTCAATAAAATTCATTTACATGATCATGCAACCCGTATTGGAACAGCTTGGTGATATTTAGCTGAAAATGTCTTCTTAAAAGAAAGAGTGGAATATTTTCGGGCCGTGACGCTACTTTTCTATTTGGTCAAAATCTTGTATAACTGTATGCGCAATCGTAAATACACGTGTCATAACTAAAAAAATCTTAAAAATTTTATGTATCATGATGATATTTTTCTTTACAACCAAAAATATATCCTCTCCTAATAAATTAATTAAATTAAATTTCCTAATCGCTTTGGTCCATCGTTAAACTACGTAGCCTAAAAAATGTGATCTTATCGCTAGCCATTACGATATGAGAGTATCAAATTAACATTTTCATGCGCTAATTTTACGCAACAATACTTTGACCCCAACGACAATCCATAGACGATCGACCAATAAACGCAAACAAATTAAAACTGGCTCCACAAAACCCGTAGCAACTCGATCGGAACGGGTACAGTCTATCACAGAATAGGCATACCGTTATGTGACAGCAATTCAAAAATTAACATAAAGTTGTACAATCGATACGAAAAATATATCCAATTAGACATCATTAAAACGGCCATAATGTTTCCGGTGCCATATGAATGTAACGAAAGTAGACTGGCCGCGTCTAGAGAAACTGTTATTTAATTGTTCAATTTTGATTATTAAACTTTATATTCTCAGAATATATAATATATATTGTAATTTTATAATTTTATTATACACCCGTGTCACTGACTACCGATCTTAGTGAATGGAAACGAGTTCAGTTTTAATTTGTTTTGTTTTTCTTTTAGGAGTAGTTAGAAATTTGATCGTTATATGTAAAATGATTCACAAAGTTAATATGCTTAAATTAAATGAAATTCTGTGTTAAGAAAGGACTAAGTGCAAACGCTATTTCAGAAAGGACAATTTTAATAATTTCTTTTTGTAAGTCGTCTTTGTAGGTACCGTCTATTTTCACTAATTCTGTTTAGTATTGATATTTTCTTGTTAGATGATTTCAGCAGTGCACAACAGACACAGGGACATGACATCTTATTCTATATATATATATCTTATATACTTATATGTACTTCTCGCTGCATTAATAATATAGCAAATTGTAAATACTTTGGTTTACATAACTCAAGAATTATATATATTTGAATATAATGCAGATATTATATACACACTATATGTATACATACTTGTTCGATACATAAATTTTGGCGTTGCATTCAAAATATTCTACGTTATATTTATATATATTATTTACTGTAAAGTTTTATTAAAATATCTGATTTGTAATTAAAAATTTCCATAAAGCGAATGTAAGTATTTAGAAATGATCACATTCCTGGTATCAAACTAGAATGGCGGGCAGATGCCAGCAAGTCTGCTTTTCACAAAAAAAATTGATCAAGTCGACAACAATTTAGTCTCGTTCACACTAGCCCAGGGATATGTCAAACGGTGTATTATACAATTTTTTTTATTTTTTTTTTATAGAATAGGAAGGCGGACGAGCATATGGGCCACCTGATGGTAAGTGGTCACCAAACGCCCTTAGACATTGGCATTGTAAGAAATGTCAACCATCGCTTATATAGCCAATACGCCACCAACCTTGGGAATTAAGATTTTATGTCCCTTGTGCAATAATATACTAATTACACTGGCTCACTCACCCTTCAAACCGGAACACAACAATAACAAGTACTGCTGTTTTGCGGTAGAATATCTGATGAGTGGGTGGTACCTACCCAGACGAGCTTGCACAAAGCCCTACCACCAGTAAACAATTTCTAACTATAGAATAATCTTACCTTATTAAAAATGTTACTAGATATGTTAATACAAATACCGATTAATTAAAACAAAAATATAATAATAACACGCTAGAAGTAGATTAACTAAAATAAATAACAGTACTTACAAATATTTATAAATAAAATAAAATTGTTTTACGATTGCTTGCAAATAAATCACTATGGGAGACCATTGCTAACAAAGTCTTCGGTTAGCGGTGTGTTCAAAGCAGATAGTGTGCGCGGTAATGGATATCTTATTGAGGTGTAATCCAGGGACATCTTAGACTAATTTTGATTGTGCAATGACAATTTTTACAACGGTATGAAGGGTGGAGCCAGTATATTAAGGATCATGGTTTTTTTTATAGAATAGGAAGGCAGACGAGCGTATGGGCCACCTGTAAGTGTCACCTTGTAAGTGGTAACAAACGCCCTTAGACATTGGCATTGTAAGAAATGTCAAACATAGCCAATGCGCCACCAAGCTTGGGAACTAAGATCTTATGCCCCTTGTGCCTTTAATTACACTGGCTCACTCACCTTTCAAACTGGAACACCACAATATCAAGTACTGCTGTTTTGCGGTAGAATAAAAAACGAAGTATGAAAGACATTTCCATGGTTGACGTCTCATTGCATTTGTAAGTATTATTTAATATTTCTTACAAGGCCAATATCTATGAGCAGTGGTGTTACCATCCGGTGGCCTGTTTGCCTCTCTTTCTTCTTGCTAAAAGTAAAAAATAACTATAATCGAAGATTCTCGTACAGGTCAGCACTAGTATGTTATGCAAAGGCTAGTACTATCACGCTCAGAGTAAAAGATAATGTCGTGGCCATCTATCGTGAGGTATCCGAAACAATGCAGAAACGTATATATCCGCTAATCAAACTTCATATCCTACTCGTGTACTATACTGAGTCTCTATTGAAAAAAACTAACGTTATTAATTAATTTACAAGTTTCAACATTTCATAGATCTCGTCTAGACAGTATCGACAAAGGTCCTTAATAATTTATCCACAGTGTGAACAAACCCTTAGACGTTTTCGAACATCTCATTAACGCGACAACATTAACGAAGTAATTATATTTTGAGGTTTATTTCCATACTTAAAAAATAAACTGGTTGTGATATACTTTTAATGAATTTTAACATTTTGACGCCATGTTCTATTTGCGCGTTACAGTTCTTGTTACACGGATTATAGTTATAGATGTTATCATTAATAAATTCGCCCGTTATTACTTTAAGTATGGAGATGAAAACATGTTAGGAATGACGAGATTTCAACTTTTTCTGTACTCAGCTGTCTGTATTTTCGTACAATATAGATGGTTTATCTTGAAATATTACCAGTGTAAATCAGTTAATTAACATAAAGAAAATATAAAAAAATAGTAACGATTCAATGATAAGTTTAAAATTAATTGAACAAAGTGTATTATTGGAGTAAAATGGTCTAGTGGATAGAGCCAATGAATGCGGGCCAAATGTCACTTAGTTTTCATGTGCTTAACTTGTGTTTATAATTCATCTCGTGAAATTATCCACCAACCCGCATTGGAATTGCCTTGTAGAATAAGCTACCAACTTAAAAGGCCGTGACCCAGTATTAAGACGTTTATAGGCTATGTACATAAATACCTCGTTGCCTCGTGTTAACTGCCTCGTTAGTCCAGTGGCTAGATATAAGGCCGCAGAGATCGAGGTCCTGGGTTTAAAGCCCAGGTGGGGCAATTAAATGTTATAATTGGGGTTTTTCTGTTCAATATTTTCAGTAGCAGCCTGGAGTCTAGAAGTCTATGTGTGTCTGAACTCTTGCCGAACATATCCGATTGCCGTCCCATCAGATTATGAGAGTGAGAGAATAGAGGATGCTATTTTTGTGCACTCACTTGTGGACTATAATATGTCCTGCGCAGTTGGCTATATATATCTTTCTTAAGATTGGCCGCCGTGGCCGAAATCGGTCATCATGCTCATCATGTCAAGTCTCAGTGCCACAACTTTTTTGCAAGCTGATACCGTGTGCCTTATACCTCTGGAGCACGCGTGTTATGTTATCCTGTACAAAGTGTTCTGTCAAGCCGGTTTTTAATTGCCTCATTAAGTTTTGATTACTTAATTAATCGTTTATCTAATTAAATTTAAGTTACAAATACGATATCATTAATAATAAAATTTAATAACCTCCGTGAATTATATGTCTGCAATAAAACTATTTATTCTATGTGTATTTAACAGGAATAAGAAATCTATTTAAAACAAAGTTCTTATATTAACACTATAGTGTTAGTAAGTGCTAAGTATTAGCACGTTTTATAAAAAAATAGTATAAAAAATTCATATTCAGCCCTTGAAGATATTTCTTCCAGCAGAGCCGATGAGAACGAAAAAGTTAGTCAAATAAATAACATACAAAATCTTAATCAAAATGTACATACATTACAGTGAATATAATACTAGTATTATATATATATATATATTATATATTATATATATATATATATATATATATATATATATTTTTTTTTTTTTTATAGAATAGGAAGGTGGACGAGCATATGGGCCACCTGATGGTAAGTGGTCACCAAACGCCCTTAGACATTGGCATTGTAAGAAATGTCAACCATCGCTTATAGCCAATGCGCCATCAACCTTGGGAACTAAGATTTTATGTCCCTTGTGCCTGTAATTACACTGGCTCACTCACCCTTCAAACCGGAACACAACAATATCAAGTATTGCTGTTTTGCGGTAGAATATCTGATGAGTGGGTGGTACCTACCCAGACGGGCTTGCACAAAGCCCTACCACCAGTAAATAATATATATTTATATATATATATATATATATATATATATATATATATATATATATATATAAAAAATTACACAAACATCATAAATATAAACAACATAACATATTATATAAATTTATTATCGTATGATTTTGAATAATAATATAAAAACTCTGCAAACTAATTCTTAAAAAATGAAAATGTAAAAAATATGATTGTATCATATACAATAATAAATATATATATATATATATATATATATATATATATATATATATATATATATATATATATATATATATATAATTCAGTTCTGACAGTACCAGAGTAACTGCCAGATGGTTTTAGCAACGATAGCGGGTATTAGTTAGATGTTTACCAGATAAAGTTAATAATTATATCTTTAAAAAGGAGCACAATGAAGAATGGATTCTAATAAATATTCTAATCTACGAGTACGCACATCACGATGGAAGTAGAAGAAATTAGTAAAACATAAATCAGTTTCTCAATAAAGCACTAATAACGGTCGCCATTTGAATAATATCACGATGTCAATTAAGGCAGCGCCCAGCACAGCCGAGCACTTAGTAAATAAAACAGCGGGAAGGCGGCGGGCTCTGGGCGATAACTCGCTGGATGTCGTGATGGACGCGCGTTACGCTGCGAAGACAACGAGGTGCGGCTCGGGCCTATTGACCGCGGTTCACTCGTAAACACCACCAAAAATCTTCACACATACAAGTAAAACAATACAACTATCGTATTGTACGATATCCATTTACCGCTGAGTGAAACAAACTCTTATTCGACGCGGAAGCGTGCAGCGATGGATTACATGCGCAGCAATACATCAAACTCACGCTAACTCTCGATGAGTGCGTACAAATCACGTTTCGCGCGAATCAATACTTAAGTTGAGGCGATCGTCCCCCTGTTTATTGCAGGGAGTAGTTGGAGGGGGGATGGGGTATCGACCGCACCCACCTGACCGTCACTAATCAGGGCTCATCCCGTGGACACCTAGAATAATTGTACGCTTTATTGCGCGTGTGTACCTTGGAGAGGGTGTACGGTCGCGTACACAAACACAAATGAACGGTGACAGGTCCAACTGTTTTGAACTATAGATTTAATCTGTGAAAACACGATTACGATGACCCTTACTTTGATATCAAGTATATCGAAGTAGGGGAATGAGGCCTTCAATCAATCCGCATAGTTTTCTCCAGCCTTATTCATAGTATATAATATTTCTATAAGGAACGGAGCCATCAAAGAAAGTTCAGTTATTTTAGCTTTCATATAATCCCCTAAATTATAATTGGATTTATATAATTTACGATGGCTTATTAATTTGAATTGAATAACTCAATTTGCAGAAGTTTTAATAAAATATATTAATAAAACTTTAGTATTTATCAAAAATGACATCAAATCAATATCAAGATCTATTTTTTATAGATTTATACACTAATAATAGATTTGCATTTCATTATTTGGGCAGTGAAAAACTACCTATTACCTTAGGGGCTAAGCATACAATTAATATTCGAAAGCGCGGTTCAGGAGAAAACACGTATTGTCTCGTAAATACTATTTTTTTTTATTGTATATTTGACAGCACCTATTAATAATATAGAATCTAGGTCAGACCTCAGCGCTTATACAACATATGAATATTCTAATTATTCAATTATTCACACTAATATTATATATGCGTAAGTAACTATGTCTGTCTATCTGTTACGCTTTCACGGCTAACCCATTGAACATATTTTGATGTAATTCGGTATGAAGGAAGCTCGAACCTTAAAGGACTTGGCTACATTTTTATAGCTAACACCTCCCATCCACAACACGTGGACGAAGCCGTTGGTGCAAATTAGTATAGAATAAATTTATTAGCATATTTATAGATAAACAAATCAGAAAATTTGTAAGACAAAGTTTAATGTTCAATTATAACACAAAGTTAAATCCATTAAATGTTGCAGCATAGAGGGTTAACGCGAACTATTTACCATACAGGCGAAGGCAATCGAGGGGCAATTTAGTTGCGGAAGCAAATAGAAGTCATGTCGGAGCAATCGCAGGCGCGTAACGCGCCGCGCGTCACGCGACCTGGAAAACGGGACGTTATACAACTATTATTTCGTAAGGGTTCCGTATGTATGAACAAATTCGAAACTCACCGCAGGAGATTCTCTTAAGTTATCAGACAGTTATATGCGAAATTGGTTATGATAAACATAGCATTAAAAATATACAAGTGTCAAAATAGCGTATCAAAGCGATTCGGTTTTTATTATGTCACGAGTGAGATACGAAGTGAGTTCTTACTTGAGATACGAACTGCTATATATCATATTCTTCGATATTGATGCTCATTTCAATATTTTATATTAAATGCAAAGCTGCAATTGGTTCGGTATGTGAAACCGGAAGTCAGCAATATTTTTATATAATAAAGGGTAAATGAGCGACCTGATGGTAACCACCGCCCATGAACATAACTTGATGTTCTGTCTCTTGCACCTGTATCTAGTTTCACTGGCTTACTCACCCTTCAAACCGGAACACAACAATATGAAGATATTACTGTTACCGTACCTACCCTTGGGTACCCTTGGGTTGGGCTTGAACAAAGACATACCGTCAAGTAAACATATTATTTTCAATTATTAAATTGCACATATATATTAACTTTATTCTATTTAGTAAAAATTAGCATATATAAATACTATCTGTTATTCTATTTACTGAAGAATATTTCAAATACCTTTATTTTCCTTATTGTGACAGGTCACTAGTTTTCAACATAAAACTGACCACATAACCTTCAAGCCTTTAATGAGTGAACTATCTAGTACATAACTATATCAGTTATTACATAAGAGTTATTTTCTAACTCGATCAGTGGAGCGAAAACACGTGCTCTGGATACTCGGAGCGATGCTTAAAACTCATATATCTATTTTCAATTTAGTAGTTATTTTATTCTTAACAACAGGATTAATAAATCAATAGACTAAGATAGGGTGAGCTTCAGTTTTCAAGTAACCCATTCATGAACAGACGAAACGAAAAATTCTGACAAACTCAGATGAAATAAATCCGTGCTAAGTCTAATTCCAGAAAACTTAGAATCAAAAATAACCAGACATTCCTACAGAACCCAAACCCCGTGCCTTCGTAAGGGCACGCTAAGGCTTACATTATTGGCCCTTAAATTGTGTAATTACTCACTGCGTGACCCCGTGCCTTGTTCGCAATTACCGCAACCATGGAACTTAAATATAATTTGTATTTGGTCTCATTAAAACTCGAATTAACTTTATTTTGAACGTTGGTTATTTCATCCCCTGAACATGGAACTAATCGGGAATGTTATCACCCATTCTTTATCAACAGAAACTTAATAGTCACACTCAAATATATACAAACAGATTTTATTTGTAAAACGTACTCGAATAAATTCATTTCATTTGATAAAAAATTAAAATAATAATATATACTTGAATGAATTTAGAATGTATCTTGATGGAAGAACAATTAAATTCAACAAAATGGACAAAACCATTAAAACAAGAATACAACATTCAAAACGAACGATTTATATCAAATATATAACAAAGTGGCCCCACCGCGTCTGTCTGCCCAAGCGCGACAAACTCAAAAATTTCTGAACAGATTTTCATAATGTTTTCACCAACGGACGGAATGATTCATAGGAAGGTTTAGGTATAACTATTTGATGATTTTGTAAATTAAGTGTAATATGAAGATAATTGTTGAAGATGTCGGAAAAAAACATGCCACCTGGGATCTTTACCCACACACACCTCACAGGTAACCAATATTATACATACAATTATATCTATAGAACTACAACTATATATTATATAATAATAATAATGTCCTCCAGACCGATTTTGGCCACGGCGGCCAATCTCAAGAGAGATTAGCCAACTACGCAGGAGATATTATACTGCACAAGTGTGTGCGCAAACACAGGTGCACTCTCTATTCCCTAACTCTCATAATCCGATGGGACGGCAATCTGACACGACAGGAAAGAGTTGAAGCGCAGGACCAACGGCTTTACGTGCTTTCCGATGCACGGGAGTGAACTCACTTCCAACTTCCAGACTCCGGGCTCCCAGGACCTCCGGGTATGCGGCCTTACATCAAGCCACTAGACCAATAAGGCAGTCAATATATTATATACTATATAAACGTTTTATGCAGACCATTATTCAACCTGTGCGAAGCCGGAACGGGAGGTAGTTGAAGAAAAAATATCGTGTAACGCGTCTTACATACTTATTTTATTTTAATGATAAAAAATAATAAACAATTGCACAAAATAGTTTTCAAACGATATAACACAGATATAAAATATCACATTATATGGAAAAATATTATAACCTTTCATGTTTCTTATTTCTTTCTATCATTTTACGGCACGGCATTTACCCTACCAACCTCCCATTCAATCTTGTAAATATTTAAATAAGTTAAATTCATATTTAAAAGCATTACAGGTGGGATAAGGCATCCGCTCCTATTTTTTGTTTTGAGAAGGGTTGCAGCTTATTCCACCACGACCACCACGTTGGTGTTAATACTAATGTGGCAGAATTTCAGTGAAATTAAACACATGTAGGTTTTCCTTCGGTTAGATCGTCGGTTAACATTCACACGTTCTAACCACTGGGCCGTCTCGGAAAGCATTATGAGCAAAAATATCTACAACTAATCAAACAAATGTAGCATCAACCGAAATGAGAAATTTATATTGTAATCTATATAATTTAAATAAATTAAAATAGAGTATGTGTTTCGACATTAAATATTATTAGGCTTATCTTTATCGTTGTCAAGAATATTTATCAATAGAGAGACATAAACACAAATTTAGAAATTGTCGCACCTCTGTCGGTCTTTATTAAGCGGGAGGCATTCGATAGTATATCACGTTTAGTATACTTTTTATCTCTGGAAATGAGGAGCGGCTTTTACGAATAAGCAATTATGGATTCTTTAAGATTTTCACTGATGCCATTTCCATAACATATACTGTGGTAATTTCACTACTAAATTTGTTTCAAATAAGGTTAGTTTTTTTTTATAGATTACATTTTCTTTGTACGTGAATATTCACGTAACGTTATGCTCGTGTTTACAAGCAATATAATAATATTTAAAAAAAAAAAAACATAAATATTACTACTTATTATTATAACTTACTCACCATCTGCATATGTTTAAATATAACAGATTTTTTTATTCATCTAATAAATTTAAAACTTTAAATTTGTTATAAACATCCGTGATGGTTTCTGGCGTAATACCAACGTATAATAACTTGCGTGCGAGTGGTATTAAGTAATTGCTTACAAAAATGTAAACAGGCATTACAATGAATGCTTGCGGCAATAACTAGTTTAGAATAAAACTTTGAATTATGACTTATAACACTATCCTTATTGACATGATTTATTCATTTATAATTTTTATTTATACCGATGAATAATTAAAACAATGAATTTATAAATGTGAAAGTGTCGGCCAGTTGTGAGCGGTACATAAAAGGAATGAAGAAGGAAAGGGGTTAGGTAATATGGTACCTAACACGTAAAAACGCGGGCGAAGTAAAGGGCGAAGACTAGTATATATGTAATTAAGAAAAGTTTCATTATATTTGTACTAAGCTATCAAAGGTTTTAACATCAAAATGTCTTTCACGTAAATTTACAGCAAAGCTACGCATTCAACCCAACTGTCACAAGAACAAACAAATTCGAGCCTCGTCACGGGGAGGGGCGCTGACCACCCCGGCTATATTTAGGAGGGAGAAGGGGTTACGTCGGAAGTGAGGCGATGTGCGAATCGGATGCGTCTGGGTTGATGTTTGCCCATTACAATGGCTAATGTTCGATTTTTTGACAAGATTTTATGACATTGTTAAAAAAATTCAGCTAATGTTATAATTGGTCGAATTCCTCGTAATATCAGATCAGCAATGGAATCTTTATAAAGACAGAGACAGCTTAGTAACATTTATATTTATTTACTCTTTCACGAGTAATAAGTAATCCCTTTTAAGAAAAACTTGCCTTTTATAGTAAACTATTTTCCGCGACTGCATCCGCGGAAATTTATTTCCGAACCTTGTCCACCTCCCAGTCTATTTGGTATTTTAAATTGATTTAAGGTCAGTTAAATTTAATCCTGATAAACATACAGATAAGAGCTTACTTTGTGGTGAAGCTTTGTGCTCGTCTGGGTAAGTACCACACCTGATCAGATATTCTAGCGCAAAATAGCAGTACTTAGTATTGTTGTGAAGGGTGAGTGAGCCAGTGTAACTATGGACACAAGGGATATGACATATTCGTTCCCAAGGTGGAGCAATGGCGATATAAGGATATTTCTTACATTGCCAATGTCTATGGTTGGTGGTGATCGCTTAACATCAGGTGGCCCAATTGCCCGTCCGCCTACAACATAAAAAAAAAATTGCTAGAACGTATTTCCACCATGACTCATTTTTTGTTCCGAACAACGAAATTGCGATTCAACGGAAAAAAAATGTGTTGTTATCACCATTCCTTGTATTTCATTTAATTAAAACAATTAAGGATTGTTATATAGAATAGTAAATAGCAGCTTGTACCTACATGTTTAACTGCAAGGAAAAAGTTCCTCTCCCCCTTCGGGAGGGTGTGAAACTTATTCCGCCACGCTTCACGAATGCAGGTTGGTTTCATGAGGATACTCTCTCGATGTTTTACTTGAACGCCGAGCACGGTGTAATAATAAACACAAATATAAAGCAAAAGCAATGCTAACTCAGTGCTTGTGAGTTAGAACTCGCATTCATCAGTTAAGATTAACGCGTGCTAGCCACTGAACCACCTCGGCTCTAATAAATAGAAATGTATCCTATATAAAATTTACGACCACTAACCCCACGCTTTGCATCATCCTGAATTTAAGTGGTGATGAATATTATAAATGGTATTGTTTTCAATTTGAATATAAACATATTAGTAACAGCCTGTTAATATCCCACTGCTGGGCCAAGGCCTCCTCTCCCTTTTGAGGAAAAGGTTTGGAGCTTATTCCACCACGCTGCTCCAATGCGGGTTGGTAGAATACACATGTGGCAGAATTTCAATGAAATTAGACACATGCAGGTTTCCTCACGATGTTTTCCTTCACCGTCAAGCACGAGATGAATTATAAACTCAAATCAAAAGAGTCAAGATGGCCTAGTGGTTAGAACGCGTGAATCTTAACCGACGATCGTGGGTTCAAACCCGGGCAAGCACCACTGAATTTTCATGTGCTTAATTTGAGTTTGAGTTTAAAACATATTAATTGTTTTATTTTTATACATTTTATTAGAAAGTTTAAAAACATTTAACATTTTTTTTTCTTAATAAAATCATTTAGTATTTGCTAATATAAATGACAACGACAAATATTATTGACAGTAATATAAGAGTATTATTTTACGTACCTATTGTTTGAAATACACGATTAATTATTCTGTTTACGCGGTCACCGCGGCGGCGTCGCCGGCGGCGGTTGAAAAACATCACATTATACGTAAAAAAAATATTTGTAGGAAGATATATTTCACACTAATCAAAAACGTGTATTTGGTATATCGATTACAATTTCAGAATTATTTTGTTGTAATGTTGCTATTTTCGGCAATAAAGCGATGCGGTATTTTTATTAGAAGAATCGGCAAACTGCTACCGGCTGCTAATATTTATTATTACTTTACAAACGATTATGAAACATTATATTTAAAAATATTAATTGGACAGATCTTATCTGTTCTAGAAAGCTTTATTCTAAGCAAAACGTTGCTAATATAATTTCGAAACATTTGATCAAAATGGGGGCATAAAATAAACTTTTTAAAAAACCACGTAATCCATACTAATATTGTAAAGGTAAAAGTGAGTTTGTTTGCTTGTTTGTTACTCTTTCTCACATGCTCTTAGTCAGAAAAGGCCAAAGGATACGTAACACATCTCCCCCCTCCCTCAGGCGGATTAAGCCGCGAGCGGAAACTAGTATAATAATACAAGACAGTGTGATGAATCATCAATTATACGAAGGTGAGGTAAATACGCAATGATTCATAATATACTGTAAAACAAATGAGATTGTACAGTCGGCGTTACAAATTAGTACAAAAGGTATTGATTACTTACTTTCTAATCCACTTATGCTAGTAATAGAGAATTGATGAATTGACGATTCCAATTCTTTATTAAAACACAAGTATTTTTCTTCATACATTTGTCCTGCTATCCGTTATCCGTCGCCTTTTGCCAATGATAGATTCTGAATAACGGCTCTTTCACTATCTTTCGTTACTAAACAAAACGTAAACGTTTCTTTAATTTAGTATCCAGAAGGAACACATTCTAAATTTAAATACCACAATACAATCTACAATAAAAAAACACTATTTACGACGACGACGTCTTACTACAACAAAAGTATTGCATCGAAGGTGGAATTAAAAAAAAATTAACATCAAGTATAACACCATACTGAAACTTTGAATATCAGCTGACCCGTGTTTACAGATTATAAAATCCAAGTCGTGTTAAATAAATCTCGCTTTACACATGTTGGATTGGCATCCCGACTATTAAAGTGCGGGAAAATGATTGTATTTAAAATGATGAATGATTTCAATACCTATCATCAAAGTTAGAACGAAGTCATGATCTTAGTAACAATCCATAAATGATGAGATGGGCTTAAGCTTTTTCTATTATATTGAAGTCTTAGAGTTTATTCCACCACATTGCTCCAGTGCTAGCTGGAAAAAACAAGTGGTAACTTTCATGCAACTCAATATATAGACTTATTCATGACGTTTTATTTTATCAACAAACACGAGATTGATTATAAATATGTTCCTAATGTAAAAAAATAATTGCATCTGTTTAAATTTAAGCCAACAAACTTCGTTTAATGTCTACGTGTAATACTCGTTGGACCACCAAGGCCATTATAGTCTCAATTTGTTTCTAATAAAATGCAACACGTACCTACACACAAACAAAATATCAAACACTGCTATTCACAAAAAAACGAAATATACATTTTCATCTTATCAACACATCAATAACGTTAGTAGTTAGATACAATACAACACTTCCCCCTTTTGCCATCCCAAACCCCCCACACCCCCCTCCCTGCACTCACAGCTACTGAGAATCAAACGGATACATCGATTCACCGACAAAAGCCTTCCGCAGAGTACTTTCACAATAGTAAGACTCTTGTATACAATAAAATACGATTTTATGTCATTTCAGTAGATTCTATAAGAAATATAACACCGCAAACGACGAAGAATAGATTTGCACTCGGCACATTTTATAATTAGTATTATATATTTATGAAAAAAAATATATATTAAGAAATTGTTTATGATCCTTTTCCATTAATTAGTTCATTTAATTATTATCCTTTACTGTGTATGTGCTGTAGTATTACATCGTTTCTACTCATCATCATTAAAAACACTTTGAAAGCGATTGATCTCATGTGTCAACTCTTTAATACATGTCATTGGCAGAATATTTTGCCCTCAGCTAGCGTATATACACGCCAAAAAAAAGTTGAATTAAAAGTCATAGACAAACATATCAAATTTTAAATTTTAAAGACTTAAAAAATTCTTTTAGGTGACTTTACTCAACTATAAATTAAAACTTATTTTAAATTACTATAATTTAATAAATGCATTATAATTAAAGATTATTCGTGAGAAGACTCATTATCTAAGAAAAATCGTTTATAGGGGTGGCTAAAATCTGAATTTTAAAATAAGTTTAATGACACGCGGTGGTTGTCAGCGACACCGGCCTTCGTGACGAATCACCCTCCGAGATAGGGTGGGTGATGTTTAACTTTTTGTGCATACTAGATAATTAGTTATACACCCCTTGCGTTCTTAATAAATAAGTCATTGATCTGACTGAAAGGTATAAATCGTTTAAAACTTATTTCTAATAAATTTAGTGTGATATTGTTTGCAATAAATATTAAAAACATAATATCTTACTAATAATAGAACTTCAATATTAGTGTATTCTCCTATTTATTAGGGATAGATAATTCTTTGTAACTCAAAAGTAAAGAATAAAAGCAATTACTATTTTCAAGCAATTACTAATATTACTATGTTCCCTTACAATAAGCAAAAGCTTCCACGAGAAGTGGGTATTGCACCCAATACAACAGCCAAAGTGTTCAGAAAGCAGAGACTTATCCGTAGGCACACGACTCGAATAGCCTTGAACTATTGAGCCTACTAACAAAATAACAGTCATGTCAGTAAAGACTTGAGGAAAAAAAAAGTATAATATACTATAAGTGGTAGGTATATATTTTGTCTGAAATATAATCAGGCTGTTATCAGCCATATTCAATTTCTAATGACGTCAAATACCATACCTATCCAATTGACAAAAATAGTAACTTCGCGAAGCCGATAAAAAAATCTAGAACACAATAAAATATACGATGTTGTGCACGTTACAACGATTCTACTAAACTTACGCGTAGGGGTGTCTACCCCACAGTGAAAGATGACCGCGGGCGATGACAGGGGGCGCAGTGAGGTCAGGGCGGCGCACAGATTAATTATTTTTCATACTTATACAGGTGGATAACATAACTAGAATCTTTTAATATATATGTCTTTGTGTATATATGTATTATTAAATCGCTACTTACTTTAGATTTTTAAACAATAAAAAATGTAGAGGCACTTCTCATACATCAGATATTCAACCGCCAAACAGCAATATTTAGTATTGTTGAGTTTCGGTTTGATGGGTGAGTGAGCCAGTGAAAGGGCTATATAAAACAGCACCTTTACTCGTCTTTGATAAGTTACCAACTATTATTAATACGAACTGATTCGTATTTTATCGTAAGTAATACAAAAATATTAAAACAAGGAAAAGCCAATTAACTTCCATTTATAACTAAAAAATAATTAAAATATAAATAAAAACAAACAATAATTTAAAGAATTCGTTGAAACGAGTCTATTTTCGATTTATTTACCAGAAGTCATTAAAGAATTCCACCTCCCATCCCCATCATCAGATTAGCTCGTTGATCGCAAGTTATTACTCAATATGTACATTGTTTTCAGAATTACGTATAATTGCAAAGTATCAAGTCGGTACGACTATTAAAAATCGACTTCTAAGATTAATTTTGTTAGTTTTTTTACAACTACGAGTAAATCGGATATAAAACAAGAAAAATGGATTCAATGGTCGTCAAATGAGATAATTATATGATAATGAGATAATGTCACAGATTTCCGTACTGAGTTGTGTCTTGTGTTGTATCACGATCCACTTTTTAATCCACTAAACCTCGATTAAGTAATAAAAAACAAGATATGGACCACAAATTATGATTTACAATCAATTTATTTTGGTTGTTATCAATCTTATTTTTTTTCTAGCATATAATATTTGTTAAGTGTATAATATATATATTTTACTGATAAATCGATGAGGACTTAATTATTTTTAATCATACAAATCTATGAATATTGACCAAGAAATGTATCACCAAACATTAATTTTTATATAAGTTTCTGTGATTATTTAAGAAGCAATACATAAACTTAAAACAATTTGCAACACTCAAAAAAAAATTAAAACATTTTACACCCTTCCGTCGTCATTGAATATAAAAAAAATAAACGAATTCTCGCCAGCCAGGAATCAATGTAACGCGCACCACAAACGGCGCAGTACCATCTATTACGCTACAACTATCATTACGACCACTATTGATTCCTAATCCGCACTTCCTGATGTTACGTAACACCCCACCCGCAACACCCCACCCCACCCCAGTCGTAAGATTTACGGCCGCGCGGCCCGTTTGACGAATGATTGGCCGGTCGGTTGCCGCTGGATTTACAGAGATCATTTCTGTTTTGTTTTCGGATGTTTCGATGGTAAATGGGATTGGATTACGCGTTTGTTAGACTAATTTAGGTCTCGGAAATACAGAGTAAAAATAAAACTCTTACATATATTACAATTATAATTAAAAAAATTAAGGTTTTTAATAGATCCAATATGCTATTTTAAAAAAAATATTTCTATATTAAAAAATATTTTTGACTTTATACCTAAATTAAAAAACAGGTAGGTATGCAACCCTCCTCAAAATACAAACTCTTTAAATCTCTGATCATTTCTTGCATTATTTCGAAATCTATAAGCAGAGTAGGTAGAGTGCAATTGATTTTAAAAAAACACATCGACAGTAAAACTCTATTATGTTAAAATACAGCCTACTAATTTATTTTATAAGTGTGAAAAAGGATTACCATTTTAAGCTTGATTGTATAATATTTCCACGACTGTGATAATAACAACTACAAACATTAATTTTCAAGCGTTAATATTAGCTTAAAGCAGAGTTTAGAAACGTTTTAGTTAAATATCAACTTAATCTCTAACTTTCGAGGCGTCCATTACGCAAAATAAGATTAACAACTTTTAAATGCTTGAAAATTCTTATAAGAATGAAAATATGAATCGAAACGCAGCGCTCTTCTCTTAACGCATACTAAAAAAGCTTTCATAAACTGTAACGCTGAACGCTTTTCATCTCCGCGTCAGTGCGTCTCAGTGCTGACACATTCAACACTACGCTGCCGCGTCGCGCTTTTCATGCAAGTATCGCTGCTCGTCGTGACGCCATCCGCTACCCGCTGCCCGCTGCCCGGCGCGGCCGCACTCGCGGGCCGGCCTGTGGGCGTGCAGGCTGCACCGCCCCGCCCCCCGCGACCCCCGCACGCTCACCCCCGCTGTTTATTCTCGGCCGAGTGGCGGGGCGACAGTCGCCCGCGTGACGCGCAACCGATAGCACGCGCGTTCTCAACTCGCAAACATAAACAGCGAGGTGCATTCATTATCGGACGTCGCCGGAAGAAAAATTGTACGAATTTTTTAATACGTCCGATCGCTCCGATGTAAATTATAACCGGAACGCGTGCGGGGTGAAAAGCGGTAGTATCGCGGAAAATGCATTTCCCGGGTGCAAAGCGCAGGCGGTACGGACCGAGGGGAGGGTGCAAGCGATGATGGACATCGTATTGATTTCTATCTGCCCGCTCCTCCCTTATTGTGGCGATGCAGGGCGCGCCATCGATCGTTGCACCGGTCCCTAAATTAACACCCCTCGTGATCAACGCGGTCGTAATTGCCCCATACCTCGATTTTTGCGCTGAAGTGTTCGAGTGCGTGTTATGTGTTAATCGAGTTTTCATTTTCGTCTCCGTCACGTGGACGTCGACGTACTCGGACGTTTGTGTTATTTGGCTTTTTCGGAACGCGTACGATCTTTAATAGTAATTAATATGACATAATTATTTATTAATTGACTATAAAACTCGGCAATCATTAATTACTCAACAATTAGACAGTCACGGAGACTATGTAGCTTGCTTTTATTGTTAAAAATTTCGTTGCGTTATGCAATTGAGTGCATTTGTTCTGTTTTGATTTAATTATAATACTTTTACGTACTGTATTTCGCATATCTTTTGTTAAATATTAGATAATAAATACTTCATTCGTTGTGTTTTGTGTCTGTATTTTATATTTAGAAAAAAATATATAATAAAATTATTATCAAAGTGCATATATTATGGATATAAGGAAATCGTATGAAAAATTAAAATAAAACCACCGTTTCTCACCCCGCACAAAAAAAACAAGCAAAGTAAAGTTCCTAAAAAATAAGATAGTTAAAACGAAAAATTATTTTCAGCAATCCAAAACAAACAATACTCAAAGCTTTACAATAAAATACAAACAAGGGTGAGCCTTGCGAACTCACACACGCATACGGGCATAGAATAAAAATCGGCAGAAGTGACAATCGCTAAAGTGGCGGCGCTAGGAAGTCGTTTGGAATGCGCGGGAGATCTGTTTAGCGCGCGCGCACGCCCCGACACCGTGCCGCCCTCCGAACAGCCGGCCATGGCTACCGAGACCGGTGAGTATCGTCTCACGTCATTAATCAATGTGTTTACTACTACAACTACTACAAATATTTCATAAGCAATAAATACGCAGACGATGATGTTACATTGTTATGAAATCGTTTTTTTTTTAATCCATTACACTGTGGTAACACACGGTACCTAATGGATTTTTTATACAAGTACTTTATGTTAGAAAATCAAATTTACAGTACAGTAACAGTAACAGTAACAGCCTGTTAATGTCCCACTGCTGGGCTAAGGCCTCCTCTCCCTTTTGAGGAGAAGGTTTGGAGCTTATTCCACCACGCTGCTCCAATGCGGGTTGGTAGAATACACATGTGGCAGAATTTCAATGAAAATAGACACATGCAGGTTTCCTCACGATGTTTTCCTTCACCGTTAAGCACGAGATGAATTATAAATACTAATTAAGCACATGAAAATTTAGTGGTGCTTGCCCGGGTTTGAACCCGCGATCATCGGTTAAGATTCACGCGTTCTTACCACTAGGCCATCTCGGCTTACTAGGCCATCTCGGCTTTAATTTAATGTAATACTAATTTAGAAAATTACATTGATACTTGTGACATAGAAAACAACTCCGAAATCTTTAAATAAATGCCTTTTTAAGCTAATAATATAGATATATCATTAGGTTTACAATTTAAAATTAAGAATAGAAATTGATTTAAAAATTTAAAATATAAATCATATATATTATGTTAAAAACTTAAATAAATATAAATATGTGATTTTTTTTTCTATTTTTCTTAATATTTCCTCAAAAGTACGTAGATACTTAGCATTTGCCAAAATAATAACACAAATTCTATTTAAAAATGTATATCCTATAAAAACACAATGTATATCTACTACATAAGCTTATAGTTAAACTGAATTCAAATTAAAAATATTTAACAATATATACCTATTATTATAAAAGTTATAAGCAATTCGGCAGAATGAAATCATAAATAGAAATACCATACAATATTTGTACGCGATACGCAATTGTTTACCAACAGAATCTATATGAGGATCGTAAGCGTCCAGTCTCTCGTACGGTACATGAGTTCGTTGATATTCAACCCCCACCGCCACCCATCACTCCCCCGAGATCCTGGGATGATCCCCCAGGACGAGGGAGGCAGTCGTTTAATGACAACGCTTTTATTTCAAGATTTCGAATTGCGATATTCTTTTTTTATTCTTTAAACGTATTTTCTTTATCGTTTCTTTTCCGCCTCTGAATTCGAATCGAAGATTTATTCGATTAGAATCGAACAGTAATCGATTTTATTTTTCATATATAGATATTATAGAATTGTTCTGTACGCAATAACGCTTTAACATTTTATAAAATATAAACTTCCCAAATAGCTCCCTAATTAGTATAATTACGGTAATATATTACAAAAAGGACATTCAAATAATTTAAGGAGATAGATTCCTACCTACTAACTATGATATCGTAAATGTATCGTATATGATAGAGTAAATGTATTTTTTTTTATTTAATTATCTTGATATAAATATTCTATTGCGAGGGGTCAATGAGTAGCAAAGAGGTCACAATTCGACAGACTCGTCGCGGGGTCGAGGGAGGCAGACTTGAGCGCATTCACACTTTAATGTTTGTACAATTAAACACTTTTAATAAAAGCTGTTAATTTTTATGTATGCACTAAATAATTCGCTTTAAAATATATTGGTAGTAGGTATAACCTATACCAAAATATTTTAATTAAAACTCTAGGGAATGAAAACCTTTTTATTTAAAGACTTAAAACAGAAGTTTTTTTTAATAATAAGATAAATTATGAAAAGCTATTAATTCGATCGAGATGGTTTGTGATTGGTTAAAATAGAAATAAGATGTAATGACATTGGAAGAAATATAAGGCACAAAGGTTAAAACGTGTGGCTATATGGTTATTTTTGCTGATATATGAGTTTAATTACGATAATTATGTGAAGAAAGTATTAGATAGATAGAATATAGGCTTAACAAAATGGCTTAGATACTTTAAAATAGCTATATGCCTATATATTCTCCTATAAAAATATATCGTCAATAATCCTACGTGAGGGACGCGTGTAATTTAATTTGTCATAGTTTGTATTTGCTTGAAGTCGGACTTGCAATGCCATAAAAGTATGGATGCAACACCTTATTAGATTTTATTTATACTAATTTACTTTTATGATTATAAAACATTACATGGAATTAACATGATTGATGATGATGATTTTCTTTTTAAATATGTTATAGTTCCTTTTTTAAATTCGTTTAAGGGCTGTGTAGATGAAAACCTGAAAGATGAGTAATATTTAATCTTAGAAACAAATCAAACGTAAATTCTCATACAAAACGTGCCTTCGTTTCAATCATAACCATTAACAATATTTACTTATATTTAGGTATCTAAAATAATGCATACCTATAATATAAAAATATTTTTAATAGATATACCTACTTATATATTTTTTAAACTACCAATCTAACGTGTTACCTGAAAAATTATTCAAACTGCGTATAAATAATTTATATTTGACGCGATTTCAATTTCAAAACTGCCCCGATTTTTTTTCTGAAATTTCGCATGAGCTCTTGATTTAAACTCTTTGAAAGGTCAACGAAGTACATCGGTGTAAATGTAAAGGTCACATTGAAATACAACAGATTAAATAAAATATATTCATAATTTTTCCGCGACATTTCCCAAGCGACAAATAAACAAAACATCTTAACAATTTATGGTTTAATAATAAAATTAAATCTTCTAATTATTTACTTATTTTTCACTCTGTTTGGTATTTAAAAATATTTTCGTTCGAAATTTATTATTTGTTATTTAGATTTTGTTTAGAATCAGTTTAATGTTAGGTTTTGTAATTGTTTTTTTTTACTTTATTTTTTTAACATAGATATGTACATTTGGTTTAATTTTAGGTTTTATCTTACAAATTCACAAAATAACTAAATTGAATAATATTCCAATTAGATATAAGTATTTTGTTGGTCATATATATTTTATTATTAGGCACCTACAATTAACGAAACATATCTAGGTACTTTTATGAGGTACCCACTCTATTGTAAAAAAATTTTGAATTAATTCCAATTTAAGATTACGATTTGAAATTTTAAAAACTTTAAAATAAAAATTATCGAAAAAATCTTTGAAATTATCATTTTGTATAATTTATAAGATATTTGTAATCATATAATACTTATCGATGTCTGTACATTAACACGGGCGTCTAACAGCTCGGTTGCACGCAGGCGCCGCGGGCGAGCAGCAGTATTCACTGCGGTGGAACGACTTCCACTCGGCCATGGTGTCGTCCTTCCGACGGCTCCGAGATGAGGAGGATTTCGTTGACGTCACGCTAGCCTGCGCCGGCGCTACGTTTACCGCACATAAGGTACTGTTACAACAATTTAAACTAAAGAAAACTATTTGGACGTGTTATGGTTATAGTTGATACATAACTTTAAGATCATTTCTAAGTTCAAACCCGATTCGCTCATTTTCTTATGAATAAATCTATTTGTACAATATATTTTCAATGAAATACTTTAAAATGTATACTCTAATGATTTCAGACGGTCATAAAAATGAGGAATATATAGGAATGTTAACAGTATTATGCTTGAGTCGACGAGTAAATCGAGACACGTCTACACGTCTATTAATAAGCATCTATGAACAAAGTTATAAATTAAGATATGTGACATACCTTGCAATTATAATATAGATTTTCGTTATCACAGAGGTCATGTTGTCCATAGGTGGTGCTATCAGCCTGCAGTCCGTATTTCAGAAGATTACTTAAGGCTAATCCGTGCCAGCATCCGATAGTTATTCTACGGGATGTTCACGACAAAGATATGGAGAGTTTATTAAGGTAGAGTTAAGAGTTACAAAACATAAAATAACTATGCAGATAAATTGTCTATTAAATATAACACAAATTGCATAATTGTATGTATTACAGGTTCATGTATCAGGGTGAAGTTCATATTGGACAAGAGCAATTAAAAGAGTTCCTAAGAGCCGCTCAACTTTTACAAGTCCGAGGGTTGACCGACGTTCCTCCTCCGGCGCCGTTAGCTACACTCGATCAAAAGGCATCTCCGGTAGGAATAAGAGCTACTTATTATAAAAATAGCTTCGTTTCATAAATTTGGTTATTTAATTGAATGAAAAAAAAACAAATCACTCAAACACATTTTTCCTCACGTTACGACGTAGTATCGCAAACATTTCGAATAATTAATGATTAAAATAAGTGTAATAATTAATATAATATTCAACATATATATCAATAAAAAATAGTATCAAAGATCCGCCCAAACTTCATAATTCCAATCGTCACGCATTTCGCTCACGTGCCGTGTGCCCGCAGTCCGCGTCGTCGTGGACGGAGACGGGCAGCGGCGGCTCGCGCGAGGGGCGGGAGGGGCGGGAGGGGCGCGAGGGGAGGGAGGGCGCGGCGCGCGAGGGGCGGCGCGCGCGGCGCGCGGACGACGCGCCCTGCACGCCGCCGCCCAAGCGCGCGCGCTCGTCCGACCTCTACCAGGCGCAGATGAAGACCAGGTTGCTACCACTGAATTACTCACACCCACCCGCCTCCCTATGCAACACCGCCGGACGTGCGGCTAGTCTAGTGCTAGAGGAATGTTCTCGATCTCTCGATCTCGATCTCGAGTTACTCATCGTTATATTGATGACGACGTCGACAGTGCCTTAAAATACTTCTACTTCATTTATTAAATATGGGCACTGAATTTAACTGTACTTAAAAAAACTATATTAAATTGTAAATATCAGGGAGGCGATGTAGTGAAACGTTTGGTTATAGAAGATATACGAGTATCGATAAAATCTTTGAAATGTTTAAAGGAATGTATCACCATAAAGAATATGTAAATTCTGATTGTTTTTACCAAAAAAAATGCCGTCATCAAAACGGTACAGTAATTGCAGAAGACCATGTACAGAATAGAAATGCGAATTCAAATTGCCATTTCCATATTGTAGCATTAAATGCCATGATTTTCTGAATTTAGGCATGGCCTATAATGGCTCACGTGAGAATTGTCTCGCTGATTCACTAATCGGTAATGAACTAAAATATATGATAATGTTATATATGGAACTTGTTAAAGGAGTTATTAATAAATATGAATAGCCTTTACTATATAGGATAGACTTGAGAATTATTTTTCCTTTAATAGAGAGTAAAAAACAAACTTTTATCTAATTGTATGTATACTCCCCTCTCCATATGTATACTCATGAGCTCATCGTTCAAATTGTATGATAAACCATACTGTCATCATATATCTGGATCTCAATAAACAACGATTTTAGAAAAGAATTAGGATTGCAATCTAATAACGCTATCAGTTATATATACGCATTAAAACTTCGTCTCTATTTTTTGTGTCGATTCACTTGTCAAGACAGTGTCAAGATGTCTGAAGTAAATTAATTTGACAGTAGAACTATTCTCTGAAAACGATTCAAAATTAGAAACCGAATAAGCTCATATCATATGTGTCATCTATTTTATACCTGACATTGGCAGAATATTTTGTGCTCAAATAGCGAAGATAAACGCCAGAAAAGAAAAAAAAAACAACTCGAAACTCACCGCAGAACACAATCTTTAAAAAATTGATATCTGACATTGCCTATAATAATTAAAATATAAACGATACAAGCCTCGAAATAGCATATCACCGAAGTCAAAATTTCAGGAGTGAGATACGAAACGAGTTCGTTTCAGAAAAGGCAGTCTTACACAATAGTATTTCAGGTTTTAAAAATTTGGTTTCTCTTTTTTACGTTATGGTGTTTAAAAGGGAAGTTTTTTAAGCTGGCGTTAGTTCTAATAACGGAGTACAAATTGTACAATAGAATTAGCCATTAAGAACGCTTTTCAATTGATTAGTATTGCTTGATCGTTCGCGACTTCACTCACATAAGGAGTTCACTATTTGTTCATAGTAAGCGATTCAGTGATGTTCGATGCTTATAAGAGATTCCCTTTACTGGTGTAGGACGGAACAGCTGCTGGCGGCGCAGGGCGCGAGTCCCGAGCGTCTCGGTACTAACGGACACGAACTAGCTCTCTTCAGCCAAGCCTTGGAAACCGTACATAATCCACACCTCTCCGGAGTCTCCAACAATTTGGTAAGATTACATAATCCTTTCGTCAACACAAACGTGCAATGTATTTTCTATTTGAGGCAAATTTAAGGACAGAGTTAAAAAAATAAAATATGAAACTAATAATGGTTTTTATCTTTAAAGTATTTCAGTATATAATTTATCAAAGTTAATTGAATAGTTTGATTAAAAATGTATACCTATTAGCTAGGTACCTATTATTTGGTTGTACACTACGGTAATAGGTACAACAACAATATAACAGTAACAGCCTGTGAATGTCCCACTGCTGGGCTAAGGCCTCCTCTTCATTTTTTGAAGAGAAGGTTTGGAGCTTATTCCACCACGCTGCTCCAATGCGGATTGGTGGAATACACATGTGGCACAATTTCAGTGAAATTCGACACATGCAGGTTTCCTCACGATGATTTCCTTCACCGTCAAGCACGACATGAATTATAATAACAAATTTAGCACATGATTCACAAATTTAGCACATAAAAATAGGTCCACCGAAACTTTAAAATTTGCTGTATTTTTTTTAAATACGTCTTTGTTATTTTGTTTTTGTATATAGTAGACATTTTTTCTTAATAACTTAAATAGGTCAGTATAGTAGCAAATATTAATAATCGAACTACAGTTGAACGGTTAAAACACACCTAATTTATTACCTTTTATAGTCGGGAGATGGTGAAGAGTCATCTTCGGACGCCGGCGCAAGCGACACAGAAGGAGAAAACAGAGCCAAACAAGAACCAGTGGACTACGACGACCCGGCGACCATGGCCAACACTAACGGAGCTCTCCCCCACAACTTTCCCGGACTTCTAAATTTACCAGGTTCGTAAGCCGCAAGCGTAGTATCTTCGCTCGAATAATCGACACAAGTTTAAGTTTATATTTAATATTACAGGATTTCCGGGACTCCCAGGTCCGTCAGGAATACCAGATAATTTCGGTGAGTACATATCTTTATGCACTAACATTCTCATTACGTGACTCAGTAGCGACATTAATCGTTTATCGATCGATATAATTAGATTCGACAAAAGAAATAATTCGAAACGCAATAACGTTAATGATTTATAATTCAAAAACTATCGTCGTCATTAATCGTTCATTACTGAGTCACGTATCGCACGTTTTCAATAACACTAACAATCGAATGACCAAAATGCGACCGATCGATCTCTATCTCTATCACTAAACCGAACCGTCAGGCACGAACTATTTCCAAAATCGAGAATCGATAAAAGATAGCAACAATGGAAGTCTATCGGCGACCCGTGTCGTGCCGTGCCGTATCGTGTCGTATCGTATCGTATCGCACCGCGGACGTACGGAGCTCGGAACTGACGGGAGTCGTCTGCCCCAGGAGCGAGCTGGGCGGGCGAGGCGGCGGGCGCCAAGGACGAGCGCTACTTCGGCGCCGGCCTCGCTAACGGTGAGCCCGGCAAGCCCGCGTGCCCCGAGTGCGGCAAGCTGTACAGCAACAACAGCAACCTCAAGCAGCACATCCTCAACGTGCACGCGGCGCGCGACCTCTCGCACTCGTGCCCCGTCTGCGGCAAGGGCTTCAAGACGCGCCAGTACATGCAGATACACATGAACTCCATACACGGCGTCAAGCAGAGGAGGCGCGAGCCCGCCCCGTCCGCGGAGCCCGACCGATACACTCACAGTAGCGCTTAAGCGACCGCGTCGCGGACTGTTCTAACCGCCGCCTCTGTGTTACAGGGGCGGCTCTCGCGGGCGGGGCGGCGATGGGCTACCGGCCGCAGTGTCCGCTCTGCGGCCGCGTCTACTCCTCCACCTCCAACCTGCGCCAGCATATGCTCAATGTGCACTCGCAGACCGACCGCGACCAGTGGTTCCCCTGCCAGCACTGCGGCAAGAAGTGCAAAACGAAGCATTATCTCATCAACCACCAGCTGCAAGCGCACGGCATCCGCCAGCGACAGAACTCCTAGAGTCGGCGCGCGCCCCCCGCGCCTCCGGGGTCTGTGCCCCTCGGGGCCCCGCCCCCCGGGCCCCCGTCTGCCGTCTGGTGGTAGCGAGGGCCCGTCTCGTGCCAATGACCCGCCGTAGGGACCGCGGACCGAACTTTACCGATATACTATATTTGATATAACGTAATATTTTTAGACCGTTTATCGTGAACGTCGTCGGGTAGTAGGGCCGATCGTCGGATTTGCCAACCGTACTCGACGTTGAGTAATTTAGTGCTGTCGGCATTGCAGATGCCGCGGCGCGGGACGCGTTGGCAAAGCCGGCGATAGGCGAATACGTCGAGGGGAGGGAGGCGGGGAGCGAGTTGCTAAAGTACCTCGAGACGGGCGACTGCAAGAGTGCACGTCTGCAGTGTCCGCTGTGCTTCGTGAGCCTGGAGTCGCTGGCGTTGGCGCGGCGACACCTGGAAGCGCACTACCCCCGGGACAGCCCCGTGTGCCCCGTCGCGTCCTGTGCGAGATACTTCGCGCATCCTAACTCGGTCCGCAACCACATGAGGATTAAGCATCGCCGCCAGTGGGAGAAGATGAAAACGTTGAAATGGAGCTGCGGCTGGGCGAACTAACGTCCGTGACGCGGGCGGTGGGACGAAGGGGGGACTTGTTCGTTATTCGGCAAAACTTGCTAAAACGGCTGTGAATCGAAACTACGAGTGGGGCTTTTTATATGTTACTGAGGAACCCAGAAAACGATGATCTCCACGATGCATTTTCATATTCAGCATTAAATATGTTCGTACGTAAACGATGTATAAACCGGTAGGGTAAATCGACTGAAAATTATTTTTGTAGTAGTTATAGACTGATATTATTTAAGTATATGTATATCTCGGGAGATGCTGTAGCGATTTGCGACCGATGTCATCAAAGACAAGGGCCATATATATATAGGGCTGGTATATTACAGAGATGTCATTCGATTTTTTGCATCGAGAGCATTTAGCTACAGATGTTCTGAGCGTTAGTTTTTTAAAGCGCATTATGACTTGTGATGATTGGTGCCATTGATAATATAGATTACGATATGCAACTAAGTGAGAAGACCATTCTGTATCTTTCAGGAATGTGTCTAACTTCCATTGTTGCTATTACTTCTTGTTGGTTTGTGTTTTGTCTGTCGTTATGTTCCTAGTTATGTCCTGGTATTACTGTGAGATTATTTTATTAATTTAAAATACTTCACAGATTATATATAATTGTTCAATATGAACGCACAATTTGTTCTATTTTTTATTTGATATTTAACTAACACTTTTGATATTTTTATGTAATAATCAGGACCTTTCGAACCCATCTTCGGTTCATAGCAGAGTTCGGTACAAAAACTTCTAAATTAGTACTAGAAATGGAGAATAATTTTGGCTAATAATTGTCACTAATATAAATCATTTTATAAATATTATTATAGTTTTTTAGTGGTTGCAGGTTTACGAAGTGCCTAGAAAAACTGAAGTGTTTGTACCGTGCTCTACTCTATGCATATTTTCGACCATAGATAAGACAATACGAAATAGATTTTAATGAAATCGAATGCCTTTAAACGCAATAGTTAATATGTTCACAAGTGATAGGCTTTATTTTTTAAAAGATGTTCGTTTAGAGCCCTGTAGGCACAGAGCACAATCAAAAACATATCTAGTCATAGTAGAACGTATGAGAATAAATAACACGAGGGATTTATTGTAATTGTATATAAAATTCATATTCCGTTCGCATATATTTTCATACAAAAATGCTATAAAGAAAATACACCAAACAATAAAATTTAATATATATATTTTTACAATATAAAATTTAGCTAGAGTACCAGGCCTAAGTTGGCGTAAATTAAAAATATAGTCTATGTCAAAGTCAAACGCACACAAACAAACTTCATTTCCAACGGTAATTGTTACTATTGTAATAAGTTCGTAACAGCATTTTTTAACGATAACATATTATTTTTAGATACAGTAATCCTATAATTAATCTGAAATAAGTAATTGACAATACTTTTGATTTTATCTGTTTTTTTTTCAATACATTTATTGTTTTGTACAATATATTTTTTGTTTTTTCTTTTTTCATTTTTAATAGAAATATACTTGATATATACACGAAATATAAATGTAACGGACAAATAAAATATATATGCAATAATGTACTGTGTAAAGACTGCTAGTGTATACAACGGTCGAATGCTATGGCCACGTGTGTGCCACCGTACGCCTACAAAATATATGCGATAGGAACTCGAACATAGATCTCCAAGACGATTAAAATAATATTGGTAAAATTTAGCGAGTAGTTAAAATTGTTCCTGACGCCTGTGAGGCAATGTCGTATATCTTTATATTATAAAATATTTCTAAGCGTACAACAATGTAATTAGTCATTTCAATAACCAAATGTTCAATGTGAGTAAACGATTCTAGTAGCGATTGTCTTAGTGATAACGATATATACGTAATAATTTAATTTTTACCCGAAGAAATATTGTCTGCTTATATGAAACATAAACAATAAAACTACGAAGTAGAAATATTGCATTTTTATTTAAATTTAGTTATAAGATCACGGTGGGCGGGATCTGGGTTTTGAAAACTTACTAACTCTTATTTATTTCATTTGATAAATAATCAGGTAAGATAATATCATTCCGAGCCATTGCATTTTAATTCGGTACCATTTATAAGTATATAACATTTCTATTCTATATTATCAGGAGGTTGCCGTCGAACTCAAGACCTGCTGCGCGTGAGGGCCACCGACCCGAGGCCCTGTCCAAAATGTGGGAAGATCTATCGATCGGCGCACACTCTGAGAACTCATCTCGAAGATAAACATACTGTGTGTCCTGGATACCGGTAAGCTTTTGAACAGTTAGTAAATTTAACATAGTTATTTAAGATTTAATTCGTTCTCGATCATTCCAATAACTCGTACTCGTTCTTCAAACGCCCATCGCTTCCACATTATCTAACACTAACACGCTATCTGCCTCCCCAGCTGCGTGCTGTGCGGTACGGTGGCCAAGTCCCGCAACTCGCTGCACTCGCACATGTCGCGACAGCATCGCGGCATCTCCACCAAAGACCTCCCGGTGCTGCAGATGCCCACACGCTTCGACCCGGAACTCGCAAGCCAGTGAGTACGACTTCTGACGATGGACTAATTGTGATAAATTCGTCAAAAATTGCAAACTTCGACTCGTGCGAATAGCGAGTCGCCTCCGGCTCGGAGGTGGTCCGCAAGTCCAGAGCGTGGCGTGTCCGCAGACTGCTGGCCAAGGCGGGCGTGAAGGTGTCGGCGGAGCAGCTGCGCGCGCGCGCCTCGCCCACGGGCCCGCGCCGCGCCGACATGAAGCTGGACGCCAAGTCCGCCGCCTCCGAGACCAGCTCGCTGTGCGGCGACCACGACGACGACCTCAGCCAGTCCAAGTACCAGGACTCGCTGCCCGTCTCGCCGCCGCGTAAGTAGCCTTTCTATCTAGCTAAGTCACTATGTTACTCGCTTTCGAAATCGATGGCTGAACGGAATTCTACGTTTTCAGATATAAACAATTTAACGAATACGACGATCACTAAAGTTCCGGCAGTGCGAGCGGTGACGGCGAAGGCGGTTGAGAATCTACCCCACGGTCTCTCGGGGATGAAACACGACGACTACCCGCCGGGGTTCGGGGGCGGGTCGGCAATATTGGACACCTACCTCCAGTACATTGGGGAAAACGTTTTTGGTAAGTGTTTGCTTCCACTTTTTGGAGAATATTTAATGTATCGAAACTTTAAAGAACATTAAATTACACATGCTCACTTTCAGGTATGAACGCCGCTAAATTAGCCCAAATGAACGCTATGCACATGGACAGGAAAACTTACGATGAGCCCTCTCCACAAATGGGATCACTTCCACCTCCCCCTACGACACTGGCACACCAGCGCTTCCTGAAGCAGATGCAGCGGCAATACACGGAAAACATGAGCAAGCCAGACATCATGCGCGACACCGAGGAACCCTTAGACCTAGGCAAAGAGAGACAAAGGAGCGACAGCATCAGCGAAGCTGAGATTGACAAGCAGGAGATGGACAAGGACATGAACAAGGAGTACTACAAGGGCTACAACGACGACGACATGAACCGTGTGAACAGCTCCGAGGCGGACCACGAGACCAGTGGCCACGACGACGGGGACTACTCCGAGGACGAGAACAACAAGACCGCGTCGTCATGAAATGACGTCCACGTTCTCGAATTAGTATGCGAGTGAAACTGTTCCGACAGTGTTTTGTTGATGAGTTACGAAAAGGTGCTTGAGTGTTATGTTACGTCGTTAGCTGATTCATTTTAAACGGTTTTATCGTTGACCCGTGGAATATCGTTGGTGCCATTGACCGATGTATGTAAATTTAACTTTAAGGGTCGGGTTGACCAGTATCGGTCGCAACTCGCAGATAGTTTTAACGGAAAGGGTTAAAGAAATTTGACATTTAAAGTAAAGGAGAACGCCGATCAACCGTTCACGTCGACGGCCAGTAGTTACATGGTGTTAGACATTAGGAAGTTCGCCAGAACCGTGCCACAAAGCCGACGCCGACTAGCGAGACCCGCGTACACATTAGATATATCGTCGACTCGTCACTTGTGAGATTGTTTAGTAGTAAATAACTAGTGAGTAGTAACTTAACTTATGTGTAAGGTCCCTTCGCCGAGGGCCTCTTACATAGTAATTCCATCCAACTACCTCAACATTCGGGCCAATAAGGCGACGTTATAAATTTTAAAAAAATATCCACACAAATTGTGAAATTCCATCCATCTACCTCACTTCAATAGATTTTATTTAATATTTTATACAATTTATAGATATAATAACTGTTGTTTTATGCGTTTTGCAGATTGCATTTATATATACTACATAGAGTATACCGTAGGTAAAATATATAGCAAGTCATTAGATGGTTGTTAGCGCTGCCCGTAGGTTATATCTGTACCGTTTTATTTTTATAGAAAACGCACTCACTAGACGAAGATTAGACTGTCTGTCACGACCGTAGCGAGTTGTATGTTACCTTATACGAAAAATGCACCTATATTTAGGAAAATTAAAAAAAAAAAAGAAACAAAATATCTTTGTATACGAACAAAAATAACAGAGCTTAAAAACTTAATAAATATTTATCGATGAGCGTAAAAAGAATCGCCGATTTTTATATCGTATTGAAAGAACGATAATGTCATTGTTTAAGACATTACGAGAATTTATATTCAAACATCTACTGCCTCGAGACTGTGTATAATTTCAAAGGGTAAGTACATATATTCTGATTGCGATTCTCGTTTCGTAAAATAAATGTTCAAATTCGACCTTAAAACGATGCATTGTATATAAAGATGTGGTGATATGTAAAGTACATAATGATAAACAAATAGTAACAAAAGCAATAAATAAAGTATACCTTGATGTTGCCTTCGAGTACGTGTATATATGTAAGTTATAGTTACGGATTGTGTTGGGTCGCGGGCAGACCGACCGCACGAAGAAACGGTGGAATGTTTTATTCTTTAGTAATGATGAGGGCTCGTTACTTGGATAACAATTACTGTGATTACAATCTCATAATTAGCCTTCGATAATTATACATATTTTTTAGAGTACAATGTTATAGTTATTTAGTATATTGTAAGATTATATGTAAGTGAGTCGCAAAAATATTTACTTCCCGATACATTAGAATTCACTTTATTTAAGAATTTAGAGCGTTAGGTGAAGCATTTAATCTTTATTTTAATGTGAGATAAATATTACCTTTTTGAGTTATACGATTCGCAGCACTGAGCCGTGGCGTCGTTGTCACGTGTCAGTGGGCGGACTGTGACTAATTCGTAAGTTTAAGAGTACGGGTTGATTGAATATTATTTTTAGTGTGTTAGTGAGATTTGACGGGTATCGTCAGTTTGGTTTGAATAAACAATAACCTTGTTGACAGTTAACGGTGTTGCCATAGTAAGTAATTATTATTTTTGACTGTAAATAAGTTTTGATTGTTTAGAGAGAAGTGTGCTTATTTTTCTCATTACGTTATAGAAGATTGACTTCTTCATTTAGATAATACGCAGATAAATAGATGTTGAAGCACGGTACACTTTACAATAGTCAGTTACCAGATTGTGATTAAGAAATATATATTTTTTCAGAACACAATTTTGCATACCACAGTTTTAAATATAAGAGACGTTACTGAAGTTACATCGAAGATGTAATGTTTTTATAAAATGAGGCTATTTTATGAGTAAATTATAAACATATACATGGTTAAACGTTTTGAGCCTGTCGCTGGAAAATTCTGTTTTGTCGTTGTAAGCTCAACACCATTCGATGTAACTTCAAATAACATCTCGACGTTGTTGATTATACTTATAATTATATACCAGTGAAGAAATTATGATAATTAGGACTTTAAGTCGATCATTATGCTCTTACTGTGTAAAAAGTATGTTTAGTTACCTTTTGAACTTTGAAAGTTCGATATTAGCATTTCTTTACTTTTAGTCACCCGACTATACCTCATTAGTCGAATAAGACTTAACTTGTTTTCTGAAATAGTTTTATAGTTAAGTCCCTTTGTCATTCAATGTTTTAGCAATCGATTACACGAAAAAGCAATTTTAAATACAGACGTAGAATATTGTCAATTCGTTGCTGAAATTACTAATAATTATTTTACTTGTTTTTCAATTCGATGTTTCCGTTAGTTATATTACAATTTCCAATGACTAAAAAAATATGAGTAAAGAAATATATTTTACTAGAGAGCACAAAATATTAAAAAATATTCCTTGGAATTAAATTACTATATACAATCACTAGTTGTTAGATGAATTACAAATGTTTCCATCGCACATGACAAATGCAGGTTGTTATTATACCATAGATTTATTCCATATCAGTATAAGTTTAATTTTATATGCACACTTAGTTTTTCAACGTTGCAAATCAAAATATATTTTGCTGTCGTTTAAAAAAGAAAATATTATTTATATTGTAAGAATATTTCTTATTTATCTTCCAACTTTTGAAATTATTTAAGTGGCCCCACTATATACGTTAGAATACTCTTGCCACTAGTAAAAATTCAAATACTACTATTTAAAAAAAATTATCTCAGTTGTTGATAGTATAAAAAGTAAGAAATATTTTTTTAATTTTAAATCAATGCCACGCCTCTGCCATTGTACATTAGTGTACTAGACGTATGCTGCTTCACTACATTATTATAAACAAGGTAATAAAAATAATTGTTTTGAAATTTCCTGTTTTTTTTTTTACTCAGCACCAACTCGATTCTGTAACTAATAAAACCTGTTTGATTAATTACGAACAGCAAATGATAGCTTGGAAAACAAACAAGATCTTGAATTATTTAATGCTATTATTTATAATCTAAGCAGACAACCTTCGGAATGATGACTTAGATGTATACAACACATTTGACAGTTATCATAGCTTATATTGGATTTAGGGGTTGTTGTAGTTTATATTGAAGGTAACGATTTGACAATAATTTAATAATTTATTTGTAAAATCGACATAAAGATAACATCAATATGTAATACACATACTAATTAAAAGATATAAATATTTTTAAGTCGATATTATATTACTAAATACTTGAAGCTTATGTGCATTGATTTGATGAATTTACTTAAAGATATAAACCATGTAAAAGAACCACATTTATTTAATGGAATTACATGTGCAAAATATTTAATCACTTGTTCTTAACTACAAATAAGCCTAAAGCTATTAGAATAAATTATAAACATTTGGTGATACATATCGACTATATTCATTCTTATAAATAAATACACTACAATTTTTAATTAGACATTATTTTCTAAATAGCTTTTTTTTTTGGAGTAAAAAGTATTTACTCTATTTTATATACTTTGGATAGTCTAGCATATAAAGTGAAAATTCTTAATTTTGTGAACCTGGAACATTCCACTAATCCTCTTTTAATTTCTTCTTCTTCGTCAGAAGATAATGAACGCTCACTAAAGCATTCATTCTGTAAACAAATAACGTTAAAATTTAACTAACTGAAATAACAGAAAACAAAAGTACATTTAAACTTTTGTATATTATATATTATTTTATATTAAATTGTTATGTAATGTAATGTTTGTTAATTGTTATGTAAAAAGTTGATTGTATGTAAATTGAGCAATAACTTTTATAATTAAAAAAAAAGAATGATAGGATATCTTCGCACAACTGAGAGAAATTCGTAATCCAACACATTGCTTTCATTTCATTCTACATGTAATGGATATCACTTCTGCAAGAAACTTCAGTTATTATATTACTGGCTAATATATTTAACTTCTCGATTTATTAAATGCAATCTACTAAATATGTACAACTATTTTGGCATATTTTATCTAAACATAAAATACGGAACCATACTATTCCCATGATCTGCCATGCGTGAATTATTTAAGAAACTATTCTGACCAAAGTAAACTTAATGGAATGGAATTGTCACCCTACCTCAAATTCTATTTGAGTTTTGAAAAGAAGTTTCCAAAGATTGGAAGGAAGGAATGTTAACAGCAGTTGTACTTTTGATAATATAAGCGAAAAAAAAAGAATTGTTATATATAATTGTATAAAATTAATACTTACATGAAGGCCAATTGCTATTTATGTTTAGAAGCGAGAGCTATGCCGAGGCCGACGAGACCTCCGATAGCGAGCACAGCGCCGCCCGCCACTGCCATACCTATCAGACCCTCCTTCTCCATACGCTTGTTTATTTGGTGCTGGAATATAAAGGTCACTTTATAATCCTAATGAATAACAATAAAGTATCACTTTATACATTAAATCTATTGTGAAACACTTTTATATGCAACAAACCATGACTTTTCAGAGGAAAAGCTTTTTTTAAGCAAGTTTCTAGTATCTATCTATGTTTATATTCTTCTAGGTTCGCCTGACTTAATCTTTTACATTAATAGTATTCAAAAGTAAATTTTTAAAAATTCTAGTGGGATGTTCATTGACATAAAATGCTAAAGTAAAACTATGTATAATATTTAAAATATCAAATTACAAAATAAAATAATTCTCAATTAATACTCAGTAACATCAATAATTGCTGATTTACATAATATGTTATCACAAAATGCATATTTGCTTAGCTTGTAACTCTGAAAAACACATTCTGTGTCGCAACTTATGACTCACTACAGTAAAGCCAACGTGGTTTACACCTACTGCTACGACCAAATATTTTATTAACAAATTGACATACTGTTTTTAAATATTACACACATTGTGTTAACCAATTATTTCAGCCTCAGTATTATAACCACAATACTGATCTGTCATGTTTAAAAAAAATTATTGCCTCTGATTTTTTTTGGATGATTGCCATATTTGTTATTTATTTATAAAACATAAATAAACTAACATATATCATTTTATAAACATTATTACTCCCTGCATAAGATTTCTAGAATATTGATAATTATTAACTCATAAAATATTCTGATCATAAGTAATAATGAATGAGAATTATATTTTTTAATGTTTAGGTTTAACTTTTTTTAATTTTGTCTAAGTTAACATATTATATTAATTGTAGATATGATACATATTATTACTGCACTGACATAGGGTAATGAAATATATATAGACCATCTCTACAAAATACATAAGCAATTTAAATAAAAAAAAAAGAAATTTAAAGAGCTTACACTATAAATATAAAATTGAAATTACTAATTAAGTGGTTTAAATGGCAGTAAAAAAAATTAATAGATCATACCTCAAGAGCCAATACTTGCTGGTTAGCGGGTTCAATTTCAAGGAATGACTTAACATAATGCAGTGCCTTATTATATTCCTTAATTCTAGCATTGCCAATAGCAAGGTAGAAAAGGTAATCACGCTTGCCTTCTGAATGAGAGTTAAACAATTCTTTTAGAAGTAATATACCCTGAAAGAAACATAAATGATGCATAATACAAAAAATGAAAGTTATAATAAAGTATATCAAAAAATAATTTCACAATTTGTTTTTTCTAATAGATAATGATAATATTTACTCATTAATGTTGCCTTTACATTTCACAATTGTTTTTGTTTCCAATTCACAATAGATAAAAAAATAACAAACCTTTCTAATATCGGTCGGATATTTGCTTCTTACCAAGCACCACGCATATTCGAATTGAGCTTTGGGCGTTACATTACCTTGGTGTAATTGTTCATGAAAAATCTTTTCGAATTTCTGTGTAAAAAAGTAATGCGAAATTAAACAACACGTACATTATCATGAGTCATGTATAAAAGTCACTAAAACTTACTTGTAAATCTTCCGATGAAACTACTTCGTCTAATACGTCTTCCATGGTGATGAAATTATTTAAATATGGTACTTCAACTTCAATAATGTGAGACGAAATTTCATTATTTTACGTTTTATCAAAAAATTTAAGTTAACTGTGAAATTGACGGTGCTGCTGTAAGTAAAATAACTCAGTGATTATATTGAAATTGAAATTGACATTTGTGATTTAACAAAATAATGTTTGACAAAGTGACAGAATGATAATACAGCAGGTTATGGTATTGCTACTTATTGCCTTATTAATTACCTATTATAAGAGTAAAATAATTATACTTTGAAGTAGTTACTTGATTACATTACATTGACATTTTTTGACATTGAAACTTATTAAATCTAAGTCTTAAATTAAATAAATAAATAATTATGTTATAAATCGAGTAACATATGTTGCTAAATTGCACATTATAATAAGCTGAAACAGACTCACAAAACTTTGGCAAGGTCTTAAGGAATATATTATAAAGTATAAGGTTTTTAAGATTACAAGTACTTAGATACTTCTAACAAAAATATTGTCAAAAATTCAACTTGACAAATAACGTGCTGATTGCTAATCATATTGACAAATGACAGCTATTGTGCTGAGAAGTAGGTAGTTTTTCCAATTTGCTTTGTCCGGCTTTTGTGTAAAATTATTGTTAATACAATAATTATAAAGAAGGCGGTTATAGTGGTGGAAAATATCCTTTACAAATAAAGTTTTAGAATGCAGAGTGTAATAAATACTGTAAAAGGAACCGCCCTAGGAGTTGCGGGATATTTGACTCCTGTTCTCAAGGTATAGTAAAGCCTCACTTTATAAATAACTATGTATGTATTATCAGAATTTGTTATTGTAACATAGTCATCTATATAAAGGTCAAATGTGTGTATGATAATTACAACAAAACAATAAGTCGTTTAAAGTTGTCAACGCAATTTTAATTAATGACCACTATACATTTGAAAGACTAAATGGAAATTATTTCAAATTAATTTAATGTAAAACTAATGTTATATGAAGGTTAAATATTTTGTGAGTTATCTTAGTTTAATATTATAATTATTAATAGAAGTTATTGAGTGGATCGGAGCTACAGAAAATATCATTTATCTTGTTTTAATTGTTACTTAATATTTTCAAAAAATTTAACTGTCACTAGGAATCAAAGTTTCAAGAGACAGGTGTATTGACTCCAGAAGAATTTGTAGCAGCAGGTGATCACTTGGTTCATCACTGCCCAACCTGGCAGTGGGCCAAGGGTGAGGAGTCTAAGATTCGATCATACTTGCCACCAGATAAGCAGTTCCTGATTACCAGGAATGTACCATGCTATAGACGTTGCAAACAAGTAAGAACATACTATTGTTCTGTAATTAAGATAATAATAAATACTTTATTAAAGGAGTCTCTTAAAAGCACATTTGAATCATCACTTAACAATATTGTTCTAAATTTTAGTTTACCACAGGCTCAGAATGCACTCAGAAGAATAAAAATTATTTGTAATGATATTTCTTCATGTTTCATAAATCAATTAATGTGTAAATAAAGCAACAATGATTAAAAAAAAATCCAAAAATTTAATATTTAATTGCATTAACATAATTCGGTAAATATAATAATTACTCAATTAATTTATAATTATTATAGTAAATGTTAGATATTTATAAAGAATTCTTACATACAATAAATTCAATTCCAGATAGAATACTGCGAAGACAATGAGAAGGTCATAGAAGACGAACATGATGAGGATGGTGGTTGGGTGGACACACATCACTATGATTCCTCCGGCTCACGGGCCATCGAAGAAAAGGTAACACTACCCTCTAACAAGACAGTGTACATTTTTGTCATATAATTGAATGTTGATGTATGTACTATTCATGTAAAAAGTGTCAAAAGCACACTGGTTTACGAGCTATCTAGAGATGTAAATATTGTCGGTCCACACTCTTAAGACTAGTTTTCTGCTTGCTCAGTTGATGGAAAAAATGGGCATTGCTATAATTCTTAAAAAAAAAGTATAAATGTCCCCATTCTAGGCAAAGAGCTACTAATCTTTTAAGAAGATTAGAGAGTAATTACCATATTATATACCAGTAGCATAATTGTATCCAAAACATGCAGGTTTCCTAATAATGTTTTCTTTCACTAACTTAACATCAGGATTCATAAACAAAATTGAAGCACATTTAAACTCAGAGATTTAAGCTTAAGGGATTCACATATTCTCGGCTCAAATGTATTTATGTGTCATAAAAGTTGTATTTGTAACCAACGTAAAATTTGGTGTGATAATTTTCAACAATTTACCTATTCATTTTTTATCAATAGAAAGTATCTTATGTCATTCGATAACATTATTTTTAGGTTTAAACTTGTTTAAATCTTTATTAATAAATACATAATTTAAATTTAGAGAAAAACTTTGAGAATGATGCCATTCGGTAACAAAAAAAATGTTTTTATAGTAAAGCAAGTTTATGTCGCAGGTGTGTGAGATGACGCTCGAGGCGGCGGAGACGGGAGACAGCGACGGCTCGGCGGCCGGCGACCGCGACGACGACGACGACGCCGACGACGACGAGCCCGAGGACATGGAGCACTTCCAGGAGTCCGGCCTGCTCGACGAGGTGGATCCCGTGAGTCCACTCCGTACCATTGTCGCGTTATTCAATCCTAAGGAACTCATTACTTATTTATTGTAGCAAAAATGATCGAGTATGATCAAGTACTTGGTTAGTTTCATAACCTAAAAGCCATATAATTGGGCCTGGTTGATTGTTTTTTTTTCCTGCACTATAACATACTGCTTATTGACTACTTTTATGATTTATTATAAAATAATAATAGTAATTGCATTTTCAAGTCTATAATGTAAATTTAGGATATCATAAAAACTATTTTTTCTGGTTTGCAAATAATAAGAAAGTGTTTTGTCGTGAGTGATAATACAACCACTAAAAAAATTATCACTTATAATAAACTGGTGGTAGAGATTTGTGCAAGCTCGTCTGGGTAGGTCCCACTCACTCATCAGATATTCTACCGCAAAACAGCAGTACTTGGTATTGTTGTGTTCCGGTTTGAAGGGTGAGTGAGCCAGTGTAATTACAGGCACAAGGGATATAACATCTTAGTTCCCAATGTTGGTGGCCAATTGGTGATGTAAGCGATATCTTACAATGCATTTCTTACAATGCCAATGTCTATAGGCGTTGGTGACCACTTACCATCAGGTGGTCCATATGCTCGTCCGCCTTCCTATTTTATAAAAAAACCTTTAAATATTTCTTGTGTCAAGAAACCGAGTGAATGAAAACTTATTGTATATTGACGTGATTAAGATAATTTCATTAATATTAATTCAGATTGCATAACCATTTTTACCATTTTTAATTAACATTTATAAAATAATTTAATCTTAACAAACTGCTTAAAAATGCACATTTTAAATATAATATTTAAAAAACCAACAGTCAACAGCGTTAACGACTCGCAAGGAACCAAATAAGGAGAAGAAGCAGAAACCTGACGGCGATGAGATTGTGAAGACTCGAACTTACGACCTCCACATCACTTACGACAAGTACTACCAGACGCCGCGCCTGTGGCTCATCGGATATGACGAGGTCAGACATACATACATACATACATACATACATCTACAAAAATCACAATAAAACTTTTAACCCCATCCCTATAATCGGTTAAATGACCCGATTGTGGGACACGATCTTTGTATCGGTGTGTTCCGATTTGAAGTGCTAGTTAGTCAGGCTAATTATAGTTTTGTCATGGTAGCATGCGAAAGCGATCCCGTGGCGCTCCTCGTTAAGACGGAAAGGGTACCGCTGGTTTTTTAGTGGGTATTCCGATGTTCGGGGTGCACTCGGCGCCTTGGACACCGGCGAGCCCCACATACCCCCCACTGTTCCCGTGGGGGAAACGCATAAAGCGTTCTTCCAGCGTTAAAAAAAAACGGGTAATTATAGTCACAGGATTAACAGCTCTATGTAAGTGTGAAGAGCGTCTTATTTTTGTTGCAATTGACCACTAACGTTAAATATTATTTGATCGTTTACTTATCTAAAACATTAAAATAAAGTTCACAAAAATATAATTTAATATGAAACTATCGTTTTTATGTTTTTGTTATTAATTCATTTAAAGCAATTGTAATATTAATCGCAAAAAAATATACAATCATTCGATCATTATTCATTGACCTGTTTCCCGCGTCTGAGAAAACATCGGCACAAAGCGAACGAACGATTTATGATGATTATATCAGCCTAAAATTACGTAATCTAATGTATGCTTTTTGTATATTTGTATACAGTAACAGCCCGTAAATGTCCCACTGCTGGGATAAGACCTCTCCCCTTTTGAGGACAAGGTTTGGAGCTTATTACACCACGCTGCTCTAATGCGGGTGGCATAATTTCAATGAAATTAGACACATACAGGTTTCCTCACTATGTTTTCCTTCACCGTCAAGCACGAGATGAATTATAAACACAAATTATGCACATGAAAATTCATAGGTGCTTGCACGGTTTTGAACCCACGATCATCGGTTAAGATTCACTCGTTCTAACCACTAGGCCATCATATTTGTATAACATCTGTAAAAAAAAATTCAGCAACATTGTTTTAATTTATAAACGAATAATAACGATACTCAATCGATGTACTTAGGCGGCCTTTCACACTATTCATATTGTGTTGTGTGTATCAATTTTTTTTATATTGATAATGTATTTCATTCATGTCGAAGAATTCCTACCTTAAACTTTGTTTCGCGATTTGCTTAAAGACACACTTTTATATATATATATATATCGTAGCAGCCTGTGAATGTCCCACTGCTGGGCTAAAGACCTCCTCTCCCTTTTTGAGGAGAAGGTTTTGAGCTTATTCCATATATATATATTTATTTATAATACAATTTTATTCAAAGGAACTACTTAAATCCACCGTAATTTAAATTTCAAAGTTTCGATATCAACTTTACTGACAATCAAGACGCCATTTTATAATCACAGATTTTTCGCGATCCCGACCAATGACATCGCGTCAATTCAACGCCAAAGTTGTTTGTTCGTCTTCACCCCTCTTGTAGTTGAAATAGGCTATAAGCTTGTGTCCGCCATCCGCCAGGACCGTCACCTGCTGAGCGTGGAGGCGATGTACGAGGACGTCTCGCAGGACCACGCCAAGAAGACCGTCACCATGGAGTCGCACCCGCACGTGTCGGGGCCCAGCATGGCCTCCGTGCATCCTTGCAGGTAATTAGTAACTTCCCTCAATTCTAACTAACTGGTCGCCCGTGCCTCGTTTGCATCTCGATTCATTATTTTACATATGTATTATTTTTGCATATAACATTTTACATAGTATGGTCTGTATTGTAAATGATCGGAGGTACATTTTATGCAACACCGTCGAAATATTGAGACAAATATAAAAAGGAATGACAGCGGTTAAGACCCGAATGTAAGGTATGAAATGGGTACACCGTGAAGGCACGCCTGCCTAGGTAATATAATATCGAGAAATATAGTATCTTAGTTCCCAAGGACAGATTAAGGATTAGTTGATTAATATCTCTTAAGTTTCGAATGTCGATGGTGCTCATCATCAGGTGACCCATTCGCCTTTCGTATTCGACATAAAGTACACATAGTCTATAACGGAGTGTGCGGACAGGCACGCGGAGGTGATGAAGAAGATAATCGAGACCGTCACGGAGAGCGGCGGGGAGCTGGGCGTGCACGCCTACCTCATCGTGTTCCTCAAGTTCGTGCAGACCGTCATCCCCACCGTGGAGTACGACTTCACGCAGAACGTCAACATCAATTAGAGCCCCCACCCGCCGTCGGCTTCCGAAAAGCCTTTTAAAACGAATTGTATACAATAGAAAATGAAAATGAGCTCAGTTCCTCCCCCCGTGATATCTCCCGTACTGTTTTATGTGTATTTTAATAATTTACAGTTTTACGCGCTTAGAGAATGTTAGTTAAACAATGCTGTCCTCTTCTTTCAAATGTCAAACAACGATGATAGAAAGAGACAAATAGTGTTTAATCGAACGTCCGCTAATGGATGGTCCGCGATGGATATAAGTGTGGCTATTATAACAATATGCAATTGGTCCTCGAACAAAAACTTCGTGCTCAAAATGTCAGTACAATCTGACAATTTACAAATAAAAATAATAATATTACACCAACATCTTATTATTTGTTTAGGCGTTTAAAATCAAAATATCAATCAATCTTCGATGAATAAATTTTACATGTTTATAAAGACATGTCAGCCAATAAAGCTTACATTTTATTATAGGACATGCATTTTTTGTATACATTTAATTAATCTTCGGGCATTATTATCTTTATTTCCTAAGAGTATATTTGACTCCTTATGTATTTAACGTAATTAAGAATCTACTTTTTTTATATTTGTATTAAAAAGTGATCGTAATTTTCATTTTTTTGCAATGTATCGAATTATTAAGATCTTATAAAATTGTAATGATAGCTTAACGTGTGCCATCACTTTGCCTTCATTTTAATTACAAATAGCACAATATTTTTCTTACTACAATGTATTGAATTGTTCTCAAATAGAAAATAATTAATATTAATTAAATAAAGTAAGTCATTCGTTACTATTTTATCTAAGTATGTATTTATGTGTTATTAAATGGTGCACTTATTGTTAGTGTGGTGCTTGATTGGTTCCGCATACTCGCCTGGCAAGTTCGTGGATGTATTGTAAGGGAATAAATCATTGGTCACCAGTTGGAAGTGGAATTATTGCCTAATGTATGGTAATTCATAAACTTTTTTTTTTTTGTTTAGAGATATTTTAAATAACCAACCGATTCTAATGTTGATGATTGCGTTATATAATTTGCATTAAACTTATGGCATTTATAACATAAAAGTTAAGTTTGTAATCCATTACATAAAACCTCATGCAAACGATGAAAGCTATGTACTTCAATAAAAATTATCTTTACATACTGTAAGATGCAATTAAAGTAATAGAATATTTATTCCATAAAAAATCATCTTTCACCATTAGACTGCGGTTTCAATTATGGTTACCTATTTGGGCGATTTCCATTTCTTAGTATAACATTTATGAAATTGTATTTACCTTATTCCAGTCGAAAGAGGAGTAAAGATAAACAAACCATAGATTTTCATATTTCATGCGATTTGCTCACAGCTCTGCTAAATAATGTTCTACAAACAGTTCTTGATTAATATATCGTAATGTATAATACAAAAATATTTTACTGAACTATTTATATCTACTTTTATTCTATGTCCAAAGTTTCGATACCAACTTCGGCTACATTCTAAACGCCATTCTTTCGCGAATCCATAGTGAATATCACATCGACCAATGATATCGCGTCAATTCGATGTCAAAGTCGTTTATTTGTCTTTGCTCCTCTTCTCATTAGTATAGGCATATATTTTTAATTTATAAACCGGCAAGTCGAGGCTAATGTTGAAATCACAAATCCATTTTAAATGTGTAAATATATATTTTGTTAAACAATTGTGTTATCATATATCGAAAATTGGTGAAATTGAAAGGAGGATTTTTTTAAACTTAGCAGTAAATATTTTGCCATTTTAATGTTGCTAGCGTAAGGTGTCGAACATATTATGTTGATATTAAAATATTCTTTATAGTTATGTACATAGATTATAAATTCACATCTGCTTAATATTTTGTGAATCGAAGTTAGCGATAGATATAGATGCGAGTGTGCGTCATTGTTAGTTTTTTAAATAAATTATTTTGCTGCTAATTTTGGTGTTTTTTTTTCACATAATATTATTACGTAATTTTATATTATAAATTAAATGTGTGCAACAAATAGAATGTTGATTAACAAAAAACTGAAACAAGTCCACGAATATTTCTTCATCCTTTGCCCCTCGGACGCAGAAGTGTTTGCATCCTATTCCATTTAAAGTAGGAGTAAAGGTAAACAAACCGTAACACAAACAAATTGCATACGATTTTCTAATTGTTCTGCTGTATTACGCACTATAAACAGTTCTTAATTAATTTAACTTTATTTATAATACAACACTATTCCACTTATCTAGTTATTACCACATTAGGTAATTAAACTTTCAAAGTTCCGATTGCAACTTCGCGGACAATGAAAACGCCATTTTTTCGCGAATCCATAGTGAATATCATAGATTATTCAAGATCTCGACCAATGATATCGCGTCTGACAACTAAGACAAACATAAGACAATAAAGGCGTGTTTAAGCTCCGCCCCTATGCTTTAGCGCCGTCATCTGCACTGCAACTACCAATAAGGAAGTAATTTTTTATTCACTCAATATCAATCCTTACTGCTTATAAAATTAGACCAATAATAGTACATTAATAATATTCCGTTTGCAAAGATCAAATCTTCAAGTTACGCACGCAATATCCGATAGCGATATTCCAAACTTGATGTCGGACAATAATAAAGTCGTCTCAGGAATAACACAACGTGACAAGCATCGTAAATTATCAAATAACGCACATGATGACCTCAAAGCGTTTAATATAGAGATGAAACAAATTTTCGAAAGTTTTATAATTGATCGTGATTCAGAGAGATGGATTTTGCCCAGCAGTGGAACAATAACAGATTGTTATTTAACTTTTACCCATATAGATAACAATGTCGAACTATATTCAAAAATAAACGTGTGTATGACGAGTTCTGTGTATTGTATGTAATAAAGCATAAAAATCTTTTTTTTTTTAATAATACAAGACATAATTAATATACCTTTATTCGTATCACATTAATTATTTACAAATCACGTTCCGTAATAAAATATATCAAATACATAATATAAGAAGCCTGATGGACAGACGTTTCTATATTCACATCAAGATAAAATATCCAACTACGAAGCAGCTCAGTGTAAGGGAGAACGAAGAGTACAATTTCAATCAATATAAAAAAAAAATATAAAATTCAATTATTGTAAAATTATTATAAAACTTTTATTATAATGTGTATTTATAAAATAATGAATTATAATTTTTTAAATCGATAATTAAATTCTAAACAGTAATGAATATAATTAAATTTTTGGTCATTTTTAATAACAGTTTTGTTTCCTTTACCCGCCTTAATTTTTTAATTATTATTGTTTAATAATTTTAATTACATTTAAACAAATGTTTATTCATTATATATATTTATAATTCGAAAATCGCGCTACTATATTAACAACAACTACCGCGCTACCTGCCATTGCAATGTGACCCTTATTTATAATGGAATACGTTCTAAATAGGCCTCGTCCACTATCCATCTATTCCTAAACCCAATAAAATAACTACTAAACTAACAGTCAATAGTGATCACAATGAAAACACTTCTACAAAATTATACACTTTTAAAACTATGAAGTACAGTACAGTCAGCATCATTACTATGCATAGAAGAGTATCGATATTAAAAATTATGTTCATTGTAAATCGTATTTAATTAATCCAAATAGATATGTGCATATTCACGGCTGACTGTACATTACAATATTAAATACATTTTAAACAATAATTACATAATCGAATAACACGCACTTTGTACTTAAGTAAAATATCATTAAAATCATGCCACGCATTCCGCAATACTTGTAATAAATACTTAAAATAGATCACTCTAAATGAAAAAGTCTTCGAATGTGTAAGAAGCGGCGGTATGTAAACGAGTACTCAAAACAAATGGGGAAAAATTAAACATTAGAGAAAATATACTTTAGTTATAAACGTTGTTTATCGTTGGGTGTTTGGTTAAACACTGATTTCTCTTTCTGACATCTTTGATTTCACATTGAAAAGAATGAGACAGCATTATTTAATTAGTCACCACTATATAACATTTAGAAGTAAAGCCAAATGTGTGTGATAAGATTTTTAAATTAAAATGAGTATTAATAACGATATTTAAGATTTCATATTAAATTCTGTGCATATATTTTAGTTATATCTGTATATAGACTGAATATTTTAGTGGCACATGTGAGGGTTACAATTAGGATAATTATTTTTTTATTAATTTCGATGACTGTTTCGATCGAGACACTCATAGTATGAATATCGACATTGAATTGTTGTTGAGATTAAAGCAATAATTATAAAATTGAATAGCAACAAAATTAATATAGTTTCAATATGTTTACTGAGTAATCGAGGTCGATGACTCGTGTGTAAGCATATATGCATTACATAGGCATATGTATATGCACCGTTTGATATTATTTTATGTCAAGTTTAAAATTATATGAGCAGTGTAATGTGGGTTCCCCGTGCGACGCTAGACGGCGGGCTTGTGCGGCACGAGCGTCACGAGGCGTCGCAGCACGAGCGCCAGCAGGCGGTCGGCGGGGTCCAGCGCGCCGCGCTGCAGCCACTTGGGGATGGTGGTCCGCGCGTGACTGAAGCCGAGCTTCTGCAGGATGTAGTCGACGCCGTACGGCTCGATGGACTTGCCGGCCCACGACAGCAGTCTGAAACGGCGGGCCGAGGGTTCAATATGTACTCATTAGTGACACGTAGCACTTAACCGCTGCGTATTCGTATAGCGTGCATGCCGTACCGCACAGTGGGCTCGAGGTGCCACGTGAGGCAGCGGTAGTCGCGGTAGTCCTGCGGCGGAGACACGTCGGCCGCGCCCGGCGCCGCTCCCGCGCGTCCCGGCATCTGGGGGGGGGGGTCAACGACGTCACATATATGACTAGTAGATAAAATATCGCGCAGTCAAATTTAACTTACGAATCGCTCCTTCTCCTTGATATAAGAGGAGATGAGGTCGTGCAGGAAGAGGAAGGCCTCCGCGTCCACCGACACGAAGATGTGGTCCTCGAACTCCGTGATGAAACTGCACTCCACTATTGGTTTTTCGTCTGAGGATGCATTGGTAATGAATACAGGATTATTTTTACCGTACATGTTATAGAACACCCCAGTTATCGCTAGATAAGGTAAAAATGAAATTGTAAATATTTTGTTTTCGTTCCGCTTAAAGATCGAATAGCGGGGGCGCACTGACCGCGCTCGGTGGGCGGCTGCGCGGCCTGCAGGTGGCTGGTGCGGAGGTGCATCTGCAACGCCGGCAGCGCGAAGATGACCTCCCGCGCGTGGCGCTCGGCCGGCTTGCTGGCGGCGGCGCCGGCGCTGCCCGTGCTGCCCGTCGTGCCCGTGTTCTCGCGCTCCAGCGACGGGAACTGGTCGATAGCTGGTAGCCACGCCGCACAGTTAATATCACTAATTTACTAATTACTCGAAATTAAAATTTTGCTATTCCTACGAGACCGAGAGCCTTTTCTGTCCGGCCTATATATCTGACGAGCACATAAAAAGTCGATTTTTATGTATTAATTTATAAGCGCGCACGTCGCGTGGATACACTAGTGCGTTGCACGCGTGCGTGTAACTAAATAAATATTGTATAGTATTGACCGTCGATCTCGCTGTCGGCGAAGGCGTAGTGGAACCACTCGTGCAGCGTCTTGAACTGCGGCGGGAACAGCACGGTGCGCGAGATGCGGCACACGGTGGCCAGCGACTGGTGGCCGCCCGCCGCGCCCGCCGCGCCGCCCGCGCCCAGGCTGGCCGTCAGCGACTGCACCGCCAGCGTGCGCGCGCTGCGGGCCGCTGCGGGCGTCGCACACGCGTCAGCGGACGCTTTGTTGTTGAGAAGTCATACGAGTCACAGTCGACAGATCACCATAATATATTCGCTCCCCGATCTCACCTTCTTCGTTCTCGATCTGTTGCGCCTCGGTGGCGAAGCTGATGCAGGGGTCCTTGAGGCTGAAGAGCGCCCACGACTTCGCTTTCAGGCTGTTGCCGTGGAAGCACGCCAGAGAGATGTTCGAACCTTGCAGCTCCAGAGTGCCGCCCAGGACTGTAACGGTTACGATACGTTGCAAAACATAGTTCAGTGCAAAATTAAATAGAGATTATAGAATACAGACCGTGCGTGTTGGGCGCCGCCGACACGAGGCGCAGCACGCGCTGCCAGTGCCGGTGGTGCCGCAGCTCGCCCGCTCCCGCGCCGGTGCCGGCACCTGCCGCCGCGCCAGCACCCGCAGGCGCACCCGCTTCTACACAATATACTATTACTTGAAACCTACGAACTATGGCATTGTTATACATTGTATATAATAATATAATTATACTTAATATAAAAAACTAATAACATATTGTATATATCTTAAACATTAAACAAGTTGTTATCTGGTTCATTAAGACCAGGAAACGACTTGTAGTAAAAATAGTACTAGTAGTATACTTTAAAGTTGTATTATGTAATTAGTGAAGTCTTTGATTGTATATTTTTCACCACTTTATTCTATTAAATTTTCGTTGACGGCACATGTCGTCTGGATCTGTAATGAGAATGAGTGGTCCACAAGGACGAATAGATTATTTGACACTCATTGGAAAATAGTCATAAATTGTTCATAATAGCTCAGTTGGATCGTAAAATAATATTATTATATTTTTGAGTAGTCATAGTGCCAAGTGAAATAAACATACTCAAAGAAAGAGAAAATTTAAATGCATATTATGGCAGAATATATGTAGATATATTACGAAAAAAAAGTTTTTTTTTTTTTGTTTAATTTATGCACCTCTGATTTTTGTAATATAATAATTCCAAAGTCCTTATAGGTAATGTAGAAAGTGATTTTATGACGTGATATTTTTAATCGATACATATGTATTAATGTACAGAGAGATAACGGCTAAAGTACAGGGAAAACAGACGTAGGTCACTCACGCTCCTTCCGGTCGCGGGCGGAGCGCGGCGCAGGCGCGTGCGCGGAGTGCAGCGACGAGAACACGCGCTTGCCCGACTTGAACTGCTGCGTGAAGAACTCCTCCAGTTTCAGCTGCATCTTCAGCAGCTCCGGCGTCGTGCTGCGGCTCATCAGGATCTGCAGCTGCTGCCAGGTCAGCGTGCCGTGCGCGATGATCGTCGCCGGGCGCCTGCGAGCGGGAGTCGGTCAGTGGGGCGGGCCGAGCGGGCGGCCGGCGGAGGCGGCGGGAGTGCTCACCCGGGCGGCGCGTGTCGCCAGCGGTCGCGCAGCGCGGCCTGCGGGCGGCTGAGGCGCGCCAGCAGCGCGGGCGCGCCCATGTAGTCGAGGCGCAGCTCGAGCGCGGCCAGGCGCAGCGCGGCCACGTGCGCGGGCGGCTCCTGCTGCAGCAGCGCGTGCAGGCGCGCGCCGGTCAGCGCGATGGAGCCGCCGACGATGCCGCCGCGCGCCTCCAGCGCCGCGCCGCCCAGCGCCAGCCGCCCCGCCACCGACCGCCGCCGCGCGCTGCCGATGGACAGCCGCCCGCGCGCGCCCAGCGAGCGCGACTGCCAGCTGCGGGCCACGAGCGGTCAGAGCGGTCAGAGCGGTCGGCGCGTCGGCGCGGTCGGGCGAGCCGCCGCCTCACCTGACGTTGCCCATGACGTTCCCCATGTTCATGTGCACGTTGAGGCGCTCGAAGTTGACCGCGAACAGGACCAGCGTCTCCCACGCCGCGACCTCCGACTTGCTCTCTGGGGACCGCGATCGTTCGATAGATTAATCGTTTCGAATAAAACGACAAGTGTTGAATTACGAAACGCCGACATATTCTTATAATTTCTTTACCCTTGGGTTTCTGAGAATCGTTCGTTTTCGTTTTCTCACGTTGCGGGAGCACCGGGGACAGGGGCGCGTTGGTACTCGACGTCCTGAAACACAAAACAAAAATTTTAATTTAAATAGTTTACTACTATTGTATATTACTTTTAGTTCGCCTCACGCCACGTTACTAAAAACGTATAACAATTATAGCTATTGGTAAAGAAATGTATATAAAATGAATTATTTATCATATCCTCCATACACGAATCATAACAAAAGTGTTCACTCCGATCAAACAAAAGTGGCATATTCAAATCCTCTGTATCATAACATCTCAAAATACCACGGAGCGGTGGTCCGTACGTACCCCGACTGTGGCCGCTGCAGACTGACGTCCCCCAAGAACAGTCTGCGCACGATGCTGCGTCGATACCACGCCTTGGGGAATGCTAGGATCTCGCTCAGTCGCCGCATATCGTACTTGAACCACGCCGATCCCACGTCCACAATGGCTACAACGCAAAATTATCCATATATTCTGGTATACATCACTTTTTTATGAATCTGACTAGACATGGTTTTTTTACAATAGTTTTGCTAAATATAACAATTGTGTTGAAAATATCGAATATATGAATACATATTCATCTCTTCTGCGTAAATGTTCGATCTTGTTGGAACTGTTCTCTTGAACATTACCAGCATCAGTTATTTTCTGGTGAGGTATGGGGCCGAATTCTCCTAATCTATATCGATTACGATACGTTCCCGATTCAATTCCGATCCAATTTTGAATAATCGAGATTTATTCGAATCGGAACCGAACCGATAATATGTAAACATATACCGTTACGTCAAAACCAAAGTTAATTATTTACTTTTATGCCAATAGTCGATAATGAAATTAAATAACAGGAAAACTGATAAACGGCAATGATCACGCTTCGATTCGATTGCGATAAAGTGACAATTTGTTAGTAGAATTGGCCCCTGTTTAATCTCCTCGGTTATAGTGCTGAGATATATTAATATATTAAGCTAAATATGCTGGAAGCTGTTCTTACCACTAACAACAAAGTGACCTTGTAAAAACGTAAATATAATAAATTTAAAATATATAAACCATAGAAAATATGAAACTCACTCGAAAATCTGACAGTAGCCTTGGACTGGTCTTGGTCTGTTTGGAAGTCGAGTTTCCTGAAGCGGGAGAGGTGGAATTTGACGAACTCGACATTAACGGACAGCGAGTCCTTACGCTCGGTGTCGGCCAGCGGCGACCACTGCGCCTCCTTGAGGCTGGACTTCTTGCCGCCGTAGGGGTGGAAGATGTACACCGAAAAGTCCGCCAGGCAACCCGTCACACTCAACCCGCCCATCGCGATCGCTGGTTCAGCCGTCTCTCTACAATTTTCCAACATAAATAAAACTTTATAATTTTTAAACATTATTGTAATAATTCCAAAAGCTTTTCTTATATAATAATAACGTTTTCGATGTGATATTTGAATAGACATAAAGGTTATATTGAGGGAGATATTATAGTGTGTGCGCGCGATGTATTGGACAGTATTTAGATGAGAAAAATAAGTGGAATTGTTACCTCGTAATGCGAGCCATACTTAACATACTTGACGAACTCCAGCCAAGAGATGGGTAATAATAATACTTGTGGGATAGTATAGTAATAACCTATACGCTAGCAGGCTTTAAAATGTAGCGGTTACACGATTCAGATTCGGCGTGGTCATATGTCATACAAAAAACCATTCTAATTCACATTGTAATCTTTACACATCAAAAAGGGGTACGCAAGTAAAAAACAGTGGTATGTTTAATTTTCACACTCACTCATCCCCGGCTCGCTTGGAGCTGAAGACGATCTGCAGGCTGGGCAGCTGCAGCAGGCACTCGACGCGCGAGGCGGGCAGGCAGCTGAAGCGGAAGGCCGAGGGCCGCGTGTGGAAGTGCACGATGACGTCGACGGGGAACGACGCGTACACGTACTGGCCGTACGTGCCGCCCTCCGCCTCGCCCTCCGCCGCCACGCGCGCTGCGGGGCCGCAGGGTTACCGGATACAGGTACTCAACGTTTGTTTGGCTTTTTTAGCCGGAGGTTAACTCACCTGGCATAGGAGGGGTGAACGAAGCCTTCGTCGGAATAGGCTCGAGGGTCTGCTCGAGGAACTCCAGGATGTGCGGGCTGATGATGGTCTCCTCGGGTATGCTCTGCAGCGTGATCCAGGCGAACAGGGCCGCCTTCTTCGTCCCCACTTTTCGCACGCTCGGGTTCAGCGGCATTGTAGGTATCGTTTGGGGGGAGGCGGACTCTTCTGGGAGGGTCTTCGACTCGTAGTGCACCTTCTCAGGGTAATGTCGATGTGTTTTAATATAGTGGGTATAGAAATGTAATGAATATTTTAATGGACAGCAATCTTTATAGTAATTTTTTACAATATTTACAATAAATATATACATTAAAAAATAAAAAGTAAACTTTAGGAAGAAATACTTCAAGCAAATTGACCACGTCACGATAGTTATCTAGACGAGATCATTTTGTACAGCGGCTCAGAGCAGTTGCTGTACAAAATGAATAGCGCTGACCTTGAGCTGCAGGCCGGGCACCTGGAACACGGTGAGGTCGGGCGGCGGCGGCAGGCGGGCGCGCCGCGCGTCCAGCCCGCCCGAGGCCGAGCGCCCCACGCGCGAGCGGCTGCCGCTGTGGCTGCTGCTGCCGCTGCGGGCACGGGGAACGTCAGCCGCCAGCTCATTACGACCACTCACGCGACTCCTCCTCGACTACTAACATTTTCATCTCGTCCTCCCTGGAGGAATCCTTGGTGTGCAGCACGCACTTGCCGCTGTTGATGTGCACCTTGACGTCGAGCTCGAAGTCTATGTTGGGCTCGGCGGTCTTGGTCTTGCTCTGCTTGCCCTCGGGCTGGCTCGGGCCCGGGGCGTCCGGCGGCGTCCTGCGAACGAGCGCCGAGTATCAGTAGCGGCCGAGCGAGCCGGCGGGAGCGGGTCGGCAGCGGTACGCACGTGCGGCCGGGGCCGTCCTGCGGCGACTCGGCGGGCGGGTCGTGCGGCGGCCAGGGCGCCGGCAGCGAGCTCTGGCGCTGCACGCCGCCCGAGAACGTGACGCGCGCGCCCGGCCGCGCCTCCCCGCGCGCCGCGCGCAGCGACGCCGAGCGCGACGGGCCCGCGCCTGCGCAGAGCCGGCGTTAGACTCGCCCGGGCGATACTGTACTGTGTCCCCACTCGCCGCTCGGGCGGGGCGCACCTGTGAGCGGGTCGCTGTCGGCGGAGCTCCACGACGCGCCCTCGATGATGTCGGCGAGCCGCGTGTCGTCGTCGGCCAGCAGAAGCGTCTCGCCGGACTCGCCGACCGCGCTCGACATGCCCAGCGAGCCCAGCGGCTCCGACACGCTGTTCGAGTTCAGATACTTTTCAGAGATTGAAGATTCGAGCATAAATGTACTAAGTTAACGATCAAATATTTGAAGAAATGGCACAATGAAATTGAACGAGGTGAATGTTAGAAGCTGAGGGCGGGCACTGACTGGTCGAAGGGTGTTCCGAGGTCGGGCGCGGCGGGCGCGGACACGAAGGAGCGACTGCGGTTGGAGCCGAGGCCCAGCTTGCCCTTCGTGATGGAGCTGGCGCGTACGCTCTGACGACGCAGCTTTTGTATCATGTCCCTGTAAAAAATATTGCATAGCTTTTAGTACAGATCATAAAAAAAAAATTCAAAATAATTAGATTTAGGTAAAAGGTTACTAAAGGACAATTCCTTATACAGATTATATTTAACATAATCATAGTGAAATACAATGCAACACTCAGCTCACCTTCGGAAGTCCTTAAACACGAGCGCCTCCAGGTCGTGCAGCCTCCTCAGCTCGTACTCCACCGTGCTATGGCTGGCTCCCAGCGCGCGCAGGTCGTTGATGATCTTGGCCTGCTCCGTCATCTCTTTCTCGATGAGCTTGGACCGCTTCTTGGCGTCGATGCTCGTGTCGAACACGAACGGCGGGAGGTGGTCCGTGTATTTGCGTCGAAACACAATGCTCTCCTGTTCGAAATTATATTTGAATACGTTCGATGATCAACTTTATTGGGTGAGCAGTAATTGAACGAAATCTATAGAAACAAATCCTACCTGAGAATCTTTGCTGTTGTCCGCTTCATCGTCCAGGTCGCTTTCGAAATCCATTTTCAGAGTATCTTCCTCTTCGAAACCTATAATATAATAATATAAGTATTATCAAGCAATTACACTTTGTAATTAGCAAATACAGCGAAGCGAAGTGAAATAATAAAATTACCAGTCAACATAGTCAGGGTGTGTCCAAGCGCCGACAACTGCTTGCCAACATTTACATCCAGGTGTATATCCACGCCTTCCATTTGCCATGATACGTTTAAGAACCATTTGGCATTTTCTGAAAGAATAAAACATCGATAATCACTTGCTCATTTCTATCGTGTGCTCGCTTAGGACGAGGAGCGTACCGTTGTGCTTAGCCGCCGTGGTCCTGCTGCAGACCTCGTAGGTGCCCTCGGAGACGCAGCACACGTTGATGCAGGCCTCGCCGGGGTCGGGCTTCCAGTCGTCGAGCGAGGCCTCGAAGTCGTCGGCGAAGCGCAGACAGAGACCCACGAAGCGGCCCTTGCTGACGAGCGAGCCCGAGCTGCAGGCCGAGATGCTGGTGCTCTCCAGCGTCACCACCACCGCGCCGCGCGACTCCGCCTCGTACCCGCCGCGCCCCCACGTCGTCTGCACGACACGGGACATATATTGCACTGCTCTATTAAAACTAAACCTACTGTATCACCATGCGAATTAGAATTTGGAATTTCTGCATTTGTAACTTTGAAAAAAGGCTAAAGAATTAATCATAAAAAAAAACAATAATAAAAGTCACAGATAGAAAAAAGTTACGCAAAACTTGTATCTCACCAGTGGCAGTTGGTTGAGCGGCAGACAGATGCCGATGTCGTCCACGTTGAGTTGTAAAAATAGCGTGCTGAGATGAGGAGGCGAAATGTTTGAACTCAATTGTACCTTGTGGAGAAAAGCGCGTATTATAGGTTCATCGATATCGATCGTACCACACTATGTATCTATGAAGAACATTTGAATCTGATGATATTGTATTATCCATAAAATTATTTGACCATGTTGCTATTTGAGATTTAAAATATTCTTATAAATTATTTGGAAACTAACGGTAAAATATAAAAATAAAATCTTATAGATTATATCCTAGGATACAAATATTTATTAGAAGTTCTTTTATTTGCACGTCGGTACCTTTTCAAACACCTGCTGTGTAGCCGTGAGCACTTCCTTGTTTAGACTCATTCGCTTCTCGTTCCAGTACTCGTAAGCGTTCTTGTAGTTTAGCCAGACGAGGATCGCCTTGTCCACGGCCACGGGCTGTATGTATATGAGCGGCCGCTTCAACGTTATCAGGACCACTTCCTTATCTTCCTCGCAAACTATTTCGTCTTGAAAAGCGTTGCGCATCGCTGAAAACATTTAAAACCATACATATACTTATGTTTATTTTTAAATGATACCTTTCCGATAGCACAAGTTGAGAGTCGCCAATATACCTATTCTGGTATTGAAGAAAGCGTACTGCTGGAATTCGGGCTCGGCTTCCTCGAACATCGCGTTCCTTATGAGCTGTCCTAAGCTGAGGTTCACGTCGACCTACGCAACAAGCAATCATTGTATAGAATAATAAATACATAAGCCAATAAACATTGATAGTTCTCGAAGTAATAGGGAAGTGAATGGGCCAGACCTGCGCGCGCGCGAAGAGGCGCAGGCCGTGCGGGCCGGCGGGCTGCGGCACGTTCTGCACGCGGTTGGACAGCTCCAGCTCCACGGCGCCCGTCTCCAGCCGGACGGCGGAGTTGCTGGGCGTCGTCGCCGTCAGCTGGATGCGCTGCGGGGAAGCACGGGTCAGCCGGCCGGGAGTGAACGCGACACGTGTCGACGGTCATACGTACCTTGATCCTGATCAGGAGGGAGAACAGTATCCTGCTAAAAGTAGACGAAGATAATTCCTCCTCGTTCCACAGCGGCACTGGTTTTTCTCCGCCGTACACTTTTTGTACTACTTCGTTCACTTCCTAAGATTGCGAAATATTTTAGTCGGATAACAAACAATACGTGTACATAATTTCAATATCAAATAAAAATAAATATAGCGCAATTAAAATATGGCACCTTCATAAAAACTTTTTGTACGAAAACCAGATGATTCAACAGATCCGTAGAGAGCGTGTGCTCGAAGAGGCCGATGTCGGCCGTCGCCGACAGGTAGCGCCCCGCGCGCAGCACCACGCCCTCCGGGGCCGCTGGGGGCGGAGCGAGCGTTAGATACCACTACCAGCTAATATTTTGAGGCCCCTCTCATAGATATGAGTGATTACGTAGTCACCTCTGGCGTCGGCGGTGTCGGCGGAGTCTGCGTCGGAGCGCTCCTGCGGGTCGCAGTCCAGCACGCGCGCGCGACACGACACGGCGGGCAGCGCCACCGACGCCGCCGCGGGGATGTTGGCCTCCGTCACCTGCGCCACGACACACGTGAGGCATATTTAGGGTCACACACAAACTTCCCAAATGGGAAATTTCGATGACTTCAAATTTAGTAGGTTAGCTGAACGTGACAATCTGGTGTTGTTTGCTCGATCAATCAATGTTCATTTGCTCACCTATGCGAGCCGGTCTGCACGCCGAGAAACAAATAAACAACACAATATCAATGATATTACAAACCCAATGATTTTTTGGATGATTGCACACCTTGAAAATGAAACGTTCGCCTACTATTACAAATAAAAAAATTATTCTAAACATATTTGAATTTGATTTTTGAATAATTGAAAACACATTAACCTGCAGCTTGGTGACGAAGCTGAGCGAGTGGTGCGGCAGGTCCACGGTGAAGTGTGCGCGGCCCGCCGTCACGCCGGCGCTCTGCACGCGCTCCATCTTGTACTGCGCCTGCAGCGACGGCAGCAACGCCGCCGTCACCGTCAGGCTCTGCGGCACGAAACCGGGTTAATATAGTGCGACAGTGACTCCGACCGCCTGCCACTACCTCATTAAACCACGAAATGAAGATTGCGTCGAGATAGCCAAGGATAGAGAAACGGGCATATAACAAAAAGAACTTTGTTCCAACCCATTTTACGGGAGAAGACGCGGACGAAGGCTCCCGGCCTGTAAACAGATGACGGCGGAGCGCGTACCTGCAGCACGAGCGAGAACTGCAGCTGCAGCGGCTGCAGCAGCGGGTCGGCGCTATGCGCGGCGGCGGGCGGCGGGCGCGGCGCGGGCGGCGGGCTGCCGTCGTCGTCGTCGTCCGGCGCCGCGCCCGCCGCGCGCGACGTGCGCGACGACGAGCGCGTCACGCCCAGCTCCTGCGGGCCAGGAATGATATATATATGTAAACTGAAGGAGCTGATGTTACGTTCGCGTAGTACGCGACGGAAGCCCTCCGAGTGGTTCCACCCACCTGCAACGTCGACGACAGCTGTCGACTGGAGCGCGTCATGACGCCGTGCAGCGCCACGGGGTGCTGCGGCAGGTCCACGCGCACGGCGCCGATGGCCGCCAGCGCCGTGGCGCCCAGTCGGCCTCCTTCCCACGCGTACAGCGCCTGTGACTTGCCCACGCTCACTCGAACCACAGTCCTGTGGGACGAGCTCCAATGTCACTTCCGATCCGGCTCGAAGGACCGACAAATGGGAGACGAGTATCGAAACGAGTTTCAAGTTTTTTTAATACGTATAACTCTTATATATCGTCAAACAAGACACATCAATGTGACTACCAGTCCTTAGCAAAACTGTAAAATGCACTAAGAATGGAGGAATAATACAAACTGGTGATTGGGTGCCGTTCCCTCGAGCAGCACGATAGCAGTGCGGCCCAGGTTGCCGTTCAGCGACCACTGACGTGCACGAGACGCCGACAGCGACGCCTGGAGCGACGTGATCTCTGCCTCGAGCTTCAGCCCCGACAGAGAGGCTAACAGACGCGTGCGGTGGATTCTAAACATATTACATGGTTATAAAATGCTGTCAAAAGCATTAATGTCAATATCAATTTGTAAATGATACAGCTTGGAAATGCGACCTGCATTATGGGCAGCTTTGCGTTGGGACTGTTTTAAATTTGGTTAAAAAAAAAGAGGTCAATAATCAAATTTACATAGTTATCTATTGTGTAGACTAGTGAGTAATTATCATTTTTCTTAAATTTCTGTTGACATAAATTATATTTTATGTTAGATAGATAGATCACTGTAACCATTGTAATTATTTTGTTAACTGTATTGTTTAAAGATTATTGAATCTGCTATATGTTAATCTAAATAAAATTAATTATAATATTTCTAAATTCCGTGTAATACATAAGGCATAGATCCGCTACCTGGCGACGCCGACCACCACGATACCCATGCCGGTGGCGCTGGACGAGGAGTTGCTCGCGTTCTGCTCGCGCGAGCTGGGCCGCGCTCGCACGCGGTACGCCTCCGGCAGCTCCGTCGACACGGAGAACCTGCAACCGGCGGAAGGGGGACGTGAAGCGAGCCGCCGGCGTCGGCCGCCGAGGGGGCGGGGCGCGGTACCTGTGCGTGATGGTGTCGGCGTCGGGCATGTTGGCGTACAGGTCGAGCAGCAGGTACACGGTGCGCCAGCAGCGCGGCGCCAGCTGCCCGCGGGGGGGCGGCGGCTCGGGCGCGCTGGCCGCGAACATGGGCGTGTGCGCGCCCTCGCTCAGCGAGCTGTAGCCTGTCGGCCGCGCGACCGCGTTACACGAGCCACGATAACTCACGACAGTGAATACAGAGACTAACATTTTAAAAATTACATTACTTTTAAACGTCCTGTATGACCGACGATAGAGGGGGGAGTTTCCTTCTATAGTCCTCGCACGGAGAGGTTAACGTTGTGTCGGATCCGTTCAATATTACATTTAAATAAAGGTACACGATATATAATGCATTCAGTTACTACTGCCTCGGTGTCAAAAATGTGGCCGTAAAGACCAAGCCAGTTCCTACGCATCGGACCCGACAGTCATACTGACCGAGCTTCCCTTTAACGGTCTTGCCGGTGGACCGGAGCTTCTGCGCGAAGGACTGCGGGCGCGGCCTGGGCGGGGTGGGCGTGCCCTTGTCGGAGTCCGGCACGGCCGGCTCGGGCGCCACCGGTAGCTCCCACTTGGGCTCCAGCGTGGTGTACTGGCTGTCCTTGTCGAGAGACGACATGCTCACGACGTTCTCCGGGAAGTCGGACACTGAGAGACATCAGAGTGCAATTATTCGACAACATCAATAACACAGGTCTGGGATGAAAAAATTTTTTTAATAATTGCAGGTCAATCGCGTTGGTGTTAACCCATATGTTGCAAATATTAACTTTTATATATTTTTATTGCATCACGTCACATTTTTTTGCACTTAATTTGAACTAATATAGCTATTTTTGCTTGACAAGAGATGCTACAGAACGTCTCGGATCTCGCCTAAAGGAAAACAATTTAATAGATGCTCAGACGACATTTACATCAATACCTGTAGCTCATTCAGTGTATCTTAAAGAAACTTACGAAATCTTGAAAAGTGTTTTGGAAAAAATAAACCGAACACATGGTCAATTTGCGGTGACTTGAAATTCATTTGCATGCTTCTTGAACAGCAGCAAAGTTATAAAAAATTCCCTTATATTTGTGAACGGGATAGCAGAGCAAGACAATTGGCAAGACAAATTACATTGGAAAAAATCAGGCTGGCAAATTAGAACAAAATTAGAAGTCTGGGTAAAAAATTTCATTAACCCGACTTTGATAGATCCCAATAAAGTGCTGCTTCCACCACTTCATATTAAACTTGGCTTGATGAAACAGTTTGTGAAAGCATTGCCACAAGATGGAAATACTTTTAAGTATCTTAACTCTTGTTTTCCTAGTTTATCCGATGCTAAATTGAAAGAGGGAATATTAACGGGACTTGATATCAGGAAACTTATTTAGGATGCAGAATTTGAAAACTTCATGACAACCCTAGAAATTTTTTTTGGAATGGCTTTATGTATGTCATTTCTAAGTTTTTATGTAATACAAAAGATCCTGATTGTTAAAATATTGTCCAGGATATGTTAAATGCCTACAAAAACTTAGACTGTAACGTGAGTTAAAAAATTCATTTTTTGAAATCACACATTGATTGTTTCCCTAAAAATCTGGGCGACTACAGCGAGGAACATGGTGAGCGGTTCCATCAAGATGTTAAAGATATGGAAAGAAGTAATACAGGTCGCTGTTATGTTACTATGATGGCAGACTATTGTTGGATGTTGTATAGAGATGAAGAAAAACTTATAAAAGAAAATCAACATAACGTAGGTTTAAACGAAACAAACGTTATTATTAATGGTCCTGTTTAAATGTACTATTGTTATATAATTTAATAGCTAAATACATAATAGAACTTAATAAAAAAAATCCTAAATGATTTTCATTCATTTTATTAAATGTTTGCTCCATACATTTTTAATCAAAAAGCTATATCATCTGAATAAGTTAAACTAGCACGTATGGATAATGGATTAGAGACTATTTCGTCGTATCAATTTTATTAACTTAATATATTTTCTAAATATTAATTTAGCAAATATAGAATTATTTTATTGATTAATCAAGAAGAAGAAGAAGAGAATAACCGATGAACGTGGGTTCAAACCCGGGCAAGCACCTCTGAATTTTCATGTGCTTAATTTCTGTTTATAATTCATCTCGTGCTTTTCGGTGAAGGAAAACATCGTGAGGAAACCTGCATGTGTCTAATTTCATCAAAATTCTGCCACATGTGTATTCCACCAACCCGCATTGGAGCAGCGTGGTGGAATAAGCTCCAAACCTTCTCCTCAAATAGGGAGAGGAGGCCTTAGCCCAGCAGTGGGACATTTACAGGCTGTTACTTTAAGAAGAGAATTTCACCTGAAGGATGCTTGTCGTGCCGGTGCGAAGAGTTGGTCTGCGTGTGCGTGCGGAGCTCGCTCTGCGTGTCCTTTACGTTCTGATACATGTTACTGATCTGATGCAGGAGGCGCAGCAGCGGCATGTTTACCTGCATAAAGATATTATTACAAGATTAATTTGAAAATAAAGAGGGCATTGAAGCTGCACCTAGATCTACATCTACTTACAAATCATACTTTTCAAATATCCGTGGTACATATGTGTGTTTCTGTGAGCTCGGTAACCTATCCTGTTATATTGCAGATGTCTATTAGCATAATAATAATTTAATAATAATAATAATTTATTTACACACCCAAAAGATACATGTACACAATTGTTTGCAGTAATATCTAACTCTAGGATTTTTATTAACATTAGCAGCACTATTGGTGGATCTCTGACTCCGAAACTAATATAAATTGTACTATCAGAGTCAGCATCAGATACACATTTTTTTTTTAAATAAATAGGCCAGCGTTTGACCGTTGACTTGCCTGATGTTGAGCATCGACACGGTCTAGGATGTAGCACGCTTGCCTATAAGAAACCTGTTTACTCTGGATTTAAAGACACCGACATTGTACCTATCAGGAAATACGGACTCAGGCAAACCATTCCACCCACACATACATGTTGCCCTAGGTCTGGTTGTATCTACTCGTCTACTCGGACCCCTGACACGTAACGTAAAAGACGAAGACCCACCTGTTGCGATATAAAGCGGATGCTGATGTTGAAATTAAGCATGGTGCTGATGTGCTTCTTGAGTTGCCCGCGCGATATGTACAGCACGTTCTGCCGCTGGATGAGGTCGTCCACAGCCATGTCCGCTACTTTTTTCAAGTCCACGTCGAGGGATATTTTCTCGCAAAGGAACGCGGGAGTTTCCGAAGGTATGTCCACATGAGGATGATTCGCTGAATAAAAATAAAATAATAAGAATAAATTTTAGTGATGAACAAAATGGATCTGGATATAAAACACGACATACCCTTTCCTTTGCTATTCTGATGTCTTCGATCGCGGGCTAACTCTCCCACCACGATATCGATGCGGAACATGTCCACCCAGGCTAGGAGAGACAGCTTCGAGCCCAGGGAATCTAGACCCGAACCGGCCTCTGCGCCGACACCTTTGACCTTCGATTCACCTGTAACCAAAAATTTGGCATAGAGTAGTCTACTAATATATAAGACTGTTAAAAAAAGCAAAGTTAAGTAATGTATCGTCAATGCCCACCGTGCGCCACCTGGTGCGGAGACACGCCCAGCGCGGACAGGAAGGGCTGGAACACCAGGTGCGCATCCAGCAGCATGAGCGAGCCCTGCAGCGGGTACAGGCTGCAGGCCGGCATGGCGGCCGACACGGCGCGACCGGGCATCTTCGGCGGCAGCATCTGCTTCTTGCTCTTGGGTTCCTGGTGGTAACGTTATCTCGGATCGAATCGAATATCGGGAAATAAAACCGACATTGAAGGTACCCTTCTTCCGGATAGCTATCGCGTTCTTACCACTTTGATGGGCTCCTGTTTGGCCATCCACTGGTAGAGATCTTCGCGAGCGCGGTCGTTGGGGATGTTATCGTTGCTGCCCTGGGAGTACAGCGATGGGTTCGAGCCCACTGTCGGTAGATCTTCTTTCAGCGTTCCGTAATCTATTATTTACATTGAAATAAAAACCATTTGAGATAAAGGAAGCCCATTTTATTAGTTATTTTATTTGTTATCGACAGCTAGAAACCATGAAGTCTCACAAGAAACTAGTTTTTATGAAAATAAACACTAGGCTATGCGTGTTTCTATACCTTCTAAACGTACATCATTCACGTACAATATAATCTACTGCAGAACAACTATGCTCTCATTTTTATATTCCGTGTAAAGCTTTTGTTAGTGGTATTTGCACAAACTACATTAAAATTAGTGCACCGACAATGTGCAACATGCTTAATGATGATGACAAGGACAAATCATCCGATCATGGTTCATGGATAGAATGTGACCACTTACCGTCAAAGTGGTCATCTGGTCTGCTTTCTTGTTATCCATGAAAAATTTTCTTATTATAGTTATATTATATTTATTATAATATTTCATTATTTTTTACGTTATTATCGTATATACTCACTGGCAATGGCATCATCTTGGAATGGCGTCTTTCTCGTGGAGAAAGGTAGCGATGGGAAGACTAGGCTCGCACGACTGTTTTGCGCCGCTCGCACTGTTGATTATTGCGAATGATATAAATGATAATAAAACTTATATTTGTTTTACAAAAGTAATTAAGAGAACAGTAATATATTAAATTTTTAAGTAATATATTAAGAAAAAAAAAACGAGACAATAGATTTAATGAATTTGTTATGCTGTTAGCAAAAAATATATTAAAATACAAAAATCTTTAACCCGCGGTGTTTAAAAAGTGCAACATTTCAAATATCAACAATTTAACGAAAATAATGCATAAGTTTTTCATCAACTAAAATCTACAATGAAGCGGCTAAAGACATTCTAATATTATAAACATAGTTTTATATAACTTGAAGAATTAAAAAGTGTTCATAACTTACTTAAGTTCATTTGCATAAAATGAAAAATAAAAGTTGCGAAAGTACGGAAACCAAAAACTTTGGAAATCGATCTAAACATGAATGAGTGCAGAAAACGTTGAAGAAGGTATATTGATCAATCCAGACTTACACACCAATGAATCGTAAACATAGGATATAGACAAGGAAGATGTAGAAGAAAGGAAATTGATTGAACGGTCTCACCTGTCATCTGTCATCTGACCGTTAATGCGTCGAGCATTGCTCAATAAATGACATAATTTTAGTTAATCCGGATAAGTTAATAATGATAATGTCATGAACTAATGAGTTTCAATAGGTAAGATTTAAAATAAATATTACAATAAAGAAGAAACATTGTTTTATATGGTTATGTAATTCAAATAATAACCTGTGAAAATTTCGAACATCACCAAAATATAGAAGACATAAGACGGATACGAAGCTTCACATACAAAACGAAAATCATCACATACATGTTTAAATTATTACTCGCAAAACGTGCAAGTTCAAGGACCGGTTTCCACCAAAGCAGAGTCGGACGATCGCCAATGATAGGAAGAGTAAAGTCAAATGTATATATTTTCGTTAACCTTGAATTGACATGATATCATTGATCCAGCTCTAAATAATGAGGCGGAATAGCGATGTAGTATTATATAAATAAAGATAATTAATCAAAACCTGTTTGAAATGAAAATTATAGCAGAGCTTTTAGTAAATCGTATGGAATATGTAAATGCAATGTTTGTTTATCTTTATTCCTTCCTGCCATTGGAATATAATCTAGTTTCTCCCAAAACTCTCCGCATAGCTTCAGCAGATTGATTTGTCCCGACCCGATTTGGTGGATAGAGGGCCAAAGCGTATTGTGATAGCATTACAACACCCATCACATAAACCACAATGCTCGAGATGAACGAAGCGTACGAACCGGACGGAGGCGTGGACGGGTACGAGTGCGGGCGAGCTGTGTGCGTCGGCGCGCTCGCTTCACAGACCACAATATTATTAGTATGTTTAAGAAACGATTTTTATTTATATATTATACTCACTAATTACTTCAAGAGATAATGTCGTAACATAGACAACATGGACAATGAAATTATTCTAATCATATACTCATTATCTTATTTAAATATTATTATTTATATATTATTGTATCGATACTAGCAATCGTTACTCTGTAGAACTAGCATAATTAAATGTTTAACTTATTTGATAACTTTGTAAATATTTTATAAAACATTGACACGGCTTCGGATTATTTACAGATAACTTAATAACTTTTTCGTGTATAATTTGTGCCCTGGCGATTTTATCTCATAATTCAACCATAACTGCATGTGTAATGAAACAAATTGAACTTACCAGGAATTTGATTGGTGAGTTTGTCTACTTCCATGTTCAATAAAAGGCAGTTTTCATCCAGCGCCTCGTTGTCGAACTGATATTCTTGCCATCCTTCCACGGAATCCTGAACGAGTAAGTATACCGGAAGTTATAATTGTGGTGCATTACATTTCTCTACGACTTACGGTGTAATATATTTTTAAAGCGCACATATCATTAAGTTATTAAAATAGCACATACTTTTGGAGAAATTAATGAAGCCAACTATACCTCAAGCAAATCTGGCAAAGCGAAAGTAACGTTGAGTGGTCGCATAACTTTGCTCTTGTAATTGTGTTCCAAAAGCAGCGGAGTGTACAGAATATTTTTCCATTGTCTGGTGAGAACTATTACTCCCTGGAATTAAATCAATCGAGTCGGTAAATAATTCAAAGAAACTAATACGCATAAGTATTTAGGAGTGGTCGTCACCTGGCGCAGCGTGGACAGCGAGGGCAGGTGGCGCTCGGCGAGGTCGGCTTGCACGGCGGCCGCGTCCGCCTGCAGCGCGTACCGCAGCAGCACGGCGCACAGCTGCAGCGACGGCTCCTCGCGCAGCTGCTTGGCCATCGGCGTGTGGCGCCCGTAGCGGCTCTGCGGACAGCGAGCGGGGGTGAGCGCGGGGGGCGGGGAGGGCGGCCAGGTGTGGTCGCGCGGTCCAGCGCCGACGCAATGAGGCTGGCGGCCGTGGCGGCCAGGCGGGCGCGACTCACCTTGGGCGGCGTGTGGTCGGGCGCGCGGTCCAGCGCCGACGCCATGAGGCTGGCGGCCGTGGCGGCCAGGCGACGCGCGCGTGCGCGGTAGAGCGCCACCACGCGGATGCCGAGTCGGTTGCACGGGTTCATCCACGCGTTGATGGCGGGCGACGCGGTGCTCAGCAGGTTCCAGTCGAGCCTGGCGACCGAAAGATTGACGCTTTGATCACTAACTCTTTTGGTAATCGCTACTCCGGCGTGTCGTTGCAGTTCTACCTGGTGTAATCGATCTTCTTCGTGATGGGGGTCCTCGGCGGTGCCGCAAAGTTGAACCAGACCACTTTGAAGTCTATCGAGCACGACGACGTGTTGCCGCCGTCTTTGGCGGGCACGACGGTGTTGCTGCTGTCGTTGGAGGGGTCGTCGGGGGCCGGCGTGGTGGGCTCGGGCGCGACGGGTGGCACGGGCGGCGGCTGGGCGCTACTTAAGTTGGGAGTGCTGGGCTTGGAATTGGATTCTCTTTTACGAAATAGCTCCTCGATTCCCGAATTTCGTAGTCCTTTCGACTTCTCTTTGTCGGGTTTCGTCTCTTCTGCAGATTTTACAGACTCTCTACAGCTTTCGCTGTCGGTTCGTTGTGGTTTTTTCTCTTCGTTCGGTTTCTGAGACTGTGAATGTTTCGATACCTTAATAGAAACACCCTCAATACCACATTCGAACATGATGTAGCCGATGGAGTTTTCTTTTTGACCCTCTGTTGCCCCGTTCTGACAACCCTATAAAAGAGTAAAATAGTTTTATATAGTAATTATTGTTTATTGAATCATTTCATAAAACAAATTTGTTATTTATTCTTACCATACTATCACATCCTTTTCCACACGAGTCTCCTCTTATAAATTTAAATGAGACCTTTGAATGTTGACAAGGTATCCCGGTAATAGTGGCATCTTTTAATTGTGATGAATCATTACGTATACGACGCAACTGCCCGTGGACTTTTCCTGTAATCAATACATTTATTATCCCCATTGATTTCTGATAAGAGTCCATTACACATTAATCAATACATACCAATGTTTAATGTTATTGTCGTATCCTCGCATTGTTGTTGCGACGTCTCTATATAAACCGGTTCCCCCTTTTCCGGTCCTCGTTTCCTACCTGAGGATTGCGTCGAGATCAGCGCGCGTGGACCCTTCATAATTCCAAAGGACTTCTTACTGCCCAGTGCTCGAAGAGTCGGTCTATAGTACAGTTGTACTGATTCTAAAGTTTTCCTTGAGCTGACGTACTTGGCTACAATATTTTCAACGGATACACCAAACAGCGAAACACATGTTAAATCTTGTATGTTATCAAGCGCTGAAAAAGATATCATGTCTTCAACGACGGAGGACTGAATGAAAATGATGTTAACTTTTGGCACTGTGACCGTGGCTTGGAGTTGATCACACACGGTCTCTTCGTATATATTCGAATGCGATATCGTCGCAAGTTTGCATTTATCATCTTTCTCCATTACTATACTAGACTCATTAGTAGCTTGCATTTGTGGTAACCAGTTCAGTACATGCTGTTTCTGTTTCAATATATTCGACGATTCCACCGATGAAATACAAAGTAAACGCAAATGGTTTATAACTGTGATAGGATGAATATTTGCTAATACTGGCGTCAAAGATTCGACGAATTTTTGAGTGCTTTCTAAGACTAAAGGTGTTAGCAATACATCGACTTCACCGCGTAATTTAACGAATAAACCGTTTTTGTTGTCACTCGTCGTCGTTATTGTAGATGTACTACTTTTATCTGTTGTATTTTCTTGATTATCTTGTACATTCTGTTGTAAATCCCACCACGCTTGAGGGTAAGGGTGTGATTTAATTTGAGAATTAAAATGTGAGGGTAAATTTGAATAAGGGCCATGTTGATTTTGACTATTATGAACATCTTTCTTTGATATTAATTTCAGTGACTGCACTTTACCAACATGTTCAAAAGTTGGAAGATACTTTTGGCCAACATATACCAAGGAGCCATCTTCGGCTCTCTTAAAGAGTGGCAATGTGAATGCGTCACTGCCAGTTGGCAAAGAACAGGTTGACCAATTACAACATCTGTACTGCGGCAAGTTGTTTATATAACTCGACATAAGTAAAGGAGAATCCACAATGGGCTTGTTAGTTTGCATATGAAGATTAACTAGGGTCATATCTTCTTGAGAAGAAATAGCAGAAATGAATGAAGTTGATGACACCGATCCACTCTCCGAGTCAGGTTGAACGCCTGCACTTAAATTGCTTATTGTGTCGTGTCCATCAATAATTTCTGATCTATGTCCAATATTTAACCATTTTTCATTATTACCATCTCCAATCCCATACGAAGTATGTTCTTTCGGGTTACTACGACGACTGCCAAAAGAATGTTTTAAGCTTGATGAACGACTGGGGAACATATCTTCATCTGCTGAAAAAAATGCTTCTGAATGATTTTCGCTCGTAATCGATATAGTTCGCTGTACTTCTGGTACAACAGCATCTTCTGGTGGAGGTTGTGAGTTAAGCGAGTAATGAGAGTCGGATACTGCTACACTTCTTGGCGGTACTCTGGGTGCTACAAATTGATCATTGTCAGGTGGAACAGGTCTTTTAACTGTAATATTTGAACATTCTTTTAAGCCACAGCTAAGAGCCAATTTCGAATCAGAAACACTGCTTTCCATCTGGGGTACATTTAAAATAGTTTTATTTAGTTTGGAGTCGCTGTCAATTTTCGAACTACCCAGAGGCACAGTAGAATCTACCAGCCGGGCATATGGAACATCACTTTTAGTGCTTGATACTAAAACATTATTGCTACCTTTACTCATACTTGTATAAGAAAACCTTCGAGTGAGGCTTTTTCTGTCTATGCTTTGCGGTGACTTGCTAAGATTTTGCGGTAAAGGTGATGGAATCAAAGTAGAAACATTTGTCGGTTGCAAACAGACATTCAAATTATTATATGGTGGTGTATGAAAAACCAACTGGCCAGGATGAAGTAAGCTTTGACCGTAACCATATTCTCCCGGAGACGTTTCTATTACGTTGAAAATAGCTATATTTATTCCTTCAAGTAAGTCTGAAGAACTTGGCTTCAAAAAGTTAGCGCCATTCCTATTGGAACCGAAAAATTTGCAACCTCCAATACAGCCGCACTGGGTACCTTTACCTTCACTTGGCCACAGAAACCACAATCTTTTAAATTTTTCGTCATGTAACTTTAAAAATTTTTGTTGTACGAGGTGTAAATTTTTTGGACTTTGTGGTAATGATGATGCAGCCTCTATTAGTAAAGGACCCAAAGACATCGATCCCACTCCGACCCAGTTTTCATTTTCAGGTACTTTGTTTTGACTTCCATTACTTCCACTGGAGTGGTGATGAGTATTAGCTTGCATGTTGGTTTGTGTAAAAAGTGCAAGTTTTATATTTGGCAACAGCCCAGTAATGCCGGTTCCAAATCCAGACCCGTGTAAATTACAAAATGATAATCTAATTGGTGATATCCACGTCTGAAGAGTCGTATTTGTGTCCGCGACATAAATATCAATGAGATCGATAGCGACCCGAATCATCCGATATTTTATTTCATTCGGAGTGGGACAACGATATTTAAGAGCTAGGTCTGTTTCTGGACATAGAACATTGTTTAGCCCATGGTGGCATTGCTTAGCGGTGTTAGGCGGCGTCAGTTCGTTTTCATTATCACTTATAAGAAGTAAAAATGTTTCTAGCGATGAAATAATTTGATAAAGCTGCGGTAATGTTAGCCGCCCAGTCAATTGACCCAATTGTAGTTCCATCATCCAAGCATACTCAATTGTTTCTTCTTCGACGGATCTATTAGTGTCACTAAAGAAACCATTTCCTCTTAGCTGGAACGATGAAAGCATTAGATGTCCTTGTTGAAGTGCATTTGAGCTATTGATCCCATTCGAATTAGATCGTGAAGGGTTGTTAGAGGAAACCAATATTGATGGACTTAACAAGAGCTGGAGTTTAGTCTCCCGAAAACTTTTATCCATTTCGAAACCAAACCTTTCAATTAATACCACAGGACAGGGTGGTTCATTTTCGCTACAATTTTTAACTAGGTGCGCTTGTATATCATGAATTATAATTGACACGCTAACATCTAATGGACGACACCGGCGTGGGTCAAAAGGACCCTTGCTGGAATCACTTGAATCATCAATTGATATTTCATGTTGATTTATACTACTTCTGTCGTTTATCTTCGTAGGGTTTTCACTGGACCAATAATACGTGTCCATGTTAGGTGTCTTTTGCATGTCTGTAAATGATTGATCTTCTCCAAATATATTTTCTAGTAAATTCATAAAACTTGTAATTATAGTACCATAGGCAAGCAAGATAGACGGCCCCACCTCAAGTTCAACACTCACTTTATCTGGGGCAAGAGTTGTTCGATCAAAGTTGTTCCCATCTAAAGCCCAATTTATTTGGGGCTGTTTTCTCATTCTTGGTATTCTCATTGGTGATAAAAGTATTTCTTCCTTTTCCGGTGTTGTAATGTCAGCTTGTGGTTCTGGACCCAATGGTGGTATAGGATGGTAATTGTATCGAACACTTAGTGCCACTATCGGAACAGACCAACAGTCTACCCAACCTTGACTTTTAACACATTTCCTACGCCACTTCGATGATTTTAATCTACATGGAATGAGCTTCATGTTTTTATCAATAGATAAGAGCAACAGTCTTGACGTGTTTACCTCTGGTAAATAAAGGCTCATATCAACGGCCTCGCCTTGTACCCATATCTTTAGAGGAATAACGTCTGGCAAGAAATCCGTAAACGGTAAATCAAAGGACACATCTAGTAAGTCGCCACAAAAAGCAACATGATTATTTTCTTGATTAGTTGAACTGCAATCTATCCAATTGTATTGATTACTAACTGTAACAACCTCACATTCTTTTAAGAGCAGAGATATTTTCCATGTGTAAGGGACAAAGTGTAATATGTCTGGTCGAGCTTTGCTGGACCAGTCATTGGTTAAATCTTGAAAGAAATCAATATGAGTGTAAACGAAGTGAGCTGTTGCTTTACAGCCTGTTAAAGAAAGCTGCCAACATTGGTGATGATTCCATACGAGTGGATAGTGACATTTGACTGTATATTCTAGAGTTTCACTTTCAGCTAAGCTCCTATATTGGAGACTAGTGGTTGCTTCCAAATGTAGTAACTGTCCAGTAATTTTTGTTGTATATCCATCTTGTAGTACAATCCATGGTAAAGTAACTTCAAGGTAAGACCCTGCTCCAATATTTATATGAACAGCATTGGTTTCTTTATTTTTAGTAAACAATATATCTATTGTAGCCTCGTTCAGGGTTGATAATCGAATATCGAAAGACTGCATCTGCCTTCTATCGCCAGGTTTCGGTTGTGGAGTGACTTCCAAATTTTTATAATTAGGGGGAAAGAAGAATTTGAATAAATGGTCTCTTTGCCGGTCTGCCCATGGACCGTAACTGAAATCGGTTCCTTTACCACATTTTATATCTACACCCCAAATCGGTGGCGCTGATTCAACTATATCACCATTCGCTAACTGAAGTAACACAGGTTGTTCGGGTACTAAGCCAGGCTCGTCCATGTAGAAATAAACTTCCATGTAGTTAGAGCTCATAATGACAAATCCTTCTCCCATATATCTAGGTGGCTCATCGACCATAGCAGTATAATTTGGACTCGGTGCCAACATAACTTTGCAGTTTTCAGCTTTAGCTTTTACAAAGTGCATAAGGTGGTCTAAACTAGATGCTGGTGGCTTTGTACTGTACATCAAGTGAGCCTCTTCTACACTAATTGATAACGTTGTTGGTACCAATCGATTCCCGAAAACAACACGTCCAGAACAAATATCAATTTTTATAACAGGTATAAGATCGCGCCACGTTCGGGCCATAGCTGCTTCGGATCGTACAGTATCTTGAGCCCGTCTTCGTTTTTCGTTTGCATCGTTCATGGCCTTGTCGCGATCGGCCGAATCGTCGTCATCGTGTTGTTGCTTAATGTATGGATCGAGCCCAAAGGTTTTTTCGAGTTCAGCGTATAGATCACATCGGTTATAAAAATGTAATTCAAAGCCATTTAACATAATAGAGAGACGAGTATCTGAATGTGATAAATCTGGAAAAATTGCAAGTAATTTAACACACTGAATTAACTTTGTAATCTTAAATAACTTTATTTAATAGCTAGTCAACATTTTTAAATGGTCGATCATAAACAAAGGGCCCTGGTTCAAATACTGGCAATTGCCACTGAAATTTTTAATACCTACCTTTACAAAAGGAACTCATAGGGATTAAATCTGAATCTGTCATATAAGAAACACATATGTATATATCTAATACCTGTTCAAGCATGTTGATATTAGTTCTAAGTCAGTTTAGAAGCATCACAATGCCATTAAAATTATTGTAGAGGCAAGGGCAATTTATCAATTAAAGAAAAAAGAAATAAACAAAGGTTTAAAAATCAATCTTATTATACAATATATACCTTCAGCGACATCTTTTGGAACATAGGAACGCCACCACCTAAATATCAGGTAACCATCTTGAATGCGAAGTGTGTAATCATAGTTTATATAAACAATATCACGAAACATGATTTTGCCAGAGAGAGCATTAAGAGTAAAAGAGCCTGTAATAAAAGATTTTTAAATTATTAATGCAAAATAATTGCGATTTTTTTATTATATTTTTCACTAGTTTTGAAGATGTCAGTTTGCATATACATTTATATATTTTACTCACAGTAGGCAACTTAATGCCTGTGTGTAATTACAGGCACAAGGGACATAAAATCTTAGTTCCCAAGGTTGGTGGCGCATTGGCTATAAGCGATGGTTGACATTTCTTACAATGCCAATGTCTAAGGGCGTTTGTTGACCACTTACCATCAGGTGGCCCATATGCTCGTCCACCTTCCTATTCTATAAAAAAAAAAAAATTAGGTAACAGATGACTATTGTACATATTTACATGTATAATATAATTTGAAATAAATGCATACATAATACATACTTTTATACATAATACACCATTGCCAACTATGCCTACAGGCCAGGCCATAGTTATGATAAGTTTTAATATGGTAACTTTATCAAGTGTCAGAATATTCGTTTTTACACTATTTTTTTAAGCTAAATATTTTTACACTACACTTGATTAAAAGAAGTGTCAACGGAATTAAACAAAATGAATACAAAGTGGTACGGTACCACATAGATCACATAAGGACTGGAGAATATGACAAATTTTGTATGAAATATATTGTTTTATGAAAACAAAGCAACCATCTACTGATTAAATACCACCAATTAAAAGTAAATTAAAATGTCATTATTTACTTATTATTATGAAAACAAATGTTAATATTCATTTGCTAGAAATATATAACTCGTAATCTATTAAATTTTTATTATACCCTATTATTATTTTTATATTGTATAACTATTATGTTCAAGACATTTAATTCAATAAGGATAATAATATTGAAATTAAAGCATATTTGTCTTTATCAAATTAAAATAATAAACATATCTTTCTATATTGACACAATTATTATATTTACAATAAATTTTCTATGATAATTCCTTTTACTTTAATGATTACAATGGAACAAACAGAGTCTGATAACAGATATTATTTGCATTTATTGTATTATATGATTCTAAGCTACAAAATGTTCCTTAATTTAATATTGCTGTTATTACTACTCAGACTGCTATATGCTTACTTGACTTCAAAACATTGTTTATCTCATGAATGTATGTGAATCATAACTTACCAATTTTAAAATTCTCATCTTGAAAGTAGAATTTATTAATCAATCTTGTTAGTATGTAGCCGAGGACACGACTATTGTAGTACGTTATATAAACTATCCATAGTATCGCTGATGTTAGAGATACCAGCAACATTGCGAAATTCCGATCCATGGTGATCTCGGCGAAGTCCGTCGACGAGAAGTTCCATCCCTTCGCCACCGGATCGAGCGATCCGGTGTAATTCCTAAACATGAACCACAATAATATCTCTTTATGTGTCATCATTGATAATATAATAAACATCAATAGCATACGCAATACTATAGACTCACATTGTTAAGGGAATTAGTTTACTAGGATATTTCACATCGTTTATAATATATTGAAATCTCTAATAAATTGTACACAGTTAACATTTCCAGTTATTGTTTCTTTATCATATTATTTGCATTTACTTAATTACACCGTTTTGACAGATCTATAGATCTCGCCTACATGACGTACGTTTCATTTTGCGCATGACACATAAATATTAGTTCATAGCAGCTGTGTTTTGACATATTGAAAAATTATTATGTATATTTTTATCAACATTAATACACGCTTAAGTATACTTATAAATTATATAGCTTGTTTCTAAAACTCAGCTTAATTTAATTTACTTTAAGGACTTAAATAAATATATACAAACGAAAATTTAAAATAGCTCCTGGATATATTATGAATGAGTAGAACAGTGGCAATAATACTAGCAGATATTCAATGGGGATTTCCTCATCGAATGGTAGAGAATCGACTCTGGGCAAAAACTAAACTAGATAAAAGTCCTCCGGTTACCAATGGAGAAAATAAGATGGAGTTTGGAGAATATGTTTTAAAAATGTGTTTTTACTTTTTCTCCAAAGTCTAAATGTTTTAACTGAATATTACTAAATTTATTGACCGACGCCGTTTATTCGATTCAACATTTTCCTCCCAGAATTTTTATAATATATATTTACACAGACGTGTTGTACGTAATTATAAACGTGTTTTTTTATGTATCTGCCCGTAGTGCAATTTTTTATTTCTTGGCAGCATCATAATCTAAATTTTGTATAAGTATCCAAAATTTACACATTACTTATGTAAACCGAATGAGTCCCCTTCTTTTAACACAGACATCTGTATTCAAAGCGGCGTTTCATTCGGAGAGCGATTGTTATGCGAAAACATTAATTAGCTAAAAGTATACCATATTTTTTGAGGGCATTGCATGCAAGCAGACGTCTTTAGTCTTTATAAAGCTTAACGGGTTTAAGCGGATACCGTTGATTTTTAAGTGGGTATTCCGGCGCATACTCGGCGCCGGTGAGTCTCTCATAATTACTTACTTTTTAAATAATTAATTACCTACCGTGTAACGTTGCAAAAGTATATTAATGCAATAATTCTTTTTTTTGTTTTTTTTTTTTTTAATTATGCTACTACTTCATACTGTAACCATTATATATTTGTATCCATAAATGTTAATATCAGTTACTTATAAAATAAATTTTAATACCCATTTTTAATTGTTGCTATGCAACTGCTTTGTTTATTTGAGCGTCATAGTGACGTATCTTCGTATTTTTATTCAGGTGCCTACTCCGTAAATATCTTGTTTAAGCATAATTATGGTTGCAACGTCTGAAAGTGATGTTAACGTTCAGCAAGATGAAGCTTATAAACCCAACGTGAGGTATCTAAAATTACCAGTCCCGGATTTATGCTTTAGCTTACAGGGCACAAGCCTAAGGGCCCCAGCGGAAAATAATATAATTTTACTCTAACTGCTTAATAATTAAGGGGGGCCTCAAATGTTCAGTGCCTGGATCTAACTTAAAGGGACTTAAAATTACTACTTAATCTTCCCTAACAGCGTATAATACACACAATTTTTATGACACATAACTCGCGCTGTAGAGTATGCTGATTTTATCATTTGGAACATTTTCTTTTGGCTGGCATACCTTTTGAGTTTATAGGTTAAGATTTTATAAATATAGATTACTCCTTTATGTTTTGTTTTCTGGTTTGTCTATATGATCCAAAATCTTAAATAACAGTAAATATTTAGTATGTTTAACATTGTCGCCATTATGTATAATATTTATATTATTAACTAATATAAAAAATATCAATGTAGATGGGTGATACCACAAAAACTGAGTAGTATAACATTTGTTGGAAGAGATGTCATAGCTGTAGCTCATGATATTTACATAATTTTCTTGAATTTAAAAACGAATACTGAGTTGGTGTATATCGCTAATGATCAGAATAAAGGAGATGGCGTCGATGTTGTAGCAGGTTGGTTAAAATATGATGGGTATGTGGCATCGATACAAGAACTATTTATTTAACTCATCATTTAATTTTAGGTCACAGGTCTCATCTTTTTGCGTTTACTGAAAAAACGAAAAATCCTCGAATTTTCGTTGTGAACTACCCAGTTTTTCACATATTAGCTGAATTGAAAGGTAAAAAATAGTCTGTATTCGTTTTATATTAAAATTTAATTTTATATTCATAAACCATATTTAAACAAACATTTCCAACAATAAATCATCTATTTAAAAAGGGTGTTAAAATTCAGATAGCGACGTAAATCGATACAAAGGCCTTTGTATGATGGAGTCTGACTTGATTGCGGCCTTCACTGGTTTTCCCAACTATCTCATATCAGTGTGGAGTTGGCGAACTCTTCAGCGATTGGTTTCGATTCCTACGGGGGTAGTGCGACGAAGTCAGATATACATGTAAGCAAAGTTGTTTAAAGAAAATAGGTACACAATGTCATGTAATTTTTTAGATCTTTAAAATTTCAAGCGAAACTGTGATGACTGCTTATATATAGTTATATACCAATGACATAGACAACTGGTGAAAGCCGCTGGTGTGAAAATGAAAAAAACAGTTTGCGGCTATTAATTAATTTAAAAAAAAATAGGATTGTCTTATGGTTATGGTATTGTTATTATATTCTTTTGACATCGGATAGTATCATATAAAGAATACTTTAGGGCTAGTCGTACACATATGCTGCTGTGTCAATGCTGGGGCGATGGCCTGACCGTTTGGGAGGTGGCTCAATGTTACAAGCGTTGCTTGATGCTTAAGCGTAATAAAGAAGAAGTGACAGGGTGGGACGTGCCTGATCCTAAGCTCATTAATGTGTGCTGGAGTAATGAAGGACAATTGTATGCCATTGATGACGAAGCTAATCTCTATAGCGTAAGTATAAAATGTAATACTAATAATATGATTAGCCTACAATCTTCCGCTGCTTTAGACGATTTCATATGATGATTTTTTATTTAATTTTAGTTGCTGTCTGATGGAATAGGTATGGTTACAAATTTGGAGTGGTCAGAAAAACTTAATGGCTCTCATAAACCTTGTATTTGTTCATTTAGCAACGGCATTTTGATCTACGGTCCTGATTCGTGCATCCGGGTATGTTATCAATTCACACAATACATTAAAAGAAAAGACTCACCTACTGACTGATTTATTATTAACAGTAACAGTATTTCTATTTAGTATTGATTACTACTGATTCATTATATACGTATTATTTACTAGAGGTATCCAGTATATACCTTACTTATATACTTTGATTAGATATCTTAATTACTTTTATAGAGATATCAATTAACTACGTTTTACAAGTAAATATATTTCTAACAACTAATTCATCAAAGCCCAGACCAGCCTTGGACGTAAAAATCAGATTTTTAGCGTAGTAGGTAATAGATATGAAAAGAAACAGTAAGGCCAGATTTTTCACGGGAAGTTTTTATATCAAATTCACGAGCGAAACAACAGGCAGTCGGTAGTCAATAAATATTGGTACAAGTTTTACTATTAGTACTAATAAGTCGTTATGCTTTACATAGTCTCTCAAAAAAGTTGAAACTAAATGGCAAGTTGTTTGGAAGCACACGTCTGATGATGAAGTGGTACGAATGTTATCGAACTCTTCCTCAGACGTCGCTATTATGTGGACAATGAAAGGTTTTGTTTATAAAATTACTGGAGAATCAGAGGAGAAGATCGAAGTTAAGCTTTTTACGTTTAAACAAAGGTATATATAATTTTTTTGATAGTTTATCGCCTTTTTCATTTCTTCTCAATACTTAATTTTATTGCAGAAATATTAAGAAAATTCAGGTGATCGCTCCATGCTATACTCACATCGCAACAATTAATAATGTTGGTGTACTTTGCGTTTACGAAGTAGCAACTGCGAAATTAGTAAGTTTTTAAATACTATTTAACTTCAGTTTATACAAATTAATTATTTTATACATAAAAATTTTAATGTAAACTATCAGGTACTTGTCAAATACGTAAAGGGAGATGATGTATCTTTTGAAACCAGCCCAGTTGATCCATTGTTGATAGTTTATGGTGAAGTTGGCCATAATTACGGGATGGCTCTCTTTACATTCAACCCAGAGGAAGGTCTACAGAAGGTCGGCAGTATGTGCTTAACACATCAGATCGTTTCACGAGTTGTATTTTCAAGGACGGGAAGGGAATTAGTTGCCGCTGCTATGTCAGCAGGTCATATATTTATTCTGAAGGTAAGCTTATATGGTATTAAATGGTATTATTTGGTATTAAAGTTAATACCAAAGTAATTACATACTTAATAACGTACCTACATCAATTTTGTTTAACAGTTATCAGAAGATTACAAGCTTACCTTAATTCGATACACAGAGTTGGGCCGAGGGCTTGCTGATTGTTATCTCATGAAGGTAGGAGAATCAATACGAGTATTCAGCCTCGTTCTTTTTTCGGATAAATACGCAATAGGTACCTACTATTATATATCCTATCATCAAATTTGGTAGTAAAAATTACGTTTGTAAATAAACCCTTTTTTTACAAAAGGCGAGCGTATAATATGCATAAATGCGGTGACGGGCAAGGACAATAAATTTGCGGGCAAGATGGCAGGTCCCTATGCGCAGCTTATACCTTTACACACGCGTGATACAGCTCTTGCAGTTCCACACATGTCTTCACAAATGCATGTGTTAAACCTCTCTGGTGACGTGAGTATGTCATTCAAAAATCTCAGTACTGTAAAATAGTTTTGTTTTATGTTATAAGTATCCCCTGAATATGATATGGCAATAATGTTATCAATAATTTATGTTTTTGGCGTTTTATTAAACATGTTTTTTGACGACGATTCATACATTTTTTTATTTTATTTTTTTATCTCCACAGATGTTAACCGTGCTTTTGTGTATGTTTTATCTCTTATCTGTTTCAATGTTATTTTAATGTGCCTGCGTGTTTGTTATAAGGCTATCATCTAAGTTTCAGGATTAAGAAATAATATGGTATAAAAAGTAGGTAAAAGGTAGGTAAAAGTAGTACTGGTGGTAGGGCTTTGTGCAAGCTCGTCTGGGTAGGTACCACCCACTCATCAGATATTCTACCGCAAAACAGCAATACTTGATATTGTTGTGTTCCGGTTTGAAGGGTGAGTGAGCCAGTGTAATTACAGGCACAAGGGACATAAAATCTTAGTTCCCAAGGTTGGTGGCGCATTGGATATATAAGCGATGGTTGACATTTCTTACAATGCTAATGTCTAAGAGCGTTGGTGACCACTTACCATCAGGTGGCCCATATGCTCGTCCGCCTTCCTATTCTATAAAAAAAAAAAAAAGCTTGTATCAGACGTCCTAGGCTCTAGATGACTTCTTCATTGATTTGGAATGTGTGCCAGTTGACTTCCTTGAATGGATCTTATTTATCTTCGTGGAATTCTGGATCTGGATGGCATTTGGTTAGACTGTCCATAACAATCGAGTCACCTCTATTATTGACCATCTTACAGTAACAGCCTGTTAATGTCCCACTGCTGGGCTAAGGCCTCCTCTCCATTTTGAGGAGAAGGTTGACCATCTTATTAGGTTGTAATCCAGAATATCCTTGATATTCGCGATTTGCGATACTAGTAGGCACAATATTTAATAAATTAAGGAAATAGGAAGTTAGCAAATTGAATACCATTTAGCTGTCTGTTAACAGAAAGGTGTAACGGTATCAGTGAAAATGGGTCCAGTGGTCGAGACCGGACATCATTTAAAACATTTTCAAGCATTTTATAACAATGGTGCTCTTCTAACTTATGGCGCTGATGGAACTGTTATACTTCGGTTGCCTAACGTTTTTGTGGAATATGGTAATTTTTTTTAAAAAAATATTATAACTTTACCTTGTTCAACCTAACGATACTTTTAGTTTATAATACTTATCGAACAGTGTACATAACTCATATATTTTTCTACAGAATTGCAACTAATAGTATCTCATCGTTACGAGTCCAGTGTCAAACAAGCTATTATAGATGCAGAGAATCGCTTTATTGTTTCCCTCGCTAATAACAAAACTGTTGCGGTACATTTCCTTCGCAAGAACCGATCAGAACGGCGTGAACTACAGCTTACTCCACCCGATGTCAATATTTTTAACGAAAACACAAATACTATCACTATCATCAATGAAAATGACAGTGAGTGTGTTTTTTTTTTTAATTTCATTGACACAAGTTACAAAAAATCCATAATAAGTTATAGTACTTGTTGAACTTAGTCTTAAAAATTAAATTAAATATATTATATTATAATTTATAGAAAACTACTTGGATTTGCAAGAAGACAAAAAAGTAAAAGAAGAAGCGATGGATTACAAGAAGCAGCGTGAGGATGTGGTTCGGTCACTAGAGACGGTACGGTCGCGGCTTGTAGAACTCCTTGAGGAGAATCTAGCGGAACGTCCTCTACACCAACTGTCACTGTCCGAGTTTAACTTACATCTTGAACACAAGAAGGAGCGCATAAAACAGGTAAGATTAAAAAAAAGAACCCTGACAGGAATATAACATATCATTGAAAAGTACTAAAATGTCTATGATCTCATCTTAATAGCTTTGAGTAGATCCGTTTGATAAAGTCCTCCACAAGACTACGTGTGGGTCTATGTCAGTTAACTCAATGACAATTAATTGGTAAATCTTGTATAGCTGAATAAACAAAGACAATAGACTAATAGTAACAAAAAAAAATTACCCGTTCAAAAAGTTTAATTGGGCAGCTTAATAAAAGATAATTATAATTCCTTAAAAAATGGATACAGGCAGAAAAAGAACGCGAACAAATTCGTCTGGAAACAGAAGCACGTATTCATGCACAGGATAAAGTGACAGCGTGGATCAAGTCACAATGTTGGGATACCATGCTAACTCCGAGAGTCAAGCTATTCGCCATATTCAGCCATTATCAAGTACATCTCCTTTTTTAATATAAAAATAATAACCAAAGGGATACTCTTTCTAAGTTTAATTAACAGTTTCTATACTTAAAATTCTTAACTAAATATTTACAATTTATTCGAGTTAAAATTATATTTTACATATTAAAAAACGAAACGAATCACAGGTAGAGAACTATGCAGTACTTCCAACCCAACGAGATAAGTGGCCCGAGTTACAACAAATCGAAGCATTACGTAGCATTGAGATGGAATGCGATGCGAACTTGTTTCGACCATGGGAAGAACAAATTGAGAAATTGAGCCTAGAAGAAAATCAAACACAGTAATTGTTGAACTTTTTAATATCACAAAATAATATAATCTAATTAATATCCACTATTCGTTTCTCCAAAAACATTTCCTTTTGTCCAAATCAGAATAGGTCCTCAGTCAATGCTATCGGTGAAAGAAGGTCGTAAGAGTACTGAGAGCCAGATGATTGCAGATATTGTGGAACCCGATGAGTCAGTAGAGGGTGAACCTTATGTCCTCTCCGGCTCGAACGCACACCGCTTTATCCAGATACCAAGCTTTATGATACCTCAAACACTAGCCTACAGCTTTCTACATATGAACTGGCTGCAGCATATTGTTAAAGTATTACAATAAATAGTTATTTGTTCGTAATGATTTTTGGATTGCTTTATATTGCTTTTTCTAATTAATAAATGTATTTCTTTAACTAGTTAAACGTTCAAAATATGCGACTGTGGTTCAACAAAGAATTCGACGAGTTAATGAATCAAAAGAAGCGCGAGATTGGCCTCGTAGAAGAAAGGAATGCACGTCTTCGTTTTATAATTGATGGTGAACATCCGAACTAATTTAATAGATACTAAAAAATCTAATTTCAATCGGTCATTAATAGGTAATATTATTCGTTAACAGAACTAAATAAGCTATCTGACCTACGTGGAAGTTTTCATCATTTGACCATACAAATCCGCGACCCCGAGTGGCGACAGGAAGAACGACCACACAGACTTATCAAAGTGGATCCCGAGGAAGTATGGTCATATTTATAAAATGTTTCTAAATAACTGATTATTAGTTTATTTATAGTTTATAGCTTATTATTAGCAGTTATTTTTAAAGAACTTTCGAATAATATCACTTTTTTAAATAGTAAGTAGAACTCTCCGAGTCAAGATAATCGTTTTCTTTTTAGTGCAGTATCGAGCCGTACATCAGCCCAAGCCAGGTGGTGATTCCGCCGCCGGAACCACGACCACCAGACGATTTTCGCGAGCGAGCACTCATGTATATGATGGACGGTGTACTCGAAAAACTCTGGCATGAGGAGATCAAGAAACCCATTCCTATGCCACTCTGCATGGTCAGTGGCTTTCGAATATATTAATCTATTTTATATTGGTTTACATAGGTATACTTATTTAATGAAAATCATGACTCGGAATTGGAACATATTTACTACAATGAAGATAAGAAACTACTTAATTAGGTTAATAGGAAGAAACGATTTTACATAAAATTGAATATTATATGTACATAGTTGGAGAAAGATCCAGAACACTTTAATGAAGATGACTTGCGATTGGTTTTTGATTATGAAGCAAAAGTTGCATTTAGAAACGAGGAACGAGATAAGTACAGGAAAATGCTTCACGCGGAATATGCCAAGCTATCGCAAATACTTAATGAAGGAATTGTAAAGTTCAATCAAAAAGTAAGCAAAATAAATAAATGTGTGCTATTTTTATGCCTCGATCGCTACTTTAATAAGCATCTTTATAGGTAAAGGAAACGTGGTTAACGAAATTAAGAGTTGACTCAGTTATTGGGCAAGAAAACTTAAATCTTATGAGATTACGTAGAACCAATTTAGATCGTGTCGAGATGGCTGAAAAATTAGAAGAAATGAGGTAATTTCTTGGTTGATTTTGTGAAATGTGTATATTTTTCTTATACCTTATATAAAAATAATACATACATACATTTAATATTTTTTTTTATTTAACGACGTTTCAGAAGCGATATAAAAAAGTATGAAGATGAAGTAGAAGTACTACAGCGAGAATTACATTTGATCCAAGAACAAAGCGAAGAATGTCAGGCTGCATACGACGCTCTCTCGCAAAAAGACAAATACCTAGATCGCACCTTTAAGAATCACTTTGCTGACCTCTCACCTATTATCGTTGACCAGTGCTACAAATTTTTTAAGTAGGATTTTATCTAAATTATACTTAAAAAATTACCACTTAAATGGGCGAAAGATTTATATCGTAAGATTAATAAAATCAATTAAATACTCTATTAATAATTAATAATCTGTATTTAATTTCTTTAGAAAGCGGCCTAAATGGCACCAACGTGCGACAATGATATCAGTCGTACTCTACGATTTAGCAAGCGCTGTACTAACCGGAATCCGTCCTCCACTTTTACATGTAGACTGCGTCGAATTTTTCAAAGGGTTGGTAAACATGTATATAGAAAAATATTTTATTTTTCGAGTACCATTTGATTCTAAAGTGATCATCAATAACTAGTGTCGAGCAGTTGGATCAGATAAGCAACATGCCGCCGGTAATGGACGAAGGTCTCTGGACGACGATGTGCAAACTCCGTCGAACTAAAATCGAGAACGAAATACGCGTACGTAAACATATAAATAAAAATAGCCCATATAATAATGAATACCAAAGTAAGTATGAGCGTGGTGCGTCTCAGATGCGCGCGGTGGCGCAGGAGATGTCGTGCGTGGAGGCGGCGGCGGCGGCGTGGCGCGCGGCGAGCGCGGCGCGGCGTCTGCGACTCGCGCGCGTGGCCGACAACGTGGCGCAGCACCGCCACTCGGCCGAGCTGGCGGCTAGGAACTACACCATACAGGTGAACGCGTCTCGGGTAGCTCCTATTCGATCTGATTAGTATTCATTCGGAGTTCTCGGGCTTTAATCTTTACTCGACGATTAAACTTAGGAGATTAAGGCACGTGAGCTCATTATCGAAAGAGATGTGTGAAATATTTTTATATGTATTAAAAATAACAGTTGGTATTACCGGCGGGACAAGTTGAAATAATCACGACGGGTCACATTGAAGATTTCGAGGATGCTACTCTTATACCTCGAGATGAGATCGAGAAAGTTAACGATGTTATTTTGGTAAGCGAATGTATTTTAAAATATATATATATATTGCTTATAGAATAGGACGGCGGACGAGCATATGGGCCACCTGATGGTAAGTGGTCACCAAACGCCCTTAGACATTGGCATTGTAAGAAATGTTAAACATCGCTTACATCACCAATGCGCCACCAACCTTGGGAACTAAGATGTTATATCCCTTGTGCCTGTAATTACACTGGCTCACTCACCCTTCAAACCGGAACACAACAATACCAATTACTGCTGTTTTGCGGTAGAATATCTGATGAGTGGGTGGTACCTACCCAGACGAGGTTGCACAAAGCTCTACCACCAGTACATAACAGTATATATAAAATCAAGTCAAAAGTATCAATCACATCAGACATTATTCTAATATTTAGAAAGTTGGCGATTGGAAGTTGAAAATGATGAAAAAGCAGATAGAGTTTCGTAAAGGAATTTTGTCAAAAGAATGGGAACACGCACAGATGAAAATGAAATTGCGCCATATGGAACAAGAGCTTCAGTCTTATCAACGACTCAAGGTAAAATAGGATAGATTAATTATATAGCTATTAAAATATTATTAGTTCATCACTTCTGTTTTTAAATGTCTTAGGTACCTAAAGAACTTCAAAATTATCTAAAAAACCTGGAGCTAGGTTATACAGATGAACAGGACTATGTGCGTATGGAAAAAGAAATTGAAGCATCAAAAACGTCTGTTAATAAAATAATCAATGAGCAAATACGCAAAGTTGAAGAAATAGAGGTACCTTATGAGCATATTTCCTTAATAATAAATTATTTTAAATCTTTAATTTTTTCAATTCCTGAAAACAATTTTCATTTAGGTGAAAATTAGTGCACTAGATGCTCAAGCTCAGCATTTGGAGAAATCAATCGTTTCCCTAAATGTGAAAGTTTCAGAGAAGAAACTTAACGAGGATCCTTTAGAACCAATTCGAATTCGACGCATTTTCAAAAAACGGTAAGTAATAATTTTGTTATCATTCATTTAGAAGAATAATATTTACCTAGATATGCTTTTACGACAGTATGGAGACGCTGGTGATGCGCAGCAAGCTGGTCCGCGAGGTGCAGAGTAACCACACGCGCATCGTACTGCTGCAGACTGAACTCGAGTTGCTGCGACTGAAGACGTACCCCACGCTCGCTAGCTTCCGTACCATTAATTAGAACTAAAAGTTTGACATATCAATAATTTCCCTATTAAGTGGGCCCCAGAATTTGTGTCACAATTTCCCAGCGAACTTTTACTTTACTTCACCCTGAAAAAATATTCTTGATAAAGCGGTTCGTCGTGTGTGTCGTTTTACACCTTAACTATAATAACGCGCATGTATCAAAATAATAAGCAATCCACGACCAGGCATGATGTTCTTGGTTCGAATTAGAAGCACGCATAATGCGTATCAAATACTGGAGAAGAGAAGAATTTGACTTTTTAATTATAAGATTGATGTGAGATGGAGGTGTGTTCTTGCACTAATAATATTTTCACTGACACTTATATTTTTATTTGCATTGAAATTTATTTTAATTATTAAAAATATTTTTAAGCTGTATACATTTAACAGTAGTCTGTACATTATTGGATATGTTAGTGCGGTTACAGATTATGTATTTTATTTTCTGTGTTTCATTTTAGGTTACTATATAGAGTACAATAAAAAAAAATTGAATTCATAAACATTTATTTTCAATTACAAAAAAAAAACAAGTATATATTGAAAATTCATGCGTTTATGCACGTCTAATTGCTGAACCAAACTATTAAATAATTTGAGCTTTATATTTGAGTTTTCATCTGGCTGTCGCATTGAGCGTACACAATACATTTAGTTCACATTGAGCATCAAGAATGAACGACGAACGTTGTTTTGGATCAATCTTAGACAAAGGCATGCAGTAAGTAAATAAAGTAAATACAATATAATCTCAGAATTTAACACACAATGCCTCATTAGTGCGCAGTTAATTACAGTTTTTTTGATAATTAACAGCTTTACCTAAAATGTTGTTTAGCGTACTTTTTAAACAATACTGTTTTCTTTATGTAATCAATGACAGAATAGGGAATGTTTAAACAATGCTCACAAATAATTCACTCCAGGAATATCGAAACATGTAGAGTATTGTAGAGTATTCCTCTATAATAATAAAAAAAAATTGTAACCGAAATATTAATAATATAGTTGACACTTGTCGTTGATGTAGAACGCTTAAAAATAATTATTACGACAGTGATTTCCTTATTTACTTCCATTAGCCTGTACGTGAAGAACATTGTCTGCTTTAAATGTCAAACATTTAAGAAACATTAATGAGAGTTATCCTAACGCGACCGTTCAATGTTTCGCCATTAGCTCACACGGTTATAAAAGTTCCATTAAAAGACATCAACGATTATAAACTATGTTATAAAAAATCTATACAAGTATGTATATATTAATAGACTGCACGTATCTACTAATTAATTAGCCCTACAATAATACTAATTTAAAAGGGACGCATATAGAAGTACAATCGCGTACAGACTATTTCAACATGGCAACATTTAATATTTAACTAAGCACTAATAAAATTATTATATAATCAAAATTCGACACTAGCAACACTGACCGAGATCAGAATACCGAAAACCTTTATAAAATCAGCTTACAAATTCATCTACCTACGGCATAAATCTATTATTGTATGAAATGTTAAAATCGACATTTAGTTTTATTATATATAACACTAGAAATTGATATATATATATAATAAAATTACAAGATTCGATAATAATCACTCGCTGATTTTTTATCAGCGATAAAATTTCGTAGCGTGTCCTATTAGACCACCTGATAATAACCGGGATCCATTAACATACAAAACAGCCAATATTTCTATTTTGGTTCTTATATAGTTATATAAGTTTTTTTATTTTAGTTCTTATATTAAAAACGTATTATAGACTAAAGTCGTCTCGGAGTGGTGGCTTAGAGAAGCAAAAAGACCAGAGTGACCACCCGCCCGATGGTAGTACGATTTTAGAAAAATAGCGGGTGCTCAATGGATGCGATTAGCACAGGACCGGAAGAATTGGCCTATGTCCAGCAGTGGATTAATGTGGGTTGAATATGATGATTATATACCTGTTAAAACTATAAAAGTACCCTCAACATATATACCTCGTCTCAGAATAAATAGATTACCTTGCAAAAGTCATCTCATATTGGTAGTAAGATGCGCTATTTAAATTTAAATAATTGATGGTAATAAAAATGCGCAGGCGTTTAGGATGTGTCTGTGATGAGACGGAAATGATTAAGAAAAATCCTGATATTCGATTAGTGAAACATAATTTAGACGAAGGTCATAAATATTCGCGTGCTGTGGTCTCCTTGAAGATTGAAAATTGAAGGTGCACACATATTTCACCATGTAATGTGCTCGTAAGTGTGTATCCTTTGTTGGAGATCCATAATAAATAAATAAATAAATATCAGGTGGTATAATAAGTTATTGACATTTTTACAATAACGTCGACACGATTGTACGCGATTATACATGAAAATCTTATAAAACATTCGAATTAGGCCACAATTTCGTTATTAAATTATATCACATGATTAAAAATCACACTTTTGCCAATTTTTAAAATTTTCGCAAAACTTTACACACTGATTGTCTCAATAGTTTTAATTAAATTAATAAATGTTACCTCAGAACAGAGTATGCAATAGAAGTGACATGTCAGAAATCAGCATATTATCTATTTATTTATTAACCACACATACTATCAAAAAGGTTTTATTTCCAATCAGTACTAAATAGTATTTGTGCAATATTTTTTGATTCCATATTATATATGATGTAATGTCTATGTCATTCTCTGTCCTGAGATTATAACAGTAATACATCTATGTGTGCGTTATCATATATATTATTTGCATACAATTCATTGTAATATCTTAACTGATATGTAGATGTAGGGGATACTAATTACAGAAATGCTTAGTTTAATTACAGAACTTTATAAGTGATTGAAGATAAGAGAGCAAGAACATGAGTGGAAGGACAATTCGCTAACTTTATTCTATACAATTCAATTCTTTGAAGTATTGTCTGGACACTAAGCACATCTATTTAAAGAATAATGTAGTTAAAACATCAACGCGATGCTACTAACTCCTCAGTATTTTGTTACATATATGTAAATCTTTTCAATTTTAACTAATAATTCTAATCAAGTCGATTAACAGGAAGTACCTTTAACTTGAAGTCTTTTTCAACTCTCAAATTTGGTCCTCTTACATCACTTTTTTAATTTTATAACAAATCTTATTTACTTCCAATTTGGTAATTATTATTTTAATTAAATTAAATAAAAACCACAGTCTCGGATAGTGGAAAGAAATTACACAAATACTGACTTTAGCAGATGTAGCCCGAGTCCTCAAAATGTTTTAAAAACAAATAATATTGAGGTCTCATACGTAGATGATTCAGAGTGCAGTTCTCTGGTCGTAGACGATGACCGCGTCGGCGTCGAAGAACTGGCTGTGCGACTTGCTGAGGGCGATGATAGCGGCGTGCTCGTTACGCATGCGGTTCTTATACTTCTTGCTTAAATTTACCTAAAAAAAAAATTAAATATAAAGTAATGTGTTGTGTTCCTAATTAGATGTCTTTTTGACAAAATTGGGCAGCACAGCAAAATGGGCAGATATAATTTATATTATGAAATGATGACTCAAAAATGTCTTCAAGCTGATTTGACTTGAGTTAGGGTCAAATAGCCACATTTGTTATAATTAACATTAAAAAAACAAAAAAATAATTTTGCTTGACTCTCAAGGTTGAATTTAAGATCACATGTTTATCATTATTTTTTCCACAGTAAGTAATGTATTATTTTTCCAAAATGCACGGCAGTTATACTACCTTAGCATACAGTTGATGCAAATCGTCCTCAGTGGAGAGTGGACGCGGCTTAGGGCGCAAGAAAGCTGGCAAAGAACGTGTCTTTAGAGCGTCAATGCTTGCAGCTCCCTCCATCTCATCCAACACTGCACAAATATCAAATATTGTACTGTTGAGAAGGTGCATATTTATAAATTTTTATTTATAAATAAGTTGTCTACTTAGTCTACAGTTATATAGTAACTGACTATATCTTTCCTCTCTGTGTTTAACTATAATAATAATGTCTTCCAGTCCGATTTAGGCCGTAGCAGCCAATCTCAAGAGTGATTAGACATTATAATACTATATATAAATGACTATTCTGAATAATATCCTGGGACATTTTTAATAATATCCTGGGACATTTTTCACACACGGCCATCTGATCCCAAATTAAGCTTATACAAAGCTTGTGCTATGGAAACCAGACAACTGATATACTACTTTTCTTTTGTAAATACATACTTATATAGATAATTACACCCAGACTCAGGACAAACAGACATGTTCATGCACACAAATGTCTGTCCTGGGTGGGAATCGAACCCACAACCTTCGGCGTGAAAGGCAAGTATCTACCAACTACGCCAACCAGCTCGTCAATTCTGAATGTATTAAAGACCATTTTTATTTGATGGTAGGGCTTTTATTTATTTATTTATTGATTTATTTATAATAGCACACTTACAACATACATATAAATCATTGAAAAAATTAATTTATAAAACAATAATAGTATATCTAATATGCATGTCAATTACAAGTCTACATAGCACTTTCAGATGCAATCTAATAAAATTCAAATTAAAAGTAACAAAAAATCATCAGTAATTTTTAAAAATGTCAAAATTAAATAATAAATAATGTCATTGTTATAATAAAAAATCAAACAGTGAAATCATAATTAAAAATTATTAAAACCAATCATGCATTTTATAATAATTAAGTAAGTTATTTCTAAAGATTGAGGGAGAGTCATAAAAAATGTCAATATCCAGAAATGATTTAACAATATTGTTATATTTATTACACATTATTGTGGGTGTGAGTACTTCTGTGTGCACTAGATAGAACTGATATCAGTATTCTCTCAATTAATTCTGAGTTGGTTAATTTATAGTTAATAGTACTGTGTAGAAATTTACGTTTCAACAATTCACACCTACTCCGAAGAGAAATCATATTAAAATTTGCCAAACATTCTTTGTATAACTGTCTGTGCGAAAAATTATTTTCATGAAAAGCAAGATGTTTTGTAAAGGCTCACTGAATACTCTCAATACACTGAGAGTGTATTTTTGTTAGTGTGTGTGTGTGTGAGAGTGGCTTTGTGCAAGACTTTCTGGGTAGGTACCACCCACTTATCAGATATTGTACCAAACAGCTGTATTTAGTGTTGTTGTGTTCTGGTTTGAAGGGTGAGAAAGCCAGAGTAACAGCCACAGCCAGTGTACAGGAACAAGGAATATAACATATTAGTTTCCAAGGTTTGTAGTGCAATTAAATGGTCATGGTCACCGATCAGGTAGCCCATTTGCCCATCTACCTACCTATTATAATATTTAATAAAACCTATACATATATTATAAATAATAAGAATATCAGAAATATTATTTGCTTTACAACTATATTTTTCTGGTAAGTTAATTGAAGATAACAAAATCAAAATAATTTATTCAGCATTGAATGATAACTAGAAACAAACTAGTAACTACCACTGGTTCGAAAAAGAAACACCCAGCCCTGAGAAGAATCTGCGAAGAAACTCAGAGGGATAATTAATATCCTGTATATGGCCTAATGTTCTGAATTTAAATTAAATTAAGTACTGTGAATTTAGTTTAGAGTAAATGTTAAAAAATTTGAAGTAAAATCACATGCTTTTGGTCAAAATATTGTATCACACTCACTGCCACTAGAAGCATATTGTACAGCATTATCCCGTGGTGTATCTGGTACCCGATTAACATAGCAGTGTGTAGGTGCTCGTGAGGGTTCCCTCTGCCGTCTGCACTCAGCATCCCCTGCATAGCTTGCAGGCCGTGCATGCCTCTGAACTTGCACCTGAAATCAAATAAAAGTATGTTATAAGTAATTTAAATATGTTATTTTTACATGCTCAACTATACCAACATTTGTTGCATAAAGTTACCTCAGTGTGTTTAATCCTATAGTTTTCCTGACTTGTATAGCCATGTCCTTCTTTAATGGTGTAATGTTCTTTGAGATATTGCTCATCTAAAATAATATTTTAATCATATGAAAAACAGCATAAAATACATTATGTACAAGGAATAAAAATATCGCTGAATCAAACTTACCGAATGATTTCTGGTGTCGCGGCATTAGGCGGCAGTAGCATACAATTATCAACAGAATAACAACACCGCAAATTCCTCCAATAAGCCAAGATAACCAAACAATTATAATGCGACCCTGGAAACATATTTAACAAATTATTTTCATACTCAGTAAAATATTGATTTTGCATTTAAATTTCACAAACCTGCAGAAACATTTCAATTTTTACCAAGAAGGCGAATAACGCCTCTTTTTGATCCCCTATTAAATTTATCGCCTAACATTTTACTTTTTTATCTCAGAAATGTTCTATGTAAATCTAATAAAAATATGGTAAGCTTAAAAAAAGTATAAAGCTATCCTTTTCCTTTCATTTTTGTGACTTTTATTTTGAAACCATCGCGCCTGCGCTATCTGCCAGACAAATAGGTGTTGTTAGCTTAAAATATATTTTAGATAAAATTATTTAAAAGAACAAAATCTCATGATAATACATGTTTTAGACCTTTCAAACTAAAAATATAATAGGTATCATTTTGTTTTTTAATTATTATGTCGTATTGATAGTAAAACACTAAATTCTTTATTACATTGGTAGTTGATTTGCTTTGCTTATATTATAGTTGTTATAAAATTGCTCCATATTTTGTTTTATTTTTTCTTTCTGCTTAAGTGCGCATTGTGTTTAAGCGGAATTAGCAACAGTAAATGTCGTAAAGGTTTATTATTATTTACAATAGTATTTAAGTAAAATATTAACAAGTTAAATGTACAAGATTTAACTTTGTATCCTTTCTGTTGAAATACTGAATTATACTTGTTAAAAGAAGGTCTCATGCTTGTACATAAAATAAACAAAGGATACAATTTATATCAAATCAAATTTCAAATTCAAAATGAAAATTGAAATGTCATTGAATATTATTATTCCATTTTACGTATTGACATTAAGGTAGTTGTGCTTTAAAAGTTTTTAATTTAAAAAATATTACAGGCTTCGTGCTTTCATTGAATTCACGAAGCCTGTATTTTAATTTAGTAATTTTTAACCTCTATTAAATAATTTATTTTTATAAATCTAAATAGTATTAACTTATGCGAAAATTATATAAGCCGATATCGATAATTTTATTCGATACCGAAAATTATATATATAAATGGAATGGAACGCGTATACAGTATTTTGTCTGATTATCACTCTATCAATAAGTTCATTACCTTTACAGCCATAATTTTATATAAAAATAAATAATCTTGTTATTGTAATTTGTAAACACAGTTTCCAGCTGATTGTCTCGAAGTTTGTAGACTTGTGGTTGTTATCAATTTTATTTCTATTTTGTATGACTTTTGTATACATCGTACGATGTAACGAATAACGTCATTGCAGATCGCTGCTTTGATTGTAATAAATATTGCGTAAAAAAGCGGAAATTGTAAATAAAGTTTATACATAACGAACGACGGACGTGCTCCATATTTGTTTCTTTAATTTAAAATAACAAATATGTCAAAAAACAAGTGCTACTTTTTAATTTTTGTTGCACTTTTAGTGTCTAAAACTTCCTTGGGTTTGTCGCCGGTTATTTTTAGTAAGTACTAATTACATTACATTGTTAACCCTTTTTTCTAGAAAATGCTTATCTTTATTATCAATTTAAGTATTTGTTTTGTTGTTGAATAAGACACTCATTTAATAATATTTGGTACTTTTAGTTTCATACATTGTGTTATTTAATTTTTTTATTGATATTATTTGATAAATTAAAATAATAACATTTATTATTCAGTTAAAATGTTACTTATTCCTGGCTTTTTTTAATTTACTAAAAAAAGTAATGTGTATTCTAGAAAAATATAAATTAATGCAAAATTATTATGTAGTATGATTATCTATAATAGTTACAGTATGTATTATATAATAACTATAATAAAGCTGTCATGGGATTACAAAACTGTTTTTTTCTATATAGTAATTAATACTATTATCATGTTTGTAATAAATCTTTTATCTATAATCCTTTAATTAGTATATAAAATTAATTATTACTTAGTTGTTTGATATATGATTTGTAAATGTAATATACATTTCAATACTTTTATTAATATTGAATACTAATATTTTAAATGAGAAGATGAGTTTGTTTGTTTGTTACACATTTGCACCTTAACTCCTCATGAAATTTTGTATATATACATTTCCAGGGGTATAAGGGTAACTCTAGCCTAACACACAAGCAAATTTGAGGGTGAAAGCTAGTAACTATTATAAAATAAATAACTGAGGTAGCATTGAATTGAAATAACTGTCAATTACTTAACTCTTATATTTATTTACCAGTACCAGGTGATGGGGGAAGTCAACTAGAAGCTAAGTTGAATAAGACAAATGTGGTTCACTACATTTGTGCAAAGACTTCAGATGATTACTACAACATATGGCTTAATCTCGAATTGCTTGTTCCATTTGTCATCGACTGCTGGGTTGACAATCTTCGTTTAGAATATGATAATGTTACACGAACAACACGCAATTCACCAGGTGTGGATATTAGAGTACCCGGTTGGGGTAACCCAGAGCCTGTAGAGTGGTTGGACCCATCACATGACTCCGCTGGGTCATATTTTAACACTATTGCAGATTCTCTAGTGAAAATAGGGTATGTGAGAAATGTATCCTTGAGAGGGGCTCCATATGACTTTAGAAAAGCCCCAAGTAAGTATCTATTAAAATTTTTAATTCTTTAAGTTTGAGTTGCAAAAATGATAATTTTTTATGATAATTTTAATTTATAAGACTTGTTTATGAATAATACTCAAAAGTATTATATTTCCAGATGAAAATGGAGAGTTCTTTATAAAGTTAAAATCACTTGTAGAGGAAACTTATGCGATGAACAATAAGTCAGCAGTGACATTCATAGTGCATAGCATGGGTGGCTCCATGGCTCTACATTTCCTAAGGCTGCAAACTCAGGCCTGGAAAGATCAGTACATTAGGCGGATGATATCTCTGTCTACACCCTGGGGAGGTGCAATGAAGGCACTCAAGGTTTTTGCAATAGGTATGTCATAAATATTATATGAACTTAGATTTTGTACGTGTTTATTTATTAATTACATAGCTTAGTACATAAGAATGTCAAGCATGACTAAGCATTATGAGTAAGTATTAAAGGAAAACCAAAACCCATTAATCAATAGAATTTACCTCGTACTCTACTACTAGGCAATACTTAAAGAAAAGATTATTAAACAAAACAAACTAACAGGAAAAAACATAACAATACATGGTATAATTACCTATACCATTCCATTCCAACCACAAGGGAAAAACATCGACCGCGCCGGCGAGGTCGAGCTCCCTTTTTCCAAGCATCGAAGGTGTCCTAAGCCGAGGTTCGCCCTTACAGGAAGCGAGAACGCGCGGACACGCGTATTCTGTTTAAGCCCTTAAGGGGGCTGCCAATTCGAAAAAAACAAGAGGAATAAGCATATTATTTTTTTTTTGAAATTGTATTGACTCCATATCATTGGTCGTGATCTTAAATAATCTATTATAAATAGTATTGAGTCGCGGTACTTTGGAGTAATATTAGTATAAAATATATATATATAAATATATATATATATATATATATATATATATATATATAATTCAACTAGTTGGTCTAGTGGCTTGATGTAAGGCCGCAGATCCGGGCCAATAAAAAGTTATTGGGTTTTTCTGTCAGAAAATCCTCAGTAGCAGCCCGGAGTCTGGAAGTAGGAAGTGTGTACACTCCCGTGCCTCGGAAAGCACGTAAAGCCGTTGGTCCTGCGCCTGAACTCTTTCCGGTCGTGTCGGAATTTGAGAGTTAGGGAATAGAGAGTGTACCTGTGTTTGCACACTTGTGCACTATAATATCTCCTGCGTAGTTGGCTAATCTCTCTTGAGATTGGCCGCCGCAGCCGAAATCGGTCTGGAGGACATTATTATTATTTTAATCAAGAACTGTTAGTTGTACATAATATAGCGGACTTATTACTAGCAAGACTCATTGAATATGTAAATCTAAAGTTTATCTTTACTCCTTCATCGACTAACTTGACACTAAATACTTCGAAACGTATTTAATCCAATTAGACAGAATATACTTTATTTTTCACCACAAAGATTAAAAAATTACATAAAACATGGATATAATCTAATTAGCATAGACTTTAGCAGCCTTATCGCTACATAGCATCCGAAATCATAATAACTAATGACAATCAACATTCTATTTGTTTTTTTTATATTTTTATTTGTCTGTTTTAAGTTAGTACTTGAAACAAATAACTTGATTGAATTATAATATTGTTTCCAGGCGATGACCTAGGCTCGTTAATGTTGAGCGAGAGTACATTGCGCACTGAACAGATCACTTGTCCCTCCCTCGCCTGGCTTCTGCCTTCTCCCAACTTCTGGAAACCGTCCGAAATCCTCGTGCAGACTGATAAATTCAACTATACCATTAACGATCTCCAGAAATTATTCACGTGAGTATTTATATTATGTACAAATGACAATATATTGCTAAAACTGTTGTATTAAGGAAAACACAACCCCGGATGTAGGTCTAGGCCTATAAGACATCGGTCTAGTGGCCCCACCTAGCCAAAAATAATATAATCCTGTTCTAACCGCAAATGGCAGTTTTAAAAAAGCGTGCTTCTTTTTTTTTAACAATGCTGTTGTATGGATAAAGGAATCACCTAATTGTAAGTTAATTTCTTTAAAAAAAAAGAAACATAACCAGCAGAGGTGGTCTAGTGGTCCCGTGCTCGGCTGTAAGGAAAACATTGTGAGGACCTGCATGTCTAATTTCATTGTTATTCTGCCACAAGTATATCCACCAACCCGCATTGGAACGGCGTGGCGGAATAAGCCCCAAAGGATGATGATTACAAGTATATAGAATGTATAGTTGAATGCATTGATGTTGTCACAGCGACATGGAGCTGCCGAATGCGTGGGAAATGTGGCGCGACACCGAGAAGTTCTCGCGGGACTTCAGCGCGCCTGGCGTCGAGCTGCACTGTATCTACGGGTACAACATCTCCACCGTCGAGAGGTAGGGGGGGGGCACTGTCCTTACAGGCACAAGAGATATTACTTCTTGGCTGGGCTTTGTAAGCGGGACGCTTGTGGTGTTAGAATTGAATGAAAAAATATATAGGTAATATAAAAGTTATCCCTTAATGTCTTATCACTTGATGGGTTAATCTATTGTACTCAAACTAAATGACTTACAACAATGTCACTATTTAATCTTACTACTTATCTCGAACGTGTAATGATGCTTTTGACTTTTGACTCCGTAATATTTATTCCTTAAACTACAAATTATTTATCGCATCGAGTGAAAGACGACGACTATTAAATGTCCGTAATTCGACTCGTTGTTTATCGTAACGTTCAACGGGTCATGGTAACGGGCGAGCGGTTGACCGAGCGCGTGTTGCAGGCTGGTGTACAAGCCGGGCTCGTGGCTGGACGGCTCGCCGACGCTGGTGGGCGGCGACGGCGACGGCACCGTCAACCTGCGCTCGCTGAGCGCGTGCGAGCGCTGGCGCGGGCTGCGCGCGCACGCGCACCCGCTGAGGAGCCTCGCGCTCAGCGGCGCCGAGCACCTGCGCATCCTGCGGGACCCGCGCGTCGCGCACTACCTCGCCGCCGTGCTGGGCGGCCCCGCGCCCTGATCGCGCCCCCCTGTGTCGCAGCGTGCTATGAACGCGATTGTGAAATAGGTATATTCGTTGTACATGAAAATTAAGTACATAGTGCCGGTTGAGTGATTTATTTTACTGTAGAATTAAGTTTTCACGTCTCGTCTGATAAATTTAGACATGCTGCGTGCAAATGTGTGTCACGTTTGCGTGCAGTTCGGTGGTCAGTTAGTTTGGTAGTAGTTGAAATTATTCAAAATATAAATTAGATTTACGAAATATGGTGTTAGGTAATATCTCCAAAAATTAAATATTTTTACTCCAGTGATAAATTGTAAGGGTATTTCTTAGTAAATTAAATCGCTTAGATCTTAGACTACCGTAATGTTAGTTGCAAATATGCCTAAACATTTTTTTTATGAATGAGTAGTAAAAAATGATCTTAAGCTCTCTAGTATTTGAAATATAAATGTATTAATTTTTATCTCATCATCTACCAAAGTGCTAGATAACCTCAAATTCCATTAAATGCAATTTGAAATCATATCAGTGTGAATATTAGATATTTTATGTGATGATTTTAATTTTAAAGATAAAAAAGACTAGTATTGTATACATATATCGCTTTTCGATAAGATTTATTACTTATAAACTTGCCAAGAATATATTTATAAGTCTTAGTAAATGAAATAATGTAATTATTTCAGTTGTCTGCTTTGTAGTATTAGTTTATTTTAGAATTAATTACACACGGTGCAATATGTTTTTTTTATAATAAAAAAAATAAATATTTTATGTGATGTTATTTTAAATACTGAAATAAATAAAAAAAAGAAATATGCAAATATAAATATCATTGATAATTATTTTTTTCTGAAATATTTGTTGGTTGTCCAAGATAATCAATTATTCATATCAGAAGTTTTGTTTTCTTTAATTTGATGAATTTAAGACTCATTGTTATGATGCCTAAAAATATATTTTCATGTAAATCAGTATATGTAATGTTTGTCAGTTTGTTAAATAATTATGGAACCCTGTAACATGGGTTATTTATAGAATAAAATACTCATTAACCAGCTCAAAACATTTATGCATCTGTTAAAAACTTACATTTTATCAAATGACCGAAAATATTATGTATATATAATATATAAATTTCGATTATTTACCTTAGCTTTATGGCTGTGATATAATGTAAATTCCCAATGCATTGATCAAATTAAAGATATTATTATATTTATGAATATAATTAATATCGTTAAATGTAGAAAAAACGAGCCTCTCTTATTATTGATTAATATATTTTGTGATTTAAATATTACGTATAAATATTTATTTAATATTTCTGTTGAAATAAACATAGGTATAATTATTTACATTTGTTCATCGATTTGAAATGTGTTAGTTTTATAGTCAAAATATAATAAAAAAAAGAAAATAAGAAAAAAAACACAATGTTTTATTGTCACCCTACATCACAAGTCGTCCTCTCGCTCCCTGCGAATTACAAAATAGACAAAATTAAAATCAACATAGAAGAAAGCGTTTCCGTAATAAACATGTATTATTTTACATGCGAGTGTCGTTCATATCGCAATATGAATTAATAAAATAGTTAATCTCGGTTTCAATAGCGTATCCGTACAAGCAAAAAAAAAACGATTGTCACCAAATTAAATTTTTATTTTTAAACAAAAATTTTAGCGCGAATATCGTCTTATGATTACCCTGCGTTAGCGGCGTTGTCTATGGTCGTAACTTCGTAACAGTTGTATAGGTAACTGTACAGTTTGTTATATATTTAATCAAAAATTACAATAAGAACGGCTATTTAGCTAAGATTTCTATCATCGATAAAATAAAAATATTAATTAAAGAAATACATGCCAATATCAGAACTTAAAATAATTAAATAAACATTTTAAAAAATCTATCTGTGTTATTAGTTCAAACTATATCAATGTAATAAATGATACCATTATCAGTAAGAAAAAATTAATTATTTATATAACTGAATTAATTCCTTTGACACGAATTCAAAGATTCGTATCTGATAAAAATGAGATTAAATGTATTAGATTTAAATAGTACTATAAATTATTTACTTTTAAAGTTAATATAAGGTATATTTACCGTTCTAAATGCTGTTAAGACATTGGAATGGGGTACGATGCCAACTCACTTTAAGTACCGACAGCAACGCTATCGACATATTTATTTGTACGTTAAAACTATGATGACTACTAAAATGTAAGCTGTTCGTATTTACAAGATTTCTAAAAAAAAAACTATTTATTTTGACACTAAACATCAATGTCGTGTAACGTTTTATCAAAACGTCCTAGCAACCTTTAGAACGGGTAATATTTAAAGAAATAATTAAATTATAAAGTAAAATTTTCCGTATTATTATATTTTCAAGGTAATATTTAATAAAATCGTCATTGTACTGATGATAACAATTTTTTAACAATACATATTTAATTTATACTTGCATTTTTAATTGCATATGCATGTTAAATAACATTCAAGGTAACGAGAACAACTTCAATATTTTTTTTAATCTTATAATTATAAAGCTTAGCTCAATAAAATTAAAGTAATAGTTTTTGTTAAATAATTTATATTAAGAACTGTCTTCATACTATCCATTACAAATATTATAAACATTGTATTAATATTTTTCCAAGGAAGTAAACAAACTATATAAACATTGGAATTCATTACATGTGGTTACAATATTTATTACTCTAGCTTGACATTTTCATATTAAATATAACAATCAAAGTGTTACCTCATTCAAAGTCTTTAGATCTTATAATCACAATAATATTTCACCACCAAATACTCGAATCCATACAAATTATCAATGTATTGAATATTTACAATTGAAAATAAAAAAATAAATTATACTATATACATGAATGACTAAAAAAAACTTGTTATTGTGCCCTAGACCGTGAACATTATATTCTTATTTTTTAGTAGCATGGATTATATATAGATGTTTTTATTATATATATTTAGTTCAATCCACGAAGACACTGGGGACAGACAATGGGGTGCGTCACCGTGGATTGAACTATCTATTTGCATAATGCATACATATATTTCAAGTAATACTAAATGAACCGAAAGTTCTTAACTGAAGGCTGTTTCGAGAAAACTATGGAAATAATTACTTGATAAGGAACGTTAGTGAAACCGGAATATTAAATAACAATAAAAATAATAATATTTGGAGTTTTTTTTATTCATCTCGTGCTCAGAAAACCTTCATGAATCGGATCACAATGCGGGTTGATTGATACTTTCTTTTCAAAAACTCGAGACCATTGCCCAGCACTGAGACATTTAAAACCTGTTACTTCACTATGTACATTCACACCAATGCCTAATAAGCTACAGTTACAAGCTAATTAATCGCACACGTTGTCAAATTAATTAATGTAATTTTCTAAATGCTAATATTTTTAATTACTCATTGTTATTCTTTCACACATATGTATTAAGGTGCATTCACATTAAAATAGTCAACTCCTGTTTTTGTGACTGCTAACATAATGTATCAAATTTTGTTGACAACTCAAGGTATTTAAAAAAAATATTGTACACTAATATGTGTGGTAAAAAAAGTTGACAATTTTCCATTTGTGAGGATGCACATTTATACCAGGGACATGCAAGATATTCATTCTAAAAAACTAACAAATATTAGGAATTAAATAACTTTGATCTCGTTCGGATAGCATACATTTATTAACAACATATTGTAAATATGCACTTATTTGTAACAATAAGACAACTCTTATGATAATAATAAACTAAGTTGCATTAGAAATCATATAAATATACTTCCTACAATATCGACATACTAGTTATAGAGTTTGTTTATACCTATATACTAACCGTGAAGTTCATATTTGTCAATATAACCTTTCTTTATATTTATACATAATCCTATAACTCAGAAAAGTTTTTATTAGAGCTTAGCTTCATAAAAAGAGAATTATAATTTAATAAATATGTGTTTTTTTTCATTTTTTATTTGTGAAGCAAGCTTTTTAATTTTGTCAAATTGTTTTAGAAATTTTGTAGAAAATAATCAGTTTAATTATGATTAATATACGTAGAGGTGTTAAAGCACATATACTCATGGTTATGGAATTAGTAAAATTTGTTATAATAGTTCATTTTTTAGTTAATATAAAATTTCGAAATCGATTTTCCGGTAAAATCCGGATTGTATTAAAATTACCGCTCCGTTAACATCGAATTTAAAATATAATTGACAGTTTTTATGTATTTTTAACTTTAATTTCTAAAACGTAATCACAATTCTCCACATTTTGTTTACAACTTAGCTACATGTGACAACACAATTCCTTTTGTGGAGACTCAGCTTTACATATCTGACTGTCAACTAGATCAGTCTACATACGACTAAAGAAGTCTTTACAATAACACACATCGCCAATGATCTAATCATAACTAATGAGGAATGAGTGAATGAATGATCTGACGAGCTTAAAAAAATTAATATCACAATTTAATAAACACATCACTTAAACAAGAAACATAAATTATAAATAATTTACAATGAAATGCCAAGATGATAATTTAAATCCAGAGTAAAGTTGAACCACAGAGTAAATAACACGAGTAGAACTGAAAATCTGACACAAACGCATTCAAGGTCTCCTCAATAGGCGTCTCTACCTATTTATTTGATAAAGTCAGACCAAGGTTGTATTAATAACTGTTCTTCCTTGCTTATGGCATCCGGTGGCACGGCATATTCCATTCTTTACTCGTATTATTTATTGTTTTTATGCTTAACGTATTATTATAGATCGGTTTAAAATAAAGTTATTTTAATTTCAATGTTCGTCTTAATTTTTTTTAATCTGAATTAAGGAGATCATAAGGGAATACAGCGAGGGTCGCATTTGATTAATGGATTGATTACATTTAAATGTGAAATTAAATCATATAATATAATATACGAATATTATACGAGTTACAAATACATTTTAGACTTAAAGAAAAAATGACAATAATTTAATACATTATAGAGAATAACATGTTTTTTTTTCTTAATAATTACATTTTGCGAAACGTAACAAAATTTTAAAGATGTTTAAAGAATAACATTTATGGTAAAATTTTTAACTTCAGGAAAAAATTAAAATTAAAGTTAGATCATTTATTTTTAAAATACGGGTAAAGATTAACATTTTTAACTTAATCATAACGATGTTTAATTGCAGTTACTTACTTTTGCAGTTTGTACACACATAAAATACATCATCATTTCTGAATAAAGCTTCACGCTAGCAAAGGCAGTTTTGTTATTAAGTAATTTTTCAATCGTTTTACTAAGGTCTGCGCCTCGAATACTACTCCTATACACCTGCAACATACGGCAGTCCACGGGGGCCTCACCCTTCATTACAAGCGACCCACTCAAGCTACTCCATTAATATAGCGCACAGACATTCGCTACGGCTACCCGCACGGGCACTCCCATTTTAACCCCTAACATCGAATTCCCCACTCACTCCGGGCCAACGGAACGTCCTCCCGCGACCGGATCGGCGGAACGTCGACCACCGGCTCGTCCGGCCCCGGGCGGCCGCGAGACGCAAACGAACTACCTCGCGAAAGAAACAAAAACGCACAGAACGAGCCGACGTCTCGCGGGGCGGGGCGGGGCGTCGCCTAGAAGCGGAAGAGGACGAGCCGGAAGGCGCGGCGCTACCTGAAGAGGTCGGGGCGGTAGTACACGTAGACGGCGAGCAGCGCGGCCGCCAGCGCCAACGCGGCGCGGCGCGGGCCCGGGCGCCGCAGCGCCGCCGGCACGAGCCGCCAGCCGCCGCCGCCGCCGCCGCCGCGCCCCCCGCCCCGCGCGCCGCGCCCCGCGCGCTCCGCCGCGCGCCGCCGCATGCGCTCGTCGTCCGCGCGCCGCTGCTGCTCCCTGCCGGCGAGGAGTCGGGGTGAAAGTTAATAATATGGCTATTTGTGAGTCACCAGAACTAAAACGATCATCTTTTGTCTGTTTGTCCTAAAACTTAATCTTAATCTTGAAAACGGCTAAAAATTACAAACTGAATTGTGATAAGAAGCATTTCGAGGCTCAGTTTAGTCTTTACTTCCTCAAAATCGGATAAGTCTATTAAAAGTTATAAACCCGTACGTATTTTCGTACAATACAATATAATGTTGCGGCCATTAGCCCACAGATGGCGGTGTTCTAAATACGGTCAATTTCTGAATCACGCTGTCCAGATTTTCCGGAGTCGTGACCTGTCATACATATTATAGTTAGGTTTAATAAAGTTGGCATTTCTATTACTTGCTGACCTGACCCTGACCTGACCATCAAGAAATTATATTTATTGTTTACGCTTGAGGGCCAAAATATACACTCTAGTACTGGTATACACAAGCCACATAACATAAGACATATTAATCACTTACTCTCTCTTTTCTAACGCATCAACCTCGGCCTCTAAGTCAGTCGGATCGTTTTCGTCGTATAATTTTTTCGCTGTCACCAATATGTCTTCGAACGGCAAGTCATCTGGTAACTGCAACAAAAACGAAAGTAACATGACTGATTGATTAATAATACGACCTCAATACTACTAATACACTGAATTAATCAAAAAAAATATGTTATAGCTAGGACGGACGAATGGGCCACCACCGCTCATAGACATTGGCGAGGTAAGAAATATTAAGTACACTGGCTCACTCACCCTTCGAACCGGAACACAAGGTTAAGTATTACTGTTTAGCGGTCGAATATCTGATGACTATGTGGTCTTGTACAAAGCGTAGGGAATTGTAATAGTACAGATTAGTTTTATGTCAGACAACAGGATGCGCAAGGTACGCACGAGACAATACCGACCCGGGACAGCAGGCAGTGCATCATGGCCATGTCGGCGTCGCAGAGCAGCACGTCGGGCGCGCGGTGCAGCACGAGCGCCGCCGTGACGTAGACGGGGAACAGCGGCGCGGCGCACAGGAAGTAGTCGTACAGCCGCACCACGTCCGCGTAGCGGTTGAGGCTGTGCCCGAACCACGTCAGGTACCACGGCAGCGCGAACATCGTGCCCACGCCAGACCTGCGCACGCGCACCGTCACTAGTACGTTCGGACACTTTTTTTATTTACAAGTGTGAATTTATTTAGTCAAAACAGATGATCAAATCAAATATATTAAAGGATTCTCATTAGACGACAAATTTAAATAAACATAATTTTCATTTACTTTTCTAAGCAATCCGCCAGCCTTTCATCGGCCCTTCGTATAACGGGCAGCATGTAGTTGAGCAGGTGCTGTGTGGGCTGCATCGTAGTCTGCATGAAGGGTGCTAGCGGAGCACTTGGTCCGTACGACAGACGACACAGCAACGGGAACGAAGCTTTATCACCACACACCAATAGTAACGTAATCGCTACATCGTGGTAACCCTAGAAGTTAAATAAACTTGATATTTTACTAATATTCATATGATTCAGACGATTAAAAAATATATAAAATTATAGTGTTAAAAATTAAAAAGCAATTCAAAATATTCTATAATTAGCAGCACTGTTATTACTTAATATATTTAATTCTTCAAAAAAAAACTTATTAATAAAAATTGTTCAACTGTTTAGTTAAACGTAGATTTATCTCTTTTTATCATTATTAATTTGACATTCGAAAGAAGAAGACGCAGCATTGTTAAAAAACCAGCTGCTAAGCACTTTTATATGTAAAGCCGTTAAATTTCAAAAACACTAATTTGCATATTATAATTTGTATATCAAGGTCAATGGTATAATTATTTGTAAAGCATTTTAAATACAACTAGCGGAGCTGAGTTACTCCACATATACTTTCTCTTCCACTTTCACTGTTTTAAGTTTAGTCACTTTTACAAATGTATTTTTACTTTTCGCTCTCGAGTAAGGTCTCTTTGGGTATTTATTCACAATCAACTGTTGTTGTTTTGTTTATATAAAGTAGTAAGGGCAACCTTATATTAAGTGGTCACCATCGCCCATATATATTGTCACCATATGAAATTTTAACCATCCTTTACACTATCAATGCACCACCAACCTTAGCTTTGCCTTGTTATAAACTAGCTCATTCTTCAGCTTAGGCTTGGACAAAGCCATGGGCGAGTATAGGTGAGTTTGTTTTTTAATGCAAATCAGGAGAATATAGAACTGTTTCGATAGAATTATAAATATTATTCCTTGATCTTGGTAATATATTATAAACACAAAACTATGACACTAATTTTTCATTAAACAGAACTCAAGCTCAGCTAATATGTAACAGGCAGAAGCACAAGAAAAACGATTCATAAGGTGTAGTAATTAGTGTATCAACAGTGTGGTGTACAAATTACACAAGTGTACTGTCTTTGTTCTAGCTTACTTGGTCTTAAGTGGAGCTACATCTTTACATATAGTTCATTCCTATAATAATATTATTTTTATTTTGAATAAAATGCTATTATAAATAACTAATATGAAATACTAATAAATATATTAATATAATTAGATAAGTGTGTAATGTATTTATTATTTATATTTAATTAACATAAAGTGTTTATGTAACAACATATGTTTATCAATACAATATTATATTTTATTATTTATACTACAGTTATTGTAGTATAAATATCGCATATATCACAAAGTCAATAAAACTGTGTAATTTTATACCTTGAATATATGATATGTTATTAAAAAAAAAGAACTTTCATCAATGTTTTTTCCATCCTTACACTTTTGTAAAATATTATAATAGTCCATTATATATTTTCTTATTTTTCTTTTTACAACCATTATTACAGGACAATGCTATATAATGCTATGATAGTTTAGTAAGTAACAGCCTCTTAATGTCCCACTGCAGGGCTAAGGCCTCCTCTCCCTTTCAATTTCAGGCAAAATTTCAATGAAATTAGACACATGCAGGTTTCCTCACAATTTCCTTCAATGTCAAGCACGAGATGAATTATAAACACAAATTAAGCACTTGAAAATTCATTAGTGCTTGCCCGGGTTTGAACCCACCATCAAGCACGAGATGAATTATAAACATAAATTAAGCACTTGAAAATTAATTGGTGCTTGCTCGGGTTTGAACCCACAATCATCGGTTAAGATTCACGCGTTCTTACCACTAGGCCATTTCGGCTACTACATTCCCTAAGGCTTAAATCCAATTTATCAACAACCCAATCGAGAACATGCAGTCCTGGCAAGGGGATTCTTTTTGAGAAAGCAAGTCCCTCGATACAGATTATTATGCTATTATGTATATAAATAATGTTATACTTATAAATAAGATTTTATTTAGTAAACATGAATCAACCACGAAAACTATACAAGTACAATTTTTAATATTTTTAATTAGAACAAATTACATTAGAACAAAATAGTAATCTGTAATATACTAAAACTATTAATAAAAAAATATCATTTATTTTCAATATAAATTAATGTTGATAGTATTATAATCCTTAAACTATTACATATTTACAATAACCATAAATAAACATGAATAAAATGAAAATAAATATATAAACCTGTATGGATTCTTAGCAATAATTATAATGTACTCACTTGATAATATTTCAAATGCGGATATTTCATGATGACTCGTAAAATGAGCACTGTTAGCTGATCCTGGAGAGCCACTCTCTGCTCATATGGAATGCCAGGGGGGAACCGCTTTAAAGACCTGTTCACATCTAACACAACCTATAACATAAAAGAACATTATATTTGTATCTTAAGCTATTATAATTTTCAATATAAAATTAAACACTGATAGAATAAAACTAAATTTTATTTAACAACATAAATTGTGAAGCCGGGATGGCCCAGTGGTAAGAATATGTGAATCTTAACCGATGATTGTGGGTTCAAACCCGGGCAAGCACCACTGAAATTTTATGTTTTTAATTTGAGAATATAATTCATCTCGTGCTTGACGGTGAAGGAAAACATTGTGAGAAAACCTGCATGTGTCTAATTTCACTGAAATTCTGCCACATGTGTATTTCAACAACCCGCATTGGAGCAGCGTGGTCGAATAAGCTCCAAAACCTTCTCCTCAAAAAGGGAGAGGAGACCTTAGCCCAGCAGTGGGACATTCACAGGCTGTTACTGGTAAACTGTGGCTTCATAATAGTAACATCTGAACGATATACCTGATTATACTCAGGGTGTGTCGAGAGTTCATCAAGTGAAGGTGGTTCCGTCATCTCTTCCTGTGTAACACCAACTAATAAAGGCCATATTTTTCTTCTATATTCATCTACAAAAGTGATTAAAATATTATATCTGTTTTTACAGTGCAAAGTTTTACTAATATTTTGGTCATTAAAAGAGAAAGGTGATGTGAAGTAACATTGTACATGAAAAATCCTAACATTTAAGCTTACCAGAAATCAAACCTGCTTTACTTTTAGCAAAGTGTACCCATTGTTCTAAGTTCACTACATCTGGATTTAACAGACATTTTTCTATTTCTTTTCGCTTCTTGGTGACATCAGGGTCCTCGAACTCAAAATCTAAATAAACAAAAATAAGTGACAGGAATTGATATTCAACTTTTAGCCTGTTATTGAAAATACAAAACAATACTTTCTTATCGCTATCGTTAATCGCTTGATACGATTGAAGTATAATGGTAAAAAGGTATAAGTCATAATAATTGTTTACAATACCTTCATCAAATTTCAATTCAGAAGGCGTAGAGATGTCATCGATATTTTTTGCATGATTTAAGCTGTTGGAGTCTTTATTTGAAGTCGGCGAACAGTCTCCATTAATAGTGTATTTATCACCACTATCACCATCGGAACTAATAGATTCCATCGTAAGAAAAGTAAATTCAACAAACCGAAAACATTACACCATCCTTCTCTTGAGAATGTGATGACATTTCGTATTTCTCAAAACTTAGGTGTCAAATAGCGCAGTAGTATTCTGTGGTCATATACTGCAATGTGCATTAAATAAATAAATAATTATCAAATATCAAAAAACTATTCATCATACTTTGATATTATTGAATTTATTTACAAATAAGGGAGATGTAACAAGGTTAATATTTTAAAACAAAAAATACATAGATCAGATGACTGTAATAAGTTTTTGAACGTATTTTAACGTTTCCTTATACGTAAAAACACAAAAAGCAATTTTATCGGATTTTTCTTTTCTAAAAATTGATAATTTTATACTATTAATAAATATATTTATGTGTATATGTAATAACAACAATATTTCAAACAATATCAATATATATATTTTGAAACATGTTCAGGTTATAAAATAAATAGTTTTATTAAACGCTGTTTATTTATTCTTAAGCACTTTGGTGAACTTTTTATGATAACACCAAACTTCAGTCAAACCAAGAAACTTAAGGCAATAGTACCTAAATATTATATTATATGACCTTTCATATAATATAATATTTAGGGGCTCGTATGATCAGAGAAACATAAAATTGTTTGCTTATGTTTTTATAAGAATAGGAAGTAAGGAAGTAGTATCAAGAAATAAGTGAGGCTTGATATTTTTAAATACTTATATTATTATTTATTTCGTATTGTTTCGGCACTGGACAAGCACAACAATCTTGCGTGCTAAATGCTGTACTTATAATTTACTAACTATCCGTCCCGGCTTCGCACAGCTAGAATAAGAGTCTACATAAAAGGTTCATATTGTATCTAGTTTCCGCCCGTGGCTTCGCTCTCGTTTTAGGCGGGAGGAGCAAGTGTTGCCTTATGTCTTTTTCTGTGCCCTTGATACCGTGTATGCAAAATTTAAGATCGATCATTATACAATTTGAGTAGTTAAGACGTGAGAGCGTAACAAATAAACCCACGTTTGCATTTTTAAGATTAGTAAGAATACATGGTACAAGATATAATTCTATTGATGACATCTTTAAAAATCATTATCATATTTCAGCCACATTGTACAAAATCATAATAAATTATATAGCTAAACTTTCCATGTAAATTAATATATCCATTTTCGGACACCATGTGAAAATCAGTTTCGTAGTTTTTGAGTTTATCGTGTAACTGAACAGTGTGTCTGATAGACAAACAGACGCAGTAACATCCCGCGAATTTTTTTATGTAATGATAAAAGATTTTGTCTCTAAATCTATACATAAAATATATTGGAAATAGATGACAATATTGTTAAAAAATAGGTTTTCAAATATCAAAAGAAAGAATTAAAACTTAAATACTCATCGAAATAAAATGTAACACTTACCTGACTTAAAAATGCACTCGATATACAGAACGTATATGTTATGTTACGTTATAGATTTGTTTTGTATAGTTTTATATATATATGTATATTTTCTCACATACCTATATAACTATAGACAGTTTTATAGATATGCAATCATTTTATGTTATTTTATTTTTAAACAGAGACAATATAATTTATAATAATAATATTTGAAATAACTTCAAGTAATGCTAAGTGTTATAGAAATACAACTTCGTACAAACTAGAATTTTTGGAAGAGGGATAATATGTAGGTATATAATAAGGTGGCTTCCTACGGTGTTTGATTCTGTGTATTAGGGTAGTCGTGTAGCATGGCTCTTCAAACGGTGCTTATGTCTGTGTCGGTCTTGACATTCGAAGCCATTTTGTCATTCCAAAATGATAAAATCTGCACTGCGCCTTGGAAGTTTGCAGCTCGCGGCGGATCCAACACACTGCTACGGACTCGCCTGTGTTTCCACAGATACTTTTCTAATGATTGGCAGCAGGTCCGCCGCGGTCGTCCCAAACCGTGGCAAGCCACCTTTATACTATAATTCGTTAAAAAGTTTAAACTCATTGTTGCTTGCCTAGAACTGACTTAACGAATGTAAACATATGTATATCGGAATTGGATATGTCATTTTTATCAATAAATATTATAATTAATGTCATTGTCAAAAAACCAACCCGATTAGGGTCAAAAATATTTAATAAAAAATTAATAACGTGTATTAATTTCATTTAAATCATTTAAAGTACATATAATGGATATTGAACATGATACGCGAGATAACATCGTAAGAAAAATTGAAGATATTATAGATATACAAAAAGCAAACGGTAATATCAACGCCCGACAAGTTGCGTTTAAGTTACCTTCCGAAACAAATAGTAGTATTTCCGCTAATTTAGGGAAGAGTTTAGAAACTGGGTTGTCAATAGTTAAATCAGAACATACCAAGAAAAAGGAAAGATCACGACAAAAGTATCAAAAAGAATCGTCCGATGTGATATCGTGGCCCAGCGATTCTGATATCACCGTATTGAGAATGAAGCTATGTGCTAACGATATGAATGACAAAATGGATAATGTGGCCTTGGGAGATGGTCTTCACCAGCCGCACAGTTCGTCCATGGTTAATTTGGCGACAGTAATGTTACAGTCACAACGTGCGTCTAAACATAGTCTTGATGTTGAAGAGTATTTATTACCGTTAACTTCTTGGGAACACGCTATAAGTTTTACTGCGTGCTGCCAACATACAAAAAAACAATTAACTCAAGCTATTTCGAATACCTCAGATATGAATCAAAAGATTGTTATCGCTAAAAATATATATCAAGATGGTAATATTTCACCAAAATTCAGTGGTGATAGTGATTCGGGCACTACTGCTAAGTCCAAATTTGCAAGATTTCTACGTCTATACTTTTGCCCTTGCTGCACTTGCCTTTATAAATTGGAAATGCAAGATAAGTAACTACGTTCTCAACAAATTTTTGAAGGAAAATATTGATTCGTGACGCATTGAAAAAGTATATAGAAACTATGATTTCAATGACATTATAATATTATATTGTTGTTTTAAAATAGCTTTTGATTGAATTGTAATTTAATTTTTATTACACTCCTTTTATAGAAATATAGCAACGGTTGATAGGGTAGCTTATTTCTACTTCGGCCGAAAAAATATTACAAAAATCTGACGCGACCCAGCATCCAAATATTTTGTACTATATAGAATGCGAATTCTAGCATATATTTTTAACGTTGTTTTTATTTTAATAACTATTGAGGGTATTTCGGTTTCATTATCTGTTAAGATAGATCTGAAGAAGCGCTAAGCAAACCTTCTCCTCCCGCCGTAAGTGTCGCCGGGGCTAGGGGGTCTTTGTACCCTGAGAACCTAGGATTTGGAGGTCTGTAGAGGCGGGACCGCCGGGACGTTCCGATAGTATACGCAAGCGATCCCGTGACGTCACCCGAAAAGACGGAGTGTCCCTCATATCCCTCATGTGGAGATAGGCGTAAATGCGTTTTTCCAGCGAAAAAAAAAGACGGTTGATAACCGATAGACGATTAATAAATCATCAAAAGTGTAAGTACAACGCATTTTGTTGCCCATGATAGTGTCTGCTGCACTGTTAATATACATGATTTAAAATAGACAAACATACTTAAGGGATCTAGACCATAAACCAAAATAATAACAATAAATATTAAAAATATGTTTTCACTGATAGATGAATTATTTGGTGGTAGAGCTTTGTACAAGCTCATCTGGGTAGGTACCATCCACACATCATAGTAATAATTAATACTTCGAACTTATGTTGTGTTCCGATTTGAATGGTAAGTAAGCTAGTGTAACTACAAGCACAAGGGAAATAACATCGTATCGCAAAACTAGAGGCGAGCTGAACTTTTAACATTAATGAGAGATAGGATAACTAGTCATCGTCGATAATTATCATAAGTACCTTAAGTTGATATCATGATATTTCAAATGGTAGAACAATATGGGCATAAATGTGAAAAAAATTATGTTTAGAGTAAAAGATGGCGATGTAGGTACTTATGTTTTAACGTTTCCTGTTGTCTTAAAAATGTTAGGTTAGTGAAAAGTGAGTATATATGTAAGTATATACTTTGTCCATGAAAATAACGCGATGAAAATGGGGTCCGACCTTTTGGAACGAAGAACTCATTTTCATTGTCACTTTCGATGTACTTCGACAAAGTTCCGTGTCATTCTCAATACGATGACATAATTATTCAAAAACCTTAGAGCACGGCTTTAGGAGCGGCGTGCTATTGCAATTTGCAGACTTAGGTACCTATATGATGTATGTATCAGCACAACCAATACTTCGACATGCCCGTATATATATATTTAGCCTTATATTTTCAAACGCATTTACATAATCGTTAGCGCCAAGCAATGATTGGAAATCAAACTTGATAGTTTCTTTTTTTTAGTTACATAGATCTTCCTTCTTTTTTACAAGGAATTGAGTGAAATTTAACTTGATAAATCGCATATGGCAACTATTATCAGGTAACAAGTTGACTTAAATAATTACTATTAATATTTTCTATATTATACATTATATTCGCACAGGAACATGTAATTCACGCGTTTCACATCAATAGTCTAATTTAAAGCGAGTGAAACTGCAAAGCGCTGCTACTTATATGGTAATATTTCATACAATTATCTATTTATCGTGTTTCTATTTTATTGTACTGTAATGCATAAACTAATAACTCTGCATACAAGGAAAAAAATATTTATATTTTTAATGAAAACCTTGAATATAAACTTAGTATAAAAGTCGAAATCAATGCAGTTTTTAATGTAAAATAAAAATATCACCATTATATTTCGTCGAACATCATTTTGTCGTATAAATTGGTTTTATTTGAATTTTTAGGTATAATTTAAATCGAGTCTAATTGATTCAGGATGAATTTACTGCGGGGCGTCGAAATGCATTAATTTTACCTGAATAAAGTCGACCATTTTATGACGTTCTTATTATTTCTTCTTGCTGGAAACAGCTGTGTTGTAAGCTTTATTTGTGTCAATTATAACTCAAGGCATTTTAGAAAACTAAAAATTGTCTATTAATTCCACTTCCTTGATAACTATAAATAACTTGATAAATATTATATTTACCTATTTCAATATTATATAATATTTTTTTATATACTTGTCTACAATTAAGCTTATATGAACATGGCACAAAATATTTTGCGTAAAATATATCCATTTTTTTATGAATTTTAATTATTGTTTTTTTTAAACTAGAATTTAGTAAATTAAACGAACGAGCTCACGTTTCATTGTTTTTCTTATCATTTTGCTATATTGTTATATTATATAGCTTCTTAAACAATTGAATTATAAGTGTTTATTAAATAAAAAATCAGTAACGTTTTTGGCCGTGAGCTGCCCTTTTTTAATACTGGCCATTGAAGTTCGATATTCTATACATATGGTTTGGTGTTTTAAAATGAAATTCATGCCTACAGCACTAAAAAAATCTGTTATGTGTATCGTGTGTTCGTGTTTCCTCGCATCGCAATTTTAGCTAGTGGTAGCGTTCGTTAACATTGAAAAATATTGTGTTTGTATCGAAGCAGTGTTTTTTTTTTCTTAATTTATCTCGGTATGAGAATAACTTTTTACAGGAATAAAAGTCCGGTGAGGCGGTGAAAAACACTTTTGGATAATACGTTGTTAATTCATTCAAAGGATGGAATCTATAGACAGTTTTTTTTTAATTGAATGAAATGTCTATTCTGCTTAAGGGTAGGTTGGTGTTGTATGGTCTAATTTTGTCCGGCGCAAGGTTTCACTGTTTTTTGAATACAAGACGTATATTAGATAGGTAAATTCAGTGTTCTTAAAACCGTTATCGATAAGTTGCTTTATATGGACGTATTACAACATAAAGTTTTAGATAAAAACTATCAATTATTTATAGCCTTAAATTTATTAAAGTTCCTTCATTAGTAGAAAATCATTCTCTTCAAACAATATTAAGCGCCATTAAAACAGCCTACTTACGTTACTTAATATATTATACATCATTTAAGATTTTTTTACTAGAATGCAGACTCATAAAACATTTTTAATTGGCGCAATTTTAAAACAAATTTATATACGAACCAAAAAAATAACATAACAAAAGAAATCGTATAATTCTCCTACGAAGCGTTAAGTACTCCAATTTTTCACTCTTCAATCAGAAGTTACTACATTTAATTTTAATAACTATTACTTGAGATTTATATAATATTTTTATTGAAAAAGTAATTGGTACTAATTGTGTTATCATTTGAAATTTGACTTTCAAATTGTAATGCTAAATTGAATTTGTTTTATAAGCGGAGAAAAAAGACATTCTGTTGATATCCGACACAAATTAATTTGGCCTCTCCTCTTTATCTGAGCGATTTTTTTTTCAAATTGGTTCGATTCGCGTAATATTGCCAAACGGTTGCATTTCTTCGGCCCCCGGCGGTTCAGTGGCGATGCTTATATATCAGGGTGAAAGCACGTAGCCGCGCAGTCTTGTATCGCACGCTCGTTCCCGCGTCACCGTCCCTTGCCGCGGTTTTTGACATTTAATTACAGTGTTGCTTCTATACGGATATTTAGTGCGCATTAAAATGAACATGAGGTAATTATAATCTTTTTTTTTCGGTTAGTGATTTTAATGTTTTTATGTAATAATCATATAATGATGGAAATCGAGATGTTTGGACTTAAGATTACTTTTTGTCTTATGAAACGTACCATATTTGGTTATAATCGCAAGAATCACATAATTATTCATTATAATATGTTTTATATATAATATATTACTTTTTCTTGTCATTACAAAGTACAAACATGATGTACATACTTACATATAAAATACAAACTGTGTCCCTCTTGATAAGTTAAATATCAGTATATAGCCTGTCGCTATTATTTCCGATAATATTAACTATACATACATTTAATGAATAACACATTTTTTTATCAAATTTCTAAAATGTTTTATGTTATATATTCTGACCTGTTTAATTTCTAATAAACATGTGAAATCAATAACTTTCTCTGCACATATACTTAGTCTACGTCGCATCGTTCAAAACAATTTCTACAAAATTGCAAGCGCGGGAGCTGTTTTTGCACATTGTATTTGGTTTTTATTTTTTTATTAATCTGTAAAAGGTCGAGGACCTTGATATTGACCTTTCATTTTTATTTGTGAATACATTTGAAAATCTCTTAACGTATAAGAATAATTCCATTTTTAATCTGAAAATTTCGGTTGACACAATTTAAATTTTTTAATCATAAAAAAAATTAAATGTTATTCAAGATGCTCATTTTTTATAAAAAATAATAGCAATTATATACGTAGTAGAAGCATAATATTAATATTTTAAGATTTACCAATTTGTATTTATTGTTCGATGGGAATTTCTTTAATCGAAAAATGATGTATTTAAGGTTACGAATTTTATATTAGGTATTGACCTTATTGAAGCATTGTATATGCAAATAAAGACTTTAAAATAATCCTTGGCTTATTTAAAAAAAGTTTTCATAAACAACACAATAACATTAGCGGTAACTAACTACATAGTAGTATATTTAAATGCTTACGAAATTTTGCTGATTTTGAAATCTTTCACGGTATCCGATTTTATAACAAAAAAATAAATCTAAACTTGAGCACTTTCGATAAAATCACGCCGAAATGAAAGTAGCTGTAATTTAATTTCTTATGCTTCGTTTGTTTGACTCAAGTGAAAGTATTATCTTTAATACATAAATTTATAATACAGAGGTAAAAGATTAATTAACTATAATAATTATATTACAACATACTCTGTAACTGTCCTACGGCTGGTCAATGACCTCTCTCTTTAAGGAGAAGAATTCTGTTTTTTTTTGAAGAATTTCTGAAGAATGGCGTTTAATGCATCATGCCTTTTCCATGTGGATGTTTTATGGACTCATAATGGAAGTACACGGTTTTACTGATTTATATCAATTTTAACATATACTTGTACTTAAATGCCAAAAAATATACTGATAATTATTTACAATTAAGTAAGGGATGTCTGAATTCGCTAATTACTTACAATAGTAAATATGAATATCTTATAACTTTACGTATATAACGTACTTTCACGATAGTTACTCTCAAATGGCTGCAGAGTAGGTAAGCGTTAGTGTGCGAACCATAATAATCATTTAAAAAAAATATATATTAATTGTTATTAAAATTAATGTTTTTATACGAAATAAAATTCATAAATAATATTACTGATTTTGAGCTCTTTCTACACAGAAGAGTTAGCTAAATTTAATATTTTTAACTTCTTTTTATAAAATATTTGGCTTAAGAATAATCAAAAGATGTAAAATTTTATTTACCCAAGAATTACTTACATTGATAAAAAAATATAAACAAAAATTATAGCTTATTAATTTGGATTATTAAAAGTAAATAATGAATTATTCAAATTATTGTGTATAAGCGTTCGCGATGTGCACTGTCGGATATTCCAATTAAAAAAAAACATTTGCTTACAGTATTTTTATAAACAAATAAAAACGTTGGATCATGAATGAACATATAAACTTTTGCTTAAAATATTATTAAGGTAGAAAGAAGTAATACGAGAAAATACCAAATCGAATCCATTAATCGATCGATTACCTGCACTGATATGTATATGTACCTGATATATACATATATTTTCGTCCACTCTGGTCATCAATTGACCTTCGGGTTAAAACTTATTAAACGAAGTTTGAGATAAATATTTATGACTCAATATTACATGATGAGGGTTAGACGTGGGTGTACGAATTTATTAAAGGACGAGTTGATGGTATCAAGAACATAAGGTTAAGGACCAAGCTACCAAGGACATCCGGTGAAACTCATAAATTTAAAAACCCAAATGTATATGTACATATTTTAGGAGACAAAACTTATTTGTATTTTATTAAATATATAAATAACAACGGTACAAATAATTCATATAAAAATGTATTATGAATATAAACAATTACTTATTTAAATGAATAAAAGAAAATAGTATTAGCACCATAAGCTATACATAATTTTGTAATAACAATCCAAACGAAGCATTATGTACATATAAATATGAAAACATTAAAACTCGCATAAAACATTCGACGCATTTAGCGCGTGTACGTATATAACCGTACAATTATATTAGAATTTAAAAGCTATTAGCGTTTACCTAACCGAGGTTTAAGCGTAGTATTTTTCTCTGTTTTATTCTTTATTAAAATAAATCATCTCAATCTTTTATACCCATCGTATTTTTTATTTGAACCTTTTTAATATTATCACTTATAAAATAAACCCACGGAAGGAAAAGCCTACTTTTAAGTACATTTGGTGTAAATTTCCTAGCATCCAAAAATATGATAACTTTTTAATATTTGTAATAGTAAGTATAAAGTTTTAGTCAAACTTCGATATATGAGATATACCTATTTGTCCAACAAACCGCAAAAGCTTATAAACGAAATCAAACCTGCTAAGTTTTCACACGAACCGCAGCCACAGGTGGTCATTGCGAAACATTCGTATCAAGTATAGCTCGATTAACGTTGCGAGAAGCTAACACACTTCAGAGATTTTATACTTTGTGCGATTTTAACCCTTATTACAAAAATCATTAATGTCTAAATTGCATATACTTCCATCGTAATTCATAACTACCAAAAACAGTATATCATTTTAATTAAAGATCCTGTATATTAACGATAATTCGATACTTTACGTTAAAACTTAATTAAAGTTATAAGGTATATTATAAGTACCTTAATAATATATTTTAATATTCGATGTTTGTTTTCATTATTCCTCAATCGATTTGTTGATACTAATATTAAAAATAATTATTTAACTATAGTAAAAACGTGCTTTCAAATCCTTAATTATTCGGGAAGGAAATGATTTAACGGAATATCGAAACCAATTTGTATTTAATAATACAGCATGCGTTTAACTCGAACGTAAAAACGGATTTACGTGTAAAAATTTAAATTCGCAGACATCGCGTGTAGGAACTAATTAACCGGTGTTTAAATAAAGTAAACACTAGTATTACAGAGGAACGCATAACGAATTAAATAATTTCGAATCGTAATCAATCAACTATATTACCGGATAATTAAACGGCGTGATGTTTTAATAATTGAATAAGAAAGTGAGCGAATATATTTTTAGTATCGATTCAGGATATTGGCTAATTTCATTTCCTGGCGCTAACGATGTGAAAACGAATAGGACGGTTGATTTGAGATAATCAAAAACATATTCATTGTAGCAATAGGTTTACGCTATATTATGAGCCGAAATGGACCAGACACGTGAATCTTAAAGATTGAACCACATCTTGCAACCTTCAGTTGAATGAGGGCTGGTTAATTTTTCGTCCACGTAATGAGAAACGCGATTCAATTGGATTCAACTGTACTCCTACTATAATCTTACTGCTACTTTACAAGTTTTTACAGTATCTAAATATTTAATGTTGTTATTTTTAATAAGGCATAATTCAATGCGTTCAAATTACGTAGTACGGGTACTACGTTATTATAAAGTAATAGGTTACTTTATAATTTAGTTATAAAGTTTTTTGTCATCAGTCATACTTTATTATTTTTTTATCTATGTAAGTAAACATACCACTCTAATTAAACAAATCTCACTTTTTCTCGGACGATCGAAGTAGGACTTAACTATAATTTCATTTAACATCATGTACGTCTGTCTATGTCTGTTAACATGTAGGTATTTGTATGTAACTTATTCACAGAAATACATTGACAAATACATGTGAATTAAATTAACAATTACCCAATCGAATCTTGAGGCTTGTTACTTAATAGGACTTAAATCAAACAAACCGTATCCAATGAGAAAAATGCATTAATCTAAGCTGACATTTAGATTTAATCCTAGGTCATTAACAGTAAGCGGTTCGATAAAGGTTTACTTAAATAGCTATGACCTATATAATTACTTCGAACTATGTAGTTATTCAAAAAAAATCATAAGCCCATAATAAGAAGGCAATAAAAATGAAAACAAATAAGATTTCTTGGTCATACTAAGTATGTTATAGTTATGCTTATTATTTAAATTATTTAATCGATTTTTTTTTTCATTATTTGACTGCGTCATTCGTCTATTGGTTAGATATAAAGGCGCAGGTCCCGAGATTTTGGGCTCAAACTCCAGGTCTGACAGAAAAAATTATTGGGTTTTTCTATCGAAGATTCTCAGTAGCATCCCGGAGGCTGGAAGTTGGAAGTGTGTAGAGCCGTTGGTCCTGCACCGGAATTCTTGTCGGTCGTGTCCGATTGCCGTTCCATAGGATTATGAAAGTGAGGGAATAGAGAGTGCACTTGTATTCGTGGATACACTTGTGCACTATAATGTCCTGCTCAGTTGGTCTCTCTTGAGATTGGCTTTCTAGGCTGAAAACGGTCAGAAGGAGATCATTATCCAAACACTGAGACTAATCAAATTGTCACACATACATTTATTAGATTAAAATTTATAGGTAGGTAATATTATAGCCTCTATGACATTTAAAATATATTTATCATTAATTATAGCGACTCAATTTCAGGTAATCCGGTTACTTTTACAACGAATTATAAAATAATCACAACTTTGTAACGAAATGTAAATATATTTTTTAAATTCTTAAAACAAGTCGCACAACAAAAAAATACACAATTTTATTATCAATTAAAATATGTAAATGACATTACTTGCGATCATCACAAACTTAGAGATAATATTTAATGAAAAGTGGAATTACTCAGAAAACTGTCCATAATAAAGTAATGCTTTCTCCAATAAGTTTGATGTTCTTTTTATTTACAGGAAAAACATTTGTAGAATTGTTGATAGCTAGGAATAAAATTCATTTTACGAACACTAGTTTTATAATTAACAATTTAATGGTCTTAATTATTCAAGTTGACGAGTTGTGTAAGACGCCGATTGACACACTCATGATTTGTCCAGATGAGACAATAGCTTTGTTTTTGTGAGACCTGTCGAACTGGATGCAGAATGGTGTCAATGTCTCGCGTTACCTAATTCGATACGGTAACGTTAACTGATACACTAACAAGACCTTGGTGAAACATTTTCTTTTGTGACAGAATGAAAGAAATTGAAATTAAAATGCAACAAAGAGCCTCTAACGCTAACCCATGCCTTCATCACCGTGTCATTAATATTTGCGTTGGTCAAGTCGATTCGTGTTGCTAGTAGGTATATTAATACGTCTATCCGGTTAAATCTCATTAGTATATCTATCTTTATGTTGTATTCTATATATATATAAGAAAATCTAAATTAAAAAAATATATTCTTTTCTAAATAAAATTTAATGATCTATTAAAATTAGCAAGATGTAGATCTCACGTAATTAATTTATGTAGTTTTTTTTTAAATCTAATATATAATGTAAGCTATATTCCGTTAAACAAACTATTTACCCCGAACTATACACGGGAGACTTACGTAACAGTGGAAAGTGAAATCGGAAGATAATGTCACATCAGCACGCGAGACTTGCGCAGGCGCAGTCGTCTCAAAACAAGAACATAACTGAGTCAAGTGACTCAGCACATGGTGCCCGTCATTATGTCATTGATTTACCGCAAGCTATATTCGAATGTAAATCAGAAGATAAGCAATCATTTGCACTATGCTTATTGATTGTTAAAATGTAATTAAAGCTTAGATCGCTATTACATAAAACCAATTATTACAATTCAAAGGAGGTTTAATTAGCTTTTCCTTTATCATTAATCGTATTGCAGTGATGTGCAGATTTGAAATGAAATATTTGAAAGTGGCTTACACATAGTATGTACTTGTTGACAGAGTAGTTATTATTAAGCATCACAGTAATCATATAGTCGTTTTATTCATAATGGTATTATTTAAAAAAAATGCGTGTTACGATAGGCATGTTTAATTGAGAATATACATAAAACGACCAGCTAATAACACTTAATATCTTTTATTACCAATTAAAACTGTCAATTAAACTTATTTCATTTGATATCTTATGTTGTACCACTGGAATTGGGTAATATAATTAGCTTCTATGGGATTGAATGATAATTCAAAATGTCAACATGATATTTTATTACTTTTTCAAAAAGTCATATGTAATAATTGCCATAATCAAAATTAGTACAAACTAAAAAATGTTACTAAACACATAAATATTGATGCATTTTTATATATACATCTTTTTGTGTTTTAAGCTAATAATTTTATTTTTAGCTTTTTTATATATTTTCTCAATTTTTTAAATTAAATAATACGAGTAATACGAGTAATCATAAAAGAATTAAAAAAAAAAAACATTTTGCATTGATTGAACCATCATCATCATTTCAGCTTGTTTTCTCCGTATTGATAATTTTCATGTTCTTCTAGCTATGTTATCTGAACTAAGAGCGGCCGGCTGCCTTCACGTTTTTCGTCATAAGTTAGTCATTATAAAATAATTCTCCAAAGATTTAAATAAGCCCGCATGATTAATGGTGACATTTCTTAACGATAGGCATATTTCGTAGTATCATTGTCTAATGAAGAAAAACGAGGTCAAATTTCTTTAATTAATGTTTGAGCAACGTACTGGATCTAATTCGTTTATTTACGTTTAAAAAATCTTTTTATAAAAAACAAATTGAAAATGTTGTAAGTCCTTTTTATTTCAGTTCGCAGAGAATGATTCATAATTTATTCATTATCGCTATGATTTTAATTTCATCGAATTGTGAGCGCTTATGACCTTAGAATGTACTTTATTTTAAAAAAAAAAACTGTAGGTAATTCTAGTGTCTACACTTCCTCAACATAAGGTTTATTGGTATAGTTTTGGGTATAACTAATTATAGTTTTTTTTTACTATGTAACAAATACATTTATTTACATAATAATTATTTACATTGAATACTTATTGTTTTTAATTTTGATTTCTACTTGTATTAAAATTTTATCTTTTAGCTTTTAAGAGTCCGTAAACAGAATTTCTTGATAAGACAAATACTACGCTGATTCATGGCGATTATGTAGGGTTATGTACAATGTCGTAAGCCTGCATAATTACATCGGTAGGACTTCGGCTTTTGGAATTATCTGCGAAGTATCTGTTAAGTTATTTGGGACAAATATCTTCGAAACAAGAAATTGAATTATTACTGAGAATAGTATTTATTTGTGGACAGGCAACTACGTACTGAGAAAATGTGACGTGTTTTTATACCTTATGCGTTTATTCAATAATAACTTCATATTCTTAATATAAATTTTGTCATCTTATTTATGGACATCTTGTAAATTGATATATACATAATTTTAGTGAAGAAACATTAATGTTCCTTGCGATGTTTTCTCTCTCAAACTAAGCACCAGGCAACTCAGTGTCTCGTGCTGAGTTTGAACCCGCAATCCTCACTAAAGATTCACGTGTTCTAGTGGCCCATCTTGTTTTCGGCGTCGACGTTCGATAAACTTTCAATTATAAAAATATCTTATACAAGAATAGTCCTGAACTATGCGGAAATGAAATTGTAAGAAAAAACACTTATTTCATGAAATACTCACGACTGTCAGTGTAACGGAATAAAATCGAATAGTTTATCCAACTGAATGTAATAAGCAACGAGAGACAATAACGTCACGGATCAGATAGCCTAGTTCAGGCTTTGTTGCCGAGAACAGTTGTCCGGTGGACAAGTAACAATTAAGGTGAATACGCAAGATTATTTCACGATTCGATGAATTTAACGGAGAGTGAATAGTTTCTTTATATCATAGACTTTTATTATAAGATAAATGGCACTCGATATTATGTACAAATACATTTTAAAGTATTACATAAATATATAAACTTTGGTAACGTAATATGACAATGGTTATTTTATTACAACTTAACGCAATAAGTTGGGACAGAAAAAGTTTTTGACATTTTAAAGTCGTTTTATTACTTTAGTAATCAGGAAGTCAGATGATTCAAGCTTATAAGGAAATTATATTTAATGTCACAGTGATCATAAGTATATGGTTTACATTTCGTTAATTGCACCGTTGGTTTAGTGGGTATAAGGGTGCGGACCCCGACTTTGTTTGCACTTTGTGTTTTAGGTAAGCACTGATCCATAGAAAACTGTCACAATTTAATTTACAGTGACAATTATTTTGGTTGACTTATGCCTTAAACTAATATTTAATTTATGTCTTATAATGCTTATAATAATTCTATATAATATATAAAGTTATGACAAAACTCAAGTATATATGAATTTTGTTTTAATTTACTATTATTTATTTCATACAGGTTCAGAAAAATTATTCGTTTTTGTATCTAGAAATTCTCGGCGGCCTGAAAGTGACGGAATAGAGAATGCATCTATGTACACACGCTCGCACACACACACGCATTTTGAACTAAAATATCTTCTGCGTAAGTGGATAGTCTCCGTTTAGAATGGCCGCTATTTACAAAACTCGATAAATTTAGGTTTTTAAAACCTATTTACCGATGTTAAAAATAATAAATATTGCTGTCAACTAAACAAAACAAAAAGTTATATAAGAGCTACAAACAATATATACATATTATATTAAAATTAAAACTGCATAACGTATAAATATATTAATAATAATTAATTATGAACTTAATTATACGTCTGAGCGTTCACGTAACTGGTAACACGCATCGTTCGCTTCCCTAGAATGCGTATAAAAACAATTTTAAAGACAGTTGCGTAATAAACGTCATAAATAAAACATCGTCGATGCCCTGAGGCTGCGTTACATTAATTTTTAAGAGTCATGTAACAGCTTTCTTCAAACCTAATTACAGCAAGACTCCATAATCAAAAGTAAATACCATTCGGGCACACCCATGCTACACAAGTCGGTCTGGTGTTGGTACATAGTATGTACGAATAGACACTGTAACCTACATTTGTTAAACTTAATTTTCCTTTTATAATGGTAAAAGCCGTAAGGTAACATATTTGTATTTGTTTATTTGTTAGGCGCGTGATTAAGTACGCGATTTTACCCAGATATTTTAATCATTTTTTAAATGTTTTTGAATAATTTAATATTTTCTTATATTCTTTGAGTATTATTATTTTAGTATGTATACATTAAATATAATATATATTTTAGATGATCAGCGGTGACCATCAAAATTGTGTTTGATCGTGTCGAAAAACGTTTGAAACACTCGTTCTAAACTCATTTTGCGTATGATTATTTTTACTTATGACAAACCTTTAAATAGTTTTATGTGGATATAATAAATTTGAGTAAAAAAATATCAAATATATTGTTCTAGAACATTCTTTGCCATTACAAGTGTAAGGAATATCGATTATGATGTTCAACCAGTAACATAATATTTTAGTAATTGCTAGTTTCGTCACAATTCACAATAATTATTTCCGTTCTACATTCATTCTTTGAGTTGATTTTAATACAATCGGTTACTATATAATATTTAATACTCCTAGATAAATTAATATCATGGTACTTATTTGATTGAAGGGTTTTGTGCAAGCCCGTCTGGGTAGGGAACACCCAATCATCACTTATTCTACTATCAAACAGCAATACTTAGTATTGTTCTGTCACGGTTGGAAGGGTGTGACCCAGTGTAACAGGCACAAAGGACATAACATCTTAGTTCCCAAGGTCGGTGGCGAATTGTTGATATAAGGAATGTATAATATTTTTTACGGCGCCAATGTCTATGGGCGTTGGTGACTTACCATCAGATGACCTAGCTGCTTATATTACAAAAAATTGTCTCGAATAATACTTTAATATTTTTATATAAATTTTAACCAGATACTTTTGTAATACGGATGGCAAAATGTTAAAGGGCTCGAGTGTCGTAGTTGGTTGTTATTAAGAAACATCTCAGGAAATAATAACAGAGCATTGCGCCTGCGCTGCGCCACTGCAACGCATTATTGCCTGTGGTCGCTGGTTACGGCTGCCAATCAATGGCGCTTGAGCTTTAAACTGTTTTATGTTAATAAGTACTGAGTTGAAATAATAGGTTCTTATAACACTTCATATAGATCCTACGCCAAATGTCTTATTTATATTGAGAATAAAAATAAAATATATATCCTCTGAGTTTAATAGTTGATCGTTTACGACAAAAGGTAATAAGCACAAACATAAACAAATTTTAACGGATGGCAACACATGATTGAAATCGATATTTTACTGTATCATTCCATCAAATTACATAACTCGTGTACAAAATTCACTTTGAATAAATTTACGTCGTCACATAAAGTTTTAAAACCTAAAACAGTAGAAAGTTTATTCTAAACACGTAATAGAAGTAACGTCGTATTTGAAATGAAGGCATTTTGGAGTCAATATTTTTTGTTAATTCTTCAGACTTTAGGTTAGATTTAGCGCGTTAGGTTTTCCAGTTATTTAATAAACTCGCCACGCACTTTCTAAATACCTCTGTAATTATAATACCAGAAGATGCAAACGATTGTAACTAAAGTATTTTACTTACATTTCAGTTTATTTCATTTTTTTATAAATTATCAATTTTTCAATTCATTATAAATATAAAATGAAAATATAGTAATTATTATTAAATAGAAAAATCAAATTGACGTTAATTATCGTTTATGATATTTATATTCTAACGGGAATACGAGAGAATATCGTTAAGATTTCAACATTTCAACGATAATTCTCTTGTTCAATTTTTACATAAATTATTTTGAAATAATAATTGCAGTGATTGAAGCTATTTTTTATTATAACAAACGAATTGAACTAATTTCAAAACATCAATTGTTTCAGGTGGAGTTTTCTTATAGCGCTGCTACTTCTGGGAGCCGCTGTCGCTTCTGAAGAAGAAGATGGTGTACCTGACGCGGGAGTCGAAGGGGATGATGAATTAGCGTTGGATGAAGAGGTAGCTAAATTATAATAATATTTTACTAAAATACGATATAAAATCACGAAATTATTTTTTTCTACACCAGAATCTATTTCGTATAAAATAATATACAATTAATAGTCAGTATTGAATACAAAAATTTGAATACACTAGAAATTAAATATTAAATTAATGTAAAAAAACACAACAAAAACACCTAAAAGATATAAACTGCTTTTAAATATGATTATTGGCATTATATCAAACATTCGCGATGTTTCCGAGACCTGCGGCACGCCGATAACACGTTTTACTTTCATTCGGCATGTTCTCAACTATTACCTACCTGCTGATGTAAGGTATAGCGGAACAGTCCATTGAATACTTATAGCATATTTATAGATATCGTTGAACAAATCGATTGTATTTAATAGTGTGTCTTATTTCTAAATATAATTATACATACGTACATACACACACGTAAATATGTGATTACGTTAGTTTGATCTTACTTGGAAGGACATGAATTAAATATATTGTAAAACGTATATATATTATACGTCTCATTGTCTCCTCTGAGACAGAGGGCTGGTTCATTTTTTGGCTCATATAATTGGAAACGCTAAAATAAAAAAAAAAATGTTTGTACATTTAAATAATTAATATTTTTTTTTAACTTTATTCAACATAATTAATGTAAGTATTTAGTTTAATTTTGCAGCGAATTGTTTTAATAAGCACAAATTATCTAGATGTTGGCTGGTTTCGTTTAGAACATACCTCACTATCATAATTTATTTATAAAGTATCTTGTTACACGACTGCTATGATTTTTTACATGAAAGTAAAAACACTAACAGTCTATTTGATTGTAGTGAAATCTAAATAACGATAGATTTCTCCACGAATATTTCTTATGTTATATTATGATAACAACATTACAAATCAATTTTAACAATAATTTTTTATCTTATTGCAATTTTATTGTAAATTTGTTAGTGAAAGTAGAGAATAATAATCAATTGTAAATTTCCAATTGTTGGACTAAGGCCTTCTCTTCTATTTCCTCAAGTCTCAAGAGGCAAAGGATTAAGTCTTTTTGAAGCCATGTTTTCTGAGACATTGATAACGCTTTAGTTAAAGTTAACGTCAAAAATCTTTATTCAATATTGATGCGTTACACTTTCTTATCGATTCTCATAAATCTACCACCGGTTCGGAAGTAAACACCTCAGACCTGAGAAGAACCGGCGAACGAAACTCGGCGGTTTTTTTTATATTTCATCTTTTACAATTATAGGCAATTTACACGAAATAGCAGAATAATATTTTTTTTAAATAACCTGGAGGCGATCGTTTCATACCCAAGGTGTGCAATTATTTAAAAAGTCATTGGTTGTGTAATATCCGTATCCGTATCTGTAATAATATCTTAACCGATGATCATAGGTTCAAGCCCAGGCAAGCACCACTGAATTTTCATGTGCTTAATTTGTGAATATAATTCATCTCGTGCAATATAATTCACCGTAAAGGTGAAGGAAAATATCGTTTCACTGAAATTCTGCCAAATGTGTTTTCCACCAACCCGCATTGGGGCAGCGTGGTGGAATAAGCTCCAAACCTTCTCCTCAAAAAATGGAGAGGAGGCCTTAGCCCAGCAGTGGGATATTCACAGCTGTTATCACAAGCGTTCCTAAACGTTTTTTTTTAATTTCACATTTGAATATTTTTGAACGTTTTCTGTTTTAAAACCGCATACATTGTCCCATAAAAGACTTACTTACCCTGTGTTATCAGGTAATAGTGGTTGCAAGTTTATAGATGATAGTTTTAGTTGGCGTTTAAGTGCATTGACATTTGTTTAATTTTCTCACTGCAAGCAAGTACTTTAAACTAATTTGTATAGCGTGAGAAACACTAGTCATGTTGTCTGTCTATGTTATTATTACGTAAAAAATTGTTTTACATGCATGCCATGCATGTGGTTTACATTATATTATCACCAAAATATCAGTAATTTGGATTGTGTTCCAGTCAGGGGGGCCAATTCCAATCCAACTTTGTATATTCTATATTTATTTGGGTCGTATCTGAACCGATATGATGTTATATATATTACATATACCGTTGTGCGAATATCAAACTTAATTGTTAACTTTTATGCCAATAGTCGATAATTAAATTAAAGAATAGGAAAACGGATAAACGATCACGCTTCGATTCGATTGCGATAAAGTGACAATTTGTCAGTAGAATTGGCTCCTGAAGGGTAAGTATAGGGTAAATATCTTACTCGTTGAGTTCGTGGTTTTGGGAGCATTGACCCTGAAATGAGTTTATATTTGTTTCAGTGCCAAAGTTAATGTATGAATGTGATATTAATAAATAAAAAATTGCGACAAGAATTATAAAAAATATATGACGACAACAAAATTATTATATTAAATTATCGTCGTATTATAACTATAAAATATATGATTTTTGAGACTTTTATACATTAAGTTGCTTTAATGCAAATTATATACCTAATTCTCCTTAGAATTTCCTTGTCCACCTAGGTACATGTAAAAGTTCTCACAACGTTGTTTTCCTTCGCGTTGAATACTATGAAATATATCGCGTTGAATGAAATACAAATAAGTTCCAATAAGCTCCATACCTTCTCCTCAAAAAGAGAGAGAAGGCCTTAGCCCAGCAGTGGGACATTCACAGGCTTTTTACTGTGAAATACAAATGATAAAATATTAGCAATTGACTCCGTCGTTAATATTATTATTATTAATAATATCTTCCTCTGATTAGGTATAAAATGACATAATTACGCGGATAACGTTATTTACGTTACGTTAAAATTTTAAAACGTCGCGCGTCGCAACGCACGAACGATTTATCCGACTATTTTTTCCCGGCACGCGAACGTACCATTGTATCGCGTGTTATGGAATAATGACAATAATGAAATCTATTATTCAATTGATAACCATTACATGTCGCAATAATTGCTACATTCTTTAAAAGTTGAAGTGTTTTGTATTTATTTTACGCAGAATTTATTTGATGCCGTGCGTGGAAGTTTTAATTTTTATTTATCGTTCTTGATCCGTTAAATTTTGTCGAACCATTAGTAACTTGAAACAGACCAAATAATATAGAATTTTTTCCTTTTGTGGACAATTTATTAAAATGGAATTTGGTATTGATGATTACAAAAACCTAATGTAGGATTCAAATATATATTTGTAATTCAAAATAAATTTATTTTTAAATACAAATAAATATTTGAAGCCTAAATTAGGTTTTTAATTTAATACTAAAAGCATTATTGACTGAAACCTTACAAAAATAAACAAAAATGTATATTAAATCTTAAAATGGATTTTTAAATTTACGCCCTAAGTATACTGATACTCAAAACCTCGAGTCCGGCAAAATAAATAATGTATATTTTCGTTTTTCAAACAAAAAAACCTAATACTTTTTTATGTTCTTTTATAGTATCACATTGAGATTCATATCAATAAGCTGAAGCGTTAATGATATTCTTCAACTTGTATGCAATAATTTATAATCCTTTAGTAACATATACACGTGGGATGTGGGTCTGTTAACGCAAACAATGGTCGCCCACAACGTTTTGTAACGTTTTCAACTTATTTCAAGTCTATAAAGAGTACATTTATAAATCATTTGATAGTCTAATCTCAAAACTTTCAGCTTTTATCTAAATATTGGCACAATAGTAAGTAAGATTCACGCAAGACGCAACGGTCACGCCGTTTGTAACTTAAATAGGGTTTAATCATTGGGTACATGATTTGAAAATTAGCCTTTCGTCAATGCTCTAACTTACGTCATTAATTGAGATCACGTCTAACTATAATATATATATATATATATATATATATATATATATATATATATATATATATATACACATATATATATATATATATATATATATATATGTTTTGAACTAATGCCGAGTACTTTATGTATTCAAGAAATCTTTACATGTATATAATGTATCTTATGGCTGATGATTGTAGTAGTCGCGTGTGTGGTTATATATCGCCTCTTAGTTTGGTTGAAATTCTATTTTGTTTTTGGATAATCTTTAGTACAGTGATAATATAACAAGAGGAAGTATCAATTCTTATCAGTTATAAATAGTAATACAATTGTTCGATGCCTTCCGGTCGTCACGTAATAATATATACATATGCAACTGAATATATTATTTTAATATTTTTTCAGGAAACACGTAATCTCAGACCGCGTGCCTACTCACCGACTGCGTATTCAAACACACTTCCTAGTGGTTTTCGCCCCACGCCATCCCTCGCTGAGCTGGCCGGCTATCAACGACCTCAACAGGAACAACAGGAATACATAGTCCCTACCAGACCTCAAGTTTACGTCGAAGAACAGAGACAACAAGTTAGACAACCACAAAGAAGGGTAAAAAATCTAACATTGTCAAAAATTCACAAAAGAAAATCAATTAATAATATGCTATGCTGACCATAAACCATTTTGTTTAATAGCCTCAAGAACATCGTCCAACGAAACAACAGTTGATTGAAGAAGAGGAAGAAGAGAAGGAAGAGCCCGATCGTCTTTCGCAATTGTTGCAGCAGTCCAAATTCGATTGTGTTAATAAGAATACCGGATACTACGCCGACGAAGAGCTCAACTGTGAAGTCTTCCACTACTGCCAGGACAACGCTAAACATTCCTGGATCTGTCCTGAAGGTTTCACTTTCCATCAAGTATGATTTCTAAATTATATAATTATATCATTTTTTGGTTTATATTTAATCGAACACATAGTTATTAAACTCATTTAATATTCCAGGTTCATCTAATTTGCATGCCACCGACGCAAGAAAGCATTTGCCAGAAGTCCGCTAAGTATCACTTTGTCAACGATTACCTCTACAAGCCTATCAATGAAGAAGAAGTACAAAGGAAGCCCAACGTATCCCTCAAGTACTCCGACCGGTATTACCCCGCTGAGGTATACAGGGACGACCGTTTCGAACAAGACGAATATGAAGAGGCAAGCTTACTATCTAAATTCGATTGAATTCTTTTAAATTAATACTCTCAGCAACATTGTGCTGCTTTATAAAACCGTTTAATCAAAAAAACAAAATACTATGTTCAACATAGAAGCATTACACTTACTTAATGATAGTCAAATTGGAAACTACCACCGTTGACCGAAAACTACCTGTACCCATATTCTTTGCTTTAGTTTGTTATATACGTATATATATATATATAAAGCATATATATATACGTATAAGTCACTGAATAAAAAATAGACATTCGAGGACAATGAGACAGATACAACTGATTAGACAAATTTCTAACATTTATGTATTCAAGGCATTAAATATTTATTCCAATTTGAAGGAAGAGGAACCCCGCCGTGCCCCCGCTCCTCAGCAGAGACCAGCGGCCAGACCTCAGTACCAGCCCCAAGTTTTCAGATCAGCTGAAGAAGTTAACATTCCCTTAGTTCAGAGGCGTCCTCAGCGTCCTTATGATTTCGACAATTAAGTATTTAAATTAAGACTTAATTACTCTTTGAGTACAGTATTCTAATTCAGCTTTGTAATTTGCGAAATAAGTATCGTCATTAGTAATGTACTCTTACCGACCATTTCTATAATCGCAATATTATTTCCATTCGTTTCTAAATAAGGTCAGAATCCGAAAATACAACATCACTCATTTAGATGTAATGTTTTGACATTTTAATTTATTTATATAATACTGTACAATAAATTACTTGTTGTAATAAGTTAACAAATTAGTTATAAGCTAGTCTTTGTGGTAAAATAAATTAAGAAAATAAAAACATTAAAATTAACTGAACTTTTATTTATAACAAATATGTTTTAAGTATCTATTTTTAAAACAATTTTATATCATATAGTATTTTTATTATAGCAATTTGATATAGCAATTTTTAAAATTTTTAAACAATACATAATTTATAAGGTCACACACCAAAAAATTCTCAAATTTATAATTCAGTCAAATTGAATGTTCTTTTTCTAGCATGTATTACTTTTAGATTTATTTACAACAATTTGAACTTATATTTTTTGAATCCTGGTTTTCCTCTAATTGAACACTATTAAGCTGCTCGTTACCGTGCTCTTCGACATCATCAATTTTTAAATTTTTACTTTTATATTTCAAAACTTTTAAGTCAGGTTTATCATTAATTTTTTCAATGTCTAATTCGTCTGTTACATTTGCTTTTACTTCCGTTAACTCTTTGGTTATTTGACGCCTTTCTTCATTAGGAAGTGGATGTTTATTTATTAGTTCTTTGTACCTTTTTTCACGTGACTGTTTGACAAAGTCATTTATAAATTGTTTACGTTTTTCCTTTGTATCCACATTATTATCAAAAGATTCTTTGTATGTTTTACAACAATCACAGGATGATTGATCTTCAATATCACTAAATCTGTTAATTTCTTCGAGTAATGATTCGTTATTTTTTATAACACATGGTGTGTCCAGTTCACGATATCTATACGAAAATACATATGATATATTAGTGCCGCTGGAAATATTTTGTATAAAACACCTATAACTTAATATTGCAGCAAGTCAATTAATGAAAACTGATTCACAAAAATGTTTTACATAACTTTAATTTTGTAATCAATATTTTTATATTGTATTCGAGATTACCCGGTTTGATGGGCGAGTGAGCCAGTGTACCTACATGTACGAGGGAGGTAACATCTTAGTTCCCAAGATTGGGTACGCATTGGCGATTTAAGGGATGGTTAATATTTCTTACAATGTCAATGTTCTAACAACTGAGCTGTCTCCGCCTTTGTATGAATGTGCAAAGATGACGAAATTCCTTCTAGTAGTTCATTTCCTTACATTATATAATTCGGAAATCTTAATTATATATAAATAATCATTAATCTAACCTTTTATATTTTCCAGCTCTAAAATTATCACAAACTTTATTACAAGATGGTATTTGCGTGGACCTACAAACAGAAATAATATTAGCAGATTAATATACACAAAAAGATTAATGTTAAGATTTAGAAACATATACTTTACCTAGTAGCAATGGGAACGCCGGGTTCTGTTGAAATAAAAATATATAATATAAATAACAACAAAAATATAACATACTAAATAACAAAAAATATACTTATTAATGTATATACCTCTAATTTCCATTATGGAAGAAATCAATTTTGTTAAACGAGATCGGAGTCTGAAAAAAAAGATTGCAGTTATAGGGAAACGCACAAATGTTTCAATACTTACAACCTACAACCATTATTATTGAACCTACTTACTCTTTCACACTTAATAGATTTCCCATTTTCCGAATATATACTTGGTTATCACGAGCTGGAGATTCTCTGTTAATTATATGCATTTAATTATTTATTTTCTAAGGTATACGATACAGAATACACATGGGTACATATTACAATATTAGCGAGCATTCATACCAATCGTATAGTCAGAGGCAGTTCTATAAAAACTCATTCGAAGGTTCTGTTCTAAGAGATTGAATGTCTGATTAAGTGCTAGGTCGTTTCAAGAAATTATTTGAATATGTAATTTTAATATAGACACGCCCATCTCAAAGGCTATGTACCTATGACCCACTTGTTTAATATTCACCCCATAATAGGTTTGTCTTAGCGAGATATTACCGGTACAATGAAACGTAACAATGTAACAATTTAACCGGAGGCACATAATTTAAATGATTCCATGACACCGCACGCAATGCTGACTGAATATTTATTAGAAAAGTGTCCCACTGCTGAGCCAAGACCTCCCCTTTTCTTAAGTAGAAATTTATTCCAATTCGATATTCCAATGCAAGTTAGTGAATACATATTATATGGCAGAATATCATTCGACATATAATGCTTTTTTCAATATTTGTCATCAGTGCGAGATGAATACAAATTATCAATATGAAAACTCAGTGGTGCTTAACCGGATTTGAACTCGCAATCTTTGGAAGAAAAATATGTTCTAACCACTGGATTAGATTGTCATATACCGAAGCCACATACTAAAACTTCGTCAATTGAAATCATCGTTTAAATTTTATTCTTAATTGGTTAAGCAGAATTCATACACCTTGCCAACTATCCTTGTAACCATTATTATTATGTATGGAATGTATTGAGAGTTAGGGGACGTACTAGCAATGTAAATAAATTAGGTAGTTCGTAATTAATAACAGGAATAGCTAAGTAATATCTCTCAAATGTTGTCCACGAGCAGGACTAAACCTAAGAGGTCCACTCTGTTAAATCAATATAATAAGGAAACAGATTCGGACTCACATTTCGAACGGACATATGTGTAGTTTCTGCCCGTCTATATCCGGTAAGAAAGTATCTTTGATCGATGCAAATATTACGTGTGAGTACTTTCCGATATTTAACATTCCATCTGGTCGTGTGTCTGTCTGTGTGGTTACTATAAAGACATTCGTTGATCAGAATTACTAAAATCATCTATATACACTAAATATTATATTAGATATTCACGAGCTGTTATACTTAATAATAATAATAATAATATTCCGGGCCATTTTTAACACACGGCCATCTGATCCAAAATTAAGCTTGTACAAAGCTTGTGCTATGGAAACCAGAGAACTGATATACTACATATACTACTTTTCTTTTGTAAATACATACTTATATAGATAATTACACTTAGACTCAGGACAAACAGACATGTTCATGCACACAAATATCTGTCCTGGGTGGGAATCGAACCCACAACCTTCGGCGTGAAAGGCAAGTATCTACTAACCACGCCAACCGGCTCGTCAAGTTGTTTTGAAGAGTAACTAATGTTCTACTTGAGAAACTCCATTCACTGATGTATCAATAATTAATATAGATTGTCAGTTATCACATAGCGTTCTGACGCAGACTTGACAGAAAGTAATCGAAAAAGGAAAGTGAGTGAATGAAGAAGTTGCACCACAGTATCCCACGCGCCCTTTTCAGTATCAATCAAACTTAATCTGCTGCTGGCTAGTCTCCCTTGAGAATCTTTGCCGAAATCAGTCAAGAAATCTTCACTCATCATTATTACTTTTGAGGAAATGGCCGTATATTTTTTGCATATATTATTATTATTATTAAACAACTTTATTGCACACTCACAACGAAAAAAGAAAAGAAACAAGTATAAAAACAAAAAAAAGAAAAACAAAAGTTCAAGAGCCATGTTATATAAATAAAATTGTGGACCTCAACATGATGCGTGCAAGGGCGGCCTTATCACTCACTTATATATATATTGTCAATTGATTTCTGTTAACACTGTCGGTATTCCTTACCTTTACAAGAGTAGGTGTTGCAAACGCGAATGTATTCTTCTATCTGTTTTAAAAAAAAATATGAAAATAAATTTAACGATCATCTTATTTGATCTCTGAAATAATTATTATCATAAGCTAAAATAATAATTATTTTCCTAGATGTTATATTTGCTCTACGTAAGTCTCACTGAGGCTACATCGGTAAGTCTACTTGGTGGCAGGGTTTTATGCAAGCCTGTCAGTAAGAGTCACTCATCAGATGTTCTACCGTCAAAAACCTATTTAGTATTGCTGTGTTCCAGTTTGTACGCTCACCCTGAGCGACTATAACTATAGGCACACGAGACATATATTAGTTCTCAAGGCTGGTAGCGCATTGGTGATATAACGACTAACTAACGGGACCAATGTCTATGTACTACCCGTACTGGTAACTTAATACGTGGCTTATTTACCCGTCCGCCTATCGATAATATAAAAATACTAAATACGATGAAAGTATAATCATCAACATATTCATATACTCTATTCCAATGGAAGTAGGAAATAAGGTAAATAAACAACTTTGACCTTAAATTGACATGACATTTGAATTAGACTAGTGAGAAGAAAATTATGGAATTAGTGTGTTAAAAAATGAATGATTAAGTATGGAACGATATATTTTATTCGTTTTAAGCATAATATTATATAAATCTTAATAGATATAATATATTATATGGATTGTAGGTAATATATAAAAAAAAACATTTATTAAACAAAAATTGAGATTCAGTTTCTAAGCTCTCAACATTTATAATAAATTTTGTAGGGACAAACATCGTATCAAGGATTCCATCTAATTTTTTAATTTTTTTCGTCGTCTTTTATTATACCGTAACAGCCTGTGAATGTCCCACTGCTGAGCTAAAGGCCTCCTCTCCTCTTTTTGAGGAGAAGGTTTTGGAGCTTATTCCACCACGCTGCTCCAATGCGGGTTGGTAGAATTCACATGTGGCAGAATTTCAGTGAAATTAGACACATGCAGGTTTCCTCACGATGTTTTCCTTCACCGTAAAGCACGAGATGAATTATAATCACAAATTAAGCACATGAAAATTCAGTGGTGCTTGCCCGGGTTTGAACCCACGATCATCGGTTAAGATTCAAGCGTTCTTACCACAGGGCCATCTCGGCATTGAGATGATTTCACTTTGACCAAGTCTTTTATTACAATGCACTTATTAGCTTAAAAACAGGCAGATATTTTTAACCACAGAAACACTCAATTTTATTTATTTTATTTTAAAATAAACCATAAATTTTATTTTCCTTTCAATCTAGATTATATTCCCAATATAAATAAAAAGAATCATTAATTTATGTTTTAATAATAAAGTATACTTTTCAAGAAATATTATGAGACGTATTTTATAATAGTAAGACTTCGATTAAATTATATTTTTAATAACTTTCAAAGAAAACTCTTATTTTATATTTTAGCCAAAATAACTATCAACTTAAATAAAAAAGATTGAAATGTATTCTTTAGCATTCAAATTTTTGAAAAATATATATGTGATTAAAATTAACAACTTATTCAATTTTAAATTGAAATAATAATTTTCAATAAGCTTAGTCCGGTGGTGAAGGCAAAACAAAAGTAAGTTGGCAAATGTAAAAGGCCGTAAATACAAAATCCGTTTCAATCACAGTCCGTTTAAACAAAGCCAGGTCGTAAAAAAAAACTTTTGATAATTAAGAATAATCGTAATATGTGCAGATGATACGAAAGATCAAAGATGAATGTTTTACTTTCGTACTATTTTCAAAACTATAAGTTTATTATTGATATGCATAAAAGTAATCTATATTTTAAGATTTAAAAAAAAATCTTAAAATTAAATATTTTTTTTTAAATTATTTTTTTTTCGTTACCTACCTTACTATATATAATAATAACATCTTCATCGAATGTTAGGTAACTTTCTATATATTTCATAATCCATATTAAACACAATTAATTAATAAAATATCTATTTAAAAAAATCTAAAATTTGTGACAAAACTAAAATAAAGTATTTTTTATCTGTATAAATTCATTCTTTCTCCATTCATTTAGCGAACGTCCTTGGTCGAGACCTTAATATTAATAGTCAGTTCATCGAAAAATGGCGCCATTAATGTCGGTAAAACTGTTTTCGGGACTTTGAAAGTAAAATTAAAGTGGATTTAAGTAATTAAGTGAAATTTTGATGTATTACAAATAAAGATATATTAATCAAGAACTGTTTATAGTGCATATAGTGGAGTTATCAGCAAATCACTTGGAAAATTTAAAATTACGGTTTGTTTTTATTTATTCCTACTTTCAATGGAATAGAGTATATCAATATTTTTGTAATTAAAAATATGTAAGTACATATTTTAAAATACCTTGGTTTCGGCTTGCTTATTATCAGTTTTATCCTCAGATTTTTTGGATTCCTTAACATCTTCAGATTTTTTGGATTCCTCGACATCCTCAGATTCTTTGGATTCTTCAACATCTTCAAATTTTTTGGACTCCTCATTATCCTCAGATTTTTTGGATTCCTCAACATTTCCAAATATTTTGGATTTCTTATCATATAGTAAACCTTTCAATTGATTTTTAAATTCAATTGGTAAATACCTAAAAATATTTGTCCAGATTTTACTCAAAGAATCTCAGTAATAGTCCAGATTCTGGAATTTGGGAGTGTCTCCACTCCCGTGTCCTGGAAAATACATAGACCCGGTGGTCCTGCGCTTGAACTCTTTTCGCTCGTCGTCGGACTACCATCGAATTGGATTATGAGAGTGAAGCTATCGAAAGTGCGCCTGTGTATGCGCACACACTTATCCTGCACAATAGTCTAATTTCTGTTGCGATTGGTCGCCGTGGCTGAAATAGGTCATTAAATACTTCCTACTACTAACACTACAGCACTACTACTGTTACTACTACAGTATAGTATTTCAACCGAAACTAATCATTAGTGGTTTATAACTGTAGTTACGTGGTATAGTCGGCGGAGTATAGTCTATTCTGATAGCGATAATTTACAACTTATAATACCAAAAAAAATATAATGTACCAAATAGCTACTAACCTAACATTCCTATTTTCACCAGCCTTAAAAAAATGCTTACATCGCCATAAACATATTTCTGGTACCATTCCGGCAACTGCAAAATTTTAATTATGAAAGACTGATTATTTACTATTACTTTACTTGCAATATTAACTGATATATGAGTAAAAACAATATGCCGTTATTTATACATTAATAAATAAAAAGCGTTTGTATTTTTTATTTAAAGATCTTAGAGCGATAAAATATGGGTAGATACTGTTACAAATAAAACAAAATATTCCGAGTTAATTACTTTTAGATAAATTTTAATTGAAATACCCGGTATTATTTAAGTATTGCTGTAAAATAAGAGGTTAGAGAAAAGTTCAATTAAAACTATTGGACTACTTACGGGCGCCTTTAGGCATTTTTTTATATCGATCTTCTTCAGCTGTAAGCATTGCTACCATTTCGTTAAGGAATTGTTTGTTTGTTTGAAATTTCGGATAATTAAACATCCTTTGACAAAAGTAAAAAGGGTTCAAATCAACACGCATTTCTGAAATATTAAGTGTAAAATGAAAAGATGAGATAAAGCGTATTATTGTTATATTTTTTCACGCAGTGGGCACCTTCAGAAAGGTACTCAGCTTCCTAAGGGGGCGACCTGGTTATGTGGGATTCTTACCCACTAAAACCACTGCGACGGCCGTTTTCGGAACGGATCAGAAAGGCTACGTGTTTATATTACGCATCTGTAGCCTCTCCCGTGCTGCTCCCGAGCTCTACTCAGGGGGCGAGATTACTCTCGCGAGCAATGCGTGTTATTATTATCGTAACTGTGTTCAGCGAATAGGTTAATTAGCCATTACAAAAAATAAACATTTCCTTATTTATTAGGTTGGATATTCTGATATTTTAGCCTGAAGAAACGCTAAGCCAACCCAGCTGCCACAAAACTCACTAGTATAGGTTGCACTTATTTCGTCCGAATTAATAAATCAAACTGTGTATGTACATAATTAACCAAATTGAAGTTCAAATTTTCTTTGTAACTGTTAAAAAATGGCATGGATTATATTATAACTGACTTTTATAAAAAACCGGAGCGATTAGAACTCGCGTAGGTTCAAAACTATCTCGATAGAAAATATTATGTAATTAATATTTCAGTAAGTTTAACGAATGAAAGCGTGCAAATTTTACGTTCGATGTAAATACACAAAAATAGGTGAAAATTAAAATATAAATAGGTATGTATATATATATTAAAAATAAGATTTAATTTATTCTATGAATTAAAACTGTAGAAGAACCAGTTATAACTATGTTTTTTTTAAATCGTTGAGATTAAGACTTATCGAATACTGCAGCTATTTGCGTAATGCGTTTGTAAAATATACAGACAATTTATTAATCTAAGAACAAACGAGAAAAAGAAACCTTGTACCGCACCAGTTCTATTTTGGACAAATGAAGATAAACATTTGCAGTTGCTGAAGTGGGGAAATAATTTATTTGTACTAGTAAAAACAATAAGCCACCGATCATATGAACCTTTATCAACAATACGGTTTTTTTATAGTAAAAGTAGGCGGACGAGATAATGGGAGACCTGATGGTAAGTGCTCACCAACGCCTATAGACATTGGCATTGTAAGAATCATTGTTACAATGCCAATGTCTGTCATCAATGTTAATCAACGCTTACATCGCCAATGCGCCACCAACCTTGGGAACTAAGATGTTATTTCCCTTGTGCTTGTAATTACACTGGCTCCCTTACCCTTCAAACCGAAACACAACAGTACCAAGTACTGTTTTGCGGTAGAATATCTGATAAGTGGGTGGTACCTACCCAGAAAAAAAATAGGTAAATATCAATATTATAAAAACAACATTATCTCTTAACCTCTTTCTCTTCTATTCTATCCTAAGTCCTATCCTAATAGTAACATACTAATTACGTTCTGACTAATGGTTTTATAAAGGCGAGATGGCCCGAGTGGTAAGAACGCGTGAATCTTAACCGATGAACGTGGGTTCAAACCCGTGCAAGCACCTCTGAATTTTCATGTGCTTAATTTCCGTTTATTAATTCATCTCGTGCTTTTCGGTGAAGGAAAACATCGTGAGGAAACCTGCATGTGTCAAATTATTCGAAATTCTGCCACATTTGGTGGAATACCAACCGGCATTACAGCAGCGTGGTGGAATAAGCTCCAAACCTTCTCCTCAAAAAGAGAGAGGAGGCCTTAGCCTAGCAGGCTGTCACTGTTAATGGTTATTATATATATTATATATATATATATATATATATATATATATATATATATATATATATATATAATAGTAATATATATAATAGTAATTCAATTTTAAATATTAATATATATAATTACTAATTTAATGTTTTTTTTTTTTTAATTTTATTATGAATTTGTCATTTATTTCTCGCTCTCTTTTAAACCTAATTACTAATTAATTGATGATTTTATCCATTGCATCTACGCCTGTACTTTGTTATGTATTAGTCAATCATTGGAAACTTTTATTGGTAATGGTTTGATAAAGTTTGATATTTGTGGATTTTAGGATGTACTGTTTCTTTCCATAAAATACAAACAAAAAGTTCTGATTAGATCCTCTAAACTTTTGAGTCATATTTTTTTATTAATTTAGTTAAAGATTTCATTTAAGATTTTTTAATTATTTAATTATTAGTTTAATATAATATGAATCATTTTAAATTTTGGCAGCCTAAAACTAAAAAAAATTATAGCATACTTACGCCATGGTAAGCTTTGCGATTTGAGATTCGAGTCCCCTTTACAAAAACATTCTCTGTAAGGACACATACAATGCTTTAAGGGTGGCCCTTTCCAGCTCAAAAATATTGAATCTTTTGGTATAGGTTTCTTAAAAGAGAAAAGGATTGTTAAAAACTTGTAAAATGAGTTCACTTTATGTCATACTCGCTGTTCGACGCCTCGGTCCACGATTAACATTTCTCAATAAATAGGCTAACACTAAAATAATTCAAGTCGTACTGGTATATCCTTGATTTAGAGCGTAACAAACAAACAAAATCCTTGATTTGAAATAATAGTATAGAAAAAACTAAACTATGTGGATTTAAGCCGTCGGATAAGTCTTTTCTGCGTATAACGCTGTGAACATTAATTAGATTGTTACAAGTTATAACTTGAAATCTCAACGGTATTTTACGTGATTGAAAGCCGAGTGAGAGTGAGTGTGAGAAGTATAATTACTGATCTGATCCATAGCATTTTTTCTTCCGGTACATATCGAGTCATTGATTTAATCTTGAATTTTTTAAATACATATTTTGGGTTCGGTTCATATAGAGGCACTTTAATGTATTTTTCATATTGCTTTATAATCCATTCTTGCTCCTCAGATGTTTTCTTTGTAATTAATACTTTTTTTGGTATAGATTTAAGTTTCTCCTTTTCTAACCTTTTTGCTTTTGTTGTTGTCTTTAGTTTGATCATATAACCTTTATATGCCTCTAGAATATTTTTGAACAAATTTAAAAATTTATTTGTTTTGACCTTTTTACTTTCAGGCGAAATATCCTGTTTGGGTTCATTCTTTTCCATTTCTTGTTCAAGTACATTTGTGTCTTCTGGTATATGTTTATCTTCTGGCACACCTTTATCTCCTGGTATTTTATTTTCTTCTAGCACATTTTTGTCATCTTGTATCCACTGTCATTTTTTATCCACTGGAAGATTTTTATCTTCTAGCACATTTTTGTCTTGTACTTTTTTATCTTCTGGTACCTTTTTATCTTCTACCAAATTTTTGTCTTCTAGCACATTTTTGTCTTCTTGTACTTTTTTGTCTTTTTGTACTTTTTTGTCTTCTAGCACATTTTTATCGTCTTGTACTATTTTATCTTCTGGTACATTTTTATCTTCTGGTACATTTTTATCTTCTAGCACGTTTTTTTCGTTTTGTACTTTTTTGTCTTCAGGTGAATTTTTAACTTCTAGCCCATATCTGTCTTCTTGTACTTTTTTATCTTCTTGCACTTTTTTATCTTCTGGTACATTTTTATCTTCTAGCACGTTTTTTTCGTTTTGTACTTTTTTGTCTTCTGGTAAATTTTTAACTTCTAGCCCATATCTGTCTTCTTGTACTTTTTTATCTTCTGGTACATTTTTAACTTCTAGCAGATTTAAGTCTTCTTGTGGTTTTTTAACTGCTGGTTCATGTTTATCTTCTGGCACATTTTTGTCACCTTGTATTTTTTTATCTTTTAGCAAATTTTTGTCGTCTTGTACATTGTTGTCTTCTGATAAATTTTTAACTTCTGACACATTTCTGTCTTCTTGTACTTTTTTATATTCTGGTACATTTTTATCTTCTAGCACATTTTTATCATCAGGCGAATTTGTTTCTGTTTTATTAGTATCAGTATTATTTTTCAAATTCTCAGTGTTCTTATTCATTTTGAAATAAACATTACAGTTATTGCGATTTAATTGAATACTCTTTATTCACGTTTTTAAAACCTGAAGCTTTATTGACATTGACGAAATAAATATAAACTTGACATACAGAATATAGTTAACACATAACGTACGGAATGTAGTGAAAGAAGGTTTTAGTTATGTCATAATAAATTTAAATAATAAATTAAGAACATTTTTTTTAAAGTTCCTCTGTTAAATTAATACCACTCAAAAAGGAACACTACTTTAACATATGTTACATTTCTTTTTTTAATTCTGCTTATTGCATGATGAATGTACTCGTAAGTGTATAATCTTTGTTGTAATTCCTAAATAAATCAATACATGTATAAATAATTTGTTTATGTATTTATAAATGTATGACAGTAAGTAAAATAACTTCGTTTCTTTTTCATATTAATGTTTTATTATAAATATTTTAAAAAAAAATTATACGAACTAATACGAATAAAAAATACAATTGCTGGCTTTTATTGTTGTGATAATTATGAGTAATAAATATTTGTAAAATAACCTTTGTATGAAATATCCCTTTCTGGGTTAACTAATTTTTAATTGCTTCTAGAGACGACTTTATTTATCACTGAAAGTTTCCAAGAAATTTGTAGTAATAGAATTAATTTACATTACGTACATGCATCGGAACTGTTTGTTTCAGTCATTAAATTACTGGTATATTGCAATGAAAACATTTCTTCCTCGCTGATTTTAGAGTCATTTTTATGTGAATTGTCTAATTCTTTAACAAAATCATCACAAACATCACTGTATACTGGCTTATGTTCTTTTTTGTTATCTTTAGAATGTCTTATGTCAAAACCTGATTTAAAATCAAGACATTTGAAAAATGTTGAAAAAGCACTGGAAGTTTTTTGAAACGATTTTTTGACATGTAATTTAAAATGTCCATAACTAAACACATTTCGTATTTTGCTCCGCAAGGAAATTCTCTCCGAATTCTTATTAACAAAACTTTTTACTGAAGGCTTTTGTGTACAATGAAATTTCATTTGATTTTTGTTATCTAGAAGCATGCGTACGTCAGTTTTACTGGATTCAGTAGCATATTTTTTGGGAGCGTTACCGATTGATTCATCATTATCTTGATTTACAGACGATGTTTTTTTAAAAGATTCCTTTGACCGTTTTATTTTCTTTTTAGTATTTTCAGTATATGATTTCAGCGACTTTAGTATGTCAGCAGATTTCTTCTTTAAGTTCGTCCACATTTCAGCTCCTTGTTTTTGTAAGATAACAGCATTTTCTTCAACATTTTTCAGATTTATCCTAGAATTCTGTGTTATTTGTTTATTGGAAGTATTATCGTTGTCTTCACGTTTATCTTGGTTTATAGAGGATTTTTCGAAAGATTCATTAGATTGTTTCTTTCTTTCTATTTTATTTTCATTAGAAACATCATCATTATTTGTAGGTTTAATCATCGTTACTATTTCATTAAATTTATTTTGTAAGTTCGTCAACATTTCTGATTCTTTGATTTTTAAATGATCAGCATCTTTTTCAAATATATTTTTCAAGTGTGTCTCAGAAATCTGCGGTATTTGTTTTTCAGGAATTTCATTTGATTCAAGTTTATCTCGGTCTTGTTGGGAAGTGAATTTTTCGAAAGAGACATTATTGGATTGGCTTTTTCTCTCTATTTTGTTTTCAATAGGAATATCATTATTACTTAAGGTATTACTCGTTGGTTTTAAGTTCGTTAACATTTCAGCTTTTTTGTTATCTATAGTAAAAGTGTCATTTTCAGTAACATTTTGGATATTTATTTTAGAAATTTGTGATTGTAATTTGACATCAATAATTTTTTCATCGGATTTCGCACCAATATTTGAACACATAGTATTTTTTTTATTTAGTAACATTTCAAGAGAATTATTTATTTTGGTTATGGTGTCGGATGCTTTTAAATTTTGATCAATACTAGAAATTTTATTACTGTTTTTATCACTTAATTTTTCATCATCCTTAGATTTCTCAATTTCAATAATATCGTTGTTATTGTTTGTAACTTCGGATGCTATATGCAAGTCAATATTCTGATTTTCTTGAATTAACTTGGTGGATCCTATTTTTTCAGCCTCATTTCTTACAAAAGTTTCAGTTGGTGACATTTTATCTTGTGCAATATCTCTTTGTGGTGATAATTGCGATGAATCATCGAACTTTTCATTTGTATTACCTTCTAATGGTCTCTCAAATTTAAAATCAGTAATTTTTTTCTCGGTAGTGCTTAAAGATAAATGAGGAAACGACTTTGAATCTGTTCGTTTAGCTTGAAAATCATCATCATCACTGTTTTCTTCAAACGTTAGTGGTGCAGACGTTTTATAAAAATTGCAACATGGGCATGATTCTGCATCGTGACTTCCAACTGAATAGAGTTTATCTTTTGGCAATATTTCAATTATAGCTTGATAGTCATCATCAAGAGGTGGATCTTGCGTAGCTCTGTAATGAATTCATAACCTGAGTGAGGAATAAGTATACTTCATTAATTGACGAAACATATTAAGTATCAACTTACTGAGTATTTACTGGAATACCCGTATCTTGAAAATAAAATAATAACAGCATTAGTGATTTTCGTGCATTCTATACTTAATTTATTATGTAAACCTGTTACAAGCTACAACGATTACACACATGAGTAAAACCTATTAGGTTATGATTGGGAACATGGTTTTCGAGCACTTCTAGTACGGTCCAAAACATCACGATATTCATCTTTTGCGCCATTAAAGCGACCACAGATATATAATACAGATAAACGTGACACTTTTACAATATCTAACTTCACGGGAGTAATTTAGTCTTGGTGATGCATATGTACGAAAACCACCGATTCTTTTTCATTCCTCGTAACTTGGTTTCATTATTTAAAAAAAAACCTGCTGTATTTTCTGGGGTAACAATATATATTAACCGTAACGTTATTTCTATGTCAAAAAAAATCTTTACTGATTACATTATATTAATTGAATATAATAAGGCGAAACTTTAATCGTGGTCATTTAATAGAAAATAAGAATTTTTCTACTTTTGTTCCATCTATCTATTATAGATATAAATAAATATATTATAGAAATAATTAAAAGCGTATATATACACTATGCACTATTTGCAAGAGTATTAAACTCGCGGTGTAAAACTAGCGATTTTTATCTCTGTATGTGACGTACATACTCTATCTGTGGTTGCAACCGTTAACTGTTCGAACTGCTGAAGCCTATTTCATGAAGGAAATCATTTACATAACAGTAACAGTAACAGCCTGTAAATGTCCCACTGCTGGGCTAAGGCCTCCTCTCCCTTTTTGAGGAGAAGGTTTGGAGCTTATTCCACCACGCTGCTCCAATGCGGGTTGGTGGAATACACATGTGGCAGAATTTCGATGAAATTAGACACATGCAGGTTTCCTCACGATGTTTTCCTTCACCGAAAAGCACGAGATGAATTATAACAGAAATTAAGCACATGAAAATTCAGAGGTGCTTGCCAGGGTTTGAACTCACGTTTATCGGTTAAGATTCATGCGTTCTTACCACTGGGCCATCTCGACTTTATATCATTTACATAGAGATGAGATATTACAGTTCCAAAAGTACATACCTTTAATCTCAATAATAGAAGTAAATAAGTTGTTTGTTAACTTTGATATTATACATGTCATTCTGAAAAATTATAACGGATACAATTATAATGACGAGTGTATAATAATTATAATATATAATGTATTCATGTGGTGATTCCATTCAAGAGTTAGAAACTGAGAGGGCAAGGAATGAATATCAATAATAATTTTTGGTCAAACTTCAGTCGTTTTTTATTTTGACGAGAACTTTTATTTTGACGACACCGGGCGATATGTAATGATATGTAACAGATTAAACATAAAAAGCGACCACGAGTACTATTTAAGTAAGAAACAAAAACATTACGTCATGTTCTTGTTATAGTTATGCATATGTCTAACTTGTTTATTATTAATAAAAGTAGTAATTATCTGTGGGATTTGATTAGTGTCTATGCCGGATACTCTTACAGTAAAATATACGTATATATAATATATAAGATAAGAGGTATACGAGTAGAATTATCGTGACAATAACAATATGTACAAACTTTAATATACGTACTGTCTATATTTAATTAAGGTGGGTGATTTCCCTATCACTATAGCGAGTGTATTTTATCATAATAAGTCTTGTTTATCTAACGATTCACTATGTACCTATTCATTATGACAGAGTTTTCAGCATAGATCCTACTCACACGTAGCTCTCTTCTCTCAATACTAACCACATATATTAAGATGAAACCATAGACAATTTACTACTTTTTAATGATGATGATGATGATTGATATTCCTAACAGTGAGTAAAATCTTACATATATAAAAAAGGATTTCAAATTAGCTTTCATAACTTTACCCTTTGAAACTAAATATTTTATCCAATTTACTTGTAATGGTTGGAGAATCTTCTATTTTGTCAGGTCTGAAAGAAAAATGTAATACCTATAACAAATAATATGTAAATCGGCCACCGGATGGTGGTTACCACCGCCAATAGCCAATGGCACTGTAAGAAATATTAACCATTCCTTTCATCGACCACACAATCAAACTTAGGAACTAAGATGTCATACACCTTGTGCCTGTAGATACACTGACGCACTTACTAGCCATACATATATAACCATAGTCTATAATAAGTATTGTAGCAACATCAACAAGTAGCACATCCGTGGTAGCCTTGGCGTTTGCGATTAGCAGCAGACCACCAGACTATGTCGGGAACCGATGCCTGGACTTTGTTATCGAAGGCCCTAGATCCCGCGTCAGGCCCAAGAAGCGCTGGCTCGTTGTTGTGAGGGACGATATGAGAGAGCACGATCTCATTAAGGAGGACGCTTTAGATCGGGCAAAGTGGAGGCATAGATGCAGGAAAGCGGACCCTAGCGTTACTAGGCCGGGAAAACGCTAGGCAGAAGAAGAAGTCTATAATAAGTATTACTGTTTGGCGGTAGAATAAGTGATGAATGGGTGTTACCTACCCAGAATTTGCACAAAATCCCAATTATGTGCGGTACTTCACTGGTAAAGTATTTTTTTTATAAGTATGAAATACGTACTCTTCGTAACAGCAGACATTTATTTTTTTTCCTTCTATGTCACACATATTATAGTCTTTCATTCTTCCGAAAAGAATATGTGAAACTTCTCCCATTATAAACTCGCCATTTGGAGCAATCGTCGCTTGCGTTGGCTCTATAATGTTAATAAATTAATTAATTGTGTGAGTACACAATACATATACACGAATGCACGCACACACATACTTGTATTCATTGTGCCGAGAATGAGCAGATATTTTACAATTTTTATTGCTATGGGCCTATTTTGTGTTATACTTTTATTACAAGAAAAGTAGTTACCAGACGTATAATATCCATCAATCATTTTATCGTCTATTGCTTTTTTGCCTTTTCTTATATTTTGCTTTTCCACTTCAAAGGGCGCCACCGTCGCGACGCCGCGCTTAGTTTTCTGATTTATTACCAGACGGTTGATAATTAAAAGATGGAAATAAATCTTTGAGGCTCCAGTTAGTGAGGGAGTTCATCGAGGAATTATTGTTGATTAATTTCTTTCCTCAAATAACATGTTGCATTTGAGTGATAACCACAAGATAGTATTGTTTTCTGATTTCTGATTTGATCTTTGATTTAAAAAAAAGTTTATGATCAAATGCCGATGTGAACAAAATTAGTTACCAGTAATTTTTCACAGGCGAATTGCGCTTCTAAGTATTTTTATAGTCTGACCACTGAAACCTACAGACTTCTGTCTGATTATCGATACGGGTATAGTTAATACTATTCAACAAGGGATCTCCTACTCTGCTTCAAGTACATTAGGGCGAGTGTATTAAAAGAGACAAATTCAGTAAATATAGTTGTGGCCAATTTGGTATTAGCACCTCCAACTCAAAGCAAGCTTAGAAGTTGATTATTAATAGAACTAAATTTTTTCATCATTTTCGTTTTCCATGGCACCTAGGGAAAAATTGTGTTTTTGGGAGAAAAATTTATTGTTTTCTTACCTCATAATTTTCGTCATTTTCGTCATATTCCTCTTCGACTTCGGCGGTCATATTGTCTAAAATTTGTTTCTTCAACTTGAAGTATCTATTTGATAAGTAGAAAAAAATTATACAAATGTTCGAATAACAAAACTCCTTATCAGCTGAGAAATCCTAATAAAGCTCATCTATAAACAAACGTTATAACTACTATTAAAGTCGTAATAATTTCGATATATAAATATGACTAAATAATATAATGAGTACATAGACTTTAATGAGACGTTTTTCCAAATGAAAATGTATATATGTATATATAATAAAAACTAACGAATTTCTTGGTCTTGCTTCTGGTATATAGTAGTGAAAACATTTCTCAATACAGAATTCAGGTCCACGGGCTTCCACTATAAATAAAACAATTTGAGTTTATTTGAAAGACTAATCAACTAACATAGAATATTAAGCTATATATCCCGTTTTAGTCTGTCTATACTAAAACGGGATACATATATAATAGTGAAAACTAGTATACGCAGTCATAGAAGCCTTCTTTATTCCCTAACCGTTACAGCGCGATGGGAACGTGCTTATGGATTTTCCCTTGCTCGGCTATAACACTAGCTGCATATAGCTGCTTCTGAGAAATTATTGACTTATATAAACTTTTTAATTAATTAAATAAACTTCTCACTTAAAAGTAATTTCAAAGTTGACGGGATCTACAGCTTTATCATCTTTCGTCTAGATACGTTTCAGTCACCTTATCTAATAAACTGTGTTTTTTACACATTAACTGATTTAGGACTAAGATCATAAAATCATGCAAATTGAATATGAGTAATATTCAACTGAAAGACATATATCAGTATGTCAACCACATGACCGGTACCTAAGCTGGGTATATTTTTCACTGATAAATTATTTGACAATTTTTATTATAAAACATATATTATATACTAACAGGCACCCAATTTATCAAGTTTTCTGTAGGCGTACGATTCAGCCTCTACAGACTGTAATAACCGCTGCGCGAAATTATTTTCAGGCTTCCGCGACTTAAAATAAGGCAATGCACGTAGGTAGTACTTCGGACGCCACGTATAACGTATTTCTTGCAAATAATATTACAAATTTATTTAAATTGTGACCAAAAAATGGTTTGTCGTAATATCTACACATATCGAAAATGATAGTTCTCTAACACGAGTTGGCATAGAATGGCTGAAAAATAATTGTCTAACTTTGGCAAAGCCAAAAGTGTACTAAGATTTTATCAGCTTATGTTTATGTAGATATTTATGTTGGAGTTTGTATGTACATACATGTGTTCAATAGCAGGAATTATTTCGATTGTTTGATTTTTCAAAATTTCACCTCTTCTTTCTACTATTACTATAATCTAATAATAATTGTACAACTATATGATAGAAATATAAATCTAGACTGAAGTATATATATAGAATACAAATAATAGTGACTTGTTGTTATTACTTATGAGAAAACTTAAGATTACCAAAAGGGATGATTTGAGGAGGTAGCACAATGTGCCCTCGACATTCACAATCTTTAATAGGACATCCACATTTTCTCATTAGTGGTCCTCGCCATACCACATCTGGTATGTTGTCAGGTCGGGGCTTCTGAAATGATAAAAACAATGTAAGTGCATAAACCCTTGTTTACTCCAAAGCAACACAATGCCCGAATGCTACATACAGCGTTAGGAAAATGTCAAAACTATAAAAAGTATTAAAAATTGTTTACGATCTGATCTCGATATCTTTCATAAGACAGACAGTCCGCCTCAAGGCTGCATGTGGGCAAGGTTTATCTCAGTAAACTCAGTGACAATTAATACGTAAATAGTATATAGGTGTATAAACAGGGACTGAAGACCAATTATAAAAGTAATATATACGGAACGACATGTTATGTATACCTAAAGATTTAAGAAGTCGCAAGAATCATTAACAAGATCAGAGAAAAGCTCGTTTTCATTGCAAATTACTTCCACTGTCACCATTTTTAAACAATGTACATCATAATAGTATACGAGTACAGATATTTTTATATAAATATATCTTTATACATATTTTAGTAATATTAAAATAAATACAATAGTAGAAGTTAAAAAAGATTTTATTAATCTTATTGAAAATATATCTGGAACAAATATATATGCATGGATGAATGTCCTCCAGACCGATTTCGACGGCCAATCTCAAGAGAGATTAGCCAACTGCGCAGGAGATATTATGGTGCACAAGTGTGTGTGCAAACACAGGTGCACTCTCATAATCCGATAGGACGGCAATCCGACATGATCGGATAGAGTTCAGGCTCAGGACCAACGGCTTTACATACTTGCCGAGGTACGGGAGCGTACACAATTCCCACTTCCAGACTCCGGGCCGCTTCTGAAAATTTTCTTACAGAAAATCCCAATAACTTTTTCCTAGCCCGACCTGGGAATTGAACCCAATACCTCCGAATCTGCCTTACTTGTAGCCACTAGACCAACGAGGCAGTCAATATATATAACAATTGGTCTAGATCAAGGTTTGATTGCCTATTCCCTTAAATCTTATCTAGGTAATTATATCTAAGGTATTGAAATTTATCTATTATTAAACTCTAACGTGTCGCGTAGTACTTTAGCGACCAGTATAATTATAGACTAAAAGCTCTTATTATAAAAATATTTTACCTCTACAAAATCCTTATACGAAGACGATTTAGGGCGCATAATTAATTCTTGGTATCTGAGATATCTTTCCAGGTCTGCTAAACTGGTTTCTTTACTAATAGAACTCTTGTATATATCTCGCTCAAATTTTTTTTTAAACCATTCTCTTTCATCTAGATAAATTGTCGTAATTCGCTGTACTCTCGGTTTTTTTTTCGCTATCTTATTCAATGTGTTGTCCGGATCGTTAATACTTCTAACATTTTTATTACCAAGTACTCGAAAAACGTGTAAATATTTTGTCGGAAAATTTCGAAAGTGTTTATTTTTTAAAAAGTCTGCGTTATTATCCGAACTTGTATAGTCTTTTCTATAGCCATCTAATTTTTGTTTATTTACTGCACATGCATTTAAAGGTTTTACATTTAGTGAATTCGTTGTCTTGTGAGAATCTTTTGCTTTTGCCATAATTTGATTATACGAGATTTTTTTATTAGATTTATTGCTGAAAGACCACTTCTTGCACTATTTGCTTGATATATGCTTTATCTTCATAAAATTTCGATGAATTAATATATTTTCGAGTTCATCTTACCTACTGCTTTGTTGGAGTGAACTACAATGAATAATTAAATCAATTAAATTTATAGAAAAGGGAAAAGATAAGTCCTATGTTAAATTATAATTAATTATTTTACATATTTAAATATGGGCGAGAAATATGACATTTGTCATAGGTATGTTAAGAAAACTTTTTTTGTTCAACTTTAAAATTACGATATTTCAGTTGGTACGAAACCGGACAGTTGAACTATATATATTCTAGGGTTAATATTTTTCAATTATGTAGAGTATAGACAATGTTTGCGATTTTCTTCGCTACTCGAACATACCTGACGTAACTTTCAATTTTAAGGAACATTCGTGCAAGCACTAAAGACCGTTCACACATTAGCCTTTCGTTTATTCATAATGACTTATAAAATATCTAGTTTTGTATTTAAATATTTAATACAAATTGTAAATATTTTCAAATGTAATTAATCTAACTCAGTATAAAAAATTTTTTGAAATTCATTTGAAATTTAAGGTAGTAAATGTTCATTGCTCAATTCAGTGTTCTTTAAATTTAAACATTCGTGTTAAGCCACTCCCTCCTAACGCGAATGTAAGAGAGAGACGCGTAATCAGTTTAGCTAATGTTAAACAAATATTTCTTTCTAAATTAACTTTATACTTATTTAATAAAAATAATCATACTGAAAATTCGAGCCGCCTGAAAGTTTTTAGTTAGTAAAAATTTTAATAATTTAATGATTATTATTTCCATAAAACGTCATACATTTTATGCTTGACATGAATATTTCATACACCAGACAATACAATTCAATACATAATCCTGACCTGTTGCAGCGGCTATCAAAATATGACATTTAAGAAGATGTCGATTTTGGCCACGCAGTTTTGAATATAGATAATTTATTCTTTCATTCTGGAGGTCACGACTCAAGTTCTTGAATTTTGCGTAGACAGAGAAACTGTCTATGGAATTTTGATATAACTTTCATGACAATTGACACTGACAGCTCTCAATGCAATTTTTATATAGGTACTTACTTTTTGAGCAACATACGTTATGTTTAGAAAACAAAATAGTTAAAAATTAAATCATTAGCTACAAGTCTATATAAGTCTTCTATAAGTACAATTTGTTATAATGAATAGTACTCAATACAAAGAATACCATGAGTCATTCATGCTTAACAACAATGGATCGACTGCGGTGCATACCTGCTTGTGTATATATTTTACCTTACAATGTGCCATGTTGTGTGTAATCAAACAAATAAGAAATAATACAAATAGATATATTAGTGAATATTTAATAATTATCCTTCCTATGATATTAGCGCACACAGTTTTTTCAGATTATATTTATGAACTGAACATTGCTGTTTTCATTTTATTAATGTATGAAATAGCTAAAAACTACGACAAGTTAGACGTTCACAAAACCTTGTCATCTAGTAATGTTTATTTAAATAATAAAATATATTTAATAACATGTCTAAGAGGCTTGACATATCTGATTACTGGACTTTGCATATTAGCTGTGGATTTTAAGGATTTCCCACGACATTTGGCTAAAACTGAAAACTACGGTTATAGTTTAATGGACACTGGAGTCGGTCTTTTTGTTCTAATAAGTGGCCTTGTACACAAAGATGTCAACAAAAATAATTATCAGACTGTATTGAAGAGTAACACTAAATTTGTATTGATACTTTTGTTACTAGGTATAGCAAGATATTTCTCCGTTAAGCAATTAGATTATCAAGTACATATATCAGAATATGGAGTGCATTGGAATTTCTTTTTCACTCTTGCAATATGTAAACTTTTTTCAACTGTTTTGTTGATTATTACTTCACATGTATTAGTATTATGTATTATTGTTATAATTGCACATGAATTATTACTATATTACGGTGTACAGGATTGGGTTTTTAGTGACATTAAAAGAATTGGTTTTATAGATGCCAATAGAGAAGGTATATCTTCAAGCCTTGGTTATGTTGCTTTATATTTATTTGCAGCTTATTTAAAAAAGGAATTAATTAAAACATCCTGTAACAGGTATTGTATTCTTCGAAACCTTCTGTCAAGTTCTTTTGTTCTACTTATTATCACAACTGCTGTTAACAGAATCAGACCTATATCGAGAACCTTGGCTAATACTGCGTACTGTTCCTATATATCTACAGTACTAACATTTGGAGTATTAGTTATTTATTTCTTAGAAGTAATATTTCAAGGTAATAAAAAAACGAGCTTTGAAGTACCTCTTATATTGGCAGCTATTAATAATAATGGACTTTTGTATTTTTTAGTGGCTAATTTAAGTACGGGTCTTATAAATTTATCTTTACACACATTCTTAGTATCATCACTTACGACATTTGTTATATTGAATTGTTATATGATATTTACAATCTATATAACAATTTATATGAATGAGAAAGGTATTAAATTATAGAAAATAATTAAAGCATATACTTTTATAAATAATCTTTTAATGAAACTAATATTAACATGCAATATAATAATTGTCAATTATTATCTAACATAATTATTCTTTATAAAATTCTAATGGCAGTTGTATCCAGACTAGCTTTTTTGTCATGTAAAAATAATTTATAAAGGCATACTGTATATATTAAGAAAAATAACTAATATTTTTTGTACAATTTATAATAAAATAAACAAATATATATATATATATATATATCTAGAATGATATAATTTAACAATAGACTAAACTAAGAATACTAATTAATACAAACAATTGGTCCCTGTAATCTATAAATATACAAAATTTTGATGATAATACTTTAAAATGTTAATAAAAACAGTCTTGACATTTGCAATAATACAAGGGTTTCAGAATTTCATTCTCAAAGAATACATTAATTACCACAAACCTCTATGGGATGTAAATGTCTTTTTTTAACATTGATCAGGTTAATTACAAATAAATAGGCTTTCATTAAAAGTTATGGAACTTGTTGATTAAGGTAATGGCAATAATTAAAAAAAAATGTATATATATATAAATATATACTACATATAAATTGATTATTTTTATATATTGATTTATACTATTTGAGTATAACTTAAATATTATTATAGCTTTCAATTTGTGGAAAAAAATTTAAAGATGGAATTAATTGTTATATAATATACTTGCTGGTTCTTTTTATTAGAATATACAATCGAAACAGGTGGATATGCTAATGCCAAAGTACTATAAACTATGAATTCTAGTAAATTATAATTTTTATGCTATGATCGATGTAAAAGAGGCAGAATGTCTTCAGTCCTAACAAGTTTTGATTGACGAGAAATCATTCGCACACAACCAAAACAACATCCATAGAAAAAAAGTATTACTAATATAAATAAATAAACAAATAAATGTGGAAACCTCTTCGGTGACCAGAATACTGTGTATTTCATATGATTGTTTTCTGAAACAATAAAAGCTTTTGAGTATTCAATAAGTTGTTTTTAAGGTATCTTATAATAAAGTATTTTTTTTTAACAATGTTATCTGTAGTCTCTGGAACTACAGAACTAATTTCAAAAACTATTTTGCAATTAGAACACTATCACTGAATAGAAAAGTAAGTTACAAGTTCAAAATCTTCATATTTAAAATAAAATGAGAAGAAAGGTATTTTTTTATTATATGAAAACAACTAATTACCTATGATTGCTGCGCCATATCCCATTTTATCTGTTCCCATTCTATAGGAGCATGTTGGAACGAATATTTCATACAGCCACTCATCATCAAATGCAATATTCAATACTGGGTCATTTGATTGTAGCAGGTGTGTTTCTTTATATTCAAAATTCTTAGTTTGCTTAAAATATTTCGACATGTGCTCGTGAGCACAGAAGTATATATCCGGATGTATTGCTTTGTTTACCTAAAAATACATGAAATTATCCAAAGTTAATGTCTTATAAACTCAACTGCAATTCCTATAAGTGGTTTCGTATTCAAATAGATATAATAGTTAACTCAATCATTCGCAGCCAATGGTTGAGTGGAAAAAGAGTTTCTATATATATAATATATTGTCCAATAATTTTTCTCTTATTGTGTTAAAGTATTTGAGTGCATTTTATGTTTCATCAATCGGTGGAAACTTCGCTGTATAATGTGATATTTAAATTGTATTATGTAATTAGATTATATTTTATATCTGTTTGTTTCCCAAATATTAAATAAATAAATAAATTATAATATATACATATATTTAAAAAGTTAACAGCACAATAATAAGAAAATCAAATTTTTATTAAGTTGGAAATAAAGATACTACATATAATGTAAAAAAAAGAACATTTAAAGTGAATTACTTGTACTATTAATTTATAACCTACTACAGAACAATTTATTGAGTACACTAGGCCACATCTACAACATTATAAATAATAATGCACTATCACAGGATTACAGGGACAGTTAAATACATAAAATAAATATCATACAAGGTGGCCTTATTGCTAAAGAGATGTTCTTCCATATATTCTTAGAATAGAAGAAGTTTTTTTTTTTTTTATAGAATAGGAAGGCGGACGAGCATATGGGCCACCTGATGGTAAGTGGTCACCAACGCTCTTAGACATTGGCATTGTAAGAAATGTCAACCATCGCTTACATATCCAATGCGCCACCAACCTTGGGAACTAAGATTTTATGTCCCTTGTGCCTGTAATTACACTGGCTCACTCACCCTTCAAACCGGAACACAACAATATCAAGTATTGCTGTTTTGCGGTAGAATATCTGATGAGTGGGTGGTACCTACCCAGACGAGCTTGCACAAAGCCCTACCACCAGTAAAGTAATTAGGTAATGTGCATAATGAAATATATTTTATTTCATATCTTTACCTGCCTTCCATAAACACCTTTAGATAAAACAGGATAATGTGCTACAGCAATTTTAACATTCAAATCTGCATCATCTGGTCCTTGTGGTACTTTGTACATTATGGAGTTAACTTTGTAAAAAGTTATATTTCTGAAGCTAATTACTGATGGCTGATTAAACACTTTATTGAACTCCATCACTTTATCATGTTTTATTGGTTCATTTTCACCGCCTATGTCATTGTCTCCTGGGAGCCATATTTGCTGTAAATATAACATCGAATTATGAATGAAATAACTTTTATTTAGCATTGTCTAACTTATATATATACTGAGTATTTAGAAAATACCATCAAATCATTGAAGATGCTGGAGAAAAAGTTGGGAAAGAAGGATTTCATAGCTGGATAGAAGGATAACATGATACTAAAAAATTGTAGTTTTCTACTAATGTCAATTAGAATTTTTTTAAATCCTGTTAAAATTACTTTTATGAAGATTACCAATCTTGTTTTTTTTTGTGCCTGATTAATAATTATTATGACATTCTTACCACAATAGGATAATATACATCAAATATATTAGAAAGCCTTTTCACATAGCCATGAAATTGAACTTGACTGGAAATAGAACCTTCGTCCATTAAGTCTCCCAAATAAACCAATACATCTGGCTTAAAATGTTTTATAACTACTGAGAAAGTTGATCTTAAGTACCTGGAAAAGAGATATTTAATGAACAACTCCAAATTGTTAAGACTAATTATTATTTTTCCTTAATTTTCCCTGACGATTATATTTATTTTAAAGAAAGGAGGTACTTCTTTCTTTAAAATAAATATATTTACATATATTTGAAACATAAAGTTTTTACAAAGAAAAGGAAACCTTAAAAAGAGTTATGACAAAAAATAATGTTTAGCTCCCCAAACGTAGAGAAACTGTCAATAGTCTAGTCTATTCAATTAATTATTTCTCTATTTTACAATCACTGAGAAATTTTAAAATGGAGTGTAAAATCAGAATTTTCTGTGATTTTCTAGGTAACTCGATAACACTGACTCTCCCTGACTACCTTCACCTTCTCTTTCCAGAATGTGGATATGTTGACAATTGATATGATAATTACACAGAAATAATTAAAATTTTACCTATCACTATCCCAATTGAAGAGTAGGTTCAAAGGCGGTGGAACGGCTAAATCTCCTTGTATTTGTGGATCCGCTATAAAGAGGATCTTGGTACATTTTATATTGTGTTCGCATTCTATTTTTTCCCAAAATAATGGTTGAACCACAAATACAAACCATTCACAATAGAATGCAACGGCCAGTGGGAGTGCTATTAGGTATTTTAAAGTTGTACTAAAAAAGAAAAACAATTCTTATTACAGAAATATACATAAAATAATAATATATGTTCATTTCTATCATATAAAATATCAAAATGATTTATCAAATAAACCTTCTTCTTAGATACATGAGTGTCTTGATAACATTCCAATAGAGTTATATTCTAAGACTATCTCTTTTGTAAGACTATAAATATAATTATAACACATTAAAAACAACACTTTTGACTTCGGCTTCTGTTTATGTGCAATAGTGAATTGTCAATTTGCTAATTGTCAATTAACATTCACCACAGATGTCTATTATGATCTTTCGTAATTAGTTTATACAATTTGAGAAGTTCCCTAGTTAGTCACGGTACCTAATCGGGAGCATGGGTTCTCACTGCCGTATATACAAAGATAAAATACAAATATTCAAAATTTTTAAACTTCGTAGTTATAAAATAAAATGTAAATTTAATTAAAAAACAGGTTGTTGTTACAGAGCCTAGATTTTATCTAACATGAAAAAACTAATAAGTTTCTTAAGTCTTTGAAGATTTGTAATAAAAGTTATCGATTTTTTTTAATAATATAGAATATATTTTTAAGTTATGACAATTTTGTAATATTGAACGTTACATATTCTATGGTTATTTACACTTTTTTGAACGTTACTATTGCGGCGGTTTGACAGGTCAGCCTCGAGCCTCTTTTTAGCTTTCCGAGTAGCGTATTTTCATTTTATTTTACCTTATCTTTTCATTTACGCGTTAAAAGTAAAATTTATGTAGTTATTAAACTAGTATATTCATGTATTATTTCGTACCTATGTGCACTTACAGTGTTACATAAACATTAGTGTAGAGCGCTAATCGTATCGGCAATTCTTATGCATATAACTACACGATACGTCAGTTGATGAATGTTGGCTGAAAGATAATGGATGTGGATACTCCTAATATATTAAAAAGGTGCAGTAGTGCACCTCTTATCAATGAAGCGGCGTCTACAGCAGCAACTTCGCCTACAACCAATACAGCGCCCAGGTAAAGCCTAGATCTATCGACACGCCTCCCACGGGCCCCGAATCGGTTGTCGCTATGTTACCTGCCTATTTTTGACAGCTGCTGAGGTCGTTTGTGGGTTCCGTGCACGTATTTACCATTTTAATGCATTTAATTCTGGATTACTTGATGCATGATCCATTTTTTTATTTTCTAAACAAACTAATTTTATTATTTTTTTACAACAATTATTATTAATAATAATTATTATTAATTGTTGTAAAAAATCCAACCAAATATAATATCAATGAGGTGAAGAGAACTTGTATATTTATTTGAGAATAATATCAATATAGATAACAGTTTATTAATGATCACATTGTTTACAAAAGGTTTGTTATGGTTTTACTTAAAAAATGTTGTTCATTTACATTTTCCATTGATTGCCTCGCCAAGTATACATATCTATAAAAAAAACTTGCTTGCAGTGTATATTTTAGTATGTTATTAAATATCTTAATGTTTTAACATTATTCCTATTTATGTCAAATGTTTAAATATTTTCATATTAATTTAACTCTTTGGTTTCTTAACAGGTAACAAATTGTAAATTTTTTTAAATCACTTGACTGCATTTGGACATGTGATAAGTACTTTTAAATGATAATATTTTTGTAATGCAAATGTAAGAATGCTGTATGTGAATATATAAGTTTACACTTTTAGATAACATTGTTTTATCTGTCTACAAGATGAAAGAATATGATATTTAATTTAAATAAAAAACCAACTTACAGTTTGCGATATGTATCAATCTCGTGTGTAAAAGAATTCTTGCTATGCATATTAAATTTTGTATTCCCTTAATAGCATAAAATAAAATTTGTATCACCGAAATTGTAGGTTTTGGTACAAAATATGCACTTTTCACTACCTACATATTTAAATAGTTCTAACACTATTATAGTTTGTTAATGTCATGAATACCGATGCTCTATCTATTACATATGCGATATAAGTTGTTAGTCTCTTCATTAGTTACTTTGAATATGGTTATGCATTGCATTTGAATATAGTCACCATAGTCTTATTTTCAGACTCGATAAAGACATGAGAATGTTATATTATTAAACTGGAATCCTAAGTAATATAAATGTGAAAGTTAGCTTGTTTGTTTGTTATGCCAACATTACTTAACTTTTTTCTTATCTCTGGAAAAACGCGTTTCCGCCACGGGAACAGTGGGGGGGGGGTATGTTGGGCTCGCCGGTGTCCAAGGCGCCGAGTGCGCCCCGAACATCGGAATACCCACTAAAAAAAACAGCAGTACCCTTTCCGTCTTAACGAGGTCCGCCATGGGATCGCTTTCGCATGCTACCGTGACGCTCTAACGATCATTATTTAACTACTCAACCTGTCGTCATTAAATTTTGCATATAATATCAGGGGTACGTAAAAGGATATAGGGTACCTAAAACCTGCCATTCCCATGCAGGCAACACCACGGACAGTAACTTATATTAATTAAAATGAAGAGTGCTTTGTATTTTGAACTATACGATGATATGAATTGATTTCCAATAATTGATACTTATTGATAAGAATACATACGAGAATCAAATAATTGCTTGTAAACTTAAAATGTTATTTCAATAACCATTGAATAACAACATGTTGTCGTGTTCGGAACTATTGAAATTAGAATATGAAATAATGTTTTGCTTTTGAAATTGCGTGTGTAAACTTTATGGCATTGTATTCAGTTTTTTATTGGCATTCTTGATTTAATGTGATTAGAATGTGTGTGTGGAGGGTTCTGTAATTTATACTTCTCGTCTATTGATTGTGAGTTAAATTATTAAAAAAAAAAAAACAATAATAAAATAAAATCAATTACATTCAGAACGAGATAATTAACTCAGGAAAATTTATATAGAAACAAGTGTTCCGAGTTTTTCATATGATTTATGTTTACGACACAACACTGCAAATGGTAAAATAGCTCAGGCATATAATCATTTTTACATCAAATTCATACTTATTTGTTGTTTTTTTTTTATTTATTAATGTACCGATAACTGCTGGCGCCACACAGTTTAAATTAATAAATATCTTATGCCTTCTTTTTTTTTTCAGGAGCACATCATTTTTCAGTATGTTCAATAACAGTTTGCCGCGCACGCGTAGTAATAGCATCAGCTGCAGTCCACTGTCAGCGGCGGTCAATATACCTGGGAGTGTACAAGTAAGTAAAAAAAAAAGCTCTCCTTGATTATTATTTACGATGTAGTTCTTTTACTTTAATTTTATATTAAGCGAACAAAATACAAATATTGCTTTTTGAAAGAAAAAAAGGTCGGTCTGAGGATGAACATGTCCGAGACCAAAGTGACATGACTTTGGTCTATTATCTATATTTGCCGCAAACGTGGACCTTACATAATCGTAAGAATACCGTACATCGTAGTGGGTGGCCACTAATTCTACCTTGGATATCTAACGACATCTCAGCTTAGGGTGGGCTGCTTTTGAAAAGTTGGGACACTACATCCAAACTCTCACAATGCCTCAAGTCAATCAATCAAATCAAGGTGTAACCAATGCGTCCCGTCTACCATCATCTACATTACCCAAACATGGACGTTTAATAAGCATGCTATGCATTAAATAAAAGAGGCACAAAGGGCGATAGAGCGTTCTATGCTAGGCACCTCTCTCGTTGATCGTGTATCGAATGCAGAAATACGAAAATAAATAATACGATACGAATACGAAAGGTTTAAAGTGGACATGGGCTGGACACTTGGCCGGGCGGGAAGACGGAAGGTGGACCAAAGTCGTCACGAAGTGGTTACCTAGAGAATCGAAAACGACCATACGCCATGATGACAGGCGTGGTCAGATGATTTAAAAAAATGGCGAGTGATCAATGGATGCAGACCGGACCGGGAGAATTGGCGCGCGAGTGAGTTGTGTAGCACATGATACGGTGATGATGATAGAAATTAAGATTTTGAAGAAAATATTCGTATCGAGATATATAGCAAGTTGGATATCATAACTGTTTGAAAATTATAACTACTTTTGTAAATAATACTCTTATATTACGGCAAAAACTTCTCCTGTTAAGTTTTAACAAAAGAGTTATTGGTCGGAGTTAATGGTCTAATAACGACTTTATATTCAAATTTTGACCGACTAACAACTTATCATAAGTCTCCATTTCTAGCATCACTCGATAAAATATTTAATATTTGTTGCTAAGAGTAATAATAAATCGTGCGTTCCAGACTACGTGCGGCCGGCGCCTGACCCCGCGCGTGAACCAGCTGCGCGCGGAGGAGTGCGCCGACGTCAGCAACACGCGCGAGGTGGCGCACGAGCGGGAGGTGCACACCGCCATGCAGATGGGGCAGTCCTACGAGGACCTCACGCTGCTGGGCGGGCCCGCCAACTCGCCCACCAGGGTGCCCAGGTAACACCACCGTGCACAGATGTAGCGTTGCACCCGTTCGCGTCACTTACTCATTACGCGTACTCACTTCCTCCATTATATAATACTACTATGACTAAATAAATAAAAACCCGTAAACGTCCCGTTACAATGCAAGCTGATATTCAAATGTTTTAAGGAAAGTAACAGTCCATGAATATCCCACTGCTGGGCTAAGGCCTCCTCTCCTTTTTTAAGAAGGTTTGAAACTTATTTCACCATATTGCTCCAATGCGAGTTAGTGGAATACGAATGTGGCAGAATTTTAGTGAAATTAGACCCATGCAGGTTTCCTCACAATGTTTTCCTTCACCGCTGCTCTGAATACACAATAGATGATAAATCGTGGGAGCACTGCTTAGCCGGATCGCCCACAATTTTTGGTTAAACAAGTTTGTAACCGTTTTAGTAATTTTCTTTACAAAGAAAAAAATATGCTTATCATGTATCTCATGCGCTTCGAGCACGAGCGATGTCCACCACTGTGTAAAAGAGTCCCGAGCATAGATAGCGTGTCTCGTGTGAACGCAGCCCGTGCGCAGGTTCTCGCCCGTGGTGTCGCCGTCGCCGACGCGCAAGTACACGACGCGACGCAGCCTGTCGCCCATCGCGCTGCGGGCGTCGTCCTTCAGCCCCGTGCGGCCCAACGTGCTGGTGGGCAAGCGGCGCTGCGAGGACGGCGACTCGTCGCTGTGCAAGCGCATGTGCACGGGCCGCCTCACGCCGTCCACGCCCGGCACGCCCGACTCCGACTCGCTGGAGTGCACGTTCCGCCCCGTGTCCCCGCGCGGCGACCCGCCCCGCCCCAGCTAGTGGCCCGACCGGCGGACCCTGTGGACTGTCCTGTGAGCTTGACGTTCGGGCGCCGTCTCGTAGGTACCAAATGTGCGCTCGTCGATGCCTCCTGCGCGAGGTCGATCGGAACCGTACCGGTGAACGGTTCGATCGGGTCTCGTTTCGGTTTCCGGCGGGAACGTGAGGTTGTAAGTACTTCAGGTGCAATCGACGTAGCCTACGGCGTTAGTTCCTAATAGTGAACTTGTAGCGTATTATTCTTATCGTAACGTAGAAGTTAAAAGCGAGTGCCCTTTTAATAGCCAAAGCATCCAAAACTTTATTGTAAATATGTTATGTTAGGTGCGTTCTTATATAACGAACGCTTATATTGTATATAGTTTAGTTTTGTAAGTGAACATAGCCATTACTTTACATAAGTTCATTTGAGGAGTTGAAGTGTTCTCTCCTTTCATCCCGCCTTTCGTTTATGTAATTAGTTAGTCATCCTGATCATTTCGATCTCTGGAGATAAATGTATACAATTTTGAAAAAAAAATCTTAGTAAATGATAACACATGTCTACTTAAAAACAATTGAAATAACAGCATGACATTTGTCGACGGCAGCTGTTTTTAAAATCAAATCTGTTTTTTTTTTCATTAATATTCTTTCAAAATATCTTTATTGATTTACAATTACGTTTTCAGTGTATAATTCTCATGAGTGTTGAAAATAATTTGTAAATTTTTATAACTGAAATTTTTATCATAAAAAATTTCGTCATTATCTTATTACTTTTATCATTTATAAATAAGTCTCGAGAAACTTCGGTCTTCGTAATATTTAACTCATAGAATTTTGTTTGTGTTCATTATTCACTTTGAATAAGTTGCGCTTTCGATTGTACCATATTGGTAAACTCAGTCCATTGAATGTTCGTTACAATATGTGGGCATTTTAGTTTATAAGTATAATTTTACTTGCCAAGTTTGATATGTATCTATCAATTTATTAGTACAGGGTAATGAACGCGTGTAGGGTCGGTACGAAAACCGTTATATATATACAGAAAAAACATGATTATCATTCAAACATGTTTCTGTTGCCATTTGTATTATTACGACTAGAAATTATATTGAATATTTTTTAAACACACCTGTATAATATAAACAATTGATTGTAATAATAGAAAATAAAATATATATTTATATTTTGACAACATTCAATGGAAAGTTTTATTGTGATAGTTTTAATTTGATAACAGTATATTTCAAATGAATTCATCTAATCTCATACATGTTGTTAAACACATAATTTGGGTTATATAATTACCTCAAATACACATGTATATTAACTGTTACTGTATGCTTTTTTTATTTTGTATATAAAATATGGATTATATTATTGAACATAAAGCCAATGATAACTGCTTGATTTAATTAATTTTAATTATAAGGCATCGGTGTCTCCTTTGAAAGAGAACACTTTTATAACTTGACAAACTTTTCAAAAGAATTGAACAATGTTGAATAATTCAATTCGCTCAATACTGGATTGGTGCAACGAACACCATGACCTAGTCTTGATCAATCAATTGTTTTAAAATGAACATATTTACTTTTATTTGCAGACTTCCTTAAAAATCAGAGGTATACTGGCACAATTCGATTATCTTAATAAATAGATGCAAAGGCACAATTGAAAAAAAAATTACGCCCAATGACGATACATTATTTATAGTAGTACCTAATTAATGTATAATGCAATTAAATATGAATGATATCAACTCATTTTGTAATATGGCATTTAAAACCCTTAGTATGAGTAAAAATATATGTAATATCTAAAAAAAATCGTTTATCAGTGACTGTTGTACCTATGTATGTATTGTAAGTAGGTTTATTTTATAACTTTTGTAACTATAGTTGGAGTCATAGAGATAATGTTTTCAAGTGATTAAATCACAACATGACTAATGTCTTATTTTTCATTTTAAAATCTAGAAAAAAACAAGTTACCAAACCAAAATCACTTTTATTTACACATCAGTTTTACATTAACCTTGTATAATTAAGACAAATGATATTAAGAAAAAAAAAACAGTTTTAAAAGTAATTAATCTAAAACTTACCATTAGTGAACAATATTATAACATTCCAATATTTTGTACTCTTTAAAATGTGATAAATTACAAAACATATACGACAATTATGTGAATCTCACAATAATTACTATATTATGTAAATTAATTAAAACATTACAAAAATCCATTAATAATAATTATAATTAAAACGGTTTTAGCAAACTGCCAAATACAATACATGTAGATATCATATACAAAACTTATTCTGTCGGAAGCAAGTTGATCAACCACAACCGTTTGTGATTTCAAGGCATCATAATATGACAGAAAAAATCTTTAAAATACAAAACCATTCTCCATACTGCTACCTATTCAGCATTCATCATGTCACTGATCTTTTTCGACATTCACAATATGACAATTGTGTAACGACACAGTCTCATTATATCATTTATAGTTAAAATTCAAAACACTTCCGGAACATACCCATAGATTAATAAATTAAGGTTTAGAAAATAGTAAACAATTCCTCCATTCATACTATATGTTAGCTGACAATTTGATGTATAAGATCTATTACAAAGAGAGTGTGTATTATCACATCTAAAAGTAATGGACTAAATACAAACATTACTAAAAATAAAACTTAAATTAATTATATTACGATCGAAGAACCTATAATTTGCTATAGGAAGACACTATTTACTAAATAAATAAGTTGTTACATATTGGAATGCACATAATCTATTGAGGTTGTGATGTTTGCAAAGTGACGATTTGGTGTGGTTTTGGTTTATTTTTATATTCAAATAAAAATACTGGAGATATGTTCCTTGGAAACTTAGTTTCACGGAGAATATCTCCTCACTTAGAGGATAAACGCCTCAAGTCTTTTCGGTGGTTTTAAACATTCTTGCCATAATAAAATATGGCACTTTCAACTAGTTTCGACATTCACATCTACACTCGGGTAAGAACTATACCTACACGACACCGCGTCAATATTTTTCAGTCTTTTTGCGCTATTCCGAAGTTGTAAACTATGTCGACAATTTTAATGGTACCAAAATTTTAATAAACACTCTAAATTTCTTATCAACATAAGTATAAAATAGAAAATAAACTACTCAGTTAATGTCAAAGTACGAGTAAGTACAATTAAATTTTAATAACAACTTTTTGTTACAAGTAAAATAAACAACACCCAAACATACTATGTTCTTATATTACTTTGAGTTTTGAACATCAAGTCCTTTTTGTATTGCAGAGATACAATTTCATCGCCTTTCAACCAACTTGCACTGACTTTAAATTATTCTAGATAGCTCTACAATTTGCAAATTTGAATTTCCTACCTAAAATAAATGTTTCTAATCAATAGCCTTTGTGGCACATTACATTACACTATCTTAAATGAAATGATAACAATGCCAGAGTGTCACTAACAAAATTATTTATCACTTAACAATTTAAATATGATTAACTATGCACTCTGGCACTTCTCATTAACAAACATTAATTTAGTCTGTATAAGGCTTAAGTTACTTTATTCCATTGTTTGATTAGTCTAAGGAATTGTTGATTTTCTGATAATTATGTAAGCAAGTATTCTTGAATGTATCTTAAGCCTTATGAAAATACACATATAGAATTTGGACCCACCTTTATTTATGCTTTAACAGTATGCAAAGTGCCACGAGGCGCGCCTCAGCTGTCGAGCACGGAGTCCTCTATGAGGGGGACTTTTGCTACTTCGAAGAAGATCGTGTGTGAATACTTATTCCGTACGGTGCTGATCGCCGATTTGGGTTTTTTGTGGAGTGTTGCATTTTGTTCTAACGCTATGGGGAGGATGTCTTTTAATGTATAGCCTGGAAAAGGAATAACAAACTTAGTATTATGATCCACATAGTAATTGCATTCCTGTCTCAAGTCAGTTACACGGGACTTATTTATGCATTAATAAAATACCGTCATATCACATATCATAGCAAATTTTCAAGGACTCATAAGACCATAAATGGATGTATTAGCAATTAAGTAAAAATATTATTTCATTGTAACTAGTTGAAGTTTGAGTTTTGTGACCTGTGTAATACTGCAAGGTGGGTGTCCAGCTGCCGAGGGATTTCATCCGTAGTGCGATGTACAGGGCGGCGGCCGCCATCTTGCTATCAGAATGGCTCAGTAGCCCATACTCCAGCAGGCATTGCTCTAGCACGAACCGGGCTAATGTGAGAGTCGGCATCGACACTCGGGCACACTATGTAAATATAAATCTCATTAAATATAGTTGGATATTTAAAAAAAAAATGTTTCTACTTAACCAGCTGCCAAGTTTTATGTGATGTATTATGGATCACAGTACAAAAGGAAGCTAAATGAATCCTTGGTTTATAACTGGTGGAAGAGAACTCATATATAATTTCGAAATACTCACCCTGGCATATCTCCTAAGGAACCTATAAGAGAGAGGTATGCCGAGATCGAAGTCTACGACGCGGAGGATGGTCATTTCCATGTTGAGTAGTTGGCTTAACGAATATGCACCGTCGCAAATGTACAGGAAATCATCCACTAGCGGCGGAATACGCTCCTGGAATATAGTGTCGATACTTTAGTATGATTGATCACATAATATATATTTTCTATCATTTCACACTAAAAACAAAATTTTTGGGAAAAAAGCACATAAGACTAGTACTACTACTCTTTCCCTTCTTTTGGCTTTAAGTTTAATAAAAATTTCAAGTGTTTTCATCGAATTTTATCTCTTATGTCTTCAATAGACATCTGCATGAGCAACAAATCATTCTAATGTAGATACATCATCATCAATGATTACAAATAAGTTTAACAGAATAGTTCTCACATCAAATTTGGAAGCGATAAATAATGCAGATGCACCAAGCAACTGCAATTCTTCCTTTGTGAGGTGTTCCTTTTCGGGCTGAGTCTTGCTGGACCGCGTGAGGAATAGGTCCACCAGCTTTACAGCCAGGTATAGAGTTTCGTGATTTAATTCGAAGCTCTCTTGAACTTCGACCATCCAATCGACGAGCAGGGCCCGCATCCATGACGTTATACCTTTCATCCGAGTGAGGTAATCGTCAATAATGAACAGTCGCTAAAATTATAGTAGAAGGTTAGAATTTCAAAAAGAAAACAATTGTCCTTGTCTACTTAATTCTAAAACACAACCAGTGATATCCTTTATAAAATTAATCAACTTTACAATGTGAGACGGCTTAATTAAATAAAGTACAGTCACTGGCTAGTTAGTCTAGATAACAGGTTCGATTCCGAAGTCCTAGATTCAAATCCAAGGCGGAGCAAAAATATATGAATGAGTTACACTGTCAAGAAATTCTCACTAACAACCCAGAATTTGAAACTTGGAAGTGTTTACACTCTCATACTTCGGCAAACATGTCAAGCCGTGGGTTCTGTATTAACATACTGGTGTTGTGTAGGATTGCCGTCTATGTTTGCACACACCCTAAATTATAGTTAATTCATACTATTGTATGTTTTTAAAAGTAAAAAATATTTGAAGTTTTCGATAAGACAAGCTACTGATTGTTAAATACTCACTAATTTAAATCAAAAATCTAGTAAGAAGTTCCTAATATTTTTATTAAAAATTATATTGATTATCATTCAGCTTGCACTCGAAGGTGAAGGAAAACATTGTAAGGAAACCTGCAGGGTTATATACCAAACCGCATTGGAGCATGCTGGAGTGTGGTGGAAAAGCCTTTAGACCATCTTCTCAAGAGCTCTTAAGGCAGTAGTGTGACATTTACAAGATATTACATTTTTGCTTATAACTGAGAGCAAAATACTGGTATTTAAAATGGATAAAAATAAATAAACGAAATAAATACAATAAAACTTACTTCTCTATTCTTCAAGTAATTGAAAATATCCATAGCATAATTGGAAACTTGGAAGGGATCATTCCAGTTCTCCTTATCAAAGTCAGGGACACCATCAGGGACCTGATGTGGGATGCCAGTTTCCTCATCAAGGGATCTATTAGCAGTGTCGTCTAAATTTACTTTATCAAGCTGCTCACTTATAACTTTATATCCATCCTTTGTAGCGTCATTTGGACTCCTAAAAGTTTAAATATAATAGTTCTCTATATATATGCATGTTTTATAAAAATACTAGTGTAATCAATCCTTAGAGAATAGTTGGTTTGCAATTTAGTAGTAAATGAATAATAAGCATTTATAAAGGTTTAAAATGATATATTGTTTTCATAACATTTTGCATACTTATGGCAAAACAAATAAAACAATAGAATGCGCGGGAGTCTTGTAGTCGTCAACGAATCAATATGTTTCGGTTCTATTTTAAGAGTATTTGCCTTTTTTTAATTACTATTGCAAGGTAAAGATTGCCTTTGAAAATATTGACATGATAAAAGGTCGTAATATTTAATGGTGTCAGAAAATTAGTAGAATAATTTGGTAGAGCAAGTGATTGTTGCGCTGAGTGTCGCGAGTTTGAGGGGCTCGTGATAAATATTTATATCGGTCACGCGGGTGTTTGTCCTAAAATTCATAAATGTATGTAATTTTTTTTTTTTTTAATTTGATATACAAGTAGCAAACATATGGTAAGTGGCAACGTTCGCAAATTGACCCTGGCACTACTATAAATCACTTCCAACATGTTTAAGCGCCGACAACCATGCGATTTAAAATGTCCCTCGTCTGTAAATAATAACTCGGTTACCAGTCGCTAGTGCCCGTATTAAGTAAGTGCAAAAATTATATATTATTGAGACTTGTCTAGTACAAACAGCTTGGACGTTATATTTTTGACTATTTGAGATAATACATACATATATTCATGAAAAGTCCATCAAGGGACGTAGCGACCAGGGGGAAGCTCACCGCATAAAACGACTACATAACTATTTTTTTTTAATACTTCGGTATACATTCGTAATTTAATATAATAATATCCTGGGATGCTATTCACACACGGCCATCTTATCCCAAGCTAAGCAGAGCTTGTACTATGGAAATCAGACAACTGATATACTACATATACTATTTTTCTTTTGTAAATACATACTTATATAGATAATTACACCCAGACTCAGGACAAAAAGACATGTTCATGCAGTTCATGCACACAAATGTCTGTCCTGGGTGGAATCGAACTCACAACCTTCGGCGTGAAAGGCAAGTATCTAACAACCACGCCAACCGGCCCGACAATATAATTATAATGCTTTTCTCTTCAATAAGGAAATAATATTCTTTACGTTTTGGCGCTTGTACCACAATTAACTACGGTAAGATTCGTCAAAGGAAAATGTAATAAATAGAGCAGTACGTTTAAGTTCTTCTAAGTAGGTTTTTTTACATATTGGGTTGCAGGAATCTCTAAATGATAAATTGTTAATTTATTTTGACAAATAATTGAAGTAATAATGGGACGTAAAATGATCGAACGTGCATCGGAGATAGTAGAGCTCATATATTATGAATTGTTTTAAATTAAACGTCGACTTTGTAACAGTACGCCGCAATGTCGTCACAATGCGTTATACTCGAAATCGTTATAAATCCGACCCACTCATTAAAAATTAATCAGCTGTTTCATGTTTCATCATTACATATACTTATTGCCATGCAAACAAATATACATAACAAACACATATGCATACAAATAACAATTTACATTGCTTCATCTCCAATGTTGTGTGTATAACATTCTGTAGTATACCATCATATATGTTTCACTTGGTGGTAGGACTTTGTAGCAGCCTGTCTGATTAGGTACCACCCACTCATCATATATTCTACCGCTTAATGTCTATGAGCCTATGAGCGGTTGTGACCACCCACCATTGGGTGGCACATAGCTATTGCCAACAATATATTCAACTTAGTGTTTTGTTCATATAAATTAACAGAGTATGTTTTGCAAAAGAAACTAATATTTCGATTTTAGCTTCTGGGGATAGAATCGCAACTGTCACACAGGGGGCTTAGAAACTATAAACAATTACAAAACATATTTTTAAAACATACGTAATTTAAAAAATTTATAAAGTTCTCTAGTTAATAACTGATGTAGTAATGGCCATGAACCAGATAAATAGAACATAAGAGACATATCGGTTTTAATCATTGATCCACATACTACTGTGCATAAAGAACTGGTAATTTTAATAATGATAATTGGAACTCATGTTGTCTATAGCCTACACCAATCACAAGAGGTATAACAAATAAGCGACTTTGACATCAGATTAATGCGATATCACTGGTCGAGATCTTGAGTAATCTATGATATACACAACAATTCATGAAAAATTGGTGTTCTAAGTGGTGTCTTAATCGGAACTTCGCAAATAAAATTAATCAAAACTCTGTAGTACATATAATACAGCATTATATTAGTATACTCTGTAGTACATATATAGCAGCAGAGCCATTAGCAAATCCCATGAAATATTTTAATTGTTAAAAAATTGGAATAAGGTATACCAAAGTAGTTTTCTTTGAAGTTGTTAATAAGTTTTACAGAAGAAGCTATGACAAAGAGAGAGCTTGGATGCCATTTCCTATAGTAATTTCTTCACTATTTTAAATATTTGCAAGTATTAATAAAACCAGTAAATAAAATTTACATAATTTCACACCTACATTAGCAACAAACAAACACTGCTTACCATTAATAGCAAAGAGAAATGTAAGCTATTGTTGTTGTTGTAAAATGTTATCATATGGTGATATTTCTTATTTCAAATTTTTAATTATATATATAAATATTTAGTTATAAATAAATACTAACATATTTTCCAAAGCTGTCATGTACAATGATGGTTCACCGGATGCATCACTTCGAGCTGATTTAGCTGAACTCTGGCTTTGATTCTGATTTTCTTTAATCAATGATTTTTCTTTCTTGTCAATATTTTTGAGGATGCCATTCTGTGTCCTTGTTGCTATGACTTTAGGTGGATCTTTGGCAAAATGCTTTTGCACCGATTCCATAGCATTGCTTGCTGCTTTCTGTAATTGCTTTGTTTTAGAGGCCTTACCATTCACTGCTGTTGTCTGTGGCTTGACACTCTAAAAGAATTACAATATATCAGACTCAGAAACAAATTAACATAAATCAATACATCATCAATCATTAGAAGTATGATTTCTTTGAAACTAAATAAAAAATAATAATTAGATATTCTTAACATTAATATGGTTATTAGACAAGTTAATATTACAACATTATTTTGGAGGGAAAGTTCATTGACCTATGGTAATTTTGTCAAAACATTAGACTCTAACGACTCTTTAAACTGCTCTAAATGAGCAGTTTAAGAGTCATTAAGAATCATTACCATTTGTTAATATGTTATTTATTTAAAATATTTCATAAATGATAACCAATTACCCTCTATACACTATATGAAATATTTTCGAAAAAATTCTCACCTTTAAGATTGGGAGCAATTTGCTTTCCACTGTGACTTTTTTCATCGTCATGGCCTTGTCTTTATCATTATTTGCGGTGGATTTATTAAAAGCATTAGTAATATCTCCAAACGCCGCTCTTTTTGCAGTCATGTCTTTTAAAGGGCTGTCTGCTTTCCTTTTGTTTGGCGCTTTCAAATTGTCTTTGTAGCTTTTCAGAGTAGCTAATTGCTTACTCCTCGTTGTAATCCCATGGCTCATGATGCCGTTCAAGTTTTCATTGACGCCGATGGGCTTGGATGCCAACCTTGTTGGCGCCATTATGAAGGATTTGGCCTCCGTCACGTGTACTTAACTAGCCGCGCGATCAATTCGTTGCAAAGTAAACACGTTGTCTATATTGTAAATATATTAGGAAGTAAACAATCGTTTTAAATTCTCATGCTCAACGATCAAAAATGGAGGCAAAACAACTGAACGTCTGATGTAAGCAGCGTCATACAAATATTTTGCACAAATATAACAGTACTCACAACGGCAGACGGCAGCAGCCGCTTTGGAGGTTTCATAAATTATTTTTGAAGTCACACTATTTATTTTAGATACTCAAAAGTGTCTTTAAGTCTGAATTGAACGTTATTTCAACTCGCAACCGAACTGAGTTGTCTACAAAAACCGTTGCATGTTGCTTTAAATTTCTATTGGCGAACAGATTAGCCAATGACGAAGACTCTTCAAATTCGTTCCATTTTATGTAAGTATTTACTGATACCCTTGATAACGTATGTATTACAAAGATGATATTTTCATTATATTTTATTTATAAAACGCGAAAAACCATTAAGTAATTTAAACCATGAATAACAAACAATTCGTTACACCTATAAAAATTTTTTTTTATAAAGTGAAACTTTAGTAAAAAATATATTAGAAATAACATCTTCATTATGAATTAACAAAAAAATGATATATATTCATGTTTGGTTAATAATCAATATAGTTTAGTAAAAAATATTGCATTAATTAAGTAAAAAAAAAGTAAGGAATAGGAACGTTATTATCGATTAACTTTTGTTAGTGTCATAAATCAACCTTCAAAATAAAGTATCATTATACTCAAAATATTAGTTTACTTTAAAATTGTTAATAATATTGTGTTTAATATCATTAACATTACGAAGTAATAAGCCAAATCACAATTTAGAGAGATCGGACTGTTTTCGTAATATCAATATATTTTTTGGCTTACACTGTTGAATAATGTTTGGTGGTGTAAGGCTGAAAGTATCTTTTACACATGAAAGATCATGTTTTGGATACCTAAGTCCAAAGTATAGCTCTAATAATGAAAAGGTAAACTATATAATTATAAGTTACTAAATTATTCGGACTCAGGATCTTTTTTGAGGTTATGCCTATGTTGTTATTGGAATATCTCATAAATAAGTTTAATATATTAAAAAAAAACTTTAGCAATTCAAATAAAACTGTTACTCGAATAAAAATTGTGTATTAATGTCATAAAAACCTCTTTCAGCCTTTATGTGTTCAAGTTCTATCTAGAGAAAAACAAATATTACTATGGGCAGTTTTCAACAGCAGTGTACCAGAGGGCCAAATTGCTTGTAATCCCATTTACAGTAAAATGGTGGGCTTAGAAGAAGGGATGGAGGTATTTCTGGCCCCTTACACTGATGTCAAGATATTGGATGAAATTTTTATTGATACAGATAGCCCTGATGATCAAGAAATATTGGTATGAAATTAGAATATAACTAACATAAAAAATCGACTATTTATTTTAAAAAATTAAAAAATTTGCATTGATTAGAAATTGTTTTGTAAATCATTTATTGATTCAATATTTTTCAGGAACAAAATGTAGAGATTTTACAACTAGGAATTTTAGATCAGCTTAGACTAGTGGTTGCAAATCAAAAGGCTGTTGTGTGGATATCAACATCATTGCCAGTAGTATTCACACCAAAACAGACGGGATTATTAATTAATCATAGTAGAATAATTGTCAAAGTAGACGCCTTCAATAGCTATAATGGCGGCCTTACTCATTCATATGTAAACATTCCAAATGAAACAGATAATAAATTCAATAACATTGGAATACTAAACAGTGGACTCCTTCAACCGTATCTAAACACACCACAGAGGCTAGTATTGCGAGCTTTACTGATTGACAGTGATGGCAAAAAGAATTTAATACATCCATACACTGTTTTTATACATGAAGATTTATTAAATCACAAGTTACAAGATTTGATGGTAATACTGGCTACGTTGGAAGTCATTCCCTCTGTGATATCGGAAGATGGTGAAGATGAAATAGATACTAATATTCATTTTGATAGTCTGTGCGTTGAAATTGTGCCTATTGACAATGTCATATTCCGAAGCCTTGCGAGAGAAGTTTATAATAAAAATATACCCACCGTACTAATACCTAAATCACTAAATGTCATAATTAATTTAGAAAATGGTATAAAATTAATGTTGAATGTAATAGGAGAGAATGTTGGACAACCAGAACACATTGAAATTGTAACTTATTCAGATAGAGCTCAAACTGAAACAGAGGTGATTGAAAAATTTAAGAATTGTGTTGTTGAAAACACACACTCTGGAAAAAAGTTTCTGATCAATGACAAATTGCTGAAGCAGAATGAGCATATAAGTAATGGCTTCTTAAGGTTTATACTTAAGCCAAGTACTTTAAAATACACATTGTTAAATTCTGAGTCATTCAGGAATTGTACGGTCTCAGCCAAATGTTTGAATGATGCCTCTCTAATTCTACCGAAGTTCACTCCGCCTAAACTGGAATATGATTACAAACACTATTGTAGAACAATAAAGTCATCACAAGACTTAGTTCAAAAGATAATATTACATATAAATTTTGAAATACAAAGAGAGGCAACTTTTAAATCTTTGTCTGAAATAAAGAGCAATATTTTAGTAACTGGTGAGTAGGAACAATATTTATTATACTTTTAAAATGAAATAGTTTCATTTCAAAATGTTCCGACATTGTAAGATACAGCATCTCTACATATTATAGAACAAAAGCCTCCAACTGCAGCTGCCTTTCTGTTTGTCTGTCTGAATGAGATCAACTTAAAAACTACTGAACGGATTCTCATACGTAATGACAGTAAACCAATGGACAGAGTGATTCATGAGGAAGATTGTCGAGTATAATTCATTGAGTTTTTGGAGAAAATGGCCTGATTTATGATAATAATTTTTGAAGATGTCAGAAAAAATCATGTTCACTAGAAGCTTTACTGGTGTGTGCCATGTACCAATAGTTATGTGTTATGATATAAATTTTTTATTTAGATCCTTATTTGACTTGTGCAAAGCTCGAACAGTAGCCAGGGTAGATAGTATTGAATATCTATCCCTCATGGGTCATTCTGTATTAAAAACAAGTGCATCTCTTAGTGGGTGTTTATTTCGAAAATGAACATAAGTTTAATTTATCCCAGTTAAATATGGCACCTATTTGTTATGTGTATATGTGTAATATTATTTCTAATCATGTTACTTTTGCTAACTCATAACTATTAATGGTGTTTTTGCCATTTTTTTTTATATAACAGGAATAAAGAGAATGTTATTATAAAATATCTACCTCAATTTTTTAAAAGCTTATATACATTTTTATTAAATTTTATGAAATAAGTGTATCCATTTATTTTTATATAAGGACAAAAAACGTAATTATTATTTTTATGACATATTGTAGGACAAAACGGTGCAGGCAAATCGGCATTATGCCACATCGTCCAAAAAGAGTTGACATTGTGGTCACATATCTTGCACTGTCGGTCTCTTAAAGGCCGGAAGGATATCACTGAGGTGCTCAGTAAAGCTATTCTAAAGTGTCAAGAGCATAGCCCGGCTGTGTTGATCTGTGATGATGTGGACGCGTTGATACCACCGAATACGGAAGGTGGCCCACCAATGGACATTGCTTATTATCAAAGGTAATGGTTTTTTATATTATAATGTACTAATTATATTACTTATATAACAATATTTGTTATTATTGTATTTATGTGGTTTTATTACTACTTATTTCCATAACAGCCTGTGCATGTGCCACTGCTGGCAAATACATGCTGGATAAAGGCCTCTTCTACCTTTTTGAGGAGAAGGTTCGGAGGTTATTCCACCACGCTGCTCCAATGCGGGTTGGTGGAATACACGTGTGGCAGAATTTCAGTGAAATAAGACACACGCAGGTTTCCTCACGATGTTTTACTTCACCGTATAGCACGAGATGAATTATAATCACAAATTAAGCACATGAAAATTCAGTGGTGCTTGCCCGGGTTTGAAAGCAAGATCATCGGCTAAGATTCACGGGTTCTTACCACTGAGCCATCTCGGCTTACTACTTATTTAGGTAGGTACTTATATATTAGGTGGTTACTTAATAGAATGTAATATATATATTTATTTATAGGCTCGCTGTAATTGTCAAGCAAATGCTGCAAACATGTCCTGGCGTTTGTGTTCTTATGACTGCTGTCAACATGCAATCTTTGCATCCTACGTTGAAGCAGTTTAATGGCAAACCGCTGTTCACTGCACATTTTCACATACCAGAGCTAAATCAAGTTAGTATTGGTTTACAATATACATATGTTTTATTTGAACGAATTTTAAATAATTAGTGTATATAGCAACTCAGAATTCTAATGGAAAAATTATGTATTAAGATAATTTATTAAACATAAGTAGTTATCCTTTTTTTTAATTGTGTATTTATAATACCAACATACTATAAGCTTTAGAAATATATCTTAGGAGCCTGAGTTAGCATTAGTTTCTGTAATTTTTTACCAATTTGTTTTTATATGAAACAACCATCGCGATACCACTTGTTGCTATGTCAGATGGACAAAATATATTTAATATTTTATTGACAGGTCGATCGAATGTCTTTTTTTTGTCATCTTTTCAAATAATTATTATTTAACATCCGTAGTTATTAGTCGATAAAATTCTTATTTAAATAAATATTTTTTCAGGATGAAAGGATTGAACTTTTCAAGTATTTAGTCAACGATAAGATTCGCGAGATGTTTTTGGTTGAAGACGATGATGTAATAAAATTCGCAATGGACACAGGCGGATGTAATGTTCGAGAAATAGTTGATTATTTCAATAGCAAGATATTCAATGCTGTTAAAAAGAAAAGTATGTTGTTACATTATTAAATTTAATTTGTTGGATAACAAAATTATATTATTCTCTTATCTACATCTACACATACTACTTAACGAGCCGGTTGGCGTGGTCGGTGGATGCTTGTCTTTCACGCCGAAGGTTGTGGGTTCGATTCCCACCCAGGACGGATATTTGTGTGCATGAACATGTCTGTTTGTCCTGAGTCTGGGTGTAATTATCTATATAAGTATGTATTTAAAAAAGAAAAATAGTATATGTAGTATATCAGTTGTCTGGTTTCCATAGTACGAGCTCTGTACAAGCTTAATTTGCGATCAGATGGCCGTGTGTGAAAAATGTCCCAGGATATTATTATTATTACTTAATGGTCGAACTTCGATCACTCATTGTTGAAAATTTGAAAAATTATTTTGTATATTTTGAATATTCGTTTTTGTAATTTATTTACTTTTTTAATTGTGAAAAACTCGTCATTAGCTTTATTCGTTTGACAAACGGAGGAGAAGGCACTCGTCAGTTTTGTGTTTGCTTTTTTATATATAACTTTAATTTACATGTTTTAAACATTTTTTGCCTTATATATAAATATAGGTTTTTTTTTCACGGTTACTAATTTTAAATTTCTATACTCATTAGATATTCTCTTCTTTCTCATTCAACATCATTCATTCATCCACCCTGAACTGTTCTTGATTTTTCTGTCTAAAATCGATCGCATGAGTGAAGTAGCGATATCAGTTGCAGGAAACTGGTAAAATAACGTGATTTTGTACTAATACGAGCCATATACATATTATTTTGTAATAGTTACATGTATTTTCTTGATTCTTATTTTTATTACATAATATCTAGTCTCCACCCGCGACTTCGTCTGCGAGGAGGTTGGGAGAGAAGGCTTAGGTTGTTTGTTAGTTTGAATAATTTAATTTAATTTGATATTGACATTTGTGTATAATTGAACTGTGATGTAACTAATTAACGAGGTATTCCTGTGTGTGCGCAGACGCCCAGGCGGCGGAGCGCGCGCGGCTGGTGTGCGGCGGGCGGCGGGGCGGCGAGCGCGCGCAGGCCTTCGACATCTGGGGCCCCGTGGGGGGCCTGCACCACGTCAAGCAGCAGCTCACGGAGAGCATCTTCTGGCCCATCATGGTGAGCCCGTAGCGTCATCGTGATGGCCGCTTCTCATGAAGCCTTATCACGATGATCGTGGATATTGTATAGTTTTACAATCGTAATTAATAAAAATGTGACCATCTACGCGTGTCATATGTCTGTCGCCAAAATTAAAGTATTTTCAGTGATTAACAGATAATTTTATCAAAATCTATATTTGTTGTTATTGCTCGACATTCAAACATGTTATCATTGTATTTAAAATTTAAACAACGTCGAAAACTTGGTGTTGATATAGAACTATAGACGTATTCTAAATTTATGAAATATTAGAATGAGAGGAAGATGTAAAAGACAGGTTTCATTTCTATGCAGAAAAGAGTGTTATTTGTAAGAAGGGAGTTACTGAAGATTTGACTAGAGATAGAGATGTGTAGAAGAGAAGAATACAATGAGCTTGTTCTTAAATTTGACTAGCTATTGGATAGCCTTATTGTAAGTGGTCACCATCTCCTATAGACATAGGCACTGTCAGAAATGTTACGCCTTACATCGTCAATGCGCCACTAACTATGATGGTTTATCTTATATATTCCCACTGCCTTACGCAACCTTCAAAGCGGAACACAACAATACGAAGTATCGGTGTTTAAAAGTATAATATGTGATACAGTAACAGCCTGTGAATATTCCACTGCTGGGCTAAGGTCTCTTCTCCTTTTTTTTTTGCGGTGATCGTTTGCAGCTTATTCCATCACTCTGCTTCAGTGCGGGTTGGTGGAATACACATGTAGCAGAATTTCAGTGAAATTTGACACACGCAGGTTTCCTCACGATGTTTTACTTCACCGTCAAGCACGAGATGAATTATAAAAACAAATTAAGATCATGAAAATTCAGTGGTGCTTGCCCGGGTTTAAACCAACGATTATCGGTTAAGATTCACGCGTTCTAACCACTGGGCCAACTCGGCTATATATATATATATATATATATATTTCATGATGTCTAATTGTATGTGTTTCCGTTCAGTATCCAGCGCTATTCCCAAGCCAGTCGTGCGGCATCCTGCTGTTCGGTCCGCCGGGCACCGGCAAGTCTCACATCGGCTCGTGTCTGGCTCGCCTCACTAACATGCGACTCATAACAGTCAAAGGACCGGAATTACTGTCCAAGTACATCGGGCAGAGCGAGAAGGCCGTCAGGGATGTTTTCGATAAGTAAGTGAAAATTGATATTAATTATTTATTTATGTATGTATATCATGCAAAAGAATATCTGCATCCTAGTTTTATCTTAATAGCGATTTTTCATGAAGAGGGTTTTTTTTCTGACCGTACTTCGACTTGTCCTGTCTTTAGTTGAATGAACCAAGTTTAAATGTTTTGTGCTTAAGGAAAAAATAAATATATATTATTATTTTCAGAGCAGCCATGCAACACCCCTGTATCCTGTTCTTCGACGAGTTCGACAGTCTCGCGCCCAAGTAAGTGCTGGAGTGTAAGCGGGCCTACGATTTTCACTTAACATTTCGATTGTATCGTTTATTGAAAAAAAAACTGATTAAATCTCAGTAACAGTGGCGCGGTGTTAGGAAGTTGGTTCCGGTGCGATCCCGCACATAAAAAAGTGGGGAGGTATATATGCGTTATTTTTTTTTGAAGAATGTATGATAATCGAATTGGACCTAATTCAATATTTCCATGATTAATTTTCGAAAACGAGGATCCACCGCAATCACGTCCTCGGAATGATTCCGGGAATCGGAACCGGGGGGGACTTTAGATCGAAGTGAAACTCGGCAAGTCGATTCGAAAGGAGCCGAGAGGGCCCTCGAGTGTAGCGCGCGGCTGCCGCAGGCGCGGCCACGACTCGACGGGCGTGACGGACCGCGTGGTGAACCAGCTGCTGGCGCGGCTGGACGGCGCGGAGGGCGGCGCGCGCGGGCCCGTGCTGGCGGCCACGGCGCGCCCCGACCTCGTGGACCCCGCGCTGCTGCGCGCCGGCCGCCTCGCGCGCCACGTCTACGTGGGGATGCCCGGCGCGGTACTTGGCGACTCCCTCGTTCTTGGCTCCTTCGCCATATCCGCTCTAGTTTTGCTCCCAAAGATCCGTTGCTCTTTTCACGAATCCATGTCGCCCGCCCCAGATTATTCATATTTTGACAAATCACGTCCGTTCAAGATCAATTTTTTTTTTAACTTCCCGTTCCTTTCCCTGCAACCGAGTACATAAAAATGTTATACAAAACATACCAGTATAATAATGTAGAAAGAAAACAGTTTCATTCGCTTTCGGCTGCAGCTGAAATTCTACCGAAACGATTCTGAGCTTTAACATTTTCAAATAATATATTTTATTCTACGTGATTTGTGCCAGCCCCTCTGGGAGGATAGAACCCACTCACCGTATATTCTATCGTCAAACGGCAACACTTACTTTGCATTGTAGCATTATTGTATTCCGATTCAAAAAGTGAGTGAGTAACTAAAGGCACACTGAACATAACATCTTAGTTCCCAAGTTTTCTTATTTCTTACAGTGCCAATATCTATGTAATGAAATTTATTCTACCCCAAAACAGCAGTACTTGGTATTATTGTGTTCCGGTGTGAAGGATGAGTGAGCCAATGTAATTACAGGCACAAGGGACTTATAAGATCTTAGTTTCCAAGGTTGGTGGCGCAATGGCGATATAAGCGATGGTTATCATTTCTTACAATGCCAATGTCTATGGGCGTTAGTGACCACTTACCATCAGGTAGCCCATATGCTCGTCTGCCTGCCTATTTTATAAAAAATCTATATAACAAACTGATACATATATGAGCTACAAGAAATCATTTAAATTACAGCATTTAATAAAATAGTATAATGCTATAACTGCATTACTAATTCAATACTCCCTCTCGAAATAGTCGGATCGCCTGGAAATAATAAAGACGCTGTCGAAGGGTGTGTCGATTGATGATGAGGTGGATCTTCAAGATCTGGTGCAGAAGACCGAAGGGTACTCGCCGGCCGATATCAAATCTTTGCTCGTTACCGCGCAATTGGGCAGATTGGAGAGAGAATTGGTACAAAAATGTTAAAATTACAGTAATTTAAAAAAGCAATGTTTTTAAATTAAATTGTTTAAAACATTTCGTGATGTTTACAGTTAATAAAGTACTTTAATGTACAAATGCGATTAAATTATAAAAAATAATTTCAAAATTCTCAGAGAAAGAAACAAAAAACATTTTTACGATTTGCCTGAAAAATTTGAATGAAATCTAATTTTTTTTTGTTCTTCAATTATTGTCTTCCAATATAGCTTTTTTCTTTGTATATTGTTATAGGATGAGATTTCAAGCGTTTTTTTAAATCAATCTTATAGATATAAGAAAGTTACTGAACTGTTTCCTTGTATTTTAAAGATACATACATGTATGTGATACTGGTGGTAGAGCTTTGTGCAAGCTCGTCTGGGTAGGTACCACCCATCCATCAGATATTCTACCGCAAAACAGCAGTACTTGTTATTGCTGTGTTCCGGTTTGAAGGGTGAGTGAGCCAGTGTAATTACAGGTACAGGGGACATAACATCTTAGTTCCCAAGGTTGGTGGCGCATTGGTGATGTAAGCGATGGTTAACATTTCTTACAACGCCAATGTCTATGGGCGTTGGTGACCACTTACCATAAGGTAGCCCATATGCTTGACAGCCTTCCTATTCTATAAAAAAAAAGTGTCATTGTCATCGTTAAGCTATTCGTAGTCAAATGCTTTACAAAAGCCTCATTTAAAGTGCGCCAAAGCTGTCCTCAGCACCGACATTTATATGAAAAAAACATTTATTTATGTATTTAATTTAAATTTCGTTATTTCAGGTAAATAGCGAGAACAGAAACCTGGATGACGTAACAGTGGGCAAGGAGGACATCAAAAATGCGCTAGAGGAAACCAAACCCTCACTTTCAAGCGAGAAACTTCTATTCTACGATACAATGTATGTCGCCTCGAGCACACTTAATTTTTTATTACTCTGTATGAGTTAGTTGCTTATATTATGAAATATATTTCGAACATCTGTTTTGGCTGGCAATATACAGCTAGAATATAAGACAATAGATTTTTTTCTTAGTAATTTTTGGACGCGTTTAATTCGATAGTTTTTAGGTACTTGCAATTTTGCAAAAATCAAAAAGATTCAAAATTACTGGAACACGATTCCCATTTGTGTATTTATTGTGGACAAATTGCTTAAACGTTTAGCTAACAGATAATATAGACAGCATAACAATTCGCCGTTAGTGAAGATTTTTTTTTTTAATTTATACAAAAAAAAAAAGCGCTTTTGTAAACTATTGTTAAATTTGGATTGAGTCATGTTGATATTGTTTATAGTCTAATTAAGTTATTAATATTGCAGCTATAAGAGATTTCGAGGTGAGAATCTATCGCCGGAGCAGAAGGTAATATCCCAAATTATGCAGAAACAAAGAGTTACTTTAGCATAAATATAATACACGAATAACAAAAACACACATGCGCATTAAAATGTTTTTTGGTCGCACACAAGCCAAAGTATGTAGATGTTCTGCCGTCATCTATTTTTAGGTTATAATTTTTTTTGTTTCAATTTAAAACTTAAAACTCTCCAGTCAAATTCAAAGTAATGTATAGCATATATTATTTTATTTGACTTGAGCACTATAATATTATCGACTTAAGCACTATAAGTGCTCAAATTTGAAAAAGTTCAGTCACAGGGCTCACGTGCTTTCCGACGTACGGAATTGCGCACACTTTCTAAAATCTCTCTCAAAATACAAGATATAATATAAAAACACAATACATGAGTTTACGGTTGAAGACGTAATTTTAGGGGGTAAACCCATATGGTTGGTCGTATGTATATTCTTTGTAAACATTTGGAAAATAATTTATTTATTATATTAGGTCCTTACATATGAAATTAGCGTTTTGTCGTACTGACCACTTTGATCTGAAATATCTCCTCTTTGGTTAAGAATTCCAAATTCAAATTTATAAATTCATTTAGCTGGTACATTTGAGGTTTGAAAACAGTCATTCATTTGTTTTTTTTCATCATTATTTTTTTCTTTGGCGTCGCTTATTACCGCACACTGGAAAACATGAAATATCGGTATATTTACGAGTACAAGTTCTACCATGGCACCAGTGCTGCAGAAACAGCTCGAAGGATTAATGATGTGTACGGCGCTGGTGTCCCAAAAGAAACCACGGTACGTTTTTGGTTTCAACGTTTTCGTTCTGGAAATTTCGACCTTCAGAACCAACCCCGTGGACGGGCGGAGACCAAAGTGGAAAATGAAGAATTAAAGGCTATTGTGGAAGCGGATCCATCACAAAGCACTTCAGAGATAGCTGCAGGCTTCGTGGTAAGAAATAAAACTGTATTAATCCACTTGAAGCAAATCGGGAAAGTAAACAAACTTGAACGATGGGTACCTCATGAGTTTAGTGAGTCGAACTTGCAAACAGGCGTCGACTGCTGTGTTACTTTGCTCAACCGACACAATAATGAAGGGATTTTAAATCGAATCATTATTGTGATGAAAAGTGGATATTGTACGATGATCGAAAGCGCTCGTCGCAATGGCTGAACTCTGGAGACCCAGCTAAATCCTGCCTTAAACGAAAATTGACTCAGAAAAAGGTACTTGTGAGTGTTTAGTGGACTAGCGCCGGTGTCGTTCACTACAGCTTTCTAAAATCTGGCCAAACGATTACGGCAGATATCTATTGTCAGCAAATGCAAACCATGAAGGAAGAACTAGCTGCTAAACAACCGAGATTGGTCAATCGCTCTAGGCCACTGCTGCTTCACGACGACGCAAGACCACACACTGCACAACAAACAACCACTAAGTTAGATGAGCTACATTTGGAATGTCTGCGACATCCACCATACTCCCCGGACCTTGCTCCATTTTACAGATTACCATTTTTTCCGGAATTTGGACAACTTCTTACAAGGAAAAAAATTCAACTCCGATGCGGCAGTCCAAACCGCCTTCAAAGAGTTTATTTATTCTCGCCCCCATGGTGTTTTTAGTAAAGAGTTCAATGAACTACCTATGAGATGACAAAAGTGCATAGATAACAACGGTGCATACTTTGATTAATTACATATATTTTACAAAAAAAAAAAAATTGACTTTATATTCCTCCCGTACGAAACGCCAATTTCATATGTAAGGACCTAATATGTTACATTCCGAATCAGTTTTATGGTAAACAATGCAATAAATGAGTGTTGTTAGATGAAATAAGATTGTAAATGAGTTTTTTTTTACTTAAATGTTTTAATATTGTGTTATTTTGACATTTTTTTTTTAATAAATAATAATTGTCAGCAATTCAGAACGTGATTGTGAGTCAGAAAGTAATATTATTATATTAATAGTAATTATTTAACTTAAAAAATAATTACCATATATACATATATAATATATAATGTACTTATGTTGTACTATACATATAAAATTATGCTCAAATGAAATGTTTATGAACATCAATTTTAATTGAATTTATTTGCAATGTATATGTATATATAAACTTGTTTAAAATTCTAGCGAAAAATTCATAACTATCACATTAAATTGCATTAAATTTTATATTTATTCGAACAATATGTTTTGTTTTGACTTTAAAAATATTGAGTACAATTCATACGCTTTGCCCTTAGTAGTGCTACTACTTCATCTTTTAAGATAAAAAAGTTATCTTTGAAATTTTTAAATAAGAATAAATGTATAAAAAATATAATCGTTTATTTAGCATATAAGATACATTCCATTAGAATCTGTACAATGTTGAAAAATCGAGGAAGGATCTGGAAGGAATCGGTTGTTTCATATTGTTTTTATTGTATTAGTTTATGGTCAACAGACAGGTTGGCGAGGTTGGTAGATATTGGTGCTTGCCTTTCACGTCGAAGTCACGTCGTTATGGGTTCGATTCCCACCCAGGACAGACATTTGAGTGCATGAACATGCCTGTTTGTCCTGAGTCTGGGTGTAGTTATCTATATAAGTATGTATTTACAAAAGAAAAGTAGTATATCTGGTTTCCATAGTACAAGCTCTGCTTAGTTAGGAATCAGATGGCCGTGTGTGAATAATATCCCAGGATATTATTAATGTCCCAGGATATTATGCATTAAGGGTTGTTACAAAAGATACTACGTTTTTTTTGGCTTCATCCTACACACATTTTTCATTTTAGTAAAATATACATTACGAATTGAGAATATCCTGACGTTTTAATGAAATAATATATTTGTAAGTGTTATGTTTAAAAAAGTTTTTTTTTTTTTTAATATTTCGTACAGATTCTGATGAAATGGACGATAGATTGTTAGAATCAATACTGTTTAATGTAATAATCACATAACTGTGAAGGTGGTCTTTAAATATTTTTGCTGTTGTAGTGTAAATGTTTTTTGCTAATATATAGATATAAGCAAATTGATACCAAAAATATTTATTATTCGTGTCATATGTAAGTGTCAAATGTATAACTTTAATATTTTAATGGTGGTAGAACTGTACGGTTATCATCGTTATAACTTCTCATATAGTTAGTAGTATATATAGTGGTGACCATTTACCACCATCTCGTACTTCGTTTGCATTATTGTCTATGTCTGACTAGTATTCGCCCATTGGTTGAATTTCGATCATAATAATTATTGAAATTAAATTTCAGGATAACATATATGAACTTTCATGCTTCATACACTTTTATTTTCCAATTATTTTTTTATTGATATGATATAAATAGAAAGTTGGTCGATGGTTTTGTCTTTGCCTATATATGTGTAGATTATAAAATATATAACGTAAATGCTTATAATTATAATCAAGCATATCTTGTAAAATGTTTTAAAGTTATCCAAGAAACACTAGTGTTTTTGTTAGGTTAAACTTTAGGTAGGTGTCGCAATCAGAATAGCCTTCTATTTAATTATTAAGGAATTTTGGTTGTGAATTCATAACATAATTAGCCTTGTTTTTGTTGTACATATTTTTTTTTTTCAGTATTTGTATATGTAATAAATTATATTCTTTTCATACGTTTAAATATTTTACTTTAGAGTTTACTTTACCTTTGTAAATTGTTGATTATTGTTTTTGTATATTTTGTTGCTGTTTTTTTATTGATGTTTGAATAAAATGGGATTAAATATTTTTTGTGTTTTATTAAATCATTTTTATTAACAGTAACTGTCTGTGAATGTCCCACTGCTGGGCTAAGGCCTTTTCTCTTTTTTGAGGAGGTTTGGAGCTTACTCCACTACTCTGCTCCTATGCGGGTCGGTAGAATACACATGTAAAAGAAGTTCAGTGAAACACATGCAGTTTTCCTGACGATGTTTTCCTTCACCGTCAAGCACGAGATGAATTATTATGAAAAATCACATGAAAAGACAGTGGTTCTTGCTCGGGTTTGAACTCACAATCTACGGTTCAGATTCAAACGTTCAAAAATATTCAATTGTGAAATTTAAAAGAATCGTTATGGAACGCTTGCGTGCTAAAGGATATTACACATCCGATGAATTTTTAAACGATGACCCTGGGAATGAAACGATCGCCTCCAGGTTATCTCAAATTAAAAAAAGGTGTATATAATTTGGCTAGTGTTGTATATGTTTTGCATTTCTTGTAAAGGAATGAGATATAAAAAAAACCCCGCTGAGTTTCTTTCGCCGGTTCTTCTCAGGTCTAAGGTGTTTATTTCCGAACCGGTGGTACATTTATGACATTCAATAAGCAAGTGTAACGCTTCTATATTGAATAAAGATTTTTGACTATGACTTTGACTGGGCCATCTCGGCTTTTTTTAATGACATCAATCCTTTTTAATAATTATATTAATAATAAGTTTTATGAACAAATGATTTAAAAAAAAAAGTTGAAATTGGTTTTAACATGTAATAAATATTGATTATTACTTAAATAGTTATTTTGAAAATACATCTAACTTAAAAATATTATTTAGTAAAGACTGGAAGTCCTGGCAAATATCGAGAGTTCGGGTCGCGTGATGAAACTACTTGTAAGCTACTAAACGAACGAAACGGTCAATAGTCAAAGTTACCAGAACATTGCATCAAGCATAAGCAATTAAGTTGCGATAATTGGATAGTAGGTAATCATATTTGTTTGAAAAAATTATAACAGCTGTAAACGACATACATAAATGATTCACCCCATATATATATATGACGAGTTTTCTAAATCCATCCGTTATTTTAATTTTATAAATCCTAGGCCTAAATTACGCCTATCAGCATCGATGCGCATCGTAAGTAAGAGCTAAAAGCTGTTATTGTTTTCTAAATTCTACATAAACTCGTTAAAGAAAGATAATTTTGAGAAGATTTACGAAATGGACAGTTCGATTTTAAACGTCGTTGTAATAGCGTAATAGCTGCTGGTATAAAAAAAAACACTTATCAATTGGTACATTGTTAATTTTTTATAAAAGGAAAGCATACTGGCGTACTTGCCACCTGATGGTAAGTGGTTATCACCGCGCGTAGACATTAAAAGAAATATTAACAATTCCTTACATCGCCAATGCGCCACCATTTTATTTTATAAAATAGTTGGGTGGACGAGCCTATGGGCCTGGGCCACCTGGTATATGGTAAGAGCCATATGGTAAGTAGTCACGAAAAAAAAGAAAAGAAATGTTAACCATCGCTTACATTCCCTCGTGGTAGGGCTTTGTGCAAGCTCGTCTGGTTAAGTACCACCCACTCATCAGATATTTTAGTGCAAAACAGCAGTACTCGGTATTTTTATGTTCCGGTTTGAAGGGTGAGTGAGCCAGTGTAATTACAGGCACAAGGGACATGACATATTAGGTCCAAAGGTTGGTGGCGCATTGGCGATATAAGTGATGGTTAACATTTCTTACAATGTCAATGTCTATGGGCGTTGGTGACTACTTACCATCAGGTGGCCCATATGCTCGCCCGCCTTCCTAATTTATAAAAAAGAACAAAGTTACTTGCGTCAGAAACGTTCATTCTATAATAAAAAAAAAACCTTTGAGAACTAAGATGTTATTATGTCCCGGAACACAACAATTACAATTTTTAATTCACGCGACAATAGATATGCTCTAATAATAGTCAAAGGGTAAGGTATCTCAGATATAAGTATAATATATGAATTTTAAAAATAAATATTTAAATTTTGTTCTGAGTAAAAAACCAAGCAAAATTTTATGAGGCTCATCATTTTCATTTTCATAAAATAAATATATCTTTTATTATAATACAATATTATTCCACTTTAACTTTACATGTAGTGCCGATAAAAATTTTGCTGCAATTGCGAAGCGCCATTTTATCACGAATTCATATTGAAAATGATTATATTATTACGTCAACTCAAATTATGTTTTTTTTAAATACTTGTTTTTTCTCCTCCTGCGGTTGGAATAGACTATAGTGAGGTCATAATCTTATATTTAACAATATATCGCTTTATAAAAGTTAGTTAAAACTAAACAGCCGCTAACTTTTATTATATTAGCAGTATTTATACTGATTTTGCTCTTTCTGTCATTATTGATTTGACATTCGAAAGAACAAGACACAGCATTGTTTAATTCATCAATAAATTTGTTTTGTCGAGACGATGAATAATAGCCATCTTAGAATCCGATAGGCAACGCTTTGCACTCGTATTCATATTATAAAATGTGCCGCTGTTACACGGGTGAAGCGGCGAGGCGTCGCTAAATATTATATATAAATTATAATTTAATTTCCTAACTTATCTCGGCGTCTCAGTGCGAGTGGTGAAATAATCAGCACGAGTAAATTCAGCTTAATTCATTAGCAACTCATTACAAGCGCGTATTAAGCTATTAACCCGCTCAAACTTCACAAGATGTTTGTTTCCAAGATCTTGTAAACTGGATGTGTTACCAAATATAAAAAATAAAATATTTACTTTTACAACACAGGTCGAAACGTTGTTATTTGTTATGTAATTCAAATTACTATGTTTTTGTAAAATGGATATGTCGTTTTATAATTTTATTGTTTATTATAAGGTACTTAATAATGAGTACATATACTATTATATATATAGTTATAAATGCATAGTATCTTGATGTAATATATCCTAGGTAATGTAAATTTAAAATATATTAACTAATATACTTAGACACTCACTGAATATTTTCATTATAATTTTGATATTCAATGAGAATTAGGTCCGAGGTCGAGGAATCAAAGATTGCGGGTTTGAGCAAGCGCCATTGTGTTTTCATGTAATTTTTTTTATACTATAGAAAGGCGGACGAGCATATGGGCCACCTGATGGTAAGTGTTCACCAACGCCCATAGACATTGACATTGTAAGAAATGTTAACCATCGTTTATATCGCCAATGCGCCACCAACCTTGGGACCTAATATGTCATGTCCCTTGTGCCTGTAATTACACTGGCTCACTCACCCTTCAAACCGAAACACAACAATAACAAGTATTGCTGTTTTGTGGTAGAATATCTGATGAGTGGGTGGTACCTACCCAGACGAGCTTGCACAAAGCACTACCATCAGTGATATTCATAATTATTAAGCTTGTGCTTAGCGAAGTAAAACGGATGATATGTCTGTGACATCCGTGTAACTAAACCGCATTGCAGCGTGATGGATTTTTTTTCCCTCAAGAGGAAATAAGATCCAGCGGTGGGACATTTAAGGCTGTTATTTTTTAATTTTATACGATGAATTTCATGATGAACATTAAAAAGGATATAGCTAAATAATGAAAACTATATAAACAAATATATTTTAACTAATAATATAAAGATGATAAAATTCTATGTAATAAGTTTTGGAAAACTCATTGCCGTATCCAGCAAATCAATTTTCACAATATATTTTCCCTGTAACGCGTTCTACAGCGATGCAAGACGCGGCGTACAGGAATCATAGCTCAATCTAAATTATTGTACAAGTTGGGAACTAACCTAATCAGCTATCCGCGGGCAAAGTTTTTCAATAAAACATGTTTATCTCGAAGAAATAACTGAACGGATATTAAATTAAATTTATATCATGACATTAGATGCGTTAAAATTTAAATTTGAATTTGCCTTGAGAATTAATATGTTTCACAATCTTAAAATTAATGATTAGCGGCCTTACTTATAATCGTTGCTTAGCACGTGATTAGTTAAGAAATGCTGTTTCTTTTTCTTTCGAATGTCAAATCAATAATGAAGGAAAGAGAGAAATAATTGTTTAAATCGGTTGCTACGTAACGTTTATAATAATACCTACCATTACTAACTTTTGCCGTAGGGATTATTTTCGCTTTGACACATTTTTAAATATTGAGATATAATCTAAGAACATAAGCAACGAACTAAGTGATGTAATCCATCATATATAATTTTTATAAATCTTCCTGCCCGGTATTTTTTTTAAACTTCCTATTGGATCTCTTTAACTGTTATTGCAATAAATTTGGAAGTATATGTATTTTCTTATGATAAAGCGTGATTAATTAGAACTAGGAAAAACAGATAAAACAAGATTTTTTGGGAAGTATTTAAAAAACTTTGAAGATCAGTTGACTTCAATTAGTGAGAGGGCTTTGTGCAAGCCGCCCGTCTGGGTAGGCTGTTTGGCTGTAAAATATCTATCTATATTTCAGAGCCAAACAGCAAGAAATGTTGTTGTACCGTGTCGTAACCGTAACAGCCTGTAAATGTCCCACTGCTGGCCTCTCCCTCTTTGTGGAGAAGGTTTGGAGCTTATACCACCACGCAGCTCCAATGCGTGTTAGTGGAATACACATGTGGCTGAATTTCAGTGAAATTAGACATATTCAGGTTTCCTTACGATATTTTCCTTCACTGTCGAGCACGAGATGAATTATAATCAAATTAAGAACATGAAAATTTAGTGGTGCTTGCCCGGATTTGAACCCATGATCATCGGTTAAGATTCACGCGTTCTTACCACTGGGTTATTTCGGCTTTTTGTGTTGTGCTCTGGTTTAAAGGACGAGCAAGCAGTGTAACTACAGGCACAAGGGACATAACATCTTAGTTTCCAAGGTTGGTGGTTCTTTGGCGATATAAGGACTGGTTAAGATTTCTAAAATCGTCAATGTCTATAGGCGGTAGTGACCACTTACTGTCAGGTGGCCCATTTGAAAGCCCGCAGTTCTATATAAAAAATAAGTGTGTATATTTTTATGCCAAATCTAAAGAAAACATTGTTTATGTATTATTTATAAGATAAAGATGTTTTCATAATGCTTTATCTGAATTAGAAATGTAATTAAAAGTTAACATATTGAACTAATTTCGTAGACAGAGCAATGGTAATTACACTGAACGGTTGATGGGCAAACTTAACCACTAAGCCGGTAACGCATCGTCTTACACCGCCAATTATTATCTGATGTCTAAGTTCACAGGAGATTGAACGCGATATCATCTCACTGATCGCTTTTAGTGAGGATTATAGACGATCTAGTGTAGTGTTATGTCTATTGAAATTGCAAGGCGTTATTTATTGTGCAGTGCATCAATTCTGTATCAGAAATTATGAAGTCGAAATGTGAATAATAGAATAACACGTCATGTGTGATGCATCAGTAGAATATTACTTGGTGGTACGGTTTTTGATAAGTGGTAGCTAGCTATGGGTTTGCACAAATCCCTACCAAGTAACACATAAAAATAAGATTAAAGTTTTTATTTTAATATTTTCATCAATGCCTACATTGTCATACAAATTGAATTATTATATTGCCGTATTATTAAACATTAAATATAAAAATAAATTTTACATAGAAAAACATTTAGACTAGATACATGTTTTTTCTAATCCTTGTACTGAAACAAATAATAATAATAATACATTAAATATACTCGTCACTCGTATATTATCACCGTCAAAATCAGCTCAACCATAGTGTAATCTCAAGAGAGATTAGCCAACTGCGCAGGAGATATTATTGTGCACAAGTGTGTGTGCAAACACAGGTGCACTCTGCATTCCCTACCTCTCATAATCCGATGGGACAGCTATCCGACACGACCGGAAAGAGTTCAGGCGCAGGACCAACGGCTTAAAGTGCTTTTCGAAACAGGAGTGTACTTTGTGTACTTCCAACTTCCAAACTCCGGCCTGCTACTGAGGTTTTTTTGACAGAAAAACTGAATAACTTTTTACGAGATGGGAGCTAATAATTATGTTGTTCGATATATTCGTAGCATGATTATCATCGTTTTAAAAATGACGACATTTTTTATACATTTTTAATAACATTTAAATTGTATTTTTATTTTTTTTAGAATATTACATTCATAATTTTTTTTACAATATTACATTCCTTTTTAAGCAGTCATGTAAATAAAAAAAAAATTAAAGCTAAAGCAAAGGAAGAATAATAAATTAAAATGATGAAAAAAAAATATTGTAAATATATGTTAATATTTCCGGAAAGCAAAGGCTACGAAACTTTGGATATTATAATGACAAGCATAACTTCAACGAGTACTTGGCTATGAAAATTTCCTCTAAATGAAGCGCATTGAAAGCCTCGTTTGAATTTTATATTTAACTTTTAAATAGCAATAGAAAGCCAAAATGGCGGCGTTCAACCGATAAGTGACAACATTTTTATTAAGTCCTCAATTTTAATATTGTTTGATAAGATTTTATTGAAAATATTATAACTTAAAGATTGCGTAAAATGAGGTTTAGGTAGTATGACTGAGATCGAAGAAGTTTCATTCGTTTCATATTAATATTCATAAGTAAGTAGTTACATCACGTAATTGCCCCACAGCAGGGCCTCCTCCTGGGTCTTTTGAGGAGACGGATAGTGTGTATTTATAATACAGTAACAGCCTATTAAAGTCCCACTGCTGGGCTAAGGGCTAACCTCTCACTTTTGAAGAGAAGGTTTGGAACTTATTCCTTCCATTATGAGGAAACCTGTATTTATAATGAACAACGATAGTATCAAGTATTAAGTTGATGTATTCTTGACCGATTTCGGGCACAATGGCCATTCTAAATTACCATTACCCAAATTACCCAAAGGCCATTGTAAAGCAGTTATTATATCACAAGTGTGTCAACAAACACAGGTACACTCTCTATCTCCAATCAGAGACCGCGTTCCGAAACAAGTTTAAAGCAGCGGCCAGACCTTGGCATATATGTATATAGTTCGCTAGCACAAACAAGAAACAAGGCTATTTGTAAATGCATAAATTAAATAGTTAACAGAAGAGAGAGTTGTTATAGAAGCATTTATTAATAGCTTATAATTATTTTAGAACAATATTTACTTTTAAATGTATTATGTAAAACAAAACGTACATTGTCCGTTAAGTAAAGAGAAACCGGGGTGGGTGCGAAGGTGAAATTAGGCGACTTGTCCGGAGCGCGGACGAAGAAAGCGGTTTTTATTCGTCTTAAAGTAATTATTGTATTTTTGTAAAAGAGTTTGTTAGCGGACCATTCACGAGGACACGGACGTCTTCGGGCAGGGGCGGATTTAGAGACACATTTTCATTATAAGTGAAATTTTTTCGAGCGCCAAGCGATGGGAGGTATAATACAAGGTCGATTTGAGTGCCCCTGGATTTTAAATATCAAAGTTTTTTTTTAGTGCGTGTAATATGGATAATTAATAAATTAAAGACATATTATGGCGCGTATTCTACTATTATGTTAACGGCGGAAATTATGCAGTTCTTGACGGATTACTTTAAGTCGTAATACTGTTTAAAAAAAGTAACAAATATTCATGATACCTACTGTTGTTGCGATCAATTACGTTATTAATAGAAAAAAAAAATTACCACTTATGCGAAACGAGACATTCAAATTCAATACGTCATTAAACAACAGAGACTTCGTTACAAAAAATAAATAAAATAAATAAAATTAAAAAATTAAAAATCTTTGAAGATTTATTTTTTTATTTTTAATTGATTTATGCTTTTATCTTTTGAGTACATCCCTGTGACACATGAAGTATTCTTGTTTTCCGAGTTTTCTCCGCTTTTCTTCGCGTTTTCTTTCGCCTGGCGCCTTAATTAGCTCATTCATCGCCCCCGCCCCCAGGCTCACCCTACGGTCTTGTTTATTGAAGGCACTTTTATATTTCATTTTCATAGCTTCAATGGTTTATTAAATAACCATTTCTGATAGAGTTCCCTTTTAATGTAAAAAAAATTTATATATTTTCTCTTATGTAAATGGAAATATGGTTGAATATGATATTTTTTTTATGATAAAATCAAGAATTTGCAACATACGATTCGTCGGAGATAATTACAGATTAAAAATACCTCCCATTGTAATTTTACAAACCAAGACATTACCGCGGGGAAATGGCGAGAAGAAACAAAACACGTATTCCGCTATCTTCACCTGAGCCGCCCAGACGTGACCGTTAAAGAAAAAGGGGCGAAGTCTCGCGGAAGTGCGCCCTGATAAGCCACCATAATGGCGCCCGCTGATAACGCGCCCGCCTTTTTCTCCCGCCAAAACATCGCGCCTTTGTGACAGAGAATACTAGAGCACAAAGCCACTCTGCCAACACAATGGCGCTTCCACACTAAGCAGTAATAAATTGTTTATACTGTATGTTCACAGTTTTATATCCATCCTCAAAGTGCTAGACAGCGTTATTAATATTACTTAGCTTTAATATATTATTTATTCATTTGTACAAAATTAAATCACGCTAAAGTACCTCATAATAAACTAAGAGCGATTTATTAAAATCTTAATAATGTTAAACTGTTAATATACACTCGACTGCGCTCAAATTGAGATTTTAATAAAATTTTAATTGACACATATTAGGTTTTTCAACTAAATTACAAAGGAGGTGGCCCGTTTCCCTTCACCTCACCCCGAACATTAGTGGCTAGGGGTGGGGGCGCGCGACAAATTTTTGTTTTTCTCTCGTGGTCGAGAGAGCGAATCGTTTGCTTGGCAAGTTAGAAAAGGACAAATGTACATGCACACATTGCTTTTGTTAAAGAGCAAAAATAATAGAGAGAACGGTCGTTTATCTCTTTTTATGGCGGGAGCGGTATCTTGCCTCCGACGCTATTATGGAAGACAATTTTGGCGCGAAAGAAAACTGCTTATTACTTCTTATTCTTGGGAGCGGTTACGTACATTTTATACTGAAAATGGAATTTGGATAGCACTTTGTAGATTATGTATTGTTATTGGTTTACTTATTATTTATTAACTCACAAATATTGTATGCTATTATTTATGCCGAGAATTAATCTTCATGCCTATCCTCTGAAAATCTTAAAATGAAGGCTATTAATTTTGACAATAAAAACATTAAAAAAGACATTTATATCTTAAGAGAATATTTAAAGATTACCATGTTTTTTTAAATTTCTAATTTCACTTTCCTTACTACTATAACTAAAATTATAATGACAATGATTTTAATTAAATTGTATCAAGTACAAGTCTTGTAATGATATTTAAAGAAAACATATTTCAAAGGGATGAGTTAATTGAAAATGATCTGATATCAGATACTCTACAAATTCCTTACAGCAAAAGATTAAATCGCGCAAATGGATTAAAACGTTAAGTATTTATTTATCGCACTTAATCTGAGATCAACGGACAAACAGACGTAAAATTATACGCTTTGTTAGGGTCGACTGTGATGGTGACGTGTTTGTTTGGCGGGAGAGATAATTGTTGGGGTTGCTAGTGTTAAGCGAATGGTGTTAATGGTAGAGTTTATATATATATTTTTATATACTAAGAACTTGTAGTAATTAAGTATGAAGATTTTTATTATATATATTTCAGAGCATTAGGTAAACTTGTCGTTTCTTATGTTTCTTTGTTAAAAAGTTCTAAAAAATCTCTGAGTTTGTGGATGTTTTTTTACTCAATTAGGTTTTAATGTGTTGGGTTCTACTAATATTCGGCATATGCCGCGCTTCAAGACGTGCTGCAAGGTATTGACTATTAAGAATAAAAGAAAAATCTGGAACATTTTTGTTATGAAAAAGGTTTTATTATTATTTTCATTTAATTCTATAATTATAATCATCAAAATTTTAGTGTAAAAACAAAATTCTTAGGGTGTTCTGTTAAATGAGAGTAGCACTTAAATACGAGTTCGTATTTTATTTTGAGCCTGTTGACACATTCGAGGGCCAGCGTTGAGATTGTGTTCAATTTATTCGATAATCAACTTTTTAATTTGATTAATCTCGATTCTATTCTATCGGTATTTACATCTTCAAATTCTACATTTAACTTTAATAAAACCGCTTTGATTAGTGATTGAATCTTTATCGCAATAACATACAATTTTTTTTTATTGCTAAGTGATATAGACTTAGGAATTTGAAATAATTTAACTGGAACGTTGTAAATGTATTTCACATTAGAAAAGACATGAACAAATAATTTTATTTTCTTTTTTATTATGAGAAATATACGCCTACCTATGTAAATTTAAATAATTATAATAGGTATTTGCTTATACGCAATTGAGTTTAAAAATGTAATTGAAATGAATATATAATTAATAAATAAATAAGTCTGGTTCATTTTTCGAACAGAGGATCGGAATTACAATTCAAAGGGGAAATGCATTCTTGCCATTATTCCACGCGATCATTTTGTGTATAGTAAGGCTATTATGTAAATAAATATATCAGTATGGTTTTAATAAGTAAGCAAAATCATATGATATATTTATTTATTGTTTCTTTATGCTTATAATGAAGAGTGCAAGAATGGAAATGGATAATAGAAACAGTAAATATTAGCTGAAGTTTTATGTATAAATCCTGATGATAATTAAATAATTTTTTTTTTTGTAATAAAATTTAATTTATAAAGCTTATATTTTTTTATCTATAACAGGACGCTTACTAGCTTGGTATTATATGGGAAGAAATGAAGCGAACTCTTAACTCGTAGGCTCCTGGGAGATAGGGAGATTGGCGAAGATTTAATTTATTCAAAATGAAATGTCTCTTACTATATAACCTACAATTTAAGATGTTATTTAAAATCACTCGGTTTATGTACTGGTAAAATATGTTTTTTTTATTATTCGTTTCATAGGTTCCGTATCCGTATCCGTAACAGCCTGTGAATGTCCCACTGCTGGGCTAAAGGCCTCCTCTCCTCTTTTTGAGGAGAAGGTTTGGAGCTTATTCCAGAACGGAATTTAAATTATTAATTTAAATATCGATTTTGTCGAATTGGTCGGAACGAATAAAAACAGACGTTTAATTAACGAGTGCTCAGTTATTTTTAATTATCTATTAATAATAGTCAAAATCACAATCTTTTTTCAATATAGAAGCATTACATTTACTTATTGATTGTCAAAAAAATCTACCACCGGTTCGGAAACAAAAAAAAAGATGGCGAAGACAGAGACGAGAAGAACCGGTGAAAGAAACTCTATTTGGATATCTATTTATTTCATCAATTGTTGCTTACAATGCATTTATGCATAAATCCCTTTAAAACGGCGTGGAGGCTCTTTCCTTCCAAAGGTTGGTTATCATCTAAGAAGTCACAAAACCACGTAGGTTTATAAATTAATATTACCTATATTGTTTTAGATTTCAATCTTAAAATATATATAAAGCAGTTTCATAGTAACTACAGACAATGTATCCATATATTTGATTATTATATAAGTTCGGTCCAATATCTTAAAACGATAGTTTTTTTCCACTCATTAATATATGGGTAACATAATGTATATAAAAAATAATAATGTACGTTTTTGCAATACAAATTTTGATATGGGCCATCTCTTTTAAAATCCAATAAATATAATTATATATATTTTTTAATTTAGTAATCAAATTTGACGATAATTTTTAGAAGATTTTTGTATCATTCACGGTAAAACACTGTCTGTGCATCAATTTGATTTAAAATCTTTAAAAAAATATATATTTATTTGTAATATACAGATAACAATTTTAAATTGAAGAAAGCATCATTTCACGAAAGGTTGATTTAAAGGGGATTGAAAGCAAAGAAACGATTGAAACGAAATGAAATTTAGAAGAAAACGTCATCTCGGGGTTTATGTGTGGAAATATCGAGAGTAACGACCCGGCTGATGGATCGCTCGCAACTGCTTTATGATCCCAATATCGGCTCCATTTTATATATTTACATGTATACAGTCGATTTGAGACGTTAGTAAAGTTTTAATATAAATTGTATAAATCCATGCGCAATGCGTTAAAAGAAAATACAATAAAATAAATATTATAACATTACACAGACACATTAAACAGTGACATTTATTTACCTACGAAGCGTTCGAGCTAAACATTAAAAAAAAAACAATTAATATGCTATTAAAATAAATGCTTAAAAACTTACATAGTATGCTCTACATTAAGCTATTATAACTATCTTTTATATTATACCTTTAGTCACGTGACATAGTTCGAGCCTTTTTAAAATATAACCACAAATTATTTATAAGTTACAAATGTTACATACATTCGTATAAATAAACAAAGTGTATACATATTATTACTGGCGACTAGAAGAAGATTTTGATATTTTGTTAATAAAAAAAAAGGTTTTATTACAAAGTAAAATATAATATTGAGTTAATAGTCCGATATTAAGTAATTTATCTTATTTGCCGTAACAGTGAAACCTTTGAGGATCCCATTTAATAGGGATCGTCTAGTTTCAAAGCGATGCATATGTATAACATACATGTAAACTCGACAAGGCTCGATAATTCAATAAGAGGCAGGCCATTTAATTTATAGTTCGCCACGTAGCCGACAGTCAAGGCACAATTTAGCCAGACCAAGCGCTGCAGTCTCAGCCTTCGAGGCAAATTAAATGACGCTGTAGTTGCAAAGAAAATGCAATCACCGCCCGGTATATTCGCTGATGCAAATCCGAATTTCCGAGTCACTGTGCCCCGCTATTCCTTACGCTAATAAAACGTGCACCAAACGGCGATGCTGTTTCGCCCGTTGATGAACGCCAAATGACGTTATGACAGCGCACGCCGCCATTTAACGCCTATTTGGTTCCAATTTCAAATCTCCTCGCTCCCCTCGCTTCGGCCAGCTAGAACGGGCCATAACTAATACCGTTTTGTTTTTATTACAATTTTATTTTTGCTTAAAATAGGATGACTTATATGAATAACATTAATATTTCAAGATTTTCTCAAAAGTATTTAGAGAGCGTTTTTAATTAAATTTTGGTCATTCTCATTTAACTTTACCGCATAAGCTCCCTCGCATGGGATTTTCGTCCGAATGAAATTTGGATAGACCGTGGGCTTTGAATAGAGTACAAATAAGAATAAAAAAAAACTGTTTTGGTTGCTGCGGTCAGAAAAAGAAAGGGAACGAAATCGATACGACCGCAACTGATAGGGGTGAAACACTACATCTCGCGACCAGTATAAAGGTAAGGTAAGTATTTTTACATTTTTAAATAAACCAAATAATTATTTTAGGTCAGGTTATATATGTATATTAGATTAAGGAGATAAGATAATATTACGTCTGTGAAAGTAAAATTTCTTTTATCTCAGATAAGTTATATTTAAAGTATAATTTTTTTTTTTTAATATAGGTAAGCTCGTAGCTAACGCATGTCGTAGTATAAACCGTTTATCAAACGAAGATATTTATATATTTAATAGATATAAAAACTTACAAGTTTTATATTGTCTATATTCGTGCGTTGCACTATATCGGCGGTACAAGAATATCCGTTCTGCCATTTTGGCGCGCGGGCGACCGGAAACCTGAGGATATTCGGTTTCGCGCCTTTCTGCCCGCCATGACAGTTTTCAATATTTTACTCTTATTTACGGCTTTTATTTATGTTTCGCATACTTCGTCGGGAAGTAGACCTTCAATTTTCCGGCTACTGTTCGCTTTGTGAGACTTTATATTAATAGCTAACATTTTTTTGACAATTTCTGTTTTGCGGATTTATTTTTATAAACATAACTCCATACGTACATGTATAGCCACTGTAGAATTTTAGTAGGTTAGCACAAACCCACAACCTACAATTATTGTTAGAAGACTACAATTTAGACTTCGCTTATAATCTCTGAAATCAAATCATTTCAGTAACAAACTGTAACGGTTTGAAACTGCTTAAACAAACACTTATTTTTTACTTTACAGTAAAAGTAATAGCCTGTGAATGTCCCACTGCTGGGCTAAGGCCTCCTCTCCTTTTTTGAGGAGAAGTTTTAGAGCTCATTTCACCATGCTACTCCAATGCGGGTTGGTGGAATACATATGTGACAGAATTTCAGTGAAATTAGACACATGCAGGTTTCCTCATGATGTTTCCCTTCACCGTCAAGCACGAGATGAATTATAATCGCAAATTAAGCACATGAAAATTCAGTGGTGCTTGCCCGGGTTTGAACCCACGTTCATCGGTTAAGATTCACGCGTTCTTACCACTGGGCCATCTCGGCTTTTTTTAAAATTATATACATATATTTTGTTTGATAACAATTAAGTCATTGGAAACAAATGTATGGTATACGCCTAATACAGGAATTAATGAGTTTTTGCCTATATTATAATAATTCATTCTTTTATACACTACATAGGCATTTTTAGTTGGCAGTCATCATTCGTGGTTTATTTTAGTATGTAAGACTCTATGTTGAAATGTTAAAGATAGGCGGCACCCCTTTTAATATCAAAACTTTACGAAAAATAAAGTTACGTTTTTTTTTTAATTCAACTAACCCAGTGTAGTAAAATTAAAAAAAATAAAATTTTGGATACAATTAAATCTAATGACTGTAATAAATACAAACATGTATTTCTGTACTTATAAGAATACGCCTAGGTCTAAAAATAATTGACAATAAACCTATCTACCTGCCCGGGTTCGAATTTTAATCGATGTTGTGGTGGAAAATTCGCTATCTTATTAATAAAAAAACGTAGCATGTGTATTTAACAAGTTTTCGAATGCTTCATCAACCATGTGATACTCACCACTTACCCTACCGTCAAACACGTAGATTATAATATATGTTACTAAGGGTACATTTAGACAATGTAATTAGCTCGTATTTTTGTGTATTTTCGTCACAGTTCCTTATTATTAAATAAACAAATAATTTCACTATGTCGATTTATATATTTAAAATAGAAAATTTAAGGAAGATAATGTTATCTTATCTTATTTACCTAATAATTCACTGTACCCAACACGCATTGGAGCAGCGTGGTGGAATAAGCTCCAAACCTTCTCCTCAAAATTGGTAAGGAAGCCTTAAACCCAGCAGTGAGACATTCACAGGCTGTTACGGTTACGCCTTAGTGATATGTTGATAGTGTAACGATTTCAATAAATAATATAAAATATTTATTTTATAAGTACTAATAAGACCCCAATTGAACCTAAGTAGCCAAACATTGTGTCAGTAATACATTGATTATCTTATTATAAATCTCAATTAATATATATTATTTTGTAAGGATTTGTTACTTTTTAATTATTAAACTCACACGTGTATTATTTATGTATTATTATTATTATATTGCACTTCAAAGCTAAGTGGAGTTTCAATCTGGGGGAGATGGTATTATATTCAGATATGTTCTCTTTCACAATCACCAAACCGTGTCGGTCACTTTATACGGAACCATTCAGTGTGATACAGGGAAATAGAAATACTGGAAATTACGTTAAAAAATTAAACAATAGTACATTATATTTTGTTTCTCTTGAACATATACAATTTTACGACATTTGCATAAGTATTTAGATCAATTATTAGTATGGTCCGATGCACATCACATCATTTTACTGGTGGTAGAGCTTTGTGCAAGCTCGTCTGGGTAGGTACCACCCATTCATAAGATCAGACCGCAAAACAGCAGTACTTGGTATTGTTGTGTTCCGGTTTGAAGGGTGAGTTAGCCAGTGTAATTACAGGCACAAGGGACATAACATCTTAGTTGCCAAGGTTGGTGGCGCATTGGTGATGTAAGCGATGGTTAATATTTCTTACAATGCTAATGTCTATGAGCGTTGGTGAACACATACCATCAGGTGGCCCATATGCTCGTCCGCTTTCCTATTCTATAAAAAAAAACAAATGAATTAATAGTGAAGTTTGTGAGCAGCACTCCAAAAAATATTTCATATTATATAATAAGCTGTTAAAAAGTGTTACTGTGTTTAGTTATGAAGGGTAAGTGAGCTTGTGTATGTTTATGAAATGTTCCCATTTTACTTCACCAATTATTATGAAATTGTGTTAATGATTGTGATGAAATCTTACTGCTCATTTAGTAGTGTAGTTATGTCTCCATAATATTATATTTTCCAAGGTGTTTAAGTGAAGAAATGGTGAAATTTACATGTGTCTTATAATTAAATAAAAAAAAATGCTTTTTTTTGAAGACAAAAATGTGTCGTGGTAAGACTTCAATTAAAATATTTAAAAGCGTTTAACATTAAAATAAAGATAATCTTTAATTATAAGCTAAAACAATAAAGTACTTGAATTTTGATAAACATTTTTTTGAACGAATAAGTTTTAAAAGTTTGTTTTAATAAAAATGATTTCAATTAATTTTTTTATTAAAAAAGCACGATATGAAGATTCACGCGTTCTTACCACTGGGCCATCTAGGCTTGTTGATGAATTTAATTATTTATAATACTGACCCTCTAGAAGAATTACGTGCAAAAATGGAACGGGTGAAGTTCACAAACCTGTATAAATTGATTCTTCATAATATTCCTTTGTGTTTCCTTTCATAGCTCCAGCGTTGATAAATAATTTCATTTAGCTTACAATTAAAATGACCCTTACAAATATATTAAAAAAAAATTAATAAAAATATATTGACATATCTTTGTAACAGTTACCAGATACAAAGTACTGAGTATGGACGTGAGACTTTTATTCGCTCATCCGATTAGGATGGTATGCTTATAAGCTTTTGTAGGATTTGTTGATCGCGGCGCGCCCAGCCGCGCGGAAGCCGCCTTCAAAGAGAATGTCAATTTTTTCCAATACCACTTTTGTATCAAATTTGTTGTTTTCTATTGATATAACAAGAACTTCAAAATGATGTTATAATTTGTCTTATATATATTCAGACTTTTTTTAAATTTACAAACATTAATACATTGAAAGCTATTTATTAAATAAATATGTATATATATTTTAATTGACCTCGTTTCCATTTTTTTAGGAAGGCTGGCGAACTTACATTCTATTTGATGGTATGTGGTCACCTTTGCTTACAGTCATTTTCCGAAATATAAGTAATTTCAGACAATCCACGAATGATAAGCCACGAGCCATTTACCACGGGATCTCGATGTATGTTCCTTATGTTTGTGTTTTTAATCACACTACTATATTAACTTCCTTTTTTAATTTAAAAAATAAAAAAAAACGGTATGCAGTTGGCTAAATACCAGCCTGACGGTAAGTGGTCACCAACATCCTTAGACATATGAAGAAATATTAACCTTCCCTTACATCGCCAATGCACTACCGACTATTGAAATGTGATGTATTTTATGTCCACAGTCACACCAGCTCACTCAATCTTCAAACCGGAACACTAGTTATATACATAGTTGTGCTAATTGGTGGTAGAAATATGAGGAGTGCGTTGTGCCTACCAAGTTGGCCCTGCCAAAAAAGCCCTGCGATCAAGTACAAAACCGAAAACAACAATAGATAGCATTGGTGTTTGCGGTAAAAAAAAAATATGAGTGAATGGTACCCAGTCAAACCTATACAAAGCCCTACCATTAGTAAACAGATTCCAAATCCTCTTGGCTGATTTTAATCAAAATCTAACAATTTTTTGGATTATACATATAAAATAATGTCCTCCAGACCGATTTCGGCCACGGTGGCCAATCTCAAGGGAGATTAGCTAACTGCGCAGACCATATTGTGCATAGTGCACAAGTGTGTGCTCAAACACAGGTGAACTCTCTGTTCCCTCACTCTCATAATCCGATTGGACAGCAATCCAACACTATCGAAAGAGTTCAGGCGCAGGACTAACGGCTTTACTTTCCGAGGCACGTGTACACACTTCCAACTTCCAGACTCCGGGACGCTACTGAGAATTTTCTCCGGGTCCACTTACATTAAACTACTAGACCAACGAGGCAGTCAATTGTACATATACATACACATATAAAGTGTATTTACATTTCAAGTTTACCTTATATATTTTAAAAAGAAATCCATCCTACAAAATGAAAATAAAATAAAATCTAATTAAAATGAAAAATAAATACATTCCAATTTAACATTAACATAAGATATTTGGTTACGAAAACAATAATACCATATGCATACCATTTAACTTTACGAATCCGCCTTATAATTAACGAAAACGATCGAGAGTTTTGTCTGCTTATTTGTATGAATTATGCATGATTTCCACTGAGAGGAAAAACCACAATAAGCTAATTAGAATCAACAAACGCAAAGAGCAAACAAGTAATAGAACGTACAGAACAATCATAGGCGGTAACTCAATCACACGCCCACAATTCATAATAAAGGATCCTTTATCAAATTACAGCGTTTTGCACCCCGCTATTATGCGAAGAATCGTCACAAACGAAGCATTGTCAAGTACACTAGCTGACATTGTCTGCTGTTATCGCCCTACGTCGGTTTTTGCCGGCACTCTTCCGTTTTGCAATGATTGATAATATAGATGTGTTATTCGGCATTAATATTCATGACTATATTACAACTAGCTAATTGTCCCGGCTTCGCACGGGTATATATGAACAAAAATCTATTTTAGATAGGATTTGCGTAAAATCCGTTCTTACTGAGCGTCTACATCGGGAAGGAGTAACTGTGACAAATTTCAAGTCAATCGTGCGGCTAGTTTATTTAATTAATTAGATTAACATTACCCGACGTAGTGTGGCTTATATATTTTTTATCATTATACTGTTACCTCCTCCAAACAAGCCTGCAAAAATTTTTATGTATGTCTAGAAATATTTGAAATTGTATTTTAAAATGTTTAAGCTACTATTTATACTAAGTATATTAAGCTTAAACAACAATTTTGACGATAGTTGGAAAGTGTGTTCACTCCCGTGCCTCGGAAAGCACGTAAAGCCGTTGGTCCTGCGCCTGAACTCTTTCCGGTCGTGTCGGTTAGCCGTCCCATCAGATTATGAAGTTAGGGAATAGAGAGTGCGCCTGTGTTTGCGCACACACTTGTGCACTATAATATCTCCTGCGTAGTTGGCTAATCTCTCTTGAGATTGGCCGCCGTGGCCGAAATTGGTCTAGAGGACGTTATTATCATATTGTTTATATTTTTACCCTCATTGAGGCAACAATATTTTTGGCATTAAAATGCGTAATGTAAATAATTTTATTAGATCAACTTACATTCGTTATTGACTCGACCTCGCGCCCTTACAAAAACGTTATCGCTATATTTGTACAGTTTTTATTTTCACTACGACACCTAGACAAACAATGCTCCGGTTTCGCATTATTAAATATCCTATTACTGAGGACTTAAGGTTGATATTCGCGTTAAATTTTCTTTTGTGATAGAAAATGTAATGTGGTCTTTTATATCCAGAGTTGGAGCGGAAATAAGCTTCTTTGTGACACTATCGTATCGGATCGTCAACCGCTTCCTTTCCAAAGATTATTGTAGACGTCAGAGCAAATAAAATTTATCGTTACCTCAGAGTTTTGTTATTTTTAGTTAATAATATCTCATTAAATAAAACAATATTCAATATCACTATACACATTATATGTGTATACAGAGTTTTTGTAATTAGATATTTGTTTATCTTAGTGACGTCTCCATTTATCTTTTAATATAGTATTATGTATATAACGAAAATACATGAAAATGGATGCTTTGATATCCATCAATTAGATCACAAGGGTTTATGTAATTGTAAATATATAAAGTAGATATAGCTAAAGTCCCACAGCTGGATGGATGTACATAGGTGTATACCATCTCTCTTATTAGGTAGGATTATATTCGAAGCTCTATCTGTCAGGCTTCTCCGTTGAGGATGGTTTTTAACATACTATGCTGTTTTTTTTATTTTACTGTAAGTTAATATCGTTACAGTTTTTTAATAATCATAGAGTAAAGAACGTATTGTTGACAAATGAAACTTTTATACTGTTTACTAATAAGCAAGCAATTCTTGGTATTAAATATATACACCCATCTCATGTTTACATGATTTATTCAATAATAATAATAATATCCTGGGACATTATTCGCACACGGATATCTGATCCCAAACTAAGCAGAGCTCGTACTATGGAAACCAGACAACTGATATACTACATATACTACTTTTCTTTTGCAAATACATACTCATATAGATAATTATACCCAGACTCAGGACAAACAGATGTCTGTTCTGAGTAAGAATCGAGTCCACGACCTGCAGCGCGAAAGGCAAGTGTCTACCAACCACGCCAACCGGCTCGTCGTATTCAGTAGTTTACTCGTAATTACTTAAATAATAAAACAATTTATTATAACTGCCAATCATTTTCATTTAAGACTCTCAGTCCGCAAACACTCTACAATAGACAACAAAAACTCGGTTCCAACAAAGCGGGTGTCATGGCCGCCCGGGGCGACGCCATAATGGCAATTTTTCGCATACAGCGCGTTGAATGCTATGAATGCGAGATGTCGCGTAAACGGGCCGCGACGTGCAAATTTGTGTCCTTTGTGCCTCGCTACAGACGCGCGTGACTGGCATTCGATAGCCGGCTCTGATTACGAATGATTACATTGTAAACATTTTTTTGTTTTTTTTTTTATATGTCAGAAAATCTAGTAGTCATTAATTAAGGTTTTATGTAACATTTTCTTTGAAAAAAGCTTGTGGTCTTTTTGTGACATTGAAATAATTATAAATACTTACTACTACTAGTTTGTTTATTTGTTTGTTGCGTTGTTTCGTCATAAATACTAAACTAATCATCATGAAATTTTGCATACAAGCTGTCGCGGGTATAGAAAATACATACGATTTTGATTACCAAAGTGCATATAAATTTATAGACATTTCAAGAAAATATAAAATATTTTTTTTTTTTTTTATTACTTTTTTTAATTACAATAAAAATATTAATCATTAATTTTATAATAGTTACTGACATGTTTTCTTAAGAAAAATGCACCTATCGTCTATCAAGTTATGGAATAAGCTCCGGCCCTCAATCATAGCGATTTCTGAAGTTACTTTGTAGAGTTATTTGTTTGTGCGGCCCGTGCCCCGAGCGGACGGCGATGGAGATGGAATCTGAATTATATCAAACAATTTTGATACTTCTCTTATCATTTAAACACATTCTATGTATTTTCTATACATTTAAAATAGTTGCATGTCGGACTGACATAAAGTATACCATAAACTTTAATTCACATAGACCTGAAATTTGAAGGTCAAACCTTCCTTTTTTCAATTACTAAAAACATTTAGAAATATGTAGTGAATGTTGATTATAAGTGTAAGACTAAGTCAGATTGTAATATATAATATTAGATGTGATACGAATTATTATTATATATTACTTGAGAGTATCTGTCATTTTTTATATTAATTAATAATAATCTATATTTTTAATCTGGCAACAAGAACATTGACAGATACTCTTTATGGCGGGAAACTGATAGACTTTAAATGCTGTTTACGAGCATTGTGGATTACGTGTTGAGATCTAGTTCTTACATAAGAGGGCATCGTCTACCCACGATCTTCATTCAATCGATCAAAGTGTAATTTTTTAGCACCCTTGGACAAATGACATCTTAAATGTCATACTAATTCAGTAAGTTTCCATACATTTTAAAAATAAAATAAATGTTCGCCCTCTACGCTTAAAGAACTTTTCCTTCATACGTCAAAAATATTTAATTTCAAAATATTACGTATAACCAAAGAGTATTTAATCACTGTGTTTTAGTACATTATGTTTTTTAGAATGACCAAAGAGGATATAGTCAATTGTAAAATCTACATACCATGATTGTATGCCCTTTGCGTCATATTTCCAATTATTTTCTTATCTTTCGGTCTCTACATCGCGCGGGTTAGTCTATTATAATATAAAATGTATAAACACATTTTGAGTGGAACGTTCTGTCATTTGTAAATATATCATTTAGGCTTTAAGTTTAAACCTGCTGCGTCCATATTGTAAAATACATATGCGCCGAATGTCCGATGGTCAGGTAAGCGGTTCAAATTACTGAGATCGAACTGAATCACAGTCATTGTCCCCGTATATCTTGGCTGAATTTACATGAAATTGTTTCGCTGACTGTACATAGTACTGTGTGAATGTGGCTGGCGGAATTCATGACATTAATTCAATTGAAACTTTCATTTTGTTTATAATATATAAGGAGAAAATGATAATTGTCAATATCGTTATGATATTATTCGTTTTCTAATTTTAAATTACTTTGTTTTTATAATTCTTCGTGCATTTTTGTTTGTATAATTTGTGTTTGAAAATAAAATAAAATAATAAACATATTTCCTTTTCTTTTTTATAAGTACCAATGCTGGCGATGCTTGTCACTAGTTTCATACAAGTGACAGAATTAATTAAAAAAAAAAATCATCAAAGTTGCTTGCCGAGACTTACACCCGGAATCTTCGTTTAATATTCACGTGTTCTTACCACTTAGGCACTCGGCTTAAATTAACATTAATAGAGCGTTTATATATGTCATTGGAAATATACTAATATAATATGACATTACAATTCATTTATAAAATTATTTACTGAATTATTTATTTGTTTACTGAAAAAAGAAAGCCGAGATGGCCCTGTGGTAAGAACGCGTGAATCTTAACCGATGATCGTGGGTTCAAACCCGGGCAAGCACCACTGAATTTTCATGTGCTTAATTTGTGATTATAATTCATCTCGTGCTTTACGGTGAAGGAAAACATCGTGAGGAAACCTGCATGTGTCTAATTTCACTGAAGTTCTGCCACATGTGAATTCTACCAACCCGCATTGGAGCAGCGTGGTGGAATAAGCTCCAAACCTTCTCCTCAAAAAGAGGAGAGGAGGCCTTTAGCCCAGCAGTGGGACATTCACAGGCTGTTACGGTACGGTTACTGAATATATTTTTAGTCAAGTTTTATTGATGTGAACGCAAAACCGCACCGATTTATACATAAAAGTTTATATGTTAAAATGGTAATGTCGAATAAATAGTCCGAACATTCAAAGCATTATTACCTTAATTGACCGATGAAATATCACGTCTGAAATATTATTATAAACATAGATTAACGTTGTTACAGTTTAAATTTCAATTTGTCCGTCTGTGACCGCGGGCCATTTCAATTAGAGTTAACAGATTTATTCGCTTTTTGCTGTTTTATTTTTTAATTTCAGCTCAGTTATTTTTAATGATGGAATATGAACAATATTCAGGTTCAGTTGAGTTTAAATTCGATTTTCAAAATATTATAGTTAAAACTCTTTTGTTGAGGAAAAATTTTGGAGCCTATATTTTATATAGGTTCGTTAGGGCGGATAGGTGGATGTGGCAGAATTTCGCACAAAACATGCAACTTTCCTTACTATGTTTTCACGTGCACATAGAAACGTAGAAACTGGTGCTCGGGCTCAAATCTAGATTATTCGATTGTGCCACATATGTTCTACCACAAAACTATGTTGACTTTTTATCTAAATTATTATTATAAAGACGAATGTGAAGGGCTTAGGAGAGGTATTGTCGTGTGGGTAATAAATCAAGAAGATAAATGGTTTATATGGATAAAAAGTAATGAACATTCATATAAAACCATATACCTATTTATACAAAATGAAGTCATTCATAATATATTGTTTAATTTATTAACAAATATAATTGAGCCGGTTTGCGTGGTTGGTAGATACTTGCCTTTCACGCCGAAGGTTGTGGGTTCGATTCCCACCCAGGACAGACATTTGTGTGCATGAACATGTCTGTTTGTCCTGAGTCTGGGTGAATTATCTATATAAGTATGTATTTACAAAAGAAAAGTACTATATGTAGTATATCAGTTGTCTGGTTTCCATAGCACAAGCTTTGTACAAGCTTAATTTGGGATCAGATGGCCGTGTGTGAAAAAATGTCCCAGGATATTATTATTATTATTATAATACAATAAGTATTATACTGCAAATATAACGCTGCCTGTCTGTGTGTACATCTTATCGCTAACCACGTCGTTTTACTTATCTTGTTTTTTAAACGTCTCGTAATAATTCTAAAGCCTCTGATCAAAATTTGCAGACAGTTTTTATTTAATTTAAACGTAATTTGTGTTTATAATTTATCCCGTGCTTGACGCTGAAGGAAAGCTGTGAGGAAACCTGCGTGTCTAATTTCACTGAAATTCTGCAACATGTGTATTCCACCAACTCGCATTGGAGAAGCGTGGTGGAATAAGCTCCAAAACCTCCTCAAAAAAAGGAGAGGAGGCCTTAGCCCAGCGGTGGGACATTCACAGGCTGTTACTATAAACATAAATATTCATTATGTTGTTTGTGACAACAGGGAAATAATGTAATGTATGTATGTAAATTCAACACTTAACAATAAGTGTCTATACTTAATAAGGAAATTTGAATAATAATTAATAACCACTTTAGTCTATACCAATCATAAGAGGAGTGCAAATCAATTTTTACATTGACGCGATATCATTGGACGAGACCTTGAATAGTCTATGATATTCATTATGGTTTCGCGACATGGCGTTGTGTATTTCGGTGACGTCACTATCGGAATTTCGGAAATATAATTAAAGTGAATCTAAGTTGTTAAGTGGAATAGTGTTGTGTTATAAATAAAGATATTTTTTTACTGGTGGTAGGGCTTTGTGCAAGCTCGTCTGGGTAGGTACCACCCACTCATCAGATATTCTACCGCAAAACAGCAATACTTGATATTGTTGTGTTCCGGTTTGAAGGGTGAGTGAGCCATTGTAATTACAGGCACAAGGGACATAAAATCTTAGTTCCCAAGGTTGTTGGCACATTGGCTATAAGCGATGGTTGACATTTCTTACAATGCCAATGTCTAAGGGCGTTTGGTGACCACTTACCATCAGGTGGCCCATATGCTCGTCCACCTTCCTATACTTAAAAAAAAAAAAAACGATATACTAGTTAAGAATTACTGTTTGTAGTTAAATATAGCTGAGTTATTAGCAAATCGCTTTGTTAACGTTCGGAATTAAAATAAAAAGGTGTATTAATGATATGCGTTTTACACGATTGATAGTTCAAGTGGTTATGATTTAATTTATATATTTTCAAGTGTTCAAGTGGTTATGATAAAATTTGCTATTGTTCAAGTAACCGCTCGAATACGCTTGGAATATGAATATCCAAGGTTTGTTTATATCGAATCCTTAAGCTTACATAGCATATACCAATATATCTATGTAAGTATATGTTCTACCATTAATTTCCTATATACAAAGTTTACATGTATCTAAAGTGTAAAATATAAGTTTTGGCGGCGTTGACTAGTTAAATTCTTAATTCTAATAGGAAATAAAATGAGTTTAAAGAGTATATTAAAAAATATTCAAAGAAACTGTATCGATCGTTCGATTAAAACGTATGTAATTAGGTATATGATAAAAATGTGGAATTAGTGTTTTTAGATTTCCATAAAAGATGCATTGAATTCAATTGTAATCAATGGTATGATACGGCAACGGCAATAATCCCTATAAAAGAGCAATTTCTCGATAGAAACTACATTTCCAATCTGTGGTAGCTTTACGTTTAATTAATCTTATATAATGACAATTCAAAAGCGGTTGTAAAACTTAGTAAATAAAGTTTATTCTGCTTTAATTTTAAATGTATGCACATTTTAAACGACATAAAAAATTCTTTATAACATAAAAAAAAAACTTTCAATGTTTCCTTTGAAGACGTACTTCTATTGCATTTATTTAGTAACCGTATATGACTAAGTTTTTTTTAGTGGTAAGACTTTGTGCAATCCCACCTGGGTAAGTACCATCCACTCATCAGATATTCTACCGTCAAACAACAATATTGTTGTATTGCGGTTTGACGGGTAAGGGAGCCGGTTTAGCTACAGGCACAAGGGACATAACGTCTTAGTTCGCAAGGTTGGTAACGCATGGGTGATTTAAGGAATGGTTAATATTTCTTATAGAGCCAATGCCTAAAGTAATACTTCTGCCCTGAAGCTGAATGTAGCGTGATATTAAATAGCCTATTGCAATTGAAGAATTTGATATAATACTCATATACACGTATATATAACTAACTGCATAAAATATTTTTATGGCTATCATAGCTTCCCTGTAGTAGGTTAGAAAAAGAGGAAAAAACTAAGCCCTGTCTTAATCTGCTTCCCTATTACACAACTAGTCGGTAAGTTTACCTGCCTTTGAATATACTTCATCATTTTATTTTTCTTTACTGAGCTTGAGATACATTTTAAATGCAAACGCTGAGTATAAAAACCACTCGTAAGTTTTGTCTTAGATCCATATGCTTCTCACTGCCCTTATAACATATTCACTTATAATATATAAACCCTTAGTAGAAATTGTGACTTATTTGTTATCTGATGCACCTCTTATATAAATGATTTGTACGCTCCGAAGAGTCTACTATAATGAAACCTATTGCCACCTCTACAATTAGTCGCCAAAGGGTGTTTGTTTAAAGGGAGTAAGGTACTAACTCCATGGAATCGTACTCGGTCAGGATGGCTATACACTTCGTTTAAAATACATGTTTGTTAGTTATTTAAATTAACATGTTTTACTCGTAAGTGTGGTTCAAGTCTTACTATTGAATTTTAAGCCAGTTCCACACAAGTGATTGAACTAAAAATTTGCACACAGTTTTGTCTCATATTATTCGTAGTCTGACATATTTTTTATTTGTATCTATGGAAAAAAGAAAAGCGGTTTTAAAATTAGTTGGTTTGATATTATTTCTTTTATCTATATCAAATTAAAGTATAATCAATGAAAAAAAAATTAAATGTGACTATAATACACTAAAATAAAAATAATCATTTATCACACACATAAAAATAAAACTTAAGAATTTTTTTTTATATAAAAGGATTACCGTAACCGTAACAGCCTGTGAATGTCCCACTGCTGGGCTAAAGGCCTCCTCTCCTCTTTTTGAGGAGAAGGTTTGGAGCTTATTCCACCACGCTGCTCCAATGCGGGTTGGTAGAATTCACATGTGGCAGAATTTCAGTGAAATTAGACACATGCAGGTTTCCTCACGATATTTTCCTTCACCGTAAAGCACGAGATGAATTATAATCACAAATTAAGCACATGAAAATTCAGTGGTGCTTGCCCGGGTTTGAACCCACGATCATCGGTTAAGATTCACGCGTTCTTACCACTGGGCCATCTCGGCTTACAATACATATTACGTGTAATGGCAAATAATACATAAATTACAAAAATAATCTTTCAACTGTGCTATTATATAATTAAAAAAAAAATTGACAATGTCAAAATTGCCGCCAAAATTAACATATAACCGTAAAATTTGTTTTGCTTTAAATGTCATATAATACAATATATGATATAAAATAAAATTTTATTTACAATTTACACATAATATATATGTATATAAAAAATTAAACAAACTTTTAAAAAAAAAAAGAAACACCGAGAGATTATCGTCGCTTACAATATAATAATTTTATTCAATTATATTATTACTTTCATCATCAACTTTGGAATGTCTCTCATCATTGTAGGATTCTGCTTAAATCATCGTTCCTCACCTCATATCGATGCAGGAGTTGGGACGAGTTGTAATGCCGAAAAAAAAGGATTAATAATATCGTTAATATTATAACATATTGTAGTGTAAGTGTAGTGTGTAGTAAGTGGAGGTATCAAGGAGTCCAAATGGTTAATTCGCACAGAACTGATTCACGTTTTGAATTCATATGTCCATGGTCACCCTATAGGGGACGCTACGCCCGCGGGCGCTCCCCATCAGTCGTCACCTCTAATCGCGCTAAACGGGACCGAAACGAAGCGACATAAACTGCCATTATTGTTTTTTTATCGGCTACAATAAAACATTTGATCGCCATTGAGAATTAAAGTGTAAGGCTGAGGATTTTGAAATATGAATATATTACCATATTCGATTTATGTGTTTGATTCTGTTTTATAATTTAAAAGTTTATTATTCCGCTGATATTTTACATTTACTAAGCCATGCACTTAAATAATAAATACTATATAATGACTGCCTCGTTGGTCTAGTGGCTTGATATAAGGCCGCAGACCCGTAGGTCCTGGGTTCAATTCCCAGGTCGGGCCAATAAAAAGTTATTGGGTTTTTTCTGTCAGAAAAATTCTCAGTAGCAGCCCGGAGTCTGGAAGTTAGAAGTGTGTACACTCCCGTGCCTCGGAAAGCACGTAAAGCTGTTGGTCCTGCGCCTGAACTCTTTCCGGTCGTGTCGGATTGCCATCCCATCGGATTATGAGAGTTAGGGAATAGAGAGTGCGCCTGTGTTTGCGCACACACTTGTGCACTATAATATCTCCTGCGTAGTTGGCTAATCTCTCTTGAGATTGGCCGCCGTGACCGAAATCGGTCTGGAGGACATTATTATTACTATATAATAAAAGCGTGGAAAGTTGAGTTACGCATGCGATATGTGTAAATTTTTTTTATGATTATTACATGTAATACAAGTAAATATCACGTGAATGTTTCACAGCTTGGCTAAGACCTCCTCTCCTTTTAAGGAGAAGTTTGCAGCTATCTGGGTAGGTACCACCCACTCATCAGATATTCTTCCGCAAAACAGCAGTACTTGGTATTGTTGTGTTCCGGTTTGAAGGATGAGTGAGCCAGTGTAATAACAGGCACAAGGGACATAACACCTTAGTTCCCAAGGTTGGTGGCGCATTGGCGATGTAAGCGATGGTTAACATTTCTTACAATGCCAATGTCTATGGGCGTTGGTGACCACTTATTAACAGGTGGCCCATATGCTCATCCGCCTATCTATTCTATAAAAAAAAAATATCCCATCACGCTGCTCCAATGTGGGTTGCTGGATACTCATGTGTCAGAATTTCGGTGAAATAAGTCACATGCAGGTTTCCTCGGGATGTTTTCCTTCAGTAAGTAAAATCAGCTCATAAAAATTCAGTGGTGCATGTTTGGGTTTGAATTCGAGAGAATCTGAGAAGATTCACGCGATTGATGGAAAAAGTATAAACCGAACTTTTATAGAAGCTTTTGAAGTTCGTATATTATATACTTTTAATATTATTCAGAAAATACAAACAAGACTAATCAGCTTTTATATTTAACATAAATTTGAAAACATTTTACAATATACTGAAATTATTGAATTTTTAACTTTAATATATATTTGATGATTTTAATTTGATAATCATTTATTGATTTTGCAACAAAATACAGATAATATCATCGGGAATTCACCGAGCTCTCCTCATTGGCCGAAACTAAGCATCTGGAGCTATTATTCTGTGTTTATTCGCTATAATCGAGTGGTACCGGATTAGACTCCCGTTGTTTGACGTCCGCGTGACTGACTTCTCGAGGACCTCTCAGGAGCTTCGAGGATCTCTTGTAAAGCTACAGTGCACATGTCGCTTTCTGTTACACTTTTAATTTATCGTGAATAGGATGGGCTTGTGAATTGGATAGGTGGAGTTAATATATTATGAAGTACATTTAAGTTTGTTTCTATCTTTATTTGTAGTAATAATAATTAATATAATTAGTAAAAATATTTTATGGATATGTTTTTATTTAATTCATGCGTTAAATCTGCAAAATCTCACCTTAATCGCTTGTTGAGGCTTGAGGCTTAAACTGAAGTTTAAGTCAGCTCCACACAGTTTGTTTTGTACCAACTATACAAACAGGCAAAGATGGTGATGTTAAAGAAAAGCATATAAAAATATGTAATTGGTTGATTATCAAATAATTAGTAATTAATAGTTTCTTGTAGCTTATAGGCAAATTCAGCCTTTTATTTTATTTTTACTAATCTAGTGTGATGGAATAAGCTTTAATTCAAGATACGAAACCTTAGTAGCAGTGCTTTGTGGTTTTTTACTAAAAAAATAATTTATATGTTTTATAGACGGACGAGCAAATTGGCCACATGATGGTAAGTGGCCACCACCGCCCGTAGATATTGACGACGTAAAAAAAAATAACCATTCCATACTTCGCCAATGCGATCTTGGTAAGGGAGATGTTATGTCTCTTGTGCCTGTAGTTACACTGGCTCACTCACCCTTCAAACCGGAACACACTAATACTAAATATTGCTGATTGGCTGCAAAATATCTGATGAGTAGGTGGTACCCGCCCAGACGGGCCAGCATAAAGCCCTACCACCAATTGAAACTAAAATATAGGTAAGCAAAAATTATGAAAGATAATATCTGTGATCCAAATTTCGTCGTTCTATATTCGTTATTGTTATTGAAATAACAAAGTCAATTTATTAGTGTATCATTTTAATCGTAACTGAAACCTTTGGTACAAAAAAGTAGAAAATTAAAAATAATTCATCAATTATACATTGTTATATGAAAACGGGATAGTTTTACAGTTTAATATAAAACATTAAAAATAACAACAAATTCATTAACAATAATTATTATTATAACAAAACATATCTTAAGCTATTATGAAACGGAATACAGGCAGAGAATTAGCGGTTAACAAAACTATAATAAAATGAACTTAACCACAAATAATTGTAGATTTATTGATGGCTGATATGTATAGTATTAATGATGTTTCGATGCAACAACATAAGATGCTTAAAATAAGTAAGAAAAACGATGATAAGATGATACAGATGGTGCCATTATAGCGGATATATTACGCTGCAATATAAATGATAGTTAAATAGTCATAATATCCCACAGGCCACATACGATTGTAGCACCATTAGAAATAGAAAAAAATAAATAGCGAAATACAATATGGTTTAAGTCATCTGTGATTCAATATATTACTCTGCTGATATGTACTATCCGTGGACATTATACATACAAGAATGCAACTCTTTTAGGATGTTTGTAATAAATTATTTTAAATTTTGGGTTAGATGAATAAATGTACGATATGCGGACATGTAATTCGTAATTATTTTTAAGGGACTGATTTAATTATAATTCATTATTAAATATAGTTCTTTCTATGTTTTATGTATTAATTAATATAACATGTACAAACACGCTAGCAATTTGATTTGTCATATATATGCTCTCGTAACCACGTTAAAAAAAAAAAAAACAAAAATAATATTATACTTAATACAGCAAAACTATAATCTTAAATAAAAAAACTTACAAATAATTAAAATACCTATTAAAATAAATTATAATTGAAATAAAATACGTGTTTTTTTAAATATTTTACAAATTGACATAACAATGTTTTCACCTAACTAAGCCTAGGCTTTACTAAGTACATTTTGATAAAACTATGATATGTAACCTATTCGAGTTATATAAATTTACATTGCACTATTCAATGGGATTGCACGCAGCTATATGTACAAGATTCAAAAAATATTTAAAAAAATAACCCGAAAATATTTTTACATTTACAATAACACAACTAATTATTTCATAAAGGAAGACTTATTATTAAGTAAAAACATATTTTTTTCTAAAAACGAAATTCTAAGATTTTCATTTACAAAATTCCTTTATTTTTTTTTTATTAAGACTAATATTATCTGTTATTATTTACATTATAAAATGATTAGGTTATAAAATTGATATTTTCAATATGATTTGTATAAACTATAAAGTACATTTTTTGTACTCATATATTTTGGGCTATATCCCAAAACTAGATATTCATCGCTTCTCAGCCTTAAACATTTTTCAAGTCCCATTCAGTCCTCGATATTAACCATTAGACTCTATTATGTCGAACAACATTATAAATTAAAACTTATAATGACGTAGGACATAATAAATTTAAATAAAACCCGAATGAAGTGATCTCCCGTTCATCACATCATAAATCACAGCACCTTCAAGTACCTTTATTTATACATCCTTAACTCATTTAAAAATCGTATTGCACTTTTACACAATATTGAAAATTAAATACACCATTTAAATTGTCCCTCTTACAGGCGTCGATCGGCTTTACGTATCAGGATCTGCGTCATAAGATTCGATTTTTGAATTTACGATATAAATAAGAATTCACTCAACGACGAAGCACATGGTATGTACATTTAGACACGCGGTACAGTTTGAAAATTCAAAATGATATTTGAGGAGTCCGCTACAATAAAATCACTGACAAAACTCCACCACTAGATTTTTTAAATGCTGTCAGGTGTACTGTCTCTTTCAGTGGACGTTGAAGGCTGCTCCCAAAGCGGGTAAGGCCGCGCCGGGAGAGCCACCGGCCTTCATATAACGTGCTGGGGCGGTTCTTCGTCGCTCTTCATGAGGACGTAGGCGACGGGGCGTTTGACGTCTGGTGGGGGGGATGGGGAACGTCGTGGTGGACACCCGCAGGGGGACAGTGCGCTGTTATATAGCGCTGAACTGTATAAAGCGCCTCCATATAGAGCCTGCGAATTAGAAATTGTTCTTGAATGTCACTATCCAAATACATACGATCAAGTAATTTAACGATTCTACAATGTTATATAAATTATTAAGAATACATTATTAAAAAGAAAAAAATATTATGAACTCGGTAGCTCGCTTTCGTTTATTTTCATAGTTCTTCTATATTTTTTTTGCTCGTTATAATCATCTTTCTCTAAATATTCGAGGGCCTTTTTAATGCTAGGAAGAAACTTTAAGTATACTTCTATATTGCAAATGAAATTATTTGTTGTGGTAGAAATTTAAAACATACCTGTAAGTGTGCAAGTTCAGCAGCCAGTTTCCCATCGTCAGACGGAATCTTCGCGAATGGATAGAACGGGTATGGTATAGGGGGAAAGAGTGCTCGTCCCAGGTCCGACTTATCTGGTAGCAGGTGGTGAGGCAGTGGCAACTGCGGCATCGGCTGCGGCATCGAGGGTGCCACTAGCCGTGGAACCGGTGCCATGAGACCGGAGATGTTGAATCCGAATTTTGGTTCCTTTTTAACGAGTGCCTTTGGCTTTCGCCTCGGTCTGTACTTATAGTCAGGATGTTCCTTCATATGCAGTGCTCTGTTGAAAAGATGTAACAGTCAATAAAATTATCGAAATCATTAAATTAAAGTTAATAGGATATCTTATTTCCGAAGTTTTCGAACGAATTTAATTTTATTATTGAATTAGTTCGAAGACTTCGGAATAACAGAATCATTAACAGTCATATGATGATCGTTTTTCCTATTAAATAAAAATACGAGGCTGACTAAAGAAAATATCTGACAAAACATTACAGCAACATAAGGATTTTAGGCCCAGAAGATAATTATGAATACATAAAAATGATGATATTTTAATTCGAATTGAGATAAATACACAGAATTCAAATATATACACTAAAGAAATTAAATAATTATTTATCGTGTCAAATAAATGTGAAACCACCATCGGTTGGTTGTGGGTTTGATTGTGAAAAACCGGAAAAAAAAAACATATTATGCACGTATAATATCGACTACAGCTCTATGAACGAAATTGATTGACAAAAACTGTATCTTTTAAAAAGAAACGATGTATAGTATAATACTTTGCCTTGTTCATTCAAATGTCGAAATATTGATCACAGAAAGAGATACAACATGTTGTCAAGTCTAAAACTTAAATTGTGATGCTGGCTGATAATAAACTAACATTAAAACAAAATAAAAACAAGATACGCCAAAGGCACGGACAACACGTCTGTGTTTTAATTCAATTTTAGCCATTCTGAATTAAATTTTGAAAAACCTCCATCTCCGGCGGTTGGTTGTTTAATGTATCTTTTTATAATATCGATTAATATCTTGTTTTTTTTTTAATATCTTAAAGCTGGCACACTGTTGATTTAAGAAGTGGCTTTATTATTTCTTTTTAAATTATTTTAAATTTTATATATAATATAAATTTATACCAATATGAAAGCCTGATATTCAGCAAACAGCGTTCAAAAACCTCAGCATACGAACTATCATCCGCCCTTGGTCCATTCGAATAATTACAATCGACTCGCTGACAATCGCGATTCTATCACAAAGCTCGCATAATCGGACGCTGTGTCGACTGTTTCACGTAACTAAACGTCGTAACGTACCATAATTACGAACAAATTTAAGCTTTAATGTTATATAATAGAGTTCAATATTGATTGTTTCGTTATTCGACATAGTAATGGGTATGGAATAACAGTCGATTGTGACGGGGACAATGCAATAATCCACGTATTGTTGAATTGACATTGTTGTTTTAAGGGTGGCGGGCGTTCGCGACAATTGTACGCTTTATTGCATAAATAATAATGTTATTCTGCCCAGTGGAGTTTCATTGTGGCGTTTTGTTGCTAAACTTATAGCTTTGAATGCGATTATAAAGTTACGATTCAATAAAAATTTGGAGCGAAGTTTTAACTGTACCTGATTGCCGAGTGACTGAAGCAGAGATGGCCTAGTTGTTAGAACGCGTGAATCTTAACCGATGATCGTGGGTTCAAACCCGGGTAAGCACCACTGAATTTTCATGTGCTTAATTTGTATTTATAATGCATCTCGTGCTTGACGGTGAAGAAAAACATCGTGAGGAAACCTGCATGTGTCTAATTTCATTGAAATTCTGCCACATGTATATTCTATCAACGCGCATTGGAGCAGCGTGGTGGAATAAGCTCCAAACCTTCTCCTCAAAAGGGAGAGGAGGCATTAGCCCTGCAGTGGGACATTCAATGAAATTAGACACATGCAGGTTTCCTCACGATGTTTTCCTTCACCGTTAAGCACGAGATGAATAAAGTGTCTTATTGGTCGCAATATGCTTTTTCATGATGATCCCATGATTGGTAGCGCAGTAATAAATAGTACAATACAATTAATAGTAGATAGGTATATAAATTGAATGTCAATATTTATGTAAGGAGGTCAGTACATCCCATCGAATGTTTCAATAGCTTTTCTGCTAAAAGAAAAGAAGTACTTATGGTTGATGTAGGTAAGCATATTATAATATATATATATATATGTATATATAAAATAACCCAACCCGCATCGGAGCAGCGTGGTGGAAAAAGCTCCAAACCTTCTCCTCAAAAAGGGAGAGGAGGCCTTAGCCCAGCAGTGGGACATTCACAGACTGTTACTGTATATAAAATAATAAATAGAATATATAACAGCTTATAAAAATGTTTCTTAAATTATCCGGTAAGTAGATAATTTAGATAAATTGTTCTATATTTTAATGTCTCTAGTCTTAGATGTGTAAATTTTTTGCTGATATTAAGCAAAATAAACGTCAGGTACGTAAATGATGTATTCATATAATAATTATTGTATGGTTTCCAATGTTTATTTATTCATAAGTAATATCTGCTACTGAACATATTATCATTATTATATTAATTAAAAAAAAAATCACATAAGATATCAAAAATCATAAAAAACGTTTACGAAAAAAAACAAAAATTCGGGGTCGACGACCGTCCACTATCAATTCCTTCATTACTGTTTACTAAACAAACATACACGATAACGAAAACAGAATATCTCAAGAAAAAAACCTATCTTGTTATCGGACGTTTTTTTGGCGTATATTCGACTGACTTAATCGACTTCGGTAAACATTGATGCATCGATATGATTCTCGATATGAAAAGACGCTTTATATTTGTATTTTGTAGATATTGAGTGTCAATACATATTGGTTTTTATTGGAGGTTGGATTTAGAGGTGAATAATGTTTGGTTACTGTTTAAAGGCGAACGGACTACGTGTTAATATTATGTTCAATGTATGAAGTCTTAATCATTTTATAAAAGACCTACATTGAATAATATTGCAAGATACTTTTTTGTTCAATCGAAAAACTCGATTTTTCTTGTTGACATTCTATATAGAGGGCTTTTATATTATTTTTATAAAGCAGGGCAAATGTTTTTTTTTTATATACTGATTCAAACAATGAGCTATCATGATGCTGTTTGTAATTGAATTGAAAAAAGCGTGTTCCGCATAACTCGCAGACTGTGACAGCAGAAACACAAAAAAATACGCATACATTTTGGTCTTTGTTTTAAAAAAAAATTGTATATATATTCAATGAAGATAATAATTAATATTATTATGCCAGTACAATTTAAAAAAGGTGGCAGGTACGGGATGGATGCGGACTGTCCAAGATCGGGATGGTTGGCGTTCTATGGGGGAGGCTTTCGTCCAGCAGTGGACGGCAAAAGTTAGAAATAAAAAAGAAAAAAAAAATACATGTCATCATTCGTTTATTTGAAACCAGCGCAGTGAAACATCACTACAAAAAGCTATTTAATAGATTTTTACGTCAGGTAGGCTCATTGGGAATACTTTTGCTGGAAGTTTCGTTTTTCGCCACCGGATTATTGAGGCGCTGAATACTAATTATATACAAATATATCTCTTTAATAAACCTTTTGTTCGCTTTAACTATTAACATGAAAACATATTTTATTCTTTCTTATTTGGGCCACAACTTCGACTACAAAAAACAGTAAATGTTATAAAACTATACTTTATAAAATCCAGTTATTTTTGAATAACAAATACACGTATCGAAACATTCAAATGTACGCATGAGAACGTTACAAAAGATTACCTTAACAGTCATTTGTTCGGTCACAAATTTCATAGATAAAACGAAGACCGTTGTTTGTGATGGTATTTTATCGAACGATCAAATAAATGATAAAAAATAAGTATAAATGTAAATACGGACGCGCCTTAGAGTATTGTGTGAGTATTGACCGATAGCGGGGGACAAACAGTGCGGTCGAAATTAAGTTCTGGACGCCCCCAGCTACTATGTGGACCAGTGACACGTACATACACACGAGTGTCACTCGAGAAAATTTCTAAGTCGGAATATACGTAATATTTTTTCACTGAGCTTGGAACACAACTTGCGTATGAATCATTACAATCCTATTCACTTCTTATTCAGCTTATAGAAAACAATTTTTATTTTTTAAATATATTTTGTGAACTATTTATACGGCAATGTAGTTCCTTAAAAAGTAATATTCTTATTTAATTTTTCTTTGTAGGTTAGCAATTATCTTGTAAGTTAAGCAATCTTGTAAGTTAGAAGAAACTTTTTATTATTAATTGGAATATTGTTTTTTTTTTTTTATAATTTCATAACTGCACGTTGCTATTAAGCAATGTTTCTATATCAGCCAACTATATAAAACTGTCAATTTTATTGTATTGACATGTATTGACGGATCATTTTTATTTTTTAAATTTAGCCTTCTGATTTTAAATTAACGTTACAACTTCTATTACAGATATATTTCAAAATTTTATTAATTTTTACATTTTTCGTTGGTTACATTCTAGAAGAGGCGAATACAACAGTTACCTATGGAAATATTTTTAGATAATAACGAATAATCTTCAGTAAGTGCTAACACAAGTCATTCATTTCATTTGTCAGTCATTTGATAACACATTTTATAATCTTTAATATTTAACTGCTTAAATAACAAAAAACAATTTATAAAAATTTGAAAATTCATGCTAATATAATGATTGCAAAAGTAACTCTGTGCCTGTGTGTCCGATTTTGACGAAATTTGGTATGAAGTAAGCTTGAACACAAGGCATGATATAGGTTATAGTAGTTATGAAATTAATTACCCCAAAATTATAACACAAAGACTTAACTAACCAACGAACTAACTAACGACCAAGCTAACAGTTACACATTATAAATTGTAAATTAAAAGAAGGTAAAAAAATACTTATTATAAATAACAGTATGAACTCCAAGTTTAAAAATTAACCCCTGTTTTAAAATAAAAGCAAACGATTGTTGCAATAGCCCGAAAACTACTTTAACCATTCCGACGTATTCTAAGGTCAAAACAAACGGCATCCGACCGCGTATATCCGTTATACGTATCTTTTACAAAGAGCTAGACTGAAGGCATAAGCTTGTTTTTATAGCTCTGGCGCGCCCCGATAACGCTTCACCCCAACAATGCAAGATATTATTACAATAAGACCAGATAATTGTCTTTGGGTCTTTTTGAATTGATTTGTTATCATTGAGGATTTAGTTAGGGCGCAATTAGATATTCGACGTGTATGTACATAATAATGCGTTGTATATCATATTCGTTTGAATGTGTGTCGTTGTTGAAGTTTGATAAAGTTATACAATTTGATAAAAATAATTCATCAAATGCATACATATACTCTATAAGCTATAAATAATGTAATCAATGAAGGAGCTGTCGTCGCAGTCTAATTAAAATGTGTAATTGTTTTAAGATTATATCGTATCATCAATATAATCCTACAACGTAATGATGTTAAATATAACATGACGTAAATGAAATTAATTAAAAAATATACCAAATAGACCAAATACTCGGACAACATGTACATATACGGAGATATGTCTATATAAAAAAGTCTAAAGGGTTTGCTTTAACTTTCCTCAGCGATAATGAAGTTCTCTTGACCGATTTCGGTTACGGCGGCCAATCTCAAGAAAAAATAGCCAACTGCGCGAGCATGTTATAGTGCACAAGTGCGTAATATAGGTGCACTCTCTGTTCTCTCACTTATTCATAATCCGATGGGATGGCAATACGACACGACCGGCAAGACTTCACGTACAGGACCAACGGCTCAACGTGCTTTCCGAGGTACGGGACTGTACACACTTCCAACTTCCAGACTCCGGGCTGCCAAAGAGAATCTTCGACAGAAAAGCTTAACTTTCCTCAAAGACCTACTTACTTCTCTACCTAACCCAAAAGATTTAATCAAATTGAAAATTTTAGAAGTAATGGCGTTAAATGAAGCTGGAGAGTTTGTATAGTTTGTTTAGTTTTTATTGTTTGAGCTTTATATATTTGGCGGCAACCATTATATAAATATAATAATAATTATTATAACTTACTGCATCCAACTTACTATGATTATTGGAGCGTATAGCACGAACAAATAATTAAAACATTTTGTTATTTAAAAACAAGTGATTTTTATAATAGTATATTATTTGTATATGCAAATACATATTATTAATGCAAGTGTAGTGTGAATACATTTTTACCGTTCACTTGGAAGTATACATATAGGTACGTCCTCCTTTGTACAATAATTTAAGCTTTAATTGTACTTTATTTCGATATGAATTACAAAGTCATAGCAACTGATTATTTCATAAATTCGTGAATTGTCAAATCAAAGCAATCCTTTATTCAACATATTTAAGATTACAAGCCGTTAGTACATATATAACAGAAATTAAAATAAATATGTTATTGTTCTAAGAAAACTTTATATTAAAAACAACGAACTTTTTTTTAAATATATAAGCTAGCGCTGTTATCACACCTGATGGAAAGTGCTGATACAGTCTAAGATGAAGCGCGCTTGCTTAGAAGATGCCTATTCACTCTAGACTTGAAGGTACCCATATTGTAGGTGGTGGGGAAAACGGAGGTCGGGAGGGTATTCCAGATCTTAGCGGTGCGTATCAGAAACGAGGAAGCATATCTTAGATACATCAACTACATACGGGTGCAGATCTTTCCGATGCCTCGCAGTTCTGTAGTAAAAAGGTGAACGATTAAGTTCTTATATAACGTTTAATTATAAATATGCCGTCACGTTAGCAATTAAATTTAATTTTATGAGACCAACCTATTTTTTTTATTCCACAGATTGAAATCGATGTTGTGAGGGAGAAGCGCTGGCTCGATGTCGTGAGGGACGCTAGCATGATCTCACTAAGGAGGATGCCTTAGATCGAGCAAAGTGGAGGAATAGTTGCAGGAAAGCGGACCCTAGCGTTACTAGGACGGGAAAACGCTAGGCAGAAGAAGATTTACTTATAATCTATATTTCCACTCCAAAAGTAAAATATTTTGATCCAGATTATGAAAATTTAACATATGTAACATTTTCATATTATTCATTGTAATCAATTACGTTAGTAAACATGAATGAATTATCATTGATCTTGAAAGTAGTATCATCTACTATTTGACGAGCCGGTTGGCGTGGTTGGTAGAACACTTGCCTTTCACGCCGAAGGTTGTGGGTTCGATTCCCACCCAGGACAGACATTTGTGTGCATGAACATGTCTGTTTGTCCTGAGTCTGGGTGTAATTATCTATATAAGTATGTATTTACAAAAGAAAAATAGTATATGTAGTATATCAGTTGTCTGGTTTCCATAGTACGAGCTCTGTGTAAGCTTAATTTGCGATCAGATGGCCGTGTGTGAAAAATGTCCCAGGATATTATTATTATTATATAAGTAGAAGTAAGGTAACTTAGAATTCATAAATACTCGTATTTAACAACGACAAACTAGCGCAAGTAACACTTTATTTAATATTATAGATAATATTTCACGAGTAACTTTGTTTGTTCATTCGGTATAGTTACGCTTACTGGGTGAGTAAACAATGTGTATGGATTATATGCAACTTTAAATAAAGTAAGTAAAGTACATGTATTTGTTTTGCGTTTAAAACCTCAACCGCTCAACGGCTTAAAGTATTTAATAGATACTTAGATTCTTGCTGGTAATTTACATATATTGAACCGGTTGTATCTTTAAATTAAATCTTGTGAAATGTCAAATCAAAGGTTCTTGAATTTGTATATTAAATTGAATTTTTCCTCAGTTAAACTTTTGTGATAGTATTCATAAAATTAATATCTTAATAATAATAATAATAATATCCTGGGACAATATTCACACACGGCCATCTGATGCCAAATTAAGCAGAGCTTGTACCATGAAAACCAGACTACATAGGTAATTAAACCCAGACTCAGGACAAACAGACATGTTCATGCACACAAATATCTGTCCTGGGTGCGAATCGAACCCACAACCTTCGGCGTCCTACCGACCACGCCAACCGGCTCAAACTTACTTGTACTTGTAATTTAGAAATTACTAGAATGTTTTCAAATACCATATTGTGACATTAAGTTTTATTCTTATGGTTATATACAAACAAATAATATATATGTAATAGTAATCGAATGGGAATTTCAATATCTATAACGTTGATAAATAGCTTTAAACAAGGTAACAGTAACAGTAACAGCCTGTTAACGTCCCACTGCTGGGCTAAGGCCTCCTCTCCCTTTTGAGGAGAAGGTTTGGAGCTTATTCCACCACGCTGCTCCAATGCGCGTTGGTAGAATACACATGTGGCAGGATTTCAATGAAATTAGACACATGCAGCTTTCCTCACGATGTTTTCCTTCACCGTCAAGTACGAGATGAATTATAAACACAAATTAAGCACATGAAAATTCAGTGGTGCTTGCCCGGGCTTGAACCCACGATCATCGGTTAAGATTCACGCGTTCGAACACTATAAACAAGGCCAGAAGAATAAAAACTTGATACGATCAAATTGTATTACGCTAAAGTGAAAATATTTCGACACGATATAAATTGTAGATATTAACATATAAATGTCGCGTTGCAATACTAATTCCATATTTTATTTACACTATAGCATCGTATACTAGTTTTAGGCGGTTTTTTCCGGTTTTATTTCATTGTACAATTTTAACGATCATCAATATTTAATAGGTTTTTTAAAGCCTATTGTTTCCAATATAAAAAATATATAAATCTTTATCGCAGACATCACAACCCATATGTTAGCTATTATATTAGTTATTCTTATAGTTATATAGTTATATTTATGTAATACTGAGAGTACTTGTGTTGCGCAATTCAATATCCCAAAAACAAATTATTCAATTTTATTAAGGCTTGCAAAATACAGTTGGCGCTATCGCAAGTTTTACTCATTAGGCATTTGTATATATTTGTTTCATCTTAACACATTGTTCAATTTCACTGGGCGGTAATACTTTATGCAAGACCGTATGTATCACGTCTCAGTATTGTTGTGTTCCGGTTAGAAGGATGAGTGAGCCAATGTAACAACAAGCGCAAGGGATATAACATCTTAGTTCACAGGTTATATTATAGGTTGGTGGCGCAATGGCATTCTAGGTAACGTTTAATATTTCTTACAGCTCCAATGTCTACGAGAGGTGGCCTATTTGTGTGCACGCCTACCTGTATTGTATTTTTTTTAAAGCCACATATAAGCAAATAAAATATCATATATATGCGGGTATGTATGTATGTGTGTGTGTGCGTGTGCAAAATTGCTCCTAAACAAAGCAATTCAACTTTTATATGTATGTTGGCCATCCAATCAGATAGCGAGCTTCTTCTTTTGTACATTCATATAAAAATAAGAAAGAGATAAGTATACAAACATCCGTCGTCGTATTTGCCTGTTTATTTAATCCGTCTTATTCTCCCAGCATCCCAAATATCAAAACCCTCGAAATGTTTTTGTCTCACGCTGATATCTAGCAGGTGCTTGAATTGTCGACTTTGTGATAAGAAATTAAAAGTGTTTAAATAGTTTGTTATGAGACCTACGTGGATTGTTTAATTAAAAAATTAGTTGTGTTTCCCTTTTGTTGTTTCAACGAGGCTGTGAATAAGTAATAAATACTTATTTTTATATAACGGTTATAATTTAAACAGCAGCGTCATAACATCAGCAATGTCTAAGTCTTTTGTATATAATATCTAACGGCCTAAATTATAAACGTTGCTCTACTTAAAAACTCATTTATCTCTTTTTGTCATTATTGATTTGACATTCGATAGAAGAAGACACATTATAGTTTAACCAATAACTCGCTAAAAAGTTTATGAATAAGGTCGTAAGATTTGAAGTCTCGTATACACGATTATCACAATAATATGCAATATATGTGATAATCAAGGATTCTACCACTTTTTGTTGTATACTACATTGTTACTTTCAGTTCCCCCAGCTATTCTTGCGTTCACATTGTAAATATTGCTTATTTCATAAGAACGTTTCCCCGTTTCACATTTATTTATCTTTGTATCTTCCATTCAAACGCTCTTGACATAAGAGAGACGGCAAGGTCTTCCACATGCTTTTCAATACACTCGCTTCTTATATAAATGGTATACTCTAGGAGATCTCCTGCTAAACGGTTTTTATGGAAACCGTATTGGCGATCAGACAGAATGTCGTTGATTTGTAGTCGAGGAGCTTATGGTTTTCATAGACGCTCCATGTTCTTTCTGATATTTAAGTTATTGCGATGAGTTTATCTTTGGTTGATACACCCTTTTGTAAATGTTTATATATTTTTTGGTCTTGCCGTAAAGTTTTATACATTCAGACCTAACACTTCTTCACCTTGAGGTATTTGTAGATTAATATCTTGGTACATCAGATCCGTGGGATTTCAACTCGATCGTTTGAAAAATATAATACTCAATGTGAACCCCCCTCTATAGCATCACTATGTGCACCCGCTTTTCGGTATGTTTAATTTAAGTTATGATTGATTTTTTAGTTTACTTAATGGTAAGTCTTTGTAAGCTCACATATTCTACCGTCAAACAGAAATAATTTGTATTTGTATACAGCCACGAGAGATATAATATGTCAGTTACGAAGGTACAATTACAAAGGCACATTAATGATGTAAGACATGGTTATTATTTCTTGCAGTGCCAATTTCTATAGGCAGCGGTAACCACTACTATACTAAGCTACTTTGATGGTCCGTTCTTATAACGCATATGATACTAAGTATGAAACTCTTTTCAAACTCAGGAACAGACCGGCTCATTGAGTTCTGTCCGGTCGTGTCGGATTTCTCGTACTATCGGATATTGAGAGTGAAGAAATAAAAAGAACATTACTGTTTGCGCACATACTTATATGTTCTGCGCAGTTGCGTAGTCTCCCTTGAAAATGGTCGCCAATGTATAAATCGGTCAGAAGAACACCATAGTAAATAAACCTACCCAGAAGTATTGAACGTTCTTATTCCATTTCGTCTCGTTTGAATTTGTTTTATTTTTCAGAAACATTTTGTACCATATATTTTTATAATTTTTTTATTGGCTACCTATCCGACTTGGCATGGATAGAATAAAGGTCCATATACAACTTATGTATCGTACATACATATCACTCTATGGGTTTACGCGGCGCATGAAAGTTAAATAAGTAAAATATTTGTTATATATATATATAGTTATATATAATAAATATAATTTTTATAAATAAATAAAGTTAAATAATTTTTTCCAACATCGTTAACTATGATCGCCAAATTTCAGTTAATTTACAAATGTATCATACAATTTCCTTATGAATCACTCGCCATTAGTGAAAATCGTATAAAAAACGGTTTAGTAGTTTTTGAGTTTATTGCGTTCAGACAGACAGAAAGACGCAGCGGGGAGGCTTTGTTTTATAATATAAAGTGATTCTCATCACTATTATGCATACATATATTGTTTTCAATAATGAAACTCAAAATATTTTTTTATTATTATTAAAAACGGCCTAGCAAAGTGTAGTAATACATAAACTTTATAGTTAAGTTTTAATTAACTTCAAAAAGTATATATTTTTCCTTTTCTAGCGTACGGTAAATTTCATGTATAGTCTTAAAGTAAGTGACATATCTGTTACTTGATGTGAATTGGTTATCCGATGTGAAGCTCACACCACTATCAAATGTACCACAATCACAAACTAAATGTAAAAAAAAACAATTTTGTTTAAAACACAAGGTTGAAACAGTAACAGCCTGTTAATGTCCCACTGCTGGGCTAAGGCCTCCTCTCCCTTTTGAGGAGAAGGTTTGGAGCTTATTCCACCACGCTGCTCCAATGCGGGTTGGTAGAATTCACATGTGGCAGAATTTCAATGAAATTAGACACATGCAGGTTTCCTCACGATGTTTTCCTTCACCGTTAAGCACGAGATGAATTATAAACACAAATTAAGCACATGAAAATTCAGTGGTGCTTGCCCGGGTTTGAACCCACGATCATCGGTTAAGATTCACGCGTTCTTACAACTAGGCCATCTCGGCTTTTTGGGCCATCTCGGCTTTTGCCAAGGTTGAAAAGGTACATTAAAATAACAGGAATTTAAATAATAGAAAATATACTCCAAAGACACGGACAGACAAGTTGCCACTAATATCAATAGTTATGAAGGCTTTTGTTTCATTAACAAATGTCATCATGTTATCTCCTGTATTGCAGAAAAAAAATTCAACTCAACTTTATGTATTCAAAAATAATTATTTTGTAAATACAGTTTTCACGTGATATTAAGAATTGTTATTGTTAAACACAACACGAATTTAATAATAAAACCAAACTTTGGTCTTACTCAAATAAGATCAACGTCATCTTAATATGTATCTTTTATAATGTATTCCGTACAAGTTATTGAAGTAATTTGGAAGTATTATGTGTGTCTCAAAATATTTGGATTTATCGAGCACCGATTTATATTAACGGTATTATTTTCCTTATAAGATAATCATCAATCACACAGCGCCATTGTCTGTTTACATAAAATCTCAAAAATAAAATAAAATCTACAAAACACACGCATAGTCAGAATTTAAATGAATTTAAAATACAAAATAATATTTAAAAAAAAGTCTAATTACATAACGAAAGAAGAAATTTATGTTATTAAAAAAAAAAACGAAAATATATTTCACATAGTAAAGTGTAATTAAAATAGCTTTATTAAGCCTTGGACATATGCCGCTTTTTTCTTAGCGTTACTTTTAATATCATTTGCCATCATTAAAAGCATATATTTTAAAGTCTCAGGCCTTATGTCATTCTTATGACACACCACGCGACGAATACTAATTTATTTATTTATTAACATAAGAATTGCCAACAAAAGTAACAATAAACCATGAACAATAATATTTCGTGGCACTTATATACTATGAACTTTTAATTATTTCATCATCGTCTTTCATACAATTATATTAAAGCTTATTAATTTTGCTATATATATTTTGAAATATTACAATCATTACAAACACAATAATGATAACCTATACACGAATTTACTATATACAATGTCACTATTAAAAGTATTTTTCGTGTTACTTTAATTTTTAAGGTTTTTTTTAAATTAAAAATCTAGTTGCATTAAATATATCGTTAAATAATATATTTAACAAAAACTACCAATTTACCGTATCATTTTACAAATTAAACAAAATGTAAGTAATATTTTTTAGTCTGTTGGAATGTTTGTTTATTTGAGAAAAAACTTATTACTTAATTTAAAAAATCTTTATGAGATATTAAAAAAAAAACACTTTAATATAGTCAATTTTATATAGATAATTGGATAATTGTGGGCATTATTATTATTAATATTTTAAATATTTAAGAACTTACCGTAATCTCTTTGCTTCATCAATGAACGGCCTCTTCTCCATCTCAGTAAGGAGTTTCCACTCCGCTCCAAGCCTTTTTGAAATTTCTGAATTGTGCATTTTAGGATTATCTTGTGCCATTTTTCGCCTCTGACCTCTTGACCATACCATGAACGCGTTCATTGGCCTCTTTATGTGGTCTGACGGTTGCTTTCCGAGTGACATTTTTATTTTTGACAAATTTAAAATTGAATTTGGAATGGAATGTTTCAATTGGAATTTAGTCCGCAATGTCACTTGGCATTTTTATTATAGTTTTTTGTTAAAATATTTTTACTTCTAGTATAATTTACCAACACTAAAGATTATTTTTTTAAATTTTATTTTACTCAAATATAAATACAACGAGTGAAATACTTAAGCAACGATTGAAATCGTGTTTAATTCCCGCGCGCCCGTGAAAAGCTCCCGAAAGCTCAATGCGGCGCTTTTCTTGACAGTGTCATGTTTAACGCTCAGACCTGACCGGTTTCCCCCTCGGCGATTCCCCCCCTCAGAAACGGCGGCCAATCAGAGCGCGCCGTGGGCGGCCGCTGGTTCCAGATTGGCTGAGGCGCTGTCCGTCTCGCGGGCCGCAACAGGTGATCGTGTGTTCTTGTTAGCATGTTTATTAGCGAGATTAAATTCCTTTTTTAAACCGCAACCTTGGTTTGAAAAAGAAGCGTGCTCCGGTAATTGGATGAATTCGATTTGTAATGCGAGGTGTGTGCGAATTGGAAAATTGTCTTATAAAGTATATTGCACACGTGCGGAGATTGTAGTTAGTAAAGCTGAATACACATTGTATAAATAGATTGAAACGTTGACACGAAAAAAAATTGTATTGTTAAAAATATAAGTAAAACTGTTTAAATTAGTTTTATTAGTGTTCTACATGAAACATTCGATTGGTATCTTAAAAATATAATTTAAGCACATACTATTGAATTATCCCCTTGACGATAGAAATCTTAAATTAATTTTCCTATCTACATTTATCTATGTAGTATATATATAAAATCTCCCTGTATCATCTATTAGGTGCACCAACAGATTAAGTTTATCTGAGATTTATAAGCTAAGATAAACTTAACTTATAATGAGCTATTAATATTAATTCCATGGCAAGGATTGGCGTTCTACATATTTAGTATCTCATGATAAGCTGAGTTTTAAGTTTTTTCAAGTTTCTTGAAAATATAATTCCTGTCAATGTGGCTACGGCTGTTTCAGGAGAAGTTTCGTTACTTATTCCACCACGCCGCGCCAATGGTGGATACATATGAGGCAGATCTTCATTCGGCGCAAGGAAAACAAGATGTTTTCTTACATGCGGAATACGAGATGAATTATAAGCACAAATGATCATACAGTAGATTACAGTAACAGCCTGTTAATGTTCCACTGCTGGGCTAAGGCCTCCTCTCCCTTTTTGAGGAGAAGGTTTTGACAATAGGACAAATGATCATGCAGCTCGGCAATACGTAGTTTTTTCACGAAAACGAATTTGTTTAAGGCCATAATTTCGTCGAAATAAATCCTGTAATTATCAAATCCTCACATGCAGATAGATAAACGTTTATGTATATTAAGTTAATTCTTTAAATGATTTTTAAATACCGCCAGTTATCAATTAGTCCTTAACAGATATGCAACAAATAATATATTTGCATAAAGTCGTGTAGAATATTAGCTAAGATGTTTTTTTTTTTATATATAGAATAGGAAGGTGGACGAGCATATGGGCCACCTGATGTTAAGTGGACACCAAACGCCCTTAGACATTGGCATTGTAAGAAATGTCAACCATCGCTTATAGCCGATGCGCCACCAACCTTGGGAACTAAGATTTTATGTCCCTTGTGCCTGTAATTACACTGGCTCACTCACCCTTCAAACCGAAACACAACAATATCAAGTATTGCTGTTTTGCGGTAGAATATCTGATGAGTGGGTGGTACCTACCCAGACGAGCTTGCACAAAGCCCTACCACCAGTTTGTTGACCTTTGATCTTTGTATATAGCAAATTATTCGCCCATTAAACATTATACGTAAGATTTACTCCTTTCATCTTCTACTTTCATAATGATAATAATTTAATCTTGACAATTGATTTTTGTTACTGGAATCGTAACAAAGATCATTGTCAATGGAGACTATAGTTCGCAGCACACGACCGAACTTTCTATGACCACTCTCACTATCTATCTATATAGAAATGACAAAAACATTGACAGTATCAACCTTCGGACTATTAAAGAAAATTTATTGAATAGAAATGCAATAACATTTTACTGGTCCGATTCGCGATTCGAACCTAGGACTTCGATCTACAATCTTATAAGCTAGACAGTAGACCAAGAGTACAATTCTAATAATAAATACATATTTGTTTAATTTTTCATTTGTTTAGGATAAATTTGATTTAAAAATATTGGTTACTTATAAACGATACTTAGCTGCTGTTTTGTTAAACATTGATTTATCTCTTTCTGTCATTATTGATTTGGCATTCGAAAGAAGAGGACACAGCATTGTTAAACAAATCACCTTTTAAAAATCGTTTTAAAATTAAGTCCCATTGTGTTTAATTTTAAATATAATAATTATTGAATATTTTAACTTTTATTTAAAGTAATAATTTTAACTACTTTTACATAAACACCTGATCAATATGACGTAATGTTATTAGTGGTTATTACGTCATAGTTGGTTATTGTTATACATAGAGAATGTGTGGTTTCTTGTAATATGAATTTACATGAGACAGGACTAAAGGCTGCGGCGTAAACAATCAGCTCACAATACGCCCTAATTGAACTAAATTCAGTACTAGGCATTGAATGGACTTGATATTGTAGTTCTGGCTTTATTTATGAATTTGAGAAAGGCAAAGTGAAACACATGTATCATAACTGGCACAAGGGCAGTTGATATTTACTTTTAAATATATTTTTCAAGGTTAATTTCATTACTCGTGTGATGTCTTTCATTCGTTTTCACTTCAGGACATACTTATACATAAAAAAAGCTTTGGTAAGCTTGATCTGAGACTCAAGCCTACTTTATTTCTGAATTAAAAAAAAAATAGTTTTTATCACATTATCAATGTTTCATGTATACGGTACAAAATAAAATATACTGAAGCACGTGACGTTTAATTTCAGTGTAGTTTGGTTTCATTATAATGTCATTCCAATAGTAATAATTACATTTAAATAAAATCAAAATATTTACTATTATATAAATATTTTATTCAAACACACTTTTACAAGTACCTACTTATGAATTGTAAAAGGCTACCACCAGTTCACAATGTGGATTCTACCGAGAAGAACCGAAAAGAAACTTAGTAGTTATATTTTTTTAAATACAAATTTGTATGAAGTATAACCACATAGTTCCTACACGAGATCTAGCAATCATTCAAATCATGCATGTTTTTAGCTTTATTAAGACGGAAGCTTAGAATGATTATTTTATTTTTATTTTAGTATTAAATTTATGCACTTCCTTTTTTGTACAATGTTTAATATTGTTACATATATCATTAATAATAATGTCCTCCAGACCGGTTTCGGCCACGGCGGCCAATCTCAAGAGAGATTAGCCAACTACGCAGGAGATATTACAGTGCACAAGTGTGTGCGCAAACACAGGTGCAGTCTCTGTTCCCTAACTCTAATAATCCGATGGGACGGCAATCAGACACGACCGGAAAGAGGTCAGGCGCAGGAGTGTAAACACTTCCAACTTCCAGACTCCGGGCCGCTACTTAGAATTTTCTGACAGAAAAACCCCAATAACTTTTTATTGGCCCGACTTGGGAATTGAATCCAGGACCTCCGGGTCTGCGGCCTTACAGCAAGCCACTAGACCAACGAGGCAGTCCATGTATATCATATATTATTATACAAAAAATATACGTCAATTATATAACGTGTATCGAACCAACGGATCTCTTACCCGTACTATGGATACATCTTACCGCACCTTTAAACGTTCATTTAATTATCTTGTAATATCTCGAAAAGTGCTGATACAAATTGAAAAATGTAAACGGTGTTTTTTATTCACTGAACACGTTTGACATTAATATGTTGTCTATTTTGATAAGGATTAATACTGTGCGACAAATAAATTGAACTTAGGTTACATAAATGGGTTCGTTTTATTTTTAAATATAATTGATACTATAACCTATTTATAAAATAAAGTTATTTTATAAAGAAGAATAATAGCAATTACTTTTTTATTTTCAGGTAATAATAATATTCCTGTTTACTAGGTATAAGCATTAGGTCTTTTATACTAGTGTTAAAAGAATAAATAAATATTGAAAATAAAGTTTTTTTTTTACATATAAAACCAAATAATTGTATTAAAACGCTTAGTAACAATATGACTTATGTTTTACTGTACATAAAACAATCCGTCGTGTTCGTTCCAGCGTACATCGCCACAATATCGTGTTATGCACCGTTTTGCCGCTTCGCCGCCTCGCCGCAAGCGCTTCCATCGCTTAAAACACACGATACACTTTATTACAAAATCCTTTCAATGAAAAATATATTTTAATCCGTTCACATAAAGTGCATTTTTCAGTAATGTTTCGTGTATGTTGTGACATTTTAAGGTGATGAATAGTACATCGCCTATTATGTCGACGTATTGAATATGTATTTATATAGTATTGTGAAGTAATGGCCTATTACTTGGTAAGTGCTGAAATGTACCTACTTATATTTTTTTTACTAAATAATACATATATATAAAAAACAAATATAATATATTATTTATCTATTAAAGTAAATAAATTCATATATCTTTTAAAGTATGTATTTGTTAGTATTTACAAGATACATGCCCTATTTAAAAGATAGTTTATTGATAGTGTGGGTATGTTTTCACCGTGTGACGGCAGTAGCGAGAATAACCTTGTTACAGACGTGTTCCGATATCACTGAAAATATGAGATAAATTTTAAAACTTCACACCTTTAATATAACCATTAGAATTCAATAATAAAAGTTTATTTTGTAGTGTTACAAATATTTAATAATAATAATATCCTGGGACATTTTTCACACACGGCCATCTGATCCCAAATTAAGCTTGTATAAAGCTTATGTTATGGAAACCAGACAACTGATGTAAATACATACTTATATAGATAATTACATCTAGACTCAGGAAAAACAGACATGTTCATGCACACAAATGTCTGTCCTGGGTGGGAATCGAACCCACAACCTTCGGCGTGAAAGGCGAGTATCTACCAACCACACCAACCGGCTCGTCGTACACGTCGTACTCATATTTACAACAGATGTAAAAATATCTTTATACAATACAAATAGAAATATAACTGTAATAGACGTTTACAAAAAAATACTATAATTTAACAAACCGGTAATGGCTTATCGTAATGTGATAAAAAAATATCATTCGATACAAATAATTTTAGAAATGTTATAAATCACAACATTCTAAATTTAAATTGTACAAATAACGTAGCACAGCGCTACGCCGTAGCCCTTAAGTTACATATTACAGAGAATGCTCGATTTAGTTGGCCAATTGACAGCAACGAGGTCAAATTTTTTGACGTTTTTACATCATGTTAATTTCTTTTTCTGAAACAACATCCATTGTTTTCAGGTTGAATTTATTGAGGTAGTATAATAAGACAAGATCCGTTTCTTATTCTATCAAATATATCGCCATGAGTAAGCCATAGCCCTTGTACTACACAATAATTAGTTTTAAGCATTTTTCTAGTACTATTTCAGTTACACTTTATTTTACAGGACGTGATTAATAAATAAATAAGATTAATAATAAAACTGGCCAAGCATACTTCTCTAAATTGATCTCAATCTGTTTTTCTTCCTAAACATTTTACCATATGAGCTCATACCTGTCTCTGCTTATTTCTACGGCTGTCTGGTGGAGCTTACAATTAATGGTTTGGTAAATCAAAATAACATGTCCGGGCTATTCGTACAGACGTCATGTTTTTATTACTGCAATGAGCATAAACAACGAAAGAACAGTTTTCAACGTCTACAAATAGTATCTTCATATAAAAAACATTACAAGCGAAGACACGTGCAGAGCTAAAGCTTGAAGTATATATAAATATAAAACGATATATCTAAATACATATAAAAGTTAACAAGAAAGCGAGGAGCACAAAGCGAGGCGAGCGCCTTCTGTATTGAACGAAGGAAATAAAAATATCGTATCAATAGCGACATAAAGAAGTCTCGCGACCATCGCTACACACGTAGTAGGATATATAGGACTGAAGTTCAATCCCGACTGATATTGGTGTATTTTAACATTAGTCCGCCTATTGTTTCATTGTTTAATGTTGTTATTATTTTGTGCGGATACACATGTGGCAGAATTTCAGCATCCGATACGTACAAGCCCTATGTATTTATTATGTATTCTTTCACCGGCCAACACGAAAAGATCTATAAGCCCAAATTAAACATATGTAGTCATGTTCCCAAGTTCAGTCATGCTTGTCTAGTTTTAAGCCTCAGCCTGTTTTAAGTTCAAATAGATTAACGTGTTTTATCCATTGACCTATAACCGCTCTTATTCGTTTACAAAACAATAATTTTTCATTTCATTAAAAAAAATATGTATCTTTAGATTTATATTTGGATAGATTTCCTCATGTGGCGTATTGTATACACGTTTTATTATTCGTATCGAGGGCGACATTTCACTCTATTCTGTATCGTATTTGTGTTTTTTTTTCTTAATATTGTGAAATATCCTATGTGCCTTTTATTTACAAACATTAGGTCGCAAATCATATTAAATTTAATTTTGTATAATTATACTAGCAGTATATAAAATATAATATTATAAATATATTAAATAGGTAGACTGACGGACAGGTGGGCCACTTGAGGGCAAGTGGTCACCACCGCCCAACCCATATACATTTGCGCTGTAATATTAACCATTCCTTACATTGCCTCACTTATTTCAAGAAGGTTTTATTTTTTATAGAGTAGGAAGGCGGACGAGCATATGGGCCACCTGATAGTAAGTGGTCACTAAATGCCCTTAGACAAAGCCAATGCGCCACCAACCTTGGGAACTAAGATTTTATGTCCCTTGTGCCTGTAATTACACTGGCTCACTCACCCTTCAAACAGGAACACAACAATATCAAGTATTGTTGTTTTGTGGTAGAATATCTGATGAGTGGGTGGTACTTACCCAGACGAGCTTGCACAAAACCCTACCTGGTTCTTATGAAACAAGCACTATTTTTACGAATCTTATTTTACAAGTTAATTATATAATTTATAACAACACAAGTACTTTTGTCCAACGATATGAATGTGAGCAATTCGTGTTTATAACTCATCTCGACGGTGTACCAACACATATTGAAGAGATTTCTATGTGTCAGATGAAAATCTGCCACACGTGTATCGACCAACCTTCATTGGAACTGATTGGTGCAATAAGGTCCAAACTCTTCTTCTTTAGCTCGCTATTCATGAAATATGGCGTATTGTATCTTTTTTTATTTTTTGAATTAAAAATATAAAGTCATATATTATAGAAGCATGTTACTTACACCATGAATGTTGATACCACATCCATAAGACTAGTAAGATACTGGAGTTGCAGGGCATGGTTCGACCGTTCGGACTATAATTACATTATTTCGTGACGAATTTTCGACGAGATAACAGCAACCTGGATCAATCTGTACCTAAAAAATCCCTTATACAATATATACAAAATAAGTTTAAAGTCGTTAGAGCGATTTTATATTATCGAGTAAATAAACTGTACAAAAATCAATGTTTACGTATTATGTATACTCAAATACAATGAAAAGCGAAATCAATTTTACATATATTATGAAAATATAAATAATAAAATAAAAATCGTTGTATTAATAACAATCAATGTAATATATTTATTATATTATATTATATTGTATACACTCTTATATTTAGCTTATGCTCGAAATGAATTCAAATACATCTTAATTTTTTTTAGTTTTTTCAACCTTTTTATAATAAGCACAATAAACCTAATTTTATTTATATATAATATTTACATTATCGTAAATACATTATACGTGCTTAGTGTAAGTTATTCCAAATGCTTGGAAACTAAAAACTTAAAGTCGTTTACTTTACTGGTGGTAGAGCTTTGTGCAAGCTCGTCTAGGTAGGTACAACCTACTCATCAGATATCCTACCGCAAAACAGCAGTACTTGGTATTGTTGTTCGGTTCGGTTTCGGTCCGATTTGAAGGGTGAGTGAACCAGTGTAATTACTAATTAATTAAAGATGTAAGCGATGGTTAACATTTCTTACAATGCCAATGTCTATGGGCGTTGGTGACCACTTACCATCAGATAGCCCATATGCTCGTCCGTCTTTCTATTCTATAAAAAAAAACTTATGTTTTAAAGTAACAGTCTGGTCTATCACCTATCCTTCTCACGCAAGGTGACGAGCCGGTTGGCGTGGTTGGTAGATACTTGCCTTTTACACCGAAGTTTGTGGGTTCGATTTCCACCCATGACAGACATTTGTGTGCATGTCTGTTTGTCCTTAGTCTGGGTGTAATTATCTATGTATGTATTTATAAAAGTAGTATATGTAGTATATCAGTTGTCTGGTTTCCATAGCACAAGATTTGTACAAGCTTAATTTGGGATCTGATGGCCGTGTGTGAACAATGTTCAAAAAAAAAAAAAGGTGACGACGACGAAAGACGAGTATATAAGAATAAGATATCTGCGAGTTTCAGAATACAAACGTAGGGGATAGCAACCACTCGCCTCAATGTTTTCTACATTAAAGGTTTCATGGAATTGGATTATTGATACACCTCAATTCTCTATTTATTTCTTTATATACAGATGATGTGAACTCGATTTTCTTGGCACGTATTGCTGTAATAAATCTCAATAAACGCAAATAGATGCAGAGACTCACGGCGGACCGTTTGAAAACATAAAACTGAGGCTTAAAACCCGCAATAACAATAAGTTACGGCTTATATCTTCTTTATACTTTGCGAAATTGCGTTTACATTTTATATGTACTTTGTTAAGTTCCATATATCTGCCTCGTTAGTTTAGTTAGTAAAGATAGCGAGGTTCTGGGTTTTAGTCTCAATTTAAAATTATTCAGTTTCTTGTCAGTTTGGAAGTGTGTGGAACTCCATTATCTCCTAAAGGGACCTTGGATGGTGTGCTAAATTTGGTTAAACAAACCCTGACGATTTTACAGTATAATATTTTAAGTACGTCTTATCTTCACTCAGCATTTAACGATATATAGTTAATTTTTTTTGGTGGTTGGATTTAATTCAAAGTTGAATGAAAAAATTGTGAATTAACCAATGTGAAATTAAAGTATATGCATGAATATCCATGATTTATATATAAAATATGTAGGTATATCTTTAAACAACCGAAGAATAGCAATTTCAAAATTCGACAATGTTATTAAACGTATTATTAAAAAAGGAATTTTAATTATAATTAATTATTTGTCGATGGAATCATCTTACATTATTTATGAGTATAGCCTAATTATTATCCCGTTCCATACCTTGATTTCACAATGCATTTTTATTGATTAACTAGTTTCTGTCAGTGGTTTTGCTAGCGTGTTAGGTGGGTACAGACCTGAGTCCCCCGTCGAATGCTATATCCTTTTTTGTTCCCTGGCCATCCTAATGATCGGTTGAGTAGTTTAGATGTAAAAGCATAACAAACTAAGAAATAAACAAACAAACTTGCATATATCATATTAGCTAGGATAAAGTCTTATTCAATATTATTATCGTGTCGTTAATTGTAAGTACGACTTCTTCCCTACGACGACATTCGGGGCGGTCGCGTTTTGTATTTCACATTACAGCTTTATAGGATCTTATTTTCATAAATATGGCGGCTTAAATACACCCTTTATGTCGACCGTGATTTACAAAGAGGTCCGTGTTACATTCGAGACAACTTTACGAGTTCTGTGATAAATTGAAAAGTGTTTTTATTTAGGCTTATATTTGAATGTGTAGGAAGGCACTCTTAGCTTAGTAGGTACTGTTGGCTAAAAAATATTGATATAATATTTTCAGATAATGTCGAAAGTATATATGAATTGCTGATGAAAACCCTATGGCTGATTTAAAGGAATATAAATATTGGATGATAAAACATTTTACAAACATATTTTAGTCAAAAAACACGACTACGCTGTATCGTTTATTGACGAGAGCTTATTTTTCTTTGCGAAAATACCTTTGATACAAGACCGCCACAACCTACAAACCATGGAACAAGCATGGCAACCTAATTAAAGTAATTAATCTTTTAAATACTTAATCTGGAACATTAATCTTTGAGTCTTGATTAAATAAAAACATTGATAAGTGTAGCATAAAAATAGAAAAAAGAAGAAGCCATATAAATCATCCTTCAAAGGTCTGGGGTGCAATTTAGTTTCAATCTATTTCTAAAGCTTTATATGCAAACAACATGAGGAGTTTTCTTGAAATTTATATTATTTTTTTGCTCATCATATGTGAGCCAAAAAAAACTTAATAACACCTAACACTATATGCGCCTTTATCATTTGGTAAAAAGTAGATTTGCCACTAGCGTCATCTGTTTTATAAGCTAGTAAGTATAAAATAATAAGTTGTACACTAGATGACGCTACACGCGCTATACCTTGCGACATTAAATTGAGGCTAAGAACGAAATACGTTATAGTTGTTAGAATATTCAACAGATGGCGTGACTTACGCATTAATGTGTCGAGAATCTCCATTTGTAGTATTTAAAAGGAATAGAATATAGATGGCACTACTTGTTACACTATGAAAATTCTTTGACTATGGTATAATATTATATTGTGTATACCTTTTTAAAAAAATCTCACAATATATTTCTTTCATAATGATTTAAGTGATATATAAAAAGTAATTATTGACGGTAATAAGTTAGTTGTTAAAATAAAAATGTAAATATTATAACCAAATGAATACCTCTTTAATTCAATGACTATTTTTTTTTATTATAACAAGTCAATATTTATTCTGTGGTTTTTATTACTTTTAAAAATAATCTTATAACATAGTTTTTAAATATTTCGTACGCAAGATAGTTATGTAATATCGAAAAGACTTCCAGGCTCAAAATGATATAGGATACAATATTGCACAAAGCGGTCAGGTACTGAGCTATTCGTAACAGCCAAGCCTAGGTCGTAACAATCGCTGATCTATGGCTTATCATGGCATCAATAGTGCATTATGAGGAAAGATTAAGCCACACCTCAGCTCTACTATACGCAATTGAATGCTCAACTAATCTACAATTCCATTGCGTAAACACCAATACATTTGTAATAGTGTTATTTGTCTTTCGGGTTAATATGAAAATTTTATTGGTAACTAATATTTACCTTATTTAAATTTAATAGGAAATTATACCTTATTTGTGTATTATATAATATAGTAATAGATAATATATCCATGATAGTGGGTAGTTTAAATTTACCTTAGCTAGATAAAATAGGAATTTTGTAATAGTCAATCATGTATTTGGTTAATTCGTGAAGAGAACCCGGGATGAAAATAATTTTATTTTTCTCCTTTTAATTCGAAATGGACCGTTAGTTACAATTATTAATCAATGCTTTTGGATAAAGGTTGATAACAAGGTTGTTTTTTTTTTTAAACGACAGATAATCGTACAAACGTTTATCTTAGTTTCCGCTCATGAGGTATTTAATAAATAATCAGTCAAATTATAAATCAGCTCCGACAATATCCAATGTCAGCGTAACGTCTGACTGAGTTCTTTTACCAATATCAAGAAGTAAGTATAATGCTTGCACATTAAATAAAGTTATTTGTTTTTGAATTTATCGAATATATTTCATTTCTTTTATCTAGTTTTAATCCATTTCATCCATCAATTTAAGCTGGATTCTTAGTCACATTATCTTAATAAAGTGAGTAGTTATTCGTTAAGAAAAATAAAGGTCTCTAAATGCAAAATAAAGATCAGTCTGGCATTCAAGAATACAAGAGAGATTGTTTAATAGATCACTCGCAGGCGCGCCTCGCACAAAACATACAGCAGTATCATTTGACAATTTGTGAGCAATCAATGCATTGTCGCCGCTCTTTATTCAACGGCAAATAATACATGGAAAATTGTCATTCCTATTGTGCGGTGACCATTGTTGGTCTAATGACAGCGTTCAGATTTAGTCGGCTTCGGAACCGGTCATCAGTGCGGGCCCGGTCGCGGACTTGATAGCCTTTACGCGATCCCAATTGTTGGAGAAATCAGACCATTTATCGTGAGCTTGTAACAAAAGTTGTGCTAACACAGGCCTTCGGTCACTAGTTGCGTGAAATATCTTTTTCTATTAAGCTTGTCACTATAAGAATGAATGATGTTAACTAGCTAAAAAAATATATTTAAACTAATGGCGTATCCCATAGAAACTTCGCCAGCAAAATCACTGCCTAAATTGTCGAGAAATTCTAATCCTTATCACATCAAACGTCCAATGAACGCGTTCATGGTGTGGTCGAGATTGCAAAGAAAGAAGATATCAATGATGAACCCCAAGCTGCATAACTCGGAGATTTCAAAACGACTCGGCTTAGAGTGGAAAAGCTTGGATGAAACCGAGAAGAGACCGTTCATAGACGAGGCGAAGAGATTAAGGTTGAAGCACATGAATGATTATCCTGATTATAAATACCGGCCGCGTCGAAAGAACAGACTAGACACGTCTACTTATGGGAACCCAGCTTTATATTCCACTCGCGAGACCTTTGTCGAGATTGAGCCTCGAGTTGATAGTAATTATCAGTTGCCAGTAAACTACACAGACCCTCAGTACATGTATAACAACGTCATAAGTTACACAGTGCCGATAACTCAAGGTTCCTTCATGTCACCAATGAGGCCTAAAGAGGAGAATTTGCCGAGTCTAGATTTGAGGCCATTGCCGTCGATTGAGAGTATTTCACCCAGGCCTTTTGCAGTTGTTAATCAACAAATGATGGTGAAGGCATACCCGAATTTACACTACGTACCCGAAGATGTTGCAAGATTATCATATCATTACCCTTTCAGTGTTCAATAGATTGACGACACATGTTTGATGCTAGATCTTTTCTTTTTTTCGTTTATCATGAAACCTCTTTTAAAAGTCTTTATAATGAAATTAAATAATTTATTCTTAAATATAAATTTCTAAAAACCTATAATGTATTTTCAAAATGCGAACGAAAATATGTGGTATAAAATATGCAATGGTAGTTCTTTCAGTGTAGCAACTAGCGTTTAGGTTATTTTAAAACTAAGCAGTATTTAACTGAACTATTGTAGTTGCCATAATTAAACTAGATTTATAAATAAATTAAAGTAATCAATATTATTTGTTTTATTATTATTATAATGAATTAATTATTTAATTTTTTTAAAGTTATATTTTTTTTTTAATTTGAAATACATATGCAGCAGCCATCTTTCTATTATATTCTGATATTGATCTATAAGAGGTCGCTTTAATAACCTAATTGAATTCCATTTCGTTTTTTTTTATTTTTTTATTGTCACAAATTGTTTAACTACATATCTATATTTCTTTTAATTTATCTATTTGGATCTCCAACAGTTGTACATAACACACATTCAAATCACTTTTTACATTAACTTAAAACTAACTATGCACAACCGATTAAGGAATAATAATTTAAGGAAGGAGACTTAATTAAAAACTGCGCATCTAATTACAGTAATAATCTATTATACATATATCAAGTTAAATTGTACTCAGGGGACCAAAATATTTTCCACTTGGATTCCGTCACTTCCTCAAAGCATCAGAGAAAGATCGCTCACGAATGATTTGGCAGAACGTCACGTCGGAAGCTGTAGGAATAATGTACGCGAGATGACGGGACGTTTTCACAGGGATTGATGGAGAACTGTAATTGATTGAATGTTTACAGAAAGGGTGTCTGTTAGGGATTTAGATTTCAAAGGTTATTGTGATTGGATCATCATTTTAGAATGCGATTTCGTATTTTGTTAGATAATGGTCTGCTTATATTTTACGTAACATTTGTTTGATTTCATAATCAATATTTTTAAAGTAATTAATATGCCAAACAATGCTGTGGTTATGCACTTCGTCTAAATAAATGATAACTGTATTTGGTATTTTTTTTAAAAAGTAGTATTAAAAAGTAAGACCTCCTCTCCTTTTTGAGGAGGTTTGGAGCTTATTCCAACACGCTGCTCCAATGCGTCTTGGTGAAATACACGCGCAGAGTTTCAGTGAAATTAGGTACATGCAGGTATCCTCACCATGTTTACCTTCACCGTCAAGCACGAGATAAATTAAAAACACAAATTGAGCACTGGTACTATTATAGTATTAAAAAAGTTGTCCCTTCGTTTACTGTTCACGCGTCGCTAACTACGGCTTCTAATACATAAAATATGTACCCTGTGCCTTTAATATTGGCTTACTTGAAACCTATTGATTTATTTGGGTCTGCAACAGTTGTGCATAACATACATTCAAAACACGCTCTACTTTATATTAAAACTAACGATGTACAACGAACAGATTACAGGAGAACACACCATTCCCAGACACAATTACAAAAAGCGGTAACAAAACATACATGGTACTTGTAGAATGACTGGTTGTTGTTACTTACCCTGGAATTACAAAGTACCCCGTACAAAGTTCTTCACTTTTAAATAGATTATCTTGGTATGTTTAATAACAAGAGTTTTCTTTTATATTGTTAGACAGTGGTAACGCATATTAATTGTTTCTTTCATGTGACAATTAAATTAATAAAATTTAATTAGAACCTTATAAAATCTTTGAATATATAGTATAATAAATCAGTTAATTTATTATTAAATAATAATTAATTGCCAAGTTAATAAATAACGATAGGCAACAAACGAATCGACACGTGAATGAAAATCTTTAATTAACAAGATATTATTTCGTACAAACGTGTTTGCGAATTCGTAAGCGAGAAATGGGGTTTAATTAAATTGTCACGCTTCCCTTCGACCTACGCAGCTCTTTATCAAAACCGAAATTGTTTTTCTAATAGACCGTCTTATCGTTAATACTGATTTGGATATTATATATATAAAGTTGTTATTACAATGCTACGTTAGTTAAGTGCATACATTGAGGCAGTTCATACATAGCTACTGTCGTTAATGGTATGTAAATTCTGGTATGTAAAAGAGAGATATTTTTTTATTAATTTTAAAAACTTAATTGCCCAGTAATGTTTATGATTTTGTTGCTGTTTCATTTGTTACTAATATAATACATATATAAAAGAAAATTTATGAAAAAAATGTCTTAATATTTTTTTATTAGAATTATAAAAAATAATATGATAAAAAAGTCAGTACGGTAGAATTTGAACTTACTATTTTCGGTTATGATATATGTTAACCACTAACGCAGACGACACCCTCATCACGGCGACGGGACGTACCTTTCATGATGCGACCCGCCTGGCTGAGGTCGGAGCGTCGCACACGGTTGATCGGATCAGGATACTGGGATTTAGGGTCTCTGTAACAAAAATGGAGGCCCTCCTGTTCCACTATCCACGTCGGGGTCCCCGGGGCCCTCTAGGTGCGCTTATCACCTTCCAGGGGACGGCGATTAAAGTGCATTTTCAAAGTGCTGATTCTGGTTGGAAGATGGAGCTTCGGGCAGAATTTTGTCCAACAGAGCCCGAAGCTCATCAACGCCGCTGCCGCCTTGGACCGCCTCCTACCCAACGTAGGATGGCCGGAAACACCTTGCCGGCATTTATACGCTGGTGTTATGCGCTCCATGGCGCTGTACGCTGCACCCATCTGGGTGGACGCTCGTAACAAGGCTCTTTCGCGGAGACCGCAGAGAGTCATAGCGGTGAGAGCGATAGGTGGTTACCGTACAGTGTCATGGACGGCAGCGACACTTTTCGCGAGCGATCCGCTCTGGGAACTCCAGGCAGAGGTGCTTGCAGAGGTGTAATGGTTCCGGGTGGAAGCGAGGTCGAGCGGCGACCGTCCAGGATTGTCGGAGGCGGAGTGAATGAGGGCTCTAGCCTAGCGAGCCTTGATTCGCAGGTGGGAGGAGGACCTGGAGTCACACTCGGCAGGCCTGGCGACAGTGGAGGCGGTCCATCCCCACTTGAGTCGCTAGGTGGAACGGAGTCGCGGCACACTCACATTCAGGCTGACGTAGGTACTTACCGGGCACCGTTGCTTCGGTAAGTATCTACCGGATAGCGAGGCGGGAGGTCGCTACCTCCTGCCACGAGTACGGCGCGCCTTCGGACACGGCGCGTCACACCCTGATTGCTGTATGGAGGCCTTTCGCTGCCGAGCGTGATAAGCGCCATGATCGGTAGCGAGAGGTGCTTGAAGGAGATGGTCACTTTCTGCGAAAACGTCATGTCGCAGAAGGAGACCGCGGAGCTCCTGCTCCGCTCCTGCGTGAGAACAGTGCTTCCGCTGACCCGCTTCGCCGAAGAAGACAGAGGAGAAGACGTCGGCGCTATGCACAGCTTCTCCTACCGTCGTAAGTGTCGCCGGGGCTAGGGATCTCTTTACCCCGAGAACCTCCAAGAATTTGGAGGCCTGCAGAGGCATGCCTACCGTCGGGACGTCACGGTAGTATGCGCAAGCGATCCCGTGGCATCCCCCGAAAAGACGGTGTGGGTGACCGCTGGACTTTTTAGTGCGTAGTCCGGCACCTTCAACGTCGGCGAGTCCCACATATCCCACCTCATGTGGGGGAAACGCGTAAACGCGTTATTCCAGCGGAAAAAATAAATAAAAATATATGTTAACCGCTAACCCATCTAGATCATAAGTGATAAGGATATAAATTTCCTTAAACTATATGATAAATGATGATTAACGAATAAGAAATAAATCCGCATTATGAAACATAAACCTATACATATATTACATAATTAAAAAACTTAATATAAAACCTTATTTGTGTCCAAAAAAAGGGTCGATAGTTTTTTAACGTAGGTGGTAATAACAGCGCTATATCTGCTACCAATATTGTATCTTAAACAAATTGAAGCCATATCGTAGTATTTATAATTAAAACATTTAAAGCAACAGTTTAACCGGTCTATAGTTTTAATATTTGTTTCCTTTTCTTTGTTAGTAAAAGTTTATTTCGAAGTAATAAATAAATAATGGACTATTTTAACACGAACAACTTTAGTTAAGTAATTGAATTTGAAAAGCAAGTTATTCAGAAGTTTTTAATACTAGAAGATAAGCAAATAAACTTTCCTTTTAAGTTGTCACCTAGGCTTATATATAATTGTTTCATATTAATAATTTAATATAATTTTAAGTTATTTTATTTTTTTTGTGCACAAATTAAAATTATTGAGTTGGTGGTGTACAATTTTTTTGCTACAGTATTTTTTTTTGTTTTGTTTTATATTCAAAGCTTGTATTGTGATAACATATTACGAGACTTGAAACAATATAGCGATATAATAAGAAATGTCAGTATATACAATATACCACTGGCGGTAGAGCTTTGTGTAAGCTCGTCTGGGTAGGTACCAACTACTTATCAGATATTCTACCGCAAAACAGCAGTACTTGGTATTGTTGTGTTCCAGTTTGAAGGGTGAGTGAGCCAGTGTAATTATAGGCAGACTACTTACCATCATATGGCGCATATGTTCGTCCGCCTACCTATTCTATAAAAAAAATGTCATAAACAGGAATCATATCCTGCAATTATATCGTAGAAACAATTTGTAATACCCCAAATATCGACTACAAATAATAATGTAATTCATAATTTCAATGGCTTGGTCATTTTGATTTATAAGATAAAGCTGTCAAAACCCATCCTAGACTCTTTAGCGCGTCGCTGTCATATATTGCTGGTACTGAATCATCAGCGAGGGGAACAAAGACCACACAACTGTCTACGTTTACCCTAGATCCCTATAAACCGCTGCTCGGCGATAATCAACCGTATTAACAGTCACCTAAGACATATCGAGAACGCGTGAACATCCAAATACAATTCCGTCGAATAACTGGAGTATTATCAAGGCTTAGTTACATCTCATTTCGAATTACAAAATAGCTTAACTACACTTAAACGTACCCGATTTTGACCCTTAAAGCAAACAACAAAAGACGATTCTACAAAAACAGCACCCTAGAAGTTATGTATCAAGTTCCGTGTACACACAAAAGTGTCTAAAGTACTACAAAGCTGGTGCATACCGTTGTGCATACTAAAATAGTGTTTATCACAATTGCGTAAGATCGACCTCGTTGGCAAGTAATAGTTGTCACACCTAAGCGAACGTCATAATCGTCACGGCGTCTTTCACACCGAATACGAAGAATGAATGATGGATGAATCGCACAGAGAATCCAGCTTTTTCCTGCGTATGGTGGAACCAAATGACGATTTCAGTCGTAATATTTGATTTAGACGATTTTAATCCTTATTGCAATGAAATAAGATGATTTTCTGTTTCTTGGTGTGAATGTTAATGTTGTCTTCGTGATATCTGTGTACGTTCAAGCAAGTTGCAAATGGGCCGAAAGTTGTATGCGGAAAATGGGACGTGCGAAGATGTATAGAAGATAAACTGGAAGTATTGTAGCGCTTAGTTTAGTGCTTTTGAGTTTTTTATTTCTACCTTCTAAAGATTCAGAAACAAAAGTGTCCAATGAAAAAGTAACATACAAACATTTTAAAACCGTAATTTTGTTTGTTTATAGTCTAACTGGCCTTGAACGAATAAGATTAGAACTTACTATACCTCTAAATTGCTTCAATATGTGTATCGAGTATCGATTATATACAGCATTTTTAAGTATATTATATTTTCATAATTTACTAACTTATCTGTATTATTATATTTTAAGTCATTTCTAAGTATATGCTTTGCGCCTTTGACTTGGCTATTTGGTCTAGGTACAATAATTATTTATCCTACCATCGAACAGCATTACGTCATTTTTTTAATAGAATAGGAAGGTGAACGAGCATATAGTCCACCTAATGGTAAGTGGTCACCAACGCTCTTAGACATTGGCATTGTAAGAAATGTCAACCATCGCTTACATAGCCAATGCGCCACCAACCTTGGGAACTAATATTTTATGTCCCTTGTGCCTGTAATTACGTATTGCTATGATACGTTTTGAAAGGTGATGTATTTAATAGGTACAAGAATCAAAACATCTGGATTTTTGGTTGGTGATGAATTTACTATATTCATCATGAATTTCGAGAGATTTCTCTTCGTTCGACCTGGCTGTTGAACTGGGTCTCAAATAATATATCTATAAATTAAAAGTTTATTTAAGTATTTATTTAAAGGCTATATATATGTTTTGTAATAATATACTATATATTTGTTTGAACGCTTATCTAGTTGCGTAAAACCTAGGTCTAAGCGTCACGTCACGGCATTTGGACACGAGTAGATCTAACTTTGCCTGTTACACGCCATATTTATGCATTTGTTGACTTAACGACTTACCTCCGTATCGTTTTAAAGGCTGAAAAACGTATACGGTTCTATTCGAGGAGGCCTTTGTCGACAGTTTTATAAATGTGTCGTATATAAAAAAACACTTTTAATGATCTAGAATGAACCAGAATAAAAATATTCTGTTGGATAGAACGTTTAATTCAAGTGGAAATAATTTGAAAGTTTAAATAACATGTTTTTTTTTTATAGCCATAGAATAAAAATTAAATAAAGGAGATATGATACAATGATAGATAAACATACTATTTTGTATCTTATACCCATGTTTGCTGGTATGAAAAATAATAAATCTATATTGAAATGCCATGTTTTTAGGTACATAGAATCAAATAGATGATAAATTTTAATTTAAAGATTATTTGTGTTATATGTTACTCCACTAATGAATGACATAATATTATTTCATTACGATAAATAATTTTAAATTTAAGTAAGGAACGTCGTATCTCATTTTTCTTTTTAGGACCATTACGTCCGATGCAAAATAAAAATCATTTGCGAAGTAAATGAATCGTTAAAAACTCTGTTAGTATTAGAAAAAGCGTTATTAGTTTGGTGTTAGAATTGGAAGCTTTTATGGAAAGTAAATTATAAACAAGCGGTCGTTGAACTCGTTAACGATGACTTAACGTAATTTTTTTCCAATATTGTCCAATTATAAAATATTTTTAAAAATATAATTTAAAATAAGAAGGGTAATGCAATTTACGTAATTAGGAATAATAAACCAGTATTGCCCATATTAATTGCGGTTTCCATATATAAATCTATTTGAAAACCAGTATCTCTTACTTTGAACATAAGCTGATACTAGCGAATAAATCAAATTTGATATATTTAAGGCAATATGGTAATAATAATTTACTTAATTAAATAAAAATGGAACTTTTTAAATATAGAATATGAAGGCGGACGAGCATACGGGCACCAACGCTCTTAGACATTGGCATTGTAAGAAATGTCAACCATCGCATCGTAATATAACGTGTATATATATATCATTTGACGAGCCGGTTGGCGTGGTTGGTAGAACACTTGCCTTTCACGCCGAAGGTTGTGGGTTCGATTCCCACCCAGGACAGATATTTGTGTGCATGAACATGTCTGTTTGTCCTGAGTCTGGGTGTAATTATCTATATAAGTATGTATTTACAAAAAGAAAAGTAGTATATGTAGTATATCAGTTGTCTGGTTTCCATAGCACAAGCTTTGTACAAGCTTAATTTGGGATCAGATGGCCGTGTGTGAAAAATGTCCCAGGATATTAACAAGGATATCATGTTATACAGTTGTTGTAATATTATTTTTTAAATCTAAAAATAGGATGCACAGTGAAATCTATTTTAAGACGCCACGTGCTTTTTTAATTTTGAAAGTAAACTTATAAGTTACAAATATATACTTATTATTTATATAAAAGAACATTTATAAAGTAATTAAAAGTTTAACTAAAAATAAATAAACTAAAACATTAAATCATAAAACACCTCTCCTTAATAACTATATATTAAGTTTTTTAAATATTGTTGTATATTCTGCACATATAATATTATAATACTGATGAAATATTATGAGCTCAGTGCTACCTTGTGGATCTCCCGTCTTACTATAAACAAAAATGAAATGTTTTGTACAATACTAATGAAACTAAAAGCATTAAGTTACGGTGTTCTCTATTGTGAAATGAATAAAGCGGTATTGAATAACACTGAGCTAATTGAATACATTCGTTAATGGAGCTCTGATCGATTCAAGTATTGACTTAGTTCGTAATATTTGAACATCTGCCGGTCGGTTTAATTTGATTGTTTGTTTGTTGGCGCGATAAAGATTTGGGGTGTTGAAAATCATTCTTTATTTTCACTAAGTAACTTGTTTTGGTTTTTATGATTAATGGATAAATATAGATGTACATTATAATAAATATTCGTATATAATTGATAATATCATCCGCGCATGTAACTACAGAAGTTTTATTAGTTTTTTATTTGTGTTCAAAATTCATCTGCACGGCGGTGAAGTAAAACTACGTGTGGAAATTTGTATGTATGAAATTCTGTCACATGTTTAACCAACCCGCAATGGAGTGGCATGTTAGAATAAATTTCAAACCTCCTCAGAAGATCGGTAGGCGTTAGCATAGCAGTGAAAAAATTATAGGCTGTAATAAAATAAAGTATTATTACATAGGGTTCATATATATCCTTGTTCTAGCGTTAATAACAACTTTTTTTTTTTCTCGCTTGAAAAACACATTTATTTGTTTCCCTCACATGAGGTGGGGGGGTATGTGGGTGCACTCGCCGGTGCTGAAGGCGCCGAAATACCCACTAAAAAACCAGCGGTACCCACTCCGTCTTGTCGGGGGACGTCACGGGATCGCTTGCGCATACTACCGTGCCGTCCCGACGGTTGGCCCGCTTCTGCGGGCCTCCAAATCCTAGGGGGTACTCGGGGTACGGAGACCCCCTGGCCCCGGCGACACTCACGGCGGGAGGAGAAGATGCGCATAGCGCCGACTTCTTCTCCCCGGTCTTCTTCGGCGAAGCGGGTCAGCGGAGGCACTCTCCTCGCGCTCCCGCTCCGCGACCTCCTTCTGCGACATGACATTTTCGCAGAAGGAGACCATCTCCATCCAGCACCTTTCGCTACCAAGCATGGCATTAATAACAACTTTACTGAACTCTTGAATAAAACATTTTGTATGTCAAAAATAAAAAAAATATACTTTGTATATAAAGAAAGATTATTCAAATTGATTTCCACTAGCGAATTTGCCGGAAACAGTTTATCAAGTTAAAGTCAATCTAGTTCGATTTAAGGATAAACACATATAAATCTGATCACCAAAGTGGATTTAAGTGATCATGACCCTCTGAGTTATAATAAACATAACTTCTGTAACTGTTACACGCACTTCATTTCAATGAGGGTTGCCATGAATTAATTTAGAAAATCAAGACCGAAAAGGGGGAAATCGAAAGTATTTATCGATTGTATGTTATTGAAAATTAAACTAAGATTTAATTGTTAAAATGATAGATGGATGGAAGCAGTGCATTTTTTTAAATGATTATAATGTATACTTATTTATATAATACAAACAACGATTGGTGCTTTTAATATTTGCTTTAAATATACATCACCCTTCAAATCGGAAAATAACAAAGCTGAGTATTGCTGTTTGGTGGTAGAATATCTGTTAAGTGGTAGCTACCAAACTTACATAGACTGGCTTGCACAAAGCCCTACCAAATTTGGTGGTACAAAAGCCTTACCACCAAGTGTGATAGGGCTTGTGTAAGCTGGATTTAAGCAAGGGTGTTTTTTCACATATCTAGGACTTTTAAATATATTGAAAACCTGATGACGGACATGTCCTGGGAAAACAATGTTGTTGGTAACACCAATATAAACAAAAGCAAATATTATGGACACTCGCCTTGGGCATAAGTTCCGTATCATTTCACGCCGGTAATATATTTCCGTACACAATTAATTTCGTTCATCTTTATCGTATGTTTCTTGTGTCGGTTATTTATCCTTTTGTGTTGGGGATATATTCGTTACACATTTCTGTTAACTTTATTTCGTATATTAGTGACAAATTGTCTTTGATGGTTCTTTTATGTAAATGAGAGTGACTTTATTGTGTTCGCTAAAATGTTGAGTGCTTTTATATGTTTATCAGCGATGGTACTTCTTAAATGTTATTTAGTAAATATGTTTTATTGTTATTAGTTAATTTCGTCACATAAACTCGCATCACGCTGAGAGAATGAGTTACAGGTCTGTGATCGATTGATCATTTTTGAAAAACTATTAATTATGTCAGCGTCTAAAACAACAACTACCACTGATTTACATTTATGAAATAGCTGTGCATCCAATACGCTATCAGTAGGGCTATTATGTAAGAATAAAGTCGAAAATCAACGCAGAAAGCGGTCGTGAAATATGAGAAAATGATATGCGACATTGGCAATAATAATTATAATATTTCAAGAATAACGCATCAAAATAGTATATCACCATAAGTCGTCTGTCAACATTTCACGTGTGAGTAATGAAGTGAATTCTTTAAGAATCGCACTCGCAGGTAACTATTAATAGGCATTTTTAAAAAAAAATATCTTATATAAAATATTTGGGTTTTATTTCCTATCTTTCAATAATACTTCCACAGGATTGAGTGTATGTTTGTATTATTTGTGTACTCAAGCTTGTTTCGAATTTGTTGTGTTGTGGATGACGTCACTATTCGTCCCGTTACTATCAGCATTAAGGTAGGTTGTTTAAGCCAAAGTTCTTTAAAAAACTGTGGCTTATTGAATCTAACTTTGCTCGGTAATCATACACAAAAAACGGTTTGTTTAGTTTAAGGATTGTAGAATTGTCTACGATGCGTAGCTCAGAAGCTACTAACGGGTCAGACCGCTACGAGTAACGGTTTGTAGATAAAATTACGAAGATGGCGGAAACTAGTGTTTAAAAAAGTGCAAACGTCAAATAGATACTACTATTTGTGGTTTTCTTTTTCTATATATTAACCGGGCTTTAATGGACGTCAAAGGTCAGTTCATATTGTTATGATGCCACTAACATTACGGTACCATTTTTATGAAATTACTTGAAAAACTGGAGTGACTTTTAAAATATCTAACAAAAGAATATGTGTACTTTGTAAGTTAACAACGTCAGCACAAAGGGTATTAAATAACACTAGATCGCTTGTGAAAATGCAAATCCTTCCCGGCTCCTTCGTTGGTCAATTTATAGAGACGATAAACGAAGATTTGAACTGAGAGTAAGAATTGTAGCGCGACTGAATAGCCTTGATCATTAATAATAATCATTTGAAATTTATTTTATACGAAAACTTTCGTTGTTTTGTGTAGGTTTTAGCCTTGAATATATAATGATATCTACTCTTTAACGGATTACCAGTCCACAACCTGGTAGGTTTTTCTAGCCTATACACATCAACATACCAAGAAGTATTATTAATTAATAATATACATACATGTAACAATCATATACTATTATTTTTTTATATCCTGTATAAAAAAATATTGACACAAAGCTCTCTCATGTAATATGTATTCTATATAATAATAATAAGCATTATATGTTTCTTTTTATATGAACTTTATATTTATAATTTAGTAAATTTTATCTGCATGATTTTTTGAATAAACTAAAAAACTAAACAAAAATGTATTCAATCGTTACATTTTCTTTTAAATCATCAATAAAATTATTATCAAGTAAATGCAGCAACGTCCTTAGGAGAGCTACCGCGATTGAGTTAGCGACTTTGTCTCGTTCCATTCACTCGCACCAACGCTAAGTGATCGAGACCGAATGAATGGGATTGGCTCTAAAGCGTTTCACATTAATGAAGGTTTTATTCCATAGTTAGCGGCTAAATGGCTCATTGTCGGGTTATAAAGTTTTACTTAGTGTATTGAAAATTTATTACGTTTTTCTTAAGTGGCTTCTTTTACAGAAAATGAATAATTGTTTCTTTTTAATTTATTGTAATGCATTCAGATAATAAATTATATTAGATTTTATATTTGAAAATTGATTTAACGATACAAAGTACCTTTAATCTGTGTAGCCCTCGTTAGGACGTTGTTAATGCGGTTTTTACTGGTGTAAGGGCTTTCTGCAAGCTCGTCTGGGTAGGTATCACCCACTCATCTGATATTCTGTCGCAATACAGCAGTACTTGGTATTGTTGTGTTCCGGCTTAAAAGGTAAGTGAGCCAGTGTAATTACAGGCACAAGACACTTAACATCTTAGTTCCCAAGGTTGGTGGCGCATTGACAATGTAAACGATGGTTAACATTTCTTACAATGCCAATATCTGGGCGTTGGTGACAACTTACCATCAGGTGGCCCATACGCTCGTCTGCCTATCTATTTTGTTTTAAAGGTCGGCAACGCACCTGCAGGCATTCGGGTGTTGCAGATGTCCACAGGCGGTGCAGTCACTTTTCATCAGGTGAGTCACCTGCCCATTTGCCCCCTCTTACATAAAAAAAATCCGTACCTCGGAAAGGACGTTAATTCGCTGACTTTGCATCTGATCTCTCGATACGGTAGTGTCGGTTTGTCGTCCTATTTTAATACGTAAATGCAAATATTTGAGAACGGCCGTTATGACCGAAAATCGGTCAAGAGGACTTCGTTACTAATTTATTATTACAAATGTTATTAGATTCCGTCAAATGGTCCTAGCGTGCTTAACAAACGTAAACACAATCCACCGCATTTATATATTTTTATTATAACTGACAAAGATCCGAAACAATATTCCTAAAAAAAAATCCAAATAACTTCTCTCCATTTGATACAAACATAAAAGGGCTACGAAAAGGGCAGAAATGAAAATAATCCCCGCAAAGTATTATATTAATGCTGGGAAAGCATTAGGCGGCGGAAATGGTGGCGTACACGTAGCTTTGTCAGGAAAGTGATATAATATCATAACATACTTTATGACCGGCCCGCCCTTGGCGCAAAGACTTAAGATACAGATGTGTAGTGAGTTAAAAAAAATAATTAAATTAATTTCAAAATAAACAAAAAAAAAATTAAATTTCTACCGTTAATTTAAAAAATGTTTTTTTTTTTGTTTATTTCGAAATTAATTGAATACTTAATACTTAATTTAAATGTGTACAAAGCTGTTTGAAGTCTGTGCCAAGCGCTTAAAGAATTGTTAACTTTTTTTTTGTTTTACATAACAGGTCAGGCCGGTGTTGTTTATACTCCTCAGAGATGGCCTCATAGTAGTTCTTAAAGGGCAATCCTTTATCCAGCGATTTATATCAACCTTGTTTATAATCATATTATATCTTTGGTTATATATTCAATGTTTCAGTTTATTATATATATATATATATATATATATATATATTTAGTTAAATCCAGCAGCGTGGTGAAATAAGCGCAAAACCTCATTAAGAGAAGAAATCCTTTTCTCAGATGTGCGTTTATTGGCTGTTACATTATATTAAATATTAATAGTTATATTTTTATTATTTACCTGTGCTAAAATTATCTTATTATTCTTTTTGAAACGTATATATGTTCTTTTTTAAAATTACATATTCTTTTAATTATAATGATTTTTGTTTATGTATTTAGTCATTTTTGTGTTAACACTGTTTCCGTTACTGTTACGTATTAATATATAATTGATAGTAGAGCGAACTGTTTTATAATCTTTGTCAAATCTGCCCTACGCGAGACAAATCGTAGCTGGTCATTTGTCAAAAAACCTGCATCCGCCCACTGAAAGCGGTCATTGTTGATATTGCCACGTTTCCTAAACAACATCACCTTAATACAAACGCGATAAAGTTCAATATCGCATCAAACATTTTAATACGTTTGTATGACATAATGGATGAATGAATATAAAGCGTCTTTTTGAGTTTTGTTAAAAAATAAATCCGGGAGCGTTTCGCTATTGTCAATATTTACCCCTATTTTTTATTTATATAGATTTATGTGTTTTTAAACACATTCTCAAAAAAAAACATATTTTTGCAACCATATTTTACGTGATAATTGAAATTGGAGGATATTTGAATCCTCTGTTTTGGTACTTAATTAGTTATGCTGACCTATTCGTTTTATACATGACTCTATGATTATGACGACATTAGTCTGGCATCTATAATACATTTCATTTGTACTTTTAGTTTGCACTTAGCTTATTTATTTAATCACTAACAAAATATTCGCTAATACAAAAAATACTAATGACACAGTTGTTTAGCTTAGAACTATGTCGTATCATAATAGTATGTGATATCGACTTGAAGTAATACACGCAGCCATAACTAATAACATTAACTTAATGTAAGTTAATGTTATATGTTACGTAGCTTCCTACGTACAAAAAGATAGATGAAAAAAAAATTAATATGGTACAGAATAAATATAGTACAGGGAAAAAAGAAAACCATATATATAAATCAAGATACTTAGACTAATTGTTCACAAAAACATGTGTATTCTTCGAGAACAACACATCAACTATTATTTATAAAATTATACCCTAACCCAAAAAATTGCTTATTGTAGATTACAATTCCAAAAAATATATAACGATTTAATAAGATCACAAAAGTACCTTATTTACATTCACAATAGTTAAAAAAAAAGTCAATTTCGTATAGGATAAACAGATAATATTTAAATTTGTGATTAAAATTCATCTCGTGCTTGACGGTGAAGGAAAACATCGTGATGAAACCTGCATGTGTCTAATTTCATTGAAATTATGTCATATGTGTATTCTACCAACCCGCATTAGAGCAGCGTGGTGGAATAAGCTCTAAAACCTTCTCCTCAAAAAGGGAGAGGACGCCTTAGCCCAGCAGTGGGACATTAATAGGCTGTTACTGTAAACAGATAATATAATCTTTTTTATATCAGATAAAATAATTTCAGCATTAATTATAATCTGTATTCATATACAAATGTCTGTATAGGTAGAACATCTGATGGATAATAGGCGACAATATTTAGCAAAAGCAATGTAATTTAAATTTCATTATAGACTACTTTAAAACAAATAAATGTAAAGTTTTGGCTTTAAAATAGTTAGTCAAGAAAAAAACTATGAATTTGTTAAATAAAAAACCTACAACAAAATAGCAATATCGGTAATCGGGTAAAAAGTATCAATTGCTTTTTCTACTATTGTATTATTCTATACGATTCTGAGAGACATGACGAGGCTATTTATTTGATGAACTTATTTTTAGTTATTCTTTAAATTGGTTTAAGGAAATAAGTATTTTTGGAAACTGTTTCTTTTAGTTTTGAATTTTAGTTACAATAATGATAGATTTGTGATAAAATTCTTGTGCAATCTCTCTCAGGGGGCTTTTCAAATCATAAATCAATCGTAAATCTTCTATGTGGAATAAATATTTTACTACTTCACTAATTTAAAAACAAGATATATTTGTTTGTATGTAAAATAAGTTGATTAAAGTATATTATTTTCTAAGTATCTTATTAACATATAATATTTAACAGATCTATTATCGAAATCATGAAAAGGTTCGATTTTAAGTTAAATATATGATTTTTATTTAATTGTTTCAATGGACTTATTTAATAAACTGGTAGTAGAGCTTTGTGCAAGCTCGTCTGGGTAGGTACCACCCACTCATCAGATATTCTACCGCAAAACAGCAGTACTTGGTATTGTTGTGTTCCGGTTTGAAGGGTGAGTGAGCCAGTGTAATTACAGACACAAGGGACATAACATCTTAGTTCCCAAGGTTGGTGGCGCATTGGTGATGTAAGCGATGGTTAACATTTCTTACAATGAAAATGTCTAAGGGCGTTTGGTGACCACTTACCATCAGGTGGCCCATATGCTCGTCAGCCTTCCTATTCTATAAAAAAAAAAAACTTTCTTATTATTGTATAATTGTATATATGTAAAATTACGTTAAATTGGCTTAAAATGTTCTCATTTATTGTTATATTAATGATTTACACGTTTACATAAGAAAAATATATAAATTTACACATAAAATAGCTAAACGATTTCGTGACGGTTTTTGCTTTATAAATTTTAGCAGGCGTTAGTTTATAAAATGTAACAGCCCAAATAAAAATTTAATTGTTCCACTGGTGAGCAAAGTTTTCGTTACACTTTTATACTTTATATTTTAAAAGTAATTGCAACAGTAAACGCGTTACAAATATTTGTGTTTTAAACTTTAATGGCGAAAGAAACTTGCTGCAGGCAACAATATAATCAAAGACATAATGGTGATGTTTTTAAGAATATACATCGTGATTTAAATAGTTGGTACTCTTCATAAACAGTACAATAAAAACCTTTTAAGGATTTATTTAGATTGTTGATTTTTATTATATATAGGAAATAGCCTACCTAATGGATAAGTAAATTACACCTACAAGTAACAAAGGTATATTTGCGCAGACTTATATAAAAATATATCTATACGAGTACTCAACAATACATATTGTTAGTATATTCACGCGTTGGCATGTGTGACTAAAAATATAAATAATAAATATAAAGTTATGCTATATAATAATTGGTTAAGATTTTACATTCGAGTTCTGACTTTATTTTCTCTTGGTTCTCAAGAAAGCCATTCAAAATGTTAATGGAATCCATTACATTTCAAATTAAAGAACGCTTTCGTAAATACAATCGGTAATTACGTTTTGTACCGCAAAAGTAAAAATATTAATAGCGAAGAGGTTGAATATCCTCGACACTTGAAAAACACTTGAGGACCCTTTTAGAAAAAAAAACTTTACAAATACTGGCCGGTATTGCATAGAAAAACAATTGGAATCGAAATTCAAAAAGAGAAAACAAAAAAGGCGCGATTACATCTTCAAGTACCGAGTAGTGCCCGCGGTTTCTCATGGGGTGATGTTTTGGTAAAATCGCTAGAGGGAGCCGTTGAGACTAGGGTGTGTATGTATTCAGGCAAGGTAAGACTCTTATATATACAATTTAACATTCTTATTTAAACGAAAAAATAAATTAATAAAATAAATATACATTTAATTAACAAAAAAAAAAGAAATATTCGGTTAAAGGTTGTTATTAAAAATTTCGGAATTTCTTTAAAACGTAATTTGTTTAAAGTGATCTATTATGGTGAACATAAAATTAAATCACACTTTTAAAATACACTCAAAATATTTTACATTTTATTGTTGCTTATTAGAAGTCTATTAAATACTTCATATATTTTCTTTCAATTTCTATATTATATTCATTTAGTTATGAAATAACTTATCCTTGTTCCGAAGAAAATCTGGTCCCCACGATTTCCGTCGCCCGCGGCGATCGGCTCCCACGGGTTTGACGGCTTTCCGAGTACGAATTAGCGCTCAATTAAGCGAGATGATTCGATTTGCACCCTGTGTGACGATCCTTCAGTTAGTTGACCGTGATGAGTTTTGGAATTTATTGCTGTTTTTTTTTCTAGAAGGTATCGTTCAACAATTTTCCAATTGCAATGTTAATAAATATATAAATAGATTATTAATGGTAAACATAAGTATTTTAAGAGATATTTTTAAACTGTCTCAGAGCAAATGAGATTTAATTTATGGGTCTTGTGGTTGCTATTACACTGGCTTACTCGTCCTTATCTATACAGAGGGTGCTGCACTGGACTCTTTTACAAGTACACCTTTAAGAAAGATCCGACGGATAAAACTTTTCAAAAATGGTTCCATTCTTGTAATTTATAGGCATTCATAAAACAAACAATTATGTTTTCTTCTAAAACGTATCAATCAAACTAATAACAATGGCAACAAGAACTAAAATGCACTTATTCCGACTCTTCAGTAGGCGCTACGGGATCGCTTGCGCATACTACTGCGATCCATTAGCAGATCGATTAAGTTTGAGCTTCAGAAGAAGTGTCCGTAATACTTCTAAATGGTTAATTGGTAGTGTTTGGAACACAAATTTATATTCTTATCCAAGTTCCAAAAAGTTCCTAACAAATTTAGCAAATCCTAGCAGATTTAACATTAAATATTATTTTACCAAATGCAATTATTGCCTAATTAACTTACAAATTCTTGTACCCTATATATATTTACTAACGTAGTGTTTTTTTTCATCATGCAAAATTTATATTGACTAAATAACGATAGAAGATTACAGGATTGTAAAGTGTGTGTAAAATCTGTGTCGTTATATCTTCACACACCCATGTAATTATGACGTAATAAAAACTAATATATACCGGTTTAACAAATCGTAAAACAAATAGGAACGAATAAATACAGTAATGTCATCGTGTCATCGATTATACGGCATTAAAAGGTCATTGCTACTGTCAGACTGACATTTCAACGTGCATTAAAACTATAGTATTTCAATAATAGAATACCTACCATAGATTAAAAAAGTAAATAAGTACATTTCATTAACCGAGTAGATAAGGACTTTCATCCAACAGTTCAGCCTGTGGATATACAATTGGCAAGTTGTTATCTGGACGTAATGTCAAACTGTCCGGTTTTCGTATTACGTTACATTTTCTCTGTCACGTCGCTTCCGATGCGTTCTTTTTAATGTGTATTTTGTTTAAAAAATATTTCATCTATTACATTATTAACATAAGTATATGTTATACCAAAATATAAAATAACATCAGTATGAATATTTGGCTTTCGGAAATTCGACCAGTAATACCGTATATAAATATATATATTTTAAGGCTAATAAATTTAATCAAATATTTGTTCAAAATAGATCAAATACTATTTTTCTTTTTTGGACTATCCTCTACATAATATTAAAAATTTGGTAATTCATTAAATTTGAGTTTTAGAGCTGACTCCGGCTTATTCCTTTACTGTGTGCGTATTTTCAAATATTTTCCATCTGCGTTGATTACACAAAATCATATGTGTATAGTCTATTCCAATCGAACAAATAAAGATAAACAAACATTAGAATGTGAAATATTCCATGCGTTTTGCTAATAGCTGTGTTATATTTTGCACTACAGATTTTAATTAATAGGTATATCTTTATTTATAATACAAAACTGTCCGACTCAACTAGTTATATTCACTTTTAATTTACATCCGAAGCTCCGAGCAATTTTACCGACATTCAAGACGCCATTTTTTCGCAAATCGTTAATAATAATCATAGATTATTTAATATCTCTACAATAACCTCCCTGGAGGTGGGCGCTAATGGCTGCAACACAGTCGATGACTAATGTAGCTGTTAACAGCTACACACCATCACAACACATAACGATTACAACAATCACATTTGTTAATGTTAACTTTTTAATGTTTCAATAAAAAAAATAAAAAAAAAATATATCGTGTCAATTCAATGTCAATGTTGTCTATTGTCTTCACTAGCTCGTCTGGGTAGGTACCACCCACTTATCAGATATTCTACCGCAAAATAGCAGTACTTGGTATTGTTGTGTTCCGGTTTGAAGGGTGAGTGAGCCAGTGTAATTACAGGCACAAGGGACATAACATCTTAGGTCCCAAGGTTGGTGACGCATTGGCGATGTAAGCGATGATTACCATTTCTTACAATAGCAATGTCTATGAGCGTTGGTGATCAGGTGGCCCATATGCTCGTCCGCCTTCCTATACTTTAAAAAACAAAAAAAACTCCTCCTGTGGTTGGAATTGTACTTGTTACCTTCAGTTCTTCTGGTTCTAAAGATAATGTTCTTCTAATTATACAGTGCGAGGCGTAAATGATTTGATATTGGAAGTAATATGTTGTTAATATTTTTATAAAGGAATATAAAATATTATTTTTAAAATAATAATATGAGATTGAGAATAATTCATAAGTCCTTTTAAATTTAGAAGAAATTTGTCAATTGTTCCCTGTTATATTGATATTTATATAAAAAATAATGTGTTCATTTATTTACCACATAAAATTAAACCAAACCGGACACAATTTATCCCATAATGAAAGTTGATGTATCGATAACGCTAATATCATTACAGTCATAATAGTAATAAATATCGATTACAGAGCCAGTATGAGCACTCGAGTCGAGTGCCTTCCCCTAACATCGGTATGAGAACTGTACTCGACTTGGCTATTGTTTTTCAAACCCTTTGTTAACAATTCCTATTAACAAGGCGATCTGATAACAGACTTGTTTTTGTTCTGCTCTGTTTGTAAACTTTGTATTTAATCCGAGATGCCGTTGATAAGGGATTAGTTCGCTACTGTTTTGTTCCGAACCGGTTCAAAAGGTTTCTTCGCCGGCCGATATGTACGTTCAGATCTTTGGTGATTTATCGCTAACACAATAATATCTCACGGACAACATATATAGACCTTTCCTATTGGTCACACGTTCGAATGTTCTAATTTCAAATTTCTCATTCAATTTGCTCGCTGATTTTATAAAATACTAGCTACCGGTCCCGGTCTATATAGATCGCTTATATCATAATACATTTGACTAATATATAATATATGCGGCATACATCAAAGCTCCAAACATTTATCGTCATATTTCAGTCAATTTTCACAAAACCTTAATAAATTATACACTTAAACCTTAATCATGAACCATTCTATCTTTTGATAAAAAACGTATGAAAATCCATTACGCAGTTTTTTTGAGTTTATCGTGTTAACTCAGAGCGTCCGCGTCTGTACGCGGCGGTGGCTTTGTTTTGTAATATGTAGTGATAACGGTTTTTCGATAATTATAAAAGAGTTGTATGTCATTTTATATTAGAATAAAGATTTATTAAGTGTAAAAGACGTATTGGGGCATGAAGCTGACTATAAATTAGCTATTCATGGCCCGTAATACTGCGCTTACTGGTACACCAATTTGTTTCATAGAGATTTGTAAACTACGCGTCCATTGTGTGAAGCCGAATAATATAAGTGGTTTAATTAACAATATAAATTTATAAATGACTGATTTAAAAATGCTGATAGGATTCTACTTGATTATAGTATATTTTAATTTCACATATACTTAGCATAAGTGTTTTTGTAGGCCGTTATTTTATTTGTAATTTTAACAAGGCTTTGAAAATAATTGTTACAAGTAAAAATGCTTTGTTAAGATAAAACAAAGATAGTCATAAACTATTACAAACAAAACAGATGAAATCAAACGAAACAGATTACAAAGAAAAAAATGACCACTACACTTGATTGAATGAGCATTACTTCTCTGTATATCCTGCGGTACAATGATTAAGAAATGAATTACTTTTATCGTATCTTACAGCAATGCAAACGCGCCAAAACATAATCCGAGGTGCCGCGTGTGAAAACAGGCAATTTTGTCGCGAACACGCCCGTATTGTGTCAGCAGCAGTTCGATTTGTTGCCATAAATACGTCACATATTACACCGTGATTAGTACGGGGGCGGGTTTGGGTGGTGGGAAATGCGAGATGAGATTGTTGTACTAAACACTGTTATTAGCCTTTTGTCTGTAACCGCTTGACGTTCAATAAAAACTTTGAATTGTTGTGTTGCTTCATTAGACTTACGTAATGTATGGTTTTATTTGTGCTTTCTATTTGAATATACTACGGTTGAAATTAAAGCAATAGTATTTTATTAATCGTCTTTTATTTCAGTACACGAACGAACCTGAAGTTACAAGAGCAATTGTACGAACAAAGATGAAATTATTTCTATTAATAATACAATATAATTGTATTGAAAACACAACTTATTTAGATTTTATTTTGTATGAAACTATTAAAAAACGAAAATTAATTTTGACACGTAGGTATGTTATATCGTTTAATATAACAGTTTAAGTTACAAATATCAACATCTCCACGTTTCGAAACGACCGCATACATCAGCCTGTCCGAAGCTATTTGCATTGATCCGTTAACCGGATTTGTCCGGTTTCGGGTGGATCCGGGGCCGGTTATATCCGGATTTTGCATGGATAGATACGACGGAGGACGGATGTGCACCGAGCGTGCATTTTAATACGGGTTAGAAAATTGGAACTTGTGATACGGTGTTGGAAATGTTGACACTAGAATTTAAGCACCTATATTTTGGTTATAGCGACCTTTAAAACGAAAATTTAAGTATATTTTCAATACTTTGATCAAATGTTTTATAAGAGATATACATATGTATATAATATATTTGAATTGCAAGCTTTTGAAAATTTATAAGCTCTTTTCTAGATAAATTCTTTTTGTGAGCGTTGAAAGCGTATTTTAAACGTAAATAATATAAAAAATTTATAACGGCTTCATATGATATAAAACTAAAAAATGGATATTTGTAATATCTTTGTTCCATTCAATACCAATGTAACTACATTATTACTTTTCACGTAAAATCCAAGCCGAAATTTCTTGTTGTTATTTTTCTTACATTAAAATAAAAAAGACCGCATCACGCCCTATTTATAGACTTCCTATTTATGGCGCGTCTTTCAAATCCAGGGCTTCTCATCCCCTAATGAGCATAATCAAATAGGTGGTAGGGTCTAGGAAGGTACAACGGAAGGGCCCAGGGTCTACAATGACGAATCGGCCTCGGGCGTACACTAATTGTCTAAGTGCATAATGAACTTGTTTGTGACAACCCTATGCAACTTTGAAACTATCCTCATTGAAATATCAACCTTAAATAACACCATCTAGAGTTAATTTTTAAAATACGTTGAAATTCATCTGTTTTGCTTGAAATATTTTTCGGGATCGTTGTTTGGATTCTATGTAATGGTGATAGAGGTTAACTTGGCTTGACAAGGAATAGTTTTATATAATTAAAGGAAGTACTAGTAACACTTCTTGTCACCCTCGGTGTTGTTTATGTGTGGCTCACACTCATTGTGCTCGCGGGTTAATTAGAAAGTTTGGACAAAAATCCCAGTGAAGTTGGTAAGAATTGCTGCTTTGGCTGGGTAATTATATTATCTGAACAGTTTCTAACATATCATGTGATGGGAATAAAGGCTTTACTTTAACGAGGTTCCGGTACAGTCGCATCTTTGATTTTAATGTTTATCATGGATAATAAGAATGTTTCTAACTAGCGAATGAATTTTTAAAGCTTCAACATTTATACGTCATAATAATGACGAATAATTGAAAAAAGAAAATGATCCTCTTCCTGATAAGACTTCGTCACCGGTACTGTAAGAAGTATAAAACACTTTACATTAAAATTATTTTATAGAAAATACTAGAGAGGTTTACTGGTGGTAGGGCTTTGTTGCACAAAGCTCGTCTGGGTAGGTACCACACACTCATCAGATATTCTACCGCAAAACAGCAGTACTTGATATTGTTGTGTTCCGGTTTGAAGGGTGAATGAGCCAGTGTAATTACAGGCACAAGCGACATAAAATCTTAGTTCCCAAGGTTGGTGGCGCATTGGCTATGTAAGCGATAGTTGACATTTCTTACAATGCCAATGTCTAAGGGCGTTGGTGACTACTTACCATCAGGTGGCATATATGCTCGTCGGCCTTCTGTTCTATAAAAAAAAAGAGAAATGAGACGAAAGATTATGGACACTTGCATGTACAATCATGATACTGCAATTAATAAAAATATGTTTTAAGTTTTTTATATACATTTCGGCGCATTTTTTTATTAATTAAAATTGAGTTAAATTTTAATTCCTGATATAAGTCCATTGGAAAATGCGTTACAAATGGCAAGGACTGTCCCACTGCTATTCAAAAGATTCCACGTCCTTTAAGTAAGTTTTTAGATCACAAGTTTTACCATGTTGCTTCAATGGGTTTTGGTGGATGTCCATATGACGAAGAAGCAGCAGATTCATGAAGACCCACTTTCGCTGACCAGTGGTTTATATTAATTGGTTTTACTTACGGTTAAAGATTCTTGTCATTGATTTTTATGATCTTTCATGGTAAAATACGACATAAAGCTAAACATCTGTTATGTGGTAGAAAAATCTATAAACATACTCATGGGCAAGATCTTATCATAAGGTCATAAAAATTTAAGCTTTTCTTGTAAGTAATATACGGATTATATAACGACAATGATATCAATTTAGGAACAATTATATTTGTATTTCATTACTGAGAAAAGTTAGACTATACTTTGTCGGTATAGGAACAAAACGTAATTCCTTGACAACAATCATAAGGAGTAAAATTTTTTTTGCTTGTCTAATTTCGATCTTATGTTACTTATAATTTATGACCAGTTTCGCATTCTTCTTCTTTTAAAAACCGTTATTTTCAAATATTTATTGCGGTTATAAGGAAGTTATTGTATTATTATTTACAATTTACGTTTTTATTGGTATCTTTTATAAAGTTTCTTTTGTTCATTGTTCGTTTCTAAAGTGCAGTAATATACTTATTGTTTACTTAATAGAAGTATTTGGAACTAGACGTTTTGAAAAAAAAAAGTGAAAATATTTAAATTGACAGTTGTTAAATTTTGTCACATGTTTGGAATTTGTGCAATAGATAATAATTATTGTTCTTAGAAATGGGTTTGAAGCGTTTAGGATTCTTTCGACATTATATAATATATGTATGTATTTATCTTTAATATGTGGACGAAGAAAAACATACATAATTTCATTAGGTTGCTTGTAAGAAATTGCTATTAGTGATAAGGCCGCTTTTAGTGATTATGTAATTTTAATCTCGGAAAAGCAATTTCACAGATATCTGTCTATATATATGTGTGTATCAAATGACTTCGATATAACAATTCTAGTTATAAATGTAGGTATTGGTTAAGTTTTGTTACAGTTTGAAGTTTAGCAAAGTTCAGCTGTCAACTGCAGTTCAACTGGACCTAAGCTCATTTCGCATCTCACTCGTGGATTATTGAAAACTGATTTACGGTGATGCGATATGTTGATATACATGTGTAAACTTTAAATGTTATAAATATTAAAGCCAATGTCGCATATCACTGACATTTCACGTTTGTATTTTGTGACGTTCGTATTCTAATTATCTAAGCGAAATATCAATGATGAATCACTTACCATCAGGTTACCAGTCTACCTTCCCTAGATTAAATAAAATAGATTTATCTGTAAAATAGTGAGAACGTAGCACTCGTGATACATAACATAGTATTTACTACTTATATAAGGCAGGTCACCGGTTAAACTACGTTATATACATAAAACTATATAACATGGATTAAAGCATCTTTTTACATTAAAAAGTGATTAATTATCACGTTACAAATTATTTAATGATAATATACCAATCATCCACTCAGATGTAAAAACTTAAGTCCGCCGAGCCATCAGGCATTACCTTAATTGGATAATATTAAAAATATAACTCGTCGTGCACAATACATAGCCTACATTATTCTGATTGCCCGCGAGACGATACCACAATACGTATTATCATTGGCGGCCATTAACTGTGTGCATTCTGCTGAAAAATAATAGATCCCTTCGTACAGCGAGGCTCGGTGACACCGGCGCAGCTTACATTTATTTAATCATTTCTGGTTCATTATCTGGATACGAGAAAGTGATATTCTATTTATGTATTTATTTACTTTAATATTGGTCATATATATAACTACTAACTAGGACAAAAACTAGATTTAGATTTTGGTTATTAATTTTTGATTGTCAAGGTGTTTCCTTCATCAATTGAATTGTAATTAAAGCAAAGCAACTTTTTACTTAATATTATTCATTCTCACTAAAAATATTGTATTTATTTCCATAATATAATAATTAATTAGTCGTTACACTTTCAAAAATACTACAATGATTCCAAATGTGAAATAGTTAAGAAAAATATTTTATAATAAAATTGTTCATTTAGTTACTTAAATGTTTTGAGCGAACAAGATAACACACTTAAATCAACAAATTTCCTGTTATTTTTATAAGAACGAGACATAATTTTTTTTATCGTATGTAGTTTGTAACTCTGTTTAGGATCAACAGCTGATTTTACTTAAGAAAACTTACAAATGCAATTGTCTTTGCAAGTGAATTTCTTAGTTATCTCCTGTTATATTCATATTCGTTTTTGCATTTAAGTTGTTCGTAACTTTAATTCAATTAAATTCTTAGGTAAAAAATTTTTACTGCATTTTGGTAGTTTGACAACAAATCGTTGCAACTTTATCGATCTATCAAAGGATTTCCGATGTGAACATTGCATATTTGGAAGAATATTAGGCGTTTTTTGCGTGGCGGCTGAATCTCTTTTAGGCTAAGTAATCATGAATTTTACTACATTAAACCCGAATTGAAGATAAAATTATTATAGCGTTTATATAAGTGTATCGATTTAAATGTGTATTTTTATATTTTCCAAATGTAATCGATGATGGAAAATGTAGCAGAAAAACTATGGTAATATAAATATTGTTTATTATCTGTACCTACTTTGTACAGTAACAGCCTGTAAGTGTCCCACAGCTGGGCTGAGGCCTCCTCTCACTTTTTGAGGAGAAGGTTTGGAGCTTATTCCACCACGCTGCTCTAATGCGGGTTGGTGGAATAACACATGTGGCAGGATTTCGATGAAATTAGACACATGCAGGTTTTCTCGCGGTGTTTTCCTTCATCGAAAAGCACGAGATGAATTTTAAACAGAAATTTAGCACATGAAAATTCAGAGGTGCTTGCCCGGGTTTGAACCCACGTTCATCGGTTAAGATTCACGCGTTCTTACCACTGGGCCATCTCTACTTTGTTAAATGAATAAAAATCTAATTAGGCAACTTTTTAAATTTTATATTCGCATAATCATCGCTGTGTCCCAGATAGCTAGCTACTAAGACAACAGATATAGCGTAATCAGCTCCAACAAGTTAATAATAAAATTTTCATAAGCCTAGATTTTCTAACACGCGTTCCGAAACGGATGTTTAAAAAAATCCATTGAAACCGGGCACGTAAAAAAAAAAAAATTCAATGTTATGTCGAGCGAGGTGTCGAGGGAAATTTTAGTAAATTAAAATAGGAAGATAGGGCGAATAAGGTTGCGACCCGTCATTGTGTTCAATGCGAACTGAGTGAAAAACTAACTAGCTTTTTATTTTACATCCCTCTCACACCCCATTGTGGCGATAGAGATGGTGGTATGGTGGATTATTGTGACTCCGAGAGACGCCTGACTCCATTGTGACGGTCGCGGAGTAAGTAATTAGGTGCGAGATTCATTTATATACTATAATGTTATTATATTGCGTTGCATAGATCTCTAGGGTTGATTTTTAGTACATAGAAGTTATCTTACATTAAAATAGACTTATAGATTACTATATTACTTAACAAGACATGACAAATATTAAATTGAATACCAAAAGTAGCTGTATATATTATCAAAAATACAAAATTTTGACAAATTATATTATACCGGGTCTTAGAAAATATTAAACAAATTAACATATAACACTATAGTATGACACTCTAGTGTATATATATATATATTTAGAGAGCCTAATTCCTTAATTTCTGTTTATAATTCATCTCGTGCTTGACGGTGAAGGAAAACTTCGTGAGGAAAGCTGCATGTGTCTAATTTCATCGAAATTCTGCCACATGTGTATTCCACCAGCCCCCATTGGATCAGCGTGGTGTATTAACTCTAAACCTTCTCCTCAAAAAAGGAGAAGAGGCCTTCAGTCAGGCCTCCATCAGTGGGATATTCACAGGTTACTTTTTACTATAATATGATAGTGTAGTTGACTATTACTCAAAAAAACAGTTAGTTATTATTATGTGTGTGTGTGTTAAGGCAAGTGTGCGCCTTTGTGTGATAGTTTTAACTTACATTTGCAATAAGTAATTGTAATGTTGTATATGAATTTGTACAATAGGTTTGATCGATTGGTCGACTTTGCCGCAATTGGTCAGAATTCCTCTTGACCTAATTATAATTTGTTTTATTCACGTCATTTAAAGAACAGATGAAATCTAAGTAAAGCAGTCACAACAACAGTAATAAATAAACATAAATGTAAACATAATTTTTATTAATATTGGTTCTTAAAATGATTATAAATTTCGCTTATCTCGCAATTGAATTTCTGTAGGTAAATGTGATGGAGAAGACCCTTTCAAGGAAGTCAACTGACACACACGTCAAATGCAAACCATATTTATATTGCAAATTAAAACCATATCTCTATCAAGCGTTGGCACATACATAAGTTACACCAAAGGTACGGACAACACGAAAAAAATATATATTAAAAAAAATTGCAATACTGAGGCAAAGAATAAGTAGTAAAAACATATTTAATATCCTTTATTTTGAGTGACAATAACTCAATCTGAATACTATTCGCGATAATAAAATATATTTTAAAATGAATGAATGTTTTATCGATTTTTAATTTCAATCGACATCTCTAGATGGCGTTACGAGTAACGAATTCTAAACGAGATTGTCGATTCTCAGATTGCTGCTAAAAGTCGCAGGTGTATCCAGAATAGTAAAATTGAACTATAATTAATTGTATATATATACGATAACTATCCGTATCAATAATATAAAGAATATTCATTAAAAAAATCCTTTATTCAATTCGGTTTTTCAAACGGATTTGACGGTTCAATATACAAATTGACGTATTTTCCAATCAACACGAATATTTTATTAAAGATTCGGAGTGTAAATTCTATCAAGAAGAAGAAATAAAGAAAATAAACCCGATGATACTCTTAGACAACTTAAAGATAAATTATATATACATTACATATGGGCACCTACTTATATTATATTTAATTAAGATATTTATTTTTGATAATACAATTTAAAATGTTTAAATTATATCGCGTAGGTAAGTTAGCAGTTACAGGATATTATAGGATCAATTAGGTTCAATTTAATCGGAATAAAATAAAAATTAACAACAATACATTTTATCTTATGCTATTGATTATTATTATTTAGATTTTCTGTATAGCATATTGTATTTTTTTATGTAAAAAACGCACAATTTTAAGTATGGCATACAATTATTCTACATCGTGTCGTGTACAATCTGGCTTTTGTGTATGAAATAATAGATGGCGCTACTAGTATTTATTATGTTGTTAACAGTTACACGAAGTAAACGTCAACACTAACTTATTTTAAATAATTAATACTTAATATTATTTATAATAATATAACCAATATTCCATATAACCAATAAATATTTCAATATAATTACAGGTTGCTTGTATTGTAAAATATTATGTAGGTAAATAAATTATAAGATTGAAAATGTGTTTATATGTCTGTAGATCCTCTTTTTAAACTTTTTTTTTTTGTGGGCAAAGGAATATTTATTATTCCGCCTGTCTAATTTACCTATAAAAAACTACGGACTAACTATACGGAAAATAACAGCACTGGCCAAAGAAGAACATAAATGAAAAAAGTATTTGTAAACATTATTATAAATTCGAACACAATTATTTAAATACCAATGAAATTTCGAATAAAGAATCACCTACCTAATTTAATTTAAATTATTATCAATTTTAAAACTATAAAATATCTTGTTTATATTGCTTTATAATATAATTTTAATTTCATATATTATCAGTGTCAATTAAAATAATTGTTGTAAAAAATAATAAATCCTTCGCTATTGTTTATTGGGTACGTGCTTAAAGGAATATACTATCCACAATAAATGGACTGACAATACTCTCTTGGTAACGATCACTATAATATAACGAGCGAACTTTCTTAGGATATACCTAATTATTTTATTGTCTGTATAAAGCAAATTCAAGGAACCGCTCCACTAGTTAGTACTATAAAAAAAATTACGGATTTTATACTCTATTTCTGTAACGCAATTGATTATTATCCCTTAAAGTTAGGATGGTTATTATTTTTTGACAGTTTCTAATAAATTTATATGGTCGTTATTGCCTTTTGTATTGGTTTACAAGACAATAAGAAGCGTGTTGACGCCTTCAACAAAAGATTGGTTTCTTTTCTATATCAATAATCTATTTGTCTGTTTAAACTTTATTCTCTTTGGTACTATTGTTAATGGTACCTTCAGAGGTGTTAAAATATTTATTTCAAAATATATTGCTATCTCTGATAATAGTATTTCTGTTTTTAATCATGAAAGACATAAAACTTAGCGAAGAGTACAATAATAATAGAAGTCGTTAGTATATCTATTTTAATGTTTAGCTTTAAAACCTTTTTGAATTATTTTCATTCGTATAAAACCTTCTTTTAACTGTCTTAGCTCTATTGTTTCTTAGGATTTTATGTCTCCGGTGTATTTGCCGGTCGTGTGCCAAGTCTTTAGCCATAAAGTATATATTGCATGGTGTGTTTTCATTGATTGGTTTTAAAAAACCGCATTTTTATTTATTTCATCACTTAATTTTTAAGGGAGAATTCATTAAATTATATTAATAATTAAATGTTTCGTTGGTCAATTCTTTTATTTATGTTTGTATATAAATAAATAATATGAAATTGATCGTTTATTAATTATAATGTCATACGATGACTTTCTACGACTATATTTTATCTTATTAATTATATATTTTATCAATTGAGTCCAATTATCTTTAAATATATTGTATACCTACAATCAGTATTTAGTACAATTAGTACAAGTGCTTAACTGAGAAATATAGTTAGAATGAATAAGTTAATAACTAAGTACGTAAATATATTAAAAGTATTTTTTTAAAACAGCACACTTTATACGTAGGCCTTCAATACGTTGTTATTTTTAAAACAATGTAAATTATTTTTGTCAAAGAAAGCAAACTTAAGCACAAATGTAAATGTAAGATTGAGTTCCATTACGGCGGTTATATCATGCATAAAGTCGTGTAGAGCTCACGATATGCCTCTAAACAGCTGTACGCTATTCCGCAGCGTGCCATGGGGTATTGTTGCGAGCGAGACACACACATTTAATGTAGAGAAAATAATAGAGACGACGCTATCGGGCGAGGAGGGGCGCAGGCTGTGTTAGCGCTGCCCCCATTGGTACGAGCCACGCCGCCCAGACCGCGCCCCGCGCTCTGCGATACCCACACGAACACCACAACGAGCCGCCAGTCTACCGCCCGACTTCGACGTGATATAATCGCCTCCTCGTCTGTGTCCATTCACAATTGTGCCATACATTTAGCTAATGTTCTGATAGAAATTTGTGTTCATTTACAAATTCTATAACGAAATGTCAACACTCAGTCATCACCCGTACGCGTTTTCCATGCACCCTGGCATGCTGCCGGAGTACCCGAGCGCGCCGCAGCCACTGCCGGCATCCTCTCCTCAATCGGAAGGACACATCAAACGGCCGATGAACGCATTCATGGTTTGGTCAAGACTTCAGCGTCGTCAGATTGCGAAGGACAACCCCAAGATGCATAATTCGGAGATATCAAAACGCCTTGGAGCCGAATGGAAGCTCTTGACAGAAATGCAGAAGAGACCGTTTATTGACGAAGCTAAGAGGCTCCGTGCATTGCATATGAAGGAGCATCCAGACTACAAGTACAGACCACGCAGGAAGCCAAAGCCGCCCACACCGGGCGCTGCTCCAGGTGCAGGCGCCTTCCCAAGCTTCCCACTTCCTTACTTTGCTGGCCCAGCACCGTCAGTAGGGCATTTGGATGCTCTGTCATACCCTGCAGTATCTCCGTACTTCCCGCATCAACTGGATCACTTACAGTTCTCAAAATTAATGGCCCCGACTGAAAAGTTACCGACGGCATCGTCGGCTGCTGCTGTTGTGTCATCGTTCTACTCATCGCTGTACACGCAGCCCGCACCTCCCAAACCGTTCTCATCACCGCTGTTTCATCAATACGGAGCAGCACCTCCCTCACCAGTGTCACCGGCGACTCCGACACAGCACAGCCCACACGACGACCAGCTAAGACGGCCAGTCTCCGTTATATATTGAAGGCCAACTTGCCTTCCTTGAAGGACTCAGATCTTTTAGGGTATGGCATCAGTGACAACGGTCTCAGTGTTTCGAGTACGGACGATTTAAATTACAAAGACCTAATTTATTGTTGTCTAGATTTACGCTTAGTTGAAAATTGTAAATCGAGTGTGTTTCATATCAAGTGGCTTGTAAATATGTTGAAAGTACAATAAGAGCGAACTAAGTTGGCCGGTCCGAATTTAGTCACAAGTTGTTGCGCAGATATCGTATTCGGGCAGTGCGGGTCGTAGCTTGAGCTAGTGATAACACGCATATGGCATTACAATAATGACACAAATAACGATGATCGTTACTTTTTTTTACTGTTTTACATGTGTGAATTCTCGCAGAGCCTGACTTCAGGCCGGCCAACTTATACTGTGCGTATTGTAATCGTAGACCCGTTACTTGGGTATCGGTTTTAAGTTTATTGAACTGTGATTTTTGTTTTCGACGCGCATTCAGATATATAAGTTTAGTAACAATGTTTCGTTTCGTCAGTTATGTGAAGTGAGATCGGTACCAAAAAGAGATTATTCCATTTAGGTGTCACAATTAGCTGTAGACAATTTGATGAGAAATCATATATAAATTTTGTTTTCTCTTCAGTATTAGTGTCTGTTAAGTTTGTATGAGTCGTTAGTTGCAGATGAACCTCTTCGGTTATTGTAATTAATTTATTGCCAGTGTAGTTTTTAGCGGTATAATTTAAAATTAGTGACTAAATCTTATGTGGCTTGTTCATACCAATTGTAAATATTAGTTTGTAATTTGAAATCGATGTCATTACCAACGATGTATTATAGAATTTAAAAAAAAAATGAAATTTGTTAACGCCATATGAATAAATTAAATTGTTTTTATTTTAACGTTTCGTTTCCTTTGCGTTTATTTCGATCCTGGGTAAATAAAGTTGATATTTTTATTTGACATTCAATTAATATTTTAAGTAAATTTTGAAGCGATCGTCAATGCATTGCTCATGTTATAACCAAGAAATATAATGCATACAATGTGTTTTGCTCAATTCAAAAGTTCATTGACATTAAATAACTAAATTGTTAACAAACTTTAATGTTATTGAAAACGTTTAATAAATAAGTAATATCGAATGATTTACGTATCATATTATGAAACACTAAACGTTGTTTAATTTATTTTATTTAAAAAATAATAATAATCCATTTATTTTGTGCCAGTAAGCTATATTTTTTTTAATTATCTGTATTCAAAATTAAATTTAAATTCGAATACGCTTACAATTACAAAAGGAGATAATTTATAATGTTTTACAATTCTAGTTATTATAGATTATTTATTAGCCAATAAAATTGAGTTTTGCAGATTAAATATAACAATCGACTACTTGAAGTTATACAGATGATTAATATGTAGATTTAGAATTCATTGAAAGCATACGTTGCAAAACATTTTGTAGAACTTGAGTCGCGTCCGACGGCTTTGGACAATCGTCACGGGTAGGTACATTTATTTTATAAACATGCAAATTTTAAGAATATACAAATGCATTATTAATTTATTTATACTGTCATGTATTTATTCGTAATATTTTACATAATTAATATTACTTTTCATTCTGAAATAAATCTTTTGTTTTTAGTTAAAGATAAGAACATAATCCTAACTACATAATGATCAATTTTGTCATACTTTTGGTAAGTATTACTTTTATTAGTTTGTTATATAATTTAACTTTGAGTTCTGGTCAATATAACATTCATAAATCAATTTAATTTAACATTTAAGTTTTTAGATCACCAATTTTGATACAAACATCTAAGATTAAATTGCGTAAAAATTACTGGCTAAAGTATTGAGAATGTCGAATTAAAATATTTATATGAAGCTACACATAAATATTAATATACATTAGAAAGATAGGCGGAAGTAATTGAACAAAAAAACTATCATTTGCTTTGTCAAAGACGTAGCTTTCTGAATTGATATATCTTTTAGATAAAAATAAATAATATATGTAAAATTTGGCTCTTTTCAAGACCTAATACGAGGTGTATTAGGTTTTGAAAAGAGCCAGAGAAGCTCTTCAATAATAGATGGCGCCAGCGGTTGTTCGTGACAGTGATTGGATAAAATATGCAACTTGGGTCCAATGCGGATTTTATAGTAGCTACTCGTACGTAGGGTCAAAATCAGTAAAACATAGTCGTGCGTATATTCAATGTTTAATCAATAAAGGTGTAAAGTCTTATGTTACATAGCTTATGTAAGTTTCGACGATCGTTTTTAATGTTTAGTCGTTACGAAAGCGGTGAGAACGATTATTGACAATAACTAAATTTTTGTGAATCTTTGTAAGTAGTTATTTATGTTGTTAATAATATTTGAATTCGCAGCAAGCAAGATATTGATTCTCTGTTAGGGGGTAATTTTAGTTTCCACTTTTCATTGACACAACCGTGTGTTTAATGTATTACACGTGTGTTATTAACACGTGAAGCCGTCGGATTGTTTTATGCAAACTTTAACACAATATATAAATTAGGTCAAACAAACAATTAGTGACGTCATAATTTATCGAGCTTGCTACTTGTTAGAACATACATTTTGTATTAATAGAAGATAAGACTATATTTTTAACCATATTATAAGAGACCATCTCAAGTCATTACTTAAATTTTAAAGATATATTGAATATTATATTATAATAACAATTGAAATATGTATTTAAGGACTTTAAGATAATTTCGCTCAAAATAAAATACAGACAAGATCAGATATATTGAAATGAAATTTGTTAGAGTTCTGAAGGAAATAGATTTTGCAATAAAATAAGGGGCCGGTTGATGTGGTTGGTAGATAGCCCATTCACGCCGAAGGTTGTGGGTTCGATTCCCACCCAGGACAGACATTTGTGTGCATGAACATATCTGCTTGTCCTGAGTCTGGGTATAATTAACTATATAAGTATGTATTTACAAAGGAAAAGTATTATATCAGTTGTCTGGTTTACATATTACAAGCTCTCCTTGGTTTAGAATCAGATGGCCGTGTGTAAATACTGGTGGTAGGGCTTTCTGCAAGCTCGTCTGGATAGGTACTACCCACTCATTAAATATTCTACCGCAAAACAGCAATACTTGATATTGTTGTGTTCCGGTTTGAAGGGTGAGTGAGCCAGTGTAATTACAGGCACAAGGGACATAAAATCTTAGTTCCCAAGGTTGGTGGCGCATTGGCTATAAGCGATGGTTGACATTTCTTACAATGCCAATGTCTAAGGGCGTTTGGTGACCACATACCATCAGGTGGCCCATATGCTCGTCCACCTTCCTATTCTATAAAAAAAAATAATAATGTCCCAGCATGTCCCAGGATATATTTTTGATTGTTGTATCGCACTTCACTTCAATGTTACTGTTTAGTTTCAATGTTAGTATATTATTATTTTAAATTCATCTCATTCAGCGATTATGTTAATCTGTTGGGTTTATTCACATAATTATATTTTAAAAAAAATATTAAAATAGCTTACTTATATTTAACATTGTAATAGATTTAACTATGTCTTCTTTTTTATAATTTATCATTTTGTTTAAGTTATTTTAATGTTTACTTCGGTCATTTGTACTCATAAAAATATTAACTGTTTGGCATACTTGTGGGTAGTTAAGTGATGCACACAGAACAAAATCTTCTACATGCATGTTTCTGTAATATTTTCGTGTGACTTTTAAAAAAAAAAATCTACGTTTAGCATAACGCTAAGCCACTCGTAATAAATAAAGGCCATAACGCCTTCGATCATATTAACTTGCTCGGGTAATTGGCCTTCTTAATATAAAAAGAAAGATTATTTAAGGACAATGTAGCCAGTTTTTGGATTAATTTAACACAATACAATTGATAGTTTACTTGACGATTTGCTTTTTCTGATAGAATATCGTGATAGCGGTAAAAAGTTATAATGTTAATTATTAAATCGTTATTAAGTGAGTGGAGTTGTCGATTTGTTGCGAATGAAGAGTTTGCTGGCGGCCATGGCCACCCTCAGGATTGTGCGTCGAACATGGTTTTCAATTTAATAATTACGCCCCTTTTCCGGGGGTTTTTCGAATCAATTGTTTTATTACGTTCTATTCTTAGCTTTTCATTGAGCCATTGAAATAGCGTTGATAGTGTTTGTAAGTAAATCGTTAGTTCGTTATATATAAATCGACTTGGATTTTGTAAAGATAAATATAGAAGAGAAATTTGAGCAGTTTGACAGTTGAATTTGGGTGCAACGTAAACGTAACGCTTTGGTGAAACGCTTTTAATGCAAACATGGTTTGACTTACACCATTGGATTGCGTATAGACTATAATTTAATTTATAAATACCAAAGTCAAATTTACAAATCATATTATAATATGTTATGATTAAGCATATTTGATGATGATAATGTATAAGTAATAGAATAGAATCTTCTAGACAAATAGTTAAAAAAAACAGTTTTTTTTGTTTATAATAGGTAGGCGGACTGGCTAAAGAGATGGCTATATATAGATGTGGCGTGTGATACACCACAGCCCACAGATAATAAATATAAACCATTCTTCGGGATGAAAGAAGTTATAATGAAGTAACCTTAATGAATTAAATCATTGAATGTCAATTTGTTTTGCGTAATCTTTGGTTTTTGCATTTAATTTTTTAATTACTGTTACCAATGCTTGATTTTGTATACAATTGTTTAAAGTTCTGATTTTATATTTACTCCTCTTATTGTTGGAATGCGCTATATATATATTATTTAGTTGTCGTAATTCGTTAATTATTACGTAATTACGTATCTTTGATAGGTAATGAAGAGATTTAAACGAATATAATTGTGATTATATTTGAATATGAGTCGGATTAACATATGACATTATAGAATTGAGTTAGAGTTCCAAGATATGTAAAAAACTGTATCCCTAAATCTAATTCAAACAAAATTGTTAAGACAGCCGTCTGTAATTCTCTTTGAAGGTCTTTTGGAAACAAGAGTCTTTTTCTCAAGAACAATTTTTAATAATTTTTAGTAGAACAAATTAGCGTATCACTATCGCCTATTTCGTGGCTCCACTTTGAAAGGATTTTAGAAACTTTTGAATTAATCATTAGTTCGACAGTACATTGTTCCGAGTTCGTTCAAAGCAACTGAGTTCTTATTGAGTTAAGTGTGTTTGTCTGTTCACAATTGAATAAATTCCTTTAAATTGTATAAAATACTTTATTCGTTGCTTGCGGTGGATACCGTAGATAGTGTTTATACAAGTTTTAACGTCTAATGTTTGGAGTTTTAGGATATGACCTTCATGGTATTACCTAAAAGTAAACAGCCTGTATCTTCCCACTGTAAAACAAAAGCTTGGTCTGTTGTAAATAAAGGTGAATAATATATGTAAAAGTATTAGTTATAATTTTTAAATATTACACTAGCTATCTTTCTCTTCTGCTTTTTATATAGTATATATAGGCGGACGAACAAATGGGCCACCTGATGGTAAGTGGTCACCAACACCGATAGACATTGGCATTGTAAGAAATGTTAACCATCGCTTACATCGCCAATGCGCCACCAACCTTCTGAACTCAGATGTTATGTCCCTTGTGCCTGTAAATACACTGGCTGACTCATCCTTCAAATCGAAACACAACAATATCAACTACTGCTTTTTTGCGGTAGAATATCGGATTAGTGGGTGGTACATAGCTTGCACAATGCGTTACTACCAGTAAAATGGCAATGGAAATGTGCAGACCAATATCACGAGTCCACATATAATACGGGTATTATTTTTTATTATATAAAATAGGTGAGCAGACTGGCCAATTGGCCATCTTATGGTAAGTCGTCACCACCTCTATAGACATTGGCTGTGAGAAATGTTAACCATTCCTAACATCGCCAATGCGCCACCAACCTTAGGATCTAAGATATTATAAACCTTGTACAATGTGTATGTACACACTTACCCTTCAAACCGGAACAGAACAATACTAATTACTGATGTTTGGTGATAGAATATGACATGTGGATGCCATCTACGGACGGGCTTTGTTGCTTTCCTATAACCTTCATATAATAAAATTATCAGCCTTAGCTTCGTACAGTGTAATTTATTAATAAACAACATAGTTCAGCCATTTTGTACAAAATACTTACAAAAGATACACATAAACCTTCTTCGTTTACCGCTCTTTCATTGAGTAAAAACCGTATCAAAATCGGTTGATTGATTTAGACAAAGTAATAGGAGATACAGACAGAGGCAGACAACAACTTTATTTTTTACTATTTAGAAATGATTATACAACAAACTACACTTACAGTTCCACAACGATATAGATAGTTTGACGAAAATACAACAAATAAGACGTTCCCGAAAAGTCACTACGTATCTCATTGCGACCGTATTGTAGCAAGAGCAATACATGCTATATGGAGTCAGCTACAATACGAAGGCTGTGTTGTTTATTTAGATGTACATATTGCGTATATATTGCGTTTTGTGTCCGATTCCGGCTCGGCCAGGCGAGGTAATCACGTCATTGGAATATGTCGTTAACTACTTGCAACCCACTAGTTTATTAACCATAGTAAATGTTATAGATTATATATAAAATAATAAATTCATATTATTGTTTTATGTATATATGAAGAGCCGAGATGGCCTAGTGGTTGGAAGTTGTGAGTCTTAACCGATGATCGTGGGTTCAAACCCGGGCAAGCACCACTGAATTTTCACGTGCTTAATTTCTGTTTATAATTCATCTCGTGATTGACGGTGAAGGAAAACATCGTGAGGAAACCTGCATGTGTCTAATTTCACTGAAATTCTGCCACATGTGTATTCTACCAATCCGCATTGGAGCAGCGTGGTGGAATAAGCTCCAAGCCTTCTCTTCAAAAAAGGAGAAGAGGGCTTAGACCAGCAGTGGGACGTTCACAGGCTGTTACTGTATATATATTTATTTTTCAATAACGATAAATAACTTGATAAATACTCTGTTTAATATTATATGTAATTTAATACATAAACAGCTTATATATACATAATATAAAATGTGATAAAAAGTGTAAAGTTTATATTTTAATAATAAGCTATGTATTTCGTTTACATAGTGTAACTATTGAATTTCTTTTCGGCTTTTCCGAAGTTTACATTTCGAACCAATGGTAAATAAGTATAACATTAAATTAAATCTTGCAACATGAACAAAAGTATAATATATATAAATAAGAGATAATATATATAAATAATAAATATAAATAAGAGCGTATGTACTTGAATAAATAATATTTCAATTCTGATTCATATAACATACAAACATAATAAATAATCAATACACGGATATTCCTTTCTTCTATAAAATAACACGTTTTTATGCGTAAATGAAAACCTTCGTTATCATCCATTCATTCGGTGTATTATGATTCTATACATTCGATAATATAACCTTGATAAAGATTAATTACCCGCTTTAATTGCTGTATGACGTCATCAAGAAGTCACGAAGTCACGAAGCCTCAGTTTGAGGTCTAAAAAACCTATTGAAGCTACCAGTAAATAAATATATCTAAATATTTACATAATTAGTGGTATTTAAAATATTTTAGGATAACGAATATATGTAAATAAGAAGAGGTATATAAATAAAGATAATACAAGAGCCGAGAAGGCGCAGTGGTTACAAAACTTGACTCTTAACCGATGCTTGTGGGTTCAAATATATCGTCCGTATCCACCAATCCGCTTTGGAGCAGCGTGGTGGAGCAAGCCCGTCAAAAGTAGGCCTTAGCCTTACGAATATAATATATAAACTTGTAACGTGAGTGCATGTAGTCCCACTACTGGGCAAAATCTTTCTCTACTCTTGATAAGAAGATAGCAATCCACCTATTTAATCGTTGCTGTTGGGTCAGTATATAAAAAATACAAGAAAAATTAAACGAGAACGCGAGATGAAATAACTCTTCATTCGAACTTTCATTTTAAAGGGTGAGGAAGTGACCAGATTCTCTTCACCAGCGGCCCAATAGTTGAAGTTTTGAAAATGATGAATGGTATTCCCATATAAAGCCGTTGTCAAGATTAATTAAAGTCAAAGCGTTGTCTAAATAGTTAGTTAGGCAAGAACGAGTAGCTCTTTATGTCGTATCAAAAGGCTCTGATGCATAGTTAGTTTCTTTGATAGCTTTGTGCGGTCTCGTGGTTCGGTTGTATTATGTTACGAAATTGTTGATTCCATGACTATTAAATTTGTTATAATGATGAAAAAGTGAATCTACGAAGTGAGACGACGAAGTTGTTTGGAAGTCTGTCGATTCAATAGAATAGGAATTTTGAATTTTATGTTTAGTTTCTTTCATCGCTAGGCTTTCAATTATTTAGAAAGTATATATTTAAGAGGTTAATATGTTTTTTCAATACACTTAAATAATTAATAAAAAAAGTAAGTGTCCTATGGGCAAAGGCTTCCGATTAAGGAATTTCACTACGCTGTTACAGTGCGAGTTGGAAAATAGACATGTGTCAGAATTTCATTTGACAAATTCATATTTTTATGATGTTGCCTGTTCACCGCTCAGCACGAATTAACACAAATTAAGCACTTGAAAACTTAGTACATCTTGTGCGGATTTGACTTCGTAATCTTCGTTTAATGTTCACGTGTTGTAACCACTGGAAAATCGAGACTTTTCAGAATTTACATAAAAAAATATTACAACAAGGAAAATAATTAAGAGCCGAGATGACCACGTGGCTAGAACACGTGATTCTTAACCGAAGATTGCGGGTTCAAACCCGGCAAGCACCGGTGTCCTTTCGAGTGCTTAATTTGTGTTTATAATTCATCTTGTGTTCGGCGGTGAAGGAAAACATCGTGATCTGACGGATGGATATCTGCCATATTTTTAAATGGAATAAGGTTCCTATCTTCTGCTAAAAATAGAAAGAAGGCCTTAACACGAAAATTAAATATTTGTTTTCGATTTCGAAATCAGGTTATTACACAAGATTGTATAGACAAGATTTTTGAATATCCGTGCTTAAAAGCCAAAGTATAATTAATTAACATGCCCATAATAATATTCGTATTCACGTATCGCTGGTACATTATTGAGAATCAATTTAATGTTACATATCGAATAAATATTGGCACTTCCAAAGTTTTAACTCATTTATTATATATATTATATAAAATTCTGAACTCAGCTATTTCACATATGCAACTAGATATAAAAAATACACTTTAATCTCAAAAAATGTATACATATAACGAAATATTAATAATCCGTAATATTTAATATTCTCATTTTTATCAATAAATCGCGACATGAAGACCTACGGGTGGATTACTCCCCTTCGCATACTAAGAATCGAAAAAAGAGCTATTCAGTAAGCATACAAATAATATACGTTTATTGTGTATTTTCTCTTATATTTTCTTATTCAAACCCTTATTTCGCTTCGACTTGTGCTTTGAATTTAATACCATCGATTTTCGTAACACCGTTTCAATGCTACGTGTGTTCGTTTGCGTAATTCATGTTACGAATAAGTAAGTTGAGTATATGATTGATTGAATAAGTATGTTTTTAAAAAATCTTGTTATGGAGTCGTTTATTTTGAAGAAATTTTTACAATTGATGTTTCGTTTAGGTTTATCTCGGATGTTATATTATTTAAAAAGAATCTTTTTTAAATTATAGAATCTTATTATTGTGTGGGTCGTATCGGCTCAAGTGCTATTTCAGATCATAATTAATCTATTGCCAAACGATCGCTTGGCTGTTTCTTTGGTATATTTTAAATTTGTAAGCAATTAAAAAGTCTGAATAATTTAAGTTCTATTGTCGGTTCTTTTCAGGTCAGGGTATTTTCTATTTCGAACCGGTTGTAGTTTTTAATTCGATAATAAGTAAGCGTAATGATTCTATATTGAATAAATGATTTCGAATTTGCATTTACTCATGAGTGAATAAACAATCAAACATATAATAAAAACGTGACAGTTTATATATTGATCTAAAGAAAATTATCAATAAATTCGATACAGACGGTTCAGTTTTATTATAAAGCCCTGATGACGTAACTGATTTAAGAAGGTCGCCATTCTCAAGTGATACTGGACAACTGCGCGGGACATATGATAGTACACAAGTGTGTGCGCAAACACTGCAGCACTTTATTCCCTCACTCTCATAATCCTATGTCACGGCCAATTCGACATAACCAGAGATAGTATAGGCGCAAGACCAATGGTCTTACGTGCTTTCCGAGGCACGAAAGTGTAAACACTGATGATTTCTAGTCTCCGTGGTGAATGAATTCTTACGACCCGAGGTTTGACCTGGAGATTTACTTACTTTTTAGATAGCCACTAAATCAACGAGACATTATAATAGTATAGGTATTGTGTATATATAAAAAATCAATTAAATCATCATACAAAGAAACAATTTAATGCATTCAAACGCACAAAGAAACGAATTGTATACGATTAACGTGTTGCGAATCGTTTTATCTTCGGTAATGGTCAAAGCTATAAAAATTACATTTCGAATAATTGTAACGCTATTAAAAAAATCCTAGCGCAAACTAAATTAGACTCTATAACAAAGGCAATAGAGTTAATAATTAATATTGCTTTTAAAGTTACTAAATTAATATCAAAGATTGTGCGTTCAACGTTATTTTAATGCTAATAAAGTCGTTTTTGGGTTGTAATTTCAACAATTTTCGGGTGCTGACCTCCGAACAAAGTATGAATATATTAATTTGTAGTGGCGAACATTATGTTTTAGTTTCTATTATTAGAGTGCTTTAATTGTAAGCTTAGGTCTGATGGCTACATACAGTAATGGTTTTGAGGTTGTTCAACGGATATTTACGCTTTGTTATATACATATTGTATGTAGATATGTACATTATTACAAACACTTATGTAACGTGTTAAGCAATTTTGATAGATTTTGTATAACCGCGATTATAGATTTACAATTTACGGATACCAATAAAAATTAATTAATTTATGTTATTTTAATATTATCCAAAATACAATATCTTCTTCCGATACCTAGCCTGTCTAGATCTAGGGCCGTCTAGTTGGGTACTGTGTGATTGTTTATCAGCATTACTATGTTTCTATTTGATGGATGAGTGAGCTGGCTCACTCATCCATCAAATAAATGTTATTACAGGTATAAGGGATTTAACATCTTAGAAACCACGGTTGCTGGCGTTTTGACGGCTTCAGGAAGGGCAGTCCAAGATTGCTCTTAAGTTAAGGACGTGTCTCACCTACTGGGTCAAGTTCTCAAAAGTAGTCTTTTAACTAATAAAAATTATTTGATAACTTGAAGAAAAAAAAACATTTCAATTTATTGAATTTACTCATACTAGAACGATAGGACATTCTACAGCAGTTAAGAAACCCTTCAGGATGCTTGTTGGAGGACCTCTCGCGTTTGTTTTGGTGTGATGTTAATTTTCCTGTAAAAGAATTATACACTAAATAAACTTATTTACAGTTTTAAAAAACTTACAGTATTTGAAAGATCTTGACTTATTATTTAAGAGCAGTGTCATTGACTCATCAGATATTCTGCCGCAAAACAGCAGAACTTGGTATTGTTGTGTTCCAGTTTGAAGGGTGAGCCAGTGTAATTACAGTCACAAGGGACATAACATCTTCAAGGGACATAACATTCATCAAGTTGGATAGTTTTCGTTTTACAATTGAAGTATACCTGATTCAGGCTAACCTCAAACCTAGTTTCATTAAAACGAATTTAATAGACTTTTTGATGTGTCAATAATAAATAGAAATACTGTAATATTTTAAAATTTTAAGTTAGCCTTTTTTTAGAATGTCTCATATTCATATATATACCTATATAATCATAATAAAATAGACTAGTAGCCAGGTATCATTATGTTTAAACATTCTTACAAAAAACTAGACGAAGCTTTATAGTGTAGCCAAAAGTAACTTTTGATTTTAATACATCTGCTGCTAAGAAAGAAATTTCGTATATGCACAAAAAAAAATCATTTTATAATAGTTATATTTGTTCAAGCGATTCATTATTAATATAACTTGGATTAATGCTTTAATTCAATACAATAATAGCCATTATATTTTGCGCTACAAAAACTATTACAATAGTCACTTGAACTGTTCTGCATTCATAATAATTATTCAAAAGTATTATTCGTAATGATGGGATTATGTCCGCAATAAATTTCACTAACAATATATCTGTTTTGTTGACGACATAAAAAACCACGTGTGGGGCAAACCGCGGATACGCGTCACACGTCGCGTCTTGTAATTTATCTTTTCAACAATCATTTTTACAGCGTTTCCCTGCATCCACCCTCGGTGATTAATGATGGATGGATTCCTGAATAATTACCAAGACTTTTAATATTCAAGTGATTTCGTATGAAATGCTATACCAAATTGAACTTTATCGGTAGGCGTTAGAATTCACAACGTTTTGTTTCAATCAGATGACCCTTAATGTTCTAGTCAGAAGTGTAATGAATTAAATGGTGTAAATAATGATAAGGCGATTTGAAATTTGTGCTGATATAATAAGGTTGGTTTTGTATTGATGTGGTAATGAATAACCAACAAAGGCGAGAATACCATTGAATGCAAATCTCCACTCGAGTTTTAAGGGTAGTGTGCGTTATTAATTTGTTATAATTGTCCCCCCGTCTCATATTTGCTCGCATGTGGCATTTTTATTGCGAATTACTCGCAACCATTAATTTTGTTTTTCTTTTCAACACTCTGAAAGTAAATGTGTTTCGAGTATCGGTATTATTTCATTTGTACGAGAGAAATATTCGTGTATTAGATTTTTTTGTTATTCGAGTTATTTCTTTATGAATGTAGAAGTATCGGTTACAATGGCTTTCATTATGGTTTGTTTTGAATGTCGCTTTAAATACTGTTCGAGTAGCGCTGTATGATGTTAATGATGTATAAATTATTCTTTAAGCAATCGATTGAAATGTATATACGTAATCTTATGATTAATGTTTATTTTAATTAATCATAAAGTTTTCTTGCGGCTAACATAGTACGTAATTGTTAAGTAAGTTTAATAGAAAGTTGAGATATACAAACATAATTTGCTAGTCACGTCCTTAACGTTGGTTGAATTATTCGATAAGATTATTTACCGTAATAAGGAATTTAATTATCCATGACAATTTTTTTTTTAATTTCAACTAATAAAACATTAGCTCGCAATAAATAAACACTTAAAAGCGTGCACACATTAATTCACAGTATTAATTCAAAAGGACGAGTCCACTGGCATATAATCGTTAATTTTATTGCAACTTTCACACATCTAGGCCCCTCTGTTTGTGGACAAATTAATTTGCATAACCATTATCCCGGGGTACCCTCCGTTTGGATGTAAATGCTCTTGTTCGGATGTCAATTTCGGTTTGGTGTGATTTTGTGAAATTGCGAACGCGAGAGGATTATAAAAAACGGTTTTGTGTTTAATATTGTTGATTGTATTTAATAATAGATTTAATTTTGCTTATTGGTTGGGGTTATTTCACGTATTAGAGAGGAATAAATATGTTTTTATTGTATTGTCTTCGGGTGCTTGAGGGACGAAAAATCTACCCGGTTGAAAGTGGTTTTCCTCTAGACAATGTCATTAAAAGTAATGTATATTTATTGTTTATATCATTATAGACGAGAAGGTCGACAGTGCCATTAAAATATTAACATTACTATGCCTATTACTTCACGGTTATGATGATGATGTTTTTCCTACTGATCACGGCCGTCATACTAAACGGAGAACGGCCAACAGCTCAAGAGGAGCGCTCTGTTACCGCACACTCATAATCCGGTGTCCGACAATATTAAATAGAGTTAACATGACGAATGGCTTCACGTGTTCCAAAACACAGCACTTCACCACTGCCTACTTCTAAACTTCGGGCTGCTACCAATAATTTTTATTCCTCGAGATCTGCAGTCTTATATGATTGCTTATGGGGGCAACAATATTATTATACTAAACTAATTCCTTTTCTTAAGCCAACACATCGAAATAAATAATTTCCTCAGCATTATTGTTCTACCCTCTTAGATTAAACAATAAGAAACATTATCATAATAAATATCTATTCAAGCAAATCTTTAATCACTTCAATAGATTCAATCCTATTTTTTAGGATAAAAGACTATTTTATTTTCCGACATTCAATCTATTCTTAATATTTTGAATGCGAAAGTAAATCTGTCTGTCTATTACGCTTTCACGGCTAAACCACTGAACCGATTATGATGAAATTTGGCATGTAGCATGTTTGAACTTCAAGGAAGGATATAGGCTTTTTATACCTCACACCTGTCCCCTTCCTTTAGTTTTATTAATAATATGAAAGAACGGCGACCCGATACTCCATTAATCTGTGGAAAATTAAAAAACAAATAAATAATAATCAACTATAATATCATGAATGCGACGGTATTCGTAGAATCGTTTCAGAAGAGCGTATAACAGACCAGACACTTCATTAGATGAAATGGCTTATATATGCAGTTAGCCACACACCATCGTACGTGGTTGTCTCCGACTGTGTACATCGGTTACATTAGTACCATTACCTTGACATATGAGAGACCTACCCTCTGTATTTACGATGGTTCAAGAATTCACATCGGAACACAACATAAAGCATTGTTGCAAAGGTCGGGTATCTGGTTAATAAAGTTAACAACAGCGAAATATCATTGTGTGGTTTTTGGACAGGACGGATTAACAATTATTCTTGCTTTTCTTAAGTAAGCGTCTTGGGAAAGACTGCTCGTTGGACGAGAGAACTAGGTGACGATGAAATAAAGAGATCTAAACTACTACTACTTTTCTTGAATTGGATTAGATTTTGAGAACAGTTCAATCCGTTGCCAATTTTCTCATATCATTAACATTACATTTTATTTTATTCCGAATATTTTCCGCTCCGCTTTCAATATAAAGAATGATTTCCTAAACCGGAAGGCTTTAATAAACAATCAATACAAACAATTTTAATAACGAAATCGATAACCATTAGCGTCGCTAACGACGAGTGATTTCTTCCGAGCGACTTGTCACCGAGAACCACAAGTGCCACTGAATATAACGAGCCCTTTAAGCCTGAGTTTCTCAACCTATTAGTATTATAAACCCTTATACATTTTTTTTATATAGAAAATTACTTCTGAACATTATTCGCGTTATGAATCATTTCATAATGAAAAATTTGGGAACTGTTAAATAGACTGTTTACTTAATTAATGTTTTGTATTCTATCAGAGGTACGCTGTAGATTGAGAACCGCTGCTCTCGACGAGCTTTTACCTTCTAGGGTTTTTATTACGTGCAATAGAAGTATAGGTAGATTAGCTGTTAGTCGAGCTTAAAACATGAACAGCAATAAAAAGCAGAAGGATTGTAAATTTATCAAATTTCTGGGACCTCTTTAGTATATCAAAATATCGAAAGAATTTCATTATATATTCTTCTAGAGATTCTTGTCGTACAATCGTCACTTAATGGCATAAAGTAAAACTTTACAACAAAAAAAATAGTTCTCTTGATTAATTTTTGAGACTTTACTAGTATTTCACTTCACTTTCAATAACTTAAGGTTAGTTACACATAGTTTAATTCGCTTATAACCATCTAATAACTTTGATGGTAACGTGTATAATTCTCTCATCACGTGGGTAAGGTGAGCCGTGTAAATAATAATATAACTCACACAATCACAGAAACAGGCTCGTTTAAATTTGCAATGTGGGTCAACCATTGTTATCTGTAACAAAGAAACAATCAGATCCTTACATGATCGTACATGGAGTTAGAAAAGTACATAGGTGATACATAGTAGATAAATATAAATAAAAAATAAACATATGAAAACTCGGAGGTGCTTGCCCGTCTTTGGTCTCATCGCGATTCTTTATATCTGACAATGTATTGGTCATATTTTTAGCTTAAAATATTTTTAACATAAAATTGTCTTATAATATCTAAATTAGTAGTCACTTTTGAAACTATTGTTTAGCTTTCGTTTCGCTACTTCTAAGTGTTGGAACGATATCCCACCTCCGTTTACGAACAGTACGTCTCAAAATAAGTTTAAGGCACAATGCAAGCAATGGCTTCTATCTATGCAAAAGACGCAATGTGTCTGGACAAATGTGTGTAACTAAACTTCAATATTTAATTGTTATTTTGATTGTAATTAATTAAAACATATATCTCTATTTGTTTAAACATTTTAAATATTATTATTTATTTATATTCAATATGAAATATTTTCCTTTTTTTTTATAGAATAGGAAGGCGGACGACCATATGGGCCACCTGATGGGAAGTGGTCACCAAACGCCCTTAGACATTGGCATTGTAAGAAATGTCAACCATCGCTTATACAGCCAATGCGCCACCAACCTTGGTAACTAAGATTTTATGTCCCTTGTGCCTGTAATTACACTGGCTCACTCACCCTTCAAACCGGAACACAACAATAATAAGTACTGCTGTTTTGCGGTAGAATAATCTATTTTTCTATAATTTAACAAAAAAAAAAACCTCACTGTTTTAGTAATGCTTGCATGTTTATTTTTATTATTTTAGCTTATTGGGCGTGTTATAAAATTGTATTAACTTTTATTATTTAAGTAATTTTATCTTCTTTTACCTTTTACTGCACTGAATGTAGCGTTTGTGTTGGCAGCATATGTACAAGGCGTAGACTGAAAAGCAGCCTAGCTGAACCTTTTCACCAAATTATGAAATATGATATTGTTAACTCTTTTTTTATAGTTTTGTACCTTATTTTTTTGTCTTTGTTTCTTTTTGGTGAATAAAGTTATTTATTATTATTATTATTTTAAAGACCTCAATTAAATACCATTTGAGATGAATGTTCAACACGATTGATAGACTTTTAAGATACGCTTGTGTACTGAAAATGATATACTATATAAAGGCGATTGGAATAATACATGCACGTAAAGCAGTTAAACGTTAAGACGTTTTGAGAACATATAAATACATGGTACAATATCATTTGTACGGTTTTTATTTAATCTAGAACACATGTCCACTCCATACACATACAAAACTTCGAGTACATCCTTGTAAAATGTTCTGTATTATTCGCCTTTGTCCCTCACTTTATTAAATAGTATTATATGCATTATAATATTATTAAAAAGATATACCATGTATATTAGAGGCAATTCATTCAAAGTCATTCGCGCGCGAAAACTGACGGAACATTCCGGTCTTCAAGTGGTTTCATTCATTCGATCTTTGCGAGTTATTTATTTATAAATAAAATGAAATAGTCCCTGTTTTAAGTAATTAAGGTATAAATTTGTTTGACAAAATCCTTTATAGTTACAATAGTGAGTTTTTTTGATGATTTTTCAAGTATCCGCATCCGTTTTGACAGTGATACCTTCTAACTTTGAGATCGGAAGGGGCTCTTTGATTTCAATTATAGCCATTTTTTATTTATTATCTAAGTATATATTCGAAGATATGATGTCATCATTATCTTCATATGTATTATGATTAAATTCAATAAATTTAGGTTTTATGTTGCTTTGTGATTACCTAAATAGTGAGTGCCTTGAGAACTAGAGATATCCAAGAAATTTTTAAAAAAATAACTCATCTACAAAGACTTAAAATTTACAATTTACATGGGTTTTATTAATTTCTTAGACATTTAGAAAGCTGATACTTGTGAATAAAATTATCATGACGTGAATAATTAAGCAAATATAATAAGGTTATTCGTGAAATTCCTTGATGTTACCACAAGATATTATAGGGTGTAGTAACCCTGGTCCAGTTAGTTCAAGTTTTCATCTAGTTATCTTAACAATTTCAAATCTCATGGTGCGATCCTAATCGGGGCGTGCATAAGCGGTTCATCCCCCGGGACTGGACGCGTGAGTCGTCAGTTTAACCCTAAAATCGGTGATTCCTGGTAGATTCATATAAACTGTATCGAAATGTTTATTTTAGACTGAGTATGACCATGATAATATTTTATATATTTTATTTTAGTTTCCTTAAAGAATCTAACAACAAAACAACCTGTATATATTCATATATACGATTATAATATAAAGAAATGCTTCTCATGCGTGCCTATATAAGCATTTATAAGATTAAGTAGAAATTTAAAAAAAAAAGTTAATGTAACGTAGTAATATGCAATCAGGCTTTAGCCAGTACAATATTATAAATACAAAAGTTTATTTTTATTTATTCTCCTTTTACGCAGCAAAAATACAACGGATGGACACAATTTTCCGGAGCGATAATTTAGTTTTTTCAAACCATTCGATGTGAAATCACCATCATTCAAAAAGGGTCGCTAAGATTGATTGTCTAAGCAGTGCGTTTTGAATACGTTGAGAGCTATTTTAATCGAGATAAAATCTTGCAGATTTATTGGAGGACCTTGATTCTGTTATAGTATACGTCGAGTTATAAATCCGAACTTTTAAAATAAACATATATTATCTGTACTCATTCTTTCATAGTACCAGTTTAGCAGTTGACAACATGATACTGGCTGTCTTCCAATGTTTTTACTGGGATGATTTAAGGACCATTTTTTAAAGTATAAATGATATAAGTATTGTTTAATCATTATATAATAAATGTGCCAGTTTCCGATATTCACATATAATACAAATTTATTTAAACTATTCTATAACAATGTCTTTGTATCCGAATAATATCTTTCACCTTTATATATTTGAAATAGTGAATACTGAGTTATAGTGTCATTGCTAAGTGACATTCTGGTAACAAACGAGTCTGCAAATTATATGGATAATACTGCAAATAGATGGACAATGGCAAAGGCTCTGTAGAACACGACAGCGGGATTGGTATAAGTTACGAATAGTAGGCGATTAAAAGTTACGTAGTATTATAATATATTATTTTTATATTTGACTTTATTTTTTGAACGTTAAAGTATTTCAATATTTTTATGTCGAAAGTAATATTGAAGAAAAACAAAAATTAAATTATAAATATATTCATAATATCTACATATATCTAAGAATCAGTTTTACAAGTTTTTATTTAGCTTGTTACGTTAGTTTGTTTAGAACAAATCTTGCAAGCTGAGTTAGAACCACTTAATCTTATCCTATGTAGTTGAAATTTTACATTTACAGTTCGGTTGCTACGACAATAACTTTTTATAGTAAGCATGGCCTGATACTATACCCTGGATTGGCTCTGGACGCTCCTCAACAGTCAACATCTTTGACAATAATTTTTGTATAAAAGCTTGTTTCTTAAAATGGTTTTTACTCGAAGTCGTTTATCGTTGATCTTCATTTCATTTTTTATGGAAACATTGCTTTTATGTAATTATATGCTAACAATAGAATAATCAGTAATAATAAAGGATACTTTTAAATTAGAAGGATTATATTAAAATCTAACTTTATCATTTGCACCACTAACATAATACAAAAATGATTATATCTACATGTCGCTAATAATTGCACAACTGAATCACTAGCAAAATGAGGCTTACTTGAACGAATATAAGTCACAAAAGCCATTGTACCTACATAATGTTACTATGTGCTTAAAAATGAGACGGAATAAGTATTCGGGTAAATAATAAATAAGTTTATTTAAAAAGAGTTATATTAATTGTAAAAATTAATATCATATTAATCATATGAATGCGCGATGTTCATATAAATATGGATAATATTTCTGGATAGGTATCACTCATCGCGTATTCTAACCCCCCAGCAAAAATTAGTGTATTTTTGTGTTCCGTTTGGAAGTTGTACAAGGTACATCTTAATTTCCAAGGTCGGTTAACCATCAGGTGGCCCATCTGCCAGTTCATCTATTTTATAAATGTATATAAAATATTCAATTCAAATATTTACATATTTTAAATGAATTATTTTTTCCCTATATCATCCCTGTAACAATAAAACCTAAATTTGGTATTAACCTTTTCGTGATATCCATGAATTATTAACTCAAACTATATAATTTTTAAAGGTCATATTTAAAAAAAACATTAATCCAGTAGATAAAACACGTGTCACGAACGCAAGTTTTACACAAAGATCGCGAATTCCAATTTTGACGTAAGAGTTTAAGATGTGCTTTGTTTTTAACGAAACGTGCTCGGCGGTGAAGTAATACCTAAATCGCGATAAGCACGTGTCGTTCCATCAACCTGCTCTGGAGTGGTGCAATAATGAGCTCCATAACTTCTCTGTCGAATCAATACTTTTGTTTTGTAATAGTTGTCTACTAGATTATTAAATATCTACTGTTTGATCAGGATGTTTATTCTTTATATCAGGATTTCGCATATTTGCTAAACATTACTGACAATTATATTTGAAGTTTAATAAATATTGGCGCCAATAAATAAACAATGGTCAAGTGTCAAAGACGATGGTAGCATATTAATATGAAATTAAGTAATACAAGCGGTCATATATTCGCATGTTGTGCTTAATATGTAAAAATTTATTTTACCTATTTGTAATTAATTTAAGCTTAGACAATTTTAGGGTGAAAATGTAAAACCGTTCAAGCCGAAAGGACGGTAAGTACTTGTATTCTTGCTTGTCGTTAACATTTCCATGGCCCAGTTGACGGTCCAGTTGGGTAAGCATCACTGAATTTTCATGTGTTTAATTTGTATTATAATTCATTTTGTACTTGACGCTGAAGGAAAACATCGTGAGGAAATCTGCATGTGTCTAATTTCACTGAAATTCTGTCATTTGTATTTCACCAACCCGCATTGGAGCAGCGTGGTGGAATAAGCTCCAAAACATTCATCTCAAAAAAGGAGAGGAGGCCTTAGCCCAGCAGTGGAACATTCACAGGCTGTTTCTGTACTGTACTGTTGTTAAAATATCTGGTTAGTGGTGTTGTTTGCTGAAATAATTATCGTAATAAACTAAAGTAATCCAAAACAATATACTTTTCATAGCACTTACAAAAGTAATTAAGTAAATGACATGAAACGGAAACTCATTGATATAAACAGAGCCTGACTGGTGAATGCTAATTTTGTACAATACTTTTTTCTAAGATTCTTTACACTTCAAAGTATCACATAATACTTAGGTATTTTTGACATATACAAAATTTTACCATAGCGGCTTCAATTGTTTTATCCTTGCTATACGAATTTGAACCTTATACGCTTGTAATAAAAAAATGTTACATTTATTCGTCGGAAAATCAAAGTTTGTTAGCGAGTTTTTCTCTAGTAATTATTGCGTTATCTCGGTTGACACAAGTCTTTTTGTAAAATGCTTTTTGACATCTATCTTAGGATACTGAATAAGCTATTGTAGGTTTTTCTGTCGTGTGGTTCTCATTCTCAATGCATACAATATTTACAATAATATAATTAGCTTATACCGTTTTGTAATACTTCAAATACATTTGTGAGATTTTTAGAACGAAACAAATTGATTTACAAACGCAATCGGTCTGTGTTGTAGACGTTATATTATTTGTTTTAAAATATGAAATGCGCTTCATAATATTATTATAAAATCTAGATAGATTTGGATTGGATTGAAAAGATTTATGAATGGTTTTTGCACATACACTATTTAGATTATTCTGATAATTATTTAAATAACAATGAAAGTATTATAAATAAAAACAAACTATACAATATTTTGGGCTAAGAACGCAATAACTCTTAATAAAATATAAAGGTGGACGAGCAAATGGGTCACCTAATGGTAAGTGGTCACCACCATCATAGACATCGACGTAATGCGCCACCAACCTTGGGAACTAAGATATAATGTCCCTTCCAACTGGAACACTATTATTATTACTGCTGAGCGGTACAATGCTTGCACAAAGTCCTGCCACCGAGTAAAAATTACGGTACGGTTTTAACATATTAATAACTTGTGTAGTTACTTACGTTTCTTTATTTTTATAAGCCTTAGGGATACAATTTAAATGAATATCAATTCATTAAGCAAGATGTTATTAAAGACCGTACGGTAGTCAGTATAATAAATTGCTGTGTTCCTTACAATAAAATAACACCATTATCCATTGTCCGAAGTAAAATAAAACAAGCAAGTTTATCTGATTAAGAACCAGCGTCATTAGAGTGATACTCGTCAAACAATAATGACTATCATTTACTTGTCACATTCTATCAGAAATCAGAAGACTTAAAATATATCAAATTCAATACAACAACGTTCCATGTTTTTTAAATTTAAAAAGATATATGGAACTTTGTTACTTTAGCAGATGTGTCGCTTACGACGGTGTTCTTCGGAGCGGTTATAATCTTGATTTTGATAAGAAAGCGACTCGCAGGAGAGTCATAAAGAGTGCTCCTTTGTCCGTCTGTCAATCATTGATCGATGAAAACGACACGGTTTCAAATATGGTAGATATGTGATGTTGATGTGATATTGTATAAATGCAAAGTTGAAATTTATATGCTGTGTATAAAAATTAATGCTTGTTTTTGGTCGAACTATATCCTCTAATGTTAATGTTGAAGAAAATATATAATGTCTCTGTTAAGAATTTTTTTTATTATGATATAGAAATATTTACTACAAAAACATTTGTTGTTATTTCTTGATAGTCGAAAATTATACATTTATTTACATAAGAATTATTTCCTTTGAAGACTTTAATGAGTACATATAAGGAAATAGAATTAAAAATAGCTGTATAGCATAACAGTGTGGATTGGTAGCAAGAATGCTGTCAGCGTTTGACCGTTGGCAATGCCAATTCTCCCGTCACCAATGGATATAAAAAGACGGTGCAAACAAAACAAAGATATTAATTTGTAAAATTGTATTTGTAGATAGCACAAACAAAGTTCCGATTGTCATATCAAATAAGCCAAAAATCCTCAAATATAAAACGCTATTCCCATAATGGAGAAACTACGAACTAATGAAATGTCATCGATCCTTACAATGAAAGAATACTGATTTCAAATCTAATAGGTAGGCGAATATCCTAAGACCGACCCCGAAACGAACCCGCCACCCTCGCTCTCCATTGTTGTCAGCACCAGACTATCCTGTCTATTTTAAATAAAAACTTATTATCTGCTCACCACTATCCTCAACAATAGATAAGGGCCCTAAAAGTTTTGTATTTTTGGGGACGATTTGTCAAATATTTAAACTGAATATAAAACATTTTTATTATTGACTGTACCTATAACAAATAATAAATAAATGCTTGTTTGAAATTAGTGATTATACAAAGATAATTACCATTCATTTTATTTTAATATTTTATTAAAAAATTAAAAGTAAAGTAAGCTCGAATTTCCACAGCTGGACAACGAACTCCTGTTAGGGGAGAAGATTAGGAGCTTATATATATTATCTGGATATACTGGTAACTGATTTTCTCCAAAAAATAAACACAAATTAAGCACATGAATCGAGGTGGCACTTACTCTTATTTGACTTCTCGACCGTTGGGATAAGCATATTCTTTCCAGTTTCACGTAAGAACACGATAATTCTTATTATTTATTCATTTTGTGCGAACATCTCGAAGGTAACTAGATCGATATCGCTCTATCGATGCGTATACAACGTTTTAATATGACTTTATTTTCATAATTAATTTTAAATTATCATAAATATTATAATAATCATGTAATGTAATATTTTTTTTACTAATATTAATACAACGAGAAACGGGTCTCATCCCTTATCATTTTGTCAGTTAATATTTGTGTTGATTATGTTACAAGAAAGTTTATTGCAATTTTTCACCTAATATTTATTAATTATGTTAACCCCATAATGCTCCGTGTGGATAATTTTGACATGGATAGATATTATGCACTATTACCGAGGCCCTATCCCAAAGGTTTAGAGGTTAGATTCGTGTTATCCTCTATCCCAATATAATGGTGCAAGTCGTTAATATCATGCGCAAATAAATAGTTAAACATTTTTACGAGAGATCGCTCGTAAAACTTGATTGAAATCTGGTTTAATAACTTTGCTACAATCGGATAACTTATTGGCGACTTAGCGTGTTATGAATGTATTTTACGACATACGCTAGGTAAAGGTACAAAATTGAATTATTTTTAGTATCTAGACATTAACACGGCGAGCTACAAAAGAACGACCACAATAGGAAGTAATAACTTAAAGAGACAGTTGTTTACTTCGAGTGACGCCAGTAAAATAGCTTATAGTTACTTATCGTTAATTTGAAACTATTTATAAATTCAAATGTTCACAAAACACGTCACGGTCCCGTCAAAAACATATAAATACACATCATAACGATTTAATATCAAAGTGTTTCACTTACCCTACAAATCGATACAGTTTTCTATTGTCGTTGAACATAGCCATGGGAATTTCAATCAAGGCCCTTATAGAAACACGGACAGAAACAGTGATCCAACAACAATAGCCACCTGAACCCTTCCCTTAAAGAAATTTATTAACTGGTTTCACATAATACGTATTTAAAATACATGTGTCCGTGCGTACGTGAATACATTATTGATATTATATGATAGTTTATTTTAGCCGACATTGTGTTCTGATGTCTTAGAAAATATTCCTTCGTTTTGTAGCGGCGACGGAAGGGTTGACCGTTTTCGGACATACTCATTGTGACAGACGGGTGTCGGAGGACGAGAAATCGAACAAAACAAATTGCTAGGGATTTTGGTCTGAGTCGTTAGTTCGGGTCATCGGCCCCGATGCGATTTGGGACAACTTTTGACGGGGTGTCAGTTTTTATTATTACCAATGATTGACAAGCCCGTCCAACGTCTGTTTCGATTTGGTTCGAAAATGTTTTTCGAATATAAAACATGTTAGCTCTTACGAAAACTTCACAACTTTATTGGTTGCGTCAAAATTGCTTAAAATAAAGTTAAGTTTCATATTTTATCATTTTTTGCTATAGGAAAGGAAAAAAGATATTTCTCAACCCTTTGAATTAAATTAAAACATAGCAATTAAAATGTTTCTTGTACAATTTAATATACATTATTACATGACATTTAAAAATTGTTACATTTGTGAAATTTTTGTAGATAGTATTCCGAAACGGCTTAAAAGAAAATAAGTCCTACTCGTAATATATATGAGGTAGGTTGTGAATATCACTCGCCAATTATTCTACCACCAAACACAAATACGTCGCATTGTTGATTAAATGGTAAGTGAGTCAACATTAATGGCGGGTTAAAACTCAGGTAAGCACCATTAAATTGACGTCATATGCTCAATTTGTGTTTATAATTCATTTCGTACTCCGCGGTGAAGGAAAACATAGGGAGGAAATCTGCATGTGTCCAATTTCACTGAAACTAACATAGTTGTGGCTCCAAAGCCGCTCCTCAACGGTACAGCCGGCCTTAGTCCAGCAGAGGGACATTCACAGACTGATACTTTACTTTTAGTATAGATAATATATACGTAATTTATTAAGCCTCTCTCTTCGTCAATTGCGCTTCAAACAGTTCAGAAGTTTCAGACCTGGTTTCAAGAACCAAAATGGCGAGCTTGATAGGATGTGTTATAAAACAAAGAGTAAAAAGGACTATAGAAGTAAAGTTATTATCTAACACGTACCATGAATATAATACTCGCACGTCGTTCAAAGATAGCATATCAATGCAAAACATACCCTGTTTCTAAGAACGAAGGCTACCGATGTTACACACAAACAAGATCGAATTCTTGTTTTTATGTGTATTTAACACTTTCATATTGTTCTGGGTATGCCAGCTCGTTTGGATGTGATAATTAAACGAATAAAGTGGGTTAAGAATGAGTTTGTTGGGATGAATTTATGACTAGTTGGTGGTAAGTGATGTTCCACTTTAAGCGCGGATTATTATAATAATACCACAACAAATAAATGCAGTATGTACTTTGCTACAATATGTTATAGAGCCGAGATGGCGCGGTGGTTAGAACGTGTGAATCTTAACAGATTATTGGGGCTCCAAACCTAAGCTCCAAACCTTCTCTTCAGACAGAGAGGATGCCTTAGCCGAGCAGTAGGACATTTACAGCCCGGTATTTTAACCATATACTCTTTTATTTTATTATATTGTTTTTTGCAAAATCGCAAATATATGAACGAATTCATCAGATATTCTACCGCAAAACAGCAGTACTTGGTATTGTTGTGTTCCGGTTTGAAGGGTGAGTGAGCCAGTATTATTACAGGCACAAGGGACATAACTTCTTAGTTCCCAAGGTTGGTGGCGCGTTGGTGATGCTCGTCCACTTTCCTATTCTATAAAAAAAAATGAAAAGTATTCTATTATAAATTGTTCCAGAATAATTAATAAAATAGTTATAGTTATCCAAACTAGACATAACTACATACAGACGACAATATTATACCAATTAATATAAAATCGATACTAAGATCAATCTTTGTGCAATCGTTACTGTTTAATTGTGTATATGGAGGACTCAGTTGTGATATACAAGCGACAAACAACAAAAATTTAAAACAATTCCTAAAATATTTAGGACCTAAGACGATGGAATTTTTTGACGGGATCTGTTTAAAAGTGTTAATATGGTCAAATAATGATCATAGCCCCACTTAGTGGGTGTGTAACGCTTCCCAGAAGAGGATGTTGGGGAGTTTATGAAAATAAAGAAGGACTTTCATAGTGTGACTGGGACAGAGATTGTAGAGAAGCTTTAATATATTTTTGAGAGCGAAACCTCTTTGTGCGTGATAAGATTTAACTAAGCATTTACTAACAGTTGGAAGGCAGAAGAGTAAACCAGGCTTGACATTCTAAGAGACATAATCCTTACTTTATACCAACGATTAAAAAAATAGTTATAATATAGCTTGTAGCTAGAAATAAATTAAATTCAAGTGACGAACACTTGATTTCAAAATAACTGCCTCTTTTAAACTTAATATAGCTATTTGCGAGTTTCCAAAACTAAAACACAATTCCAAGGTGGCGAAACCGCGGGTTTTGTTAGTTAATAATGAGTATATTATATATACTCATCATAACATACGATATATCTCTGTATATCTCTTTGTCAATCAGATCAGGTTTTATACATAAATTCAAAAATTATAACACTAATAATAAATCTTATCTTTTTTTTAAACTTAGTATTTATTTTGATTATGGTTTAATAATTGCTGCTATTTTTTCAAATTAATATTATTTTAATAAAATATTTGCCTACTCTATGCCTTTTCTGTTTCCCAAGCGATGTTCCTGGCATAGTCCATTACTTAAACAAACCCGGCTTGTGTGCACTGCCACCACTTCGCACCCACGTGTGTCTGTCCAATCCCTCCGAAGACAGGAACTAATATAAAACGTTGTATTAGGGCAATAAGTGATCTAATTTAAAAAAAATGCAAATTCAAGTGAAAAAACTTTAGGTGACAAAACAAAATTGTGACGTAAACACAACCATACCTAGTTAACACTGACCAGATAATCTAAGCTTTAATTGATTTTAGACCTTATCTTCTCGTAATTCGGTTGAAATTTCAATGAATATCAAACTTGGCTCGACATATTTCATGGATGTTATTGTATTTGAAGAGTATTTTTGACAGGAAGAGGCGAGTTTACCGAACCATTTTGTTCATTTACTGCGCAGCCTAAATCCATTGTACAGAATGTATGGGAAAGACCAGTAGCCATTTTGATTACTGTATATGTACAGTATGCGACGTCAATTATTTGTGAGGTTGAAGCGGTGAACATATTATTCAAAAAGTTGGTTGCGTTTCGTTCTATTCTGTATTCTTTTATGAAAATATATTGAAACAAAATATATATCCTAGGACAAGTTTCAACCACGGCCATCTGATCCCAAATTAAGCTTGTACAAAGCTTGTGCTATAGAAACCAGACAACTGATATACCACTTTTCTTTTGTAAATACATACTTATATAGATAATTACACCCAGACTCAGGACAAACAGACATGTTCATGCACACAAATGTCTGTCCTGGGTGGGAATCGAACCCACAACCTGCGGCGTGAAAGGTAAGTATCTACCAACCACGCCAACCGGCTCGTCATATTTAATTCAGTTATTGTGTGTAATATTTAGTTTAAAATGAGTAGTGAGTTATTATAATTTTTATTGGTTTAAGTTAATCCTATAGAAGCGAAACTACAATTAATCACAATATTAAATATTCTTAAAATACTCTCAAAACGTACAGACAACGTATTTCAACAAATACATTTTAGTAATACTAATCTGGGTAGGTATCACTAACTCATCATATATTCTATCACTATACAGCAATATTTATTATCGTTTTGTTCCGGCTTGATGGATGAGTGAGCCAGTGTAACAGACACAAGGGATATAAATTCTTAGTTCCCAAGGTTGGTGGAGCATTGACGATGTAAGGAAAGGTTAATATTTCTTACAGCGTCTGTGTCTACGAGCGGTGCGGACCACTTACCATTTGCTCGTCGCTTACCTATTTTATTAAAAAAATAATAAATATATATATATTTTATTTATTTATTTATTATTATTATTTTTTTTATAGAATAGGAAGGCGGACGAGCATATGGGCCACCTGATGGTAAGTGGTCACCAACGCTCTTAGACATTGGCATTGTAAGAAACGTCAACCATCGCTTACATATCCAATGCGCTACCAACCTTGGGAACTAAGATTTTATGTCCCTTGTGCCTGTAATTACACTGGCTCACTCACCCTTCAAACCGGAACACAACAATATCAAGTATTGCTGTTTTGCGGTAGAATATCTGATGAGTGGGTGGTACCTACCCAGACGAGCTTGCACAAAGCCCTACCACAAACATATAATATATATTATATAATTCCTATAAGAACTTACAGTGATCTCATAAAATGAGATTTAAAATTGAGATTTTTTTTGTTATACAGACGCATCAATTATAGTAAATATTAATAAATTCAAGCAATTATCATATCACAAAAAAGCTGTTGTTATTTGCATTTTCAGTTATGCTTTCAACTGTTTTATATATACTGGTATTATTCTTTAATATTATTAGGTACAGTAACAACCTGTAAATGTCCCACTGCTGGGCTAAGGCCTCCTCTCCCTTTTTGAGGAGAAAGTTTGGAGCTTATTCCACCAAGCTGCTCCAATGCGGGTTCGTGGAATACTCATTTGGCAGAATTTCAGTTAAATTAGACACATGATAGATGAATTATAATCACAGATTAAGCACATGAAAATTCAGTGGCGCTTGCCCGGGTTTGAACCCACGATCATCGGTTAAGATTCACGCGTTCTTATCACTGGGCCATCTCGGCTTTTTTATTATTAGGTACGTTATTGTAAAATTGCTCCCTCACACAGCATACATTTGTAACCGTAATTTTTAATTAAAAGTATTTGAATGTATTGTATTAGTCATAATTTTTATAACGGTAGTTTTGTAAATATTTAATATAACTGTGAAAGATTAAATAGTTTCTTTATATTTTTTTTTGTATGAGATAATTGTAATGGAACAAGGCCTTAATAAGTTTTGCATTATCTGTCTTACGAAACTTCTATTACTCCATTTCAGATTTTGCTAAAGCGTCGTAGATAGTGGTTCGTAAATTGTGTCGACTTACCAAGGAGAACCGGAAAAAAACTCAGTAGTTACTCTTCTCCACCTACTAAATCATATAATTTAACTGGATCGTTGGATTAGTGGCTCACACACATTTAGAGGTTCTAAGTTCGAATCCCGGGTTCTAGTTGGGCTGGGAAGTTGGGTTTCTATCCGATTGTAAGGAAGACAACGTTAGCCTCTTGCGCGAAAAACGTAAAGTCATTGATTCTGCGCCTAATACTATCTCATCGGTCGAGTCGGACTTCTGTCCCATCTAACTATAGGAGTAAAAAGATAGAAAATTCACCTGTATATGTACACTATAACATTTTCAATGCTATCGACGCGTCAGTAGAAAATAACCGACATCATCATAATTTGACGAGCCGGTTGGCGTGGTTGGTAAATACTTTCATTTCACGCCGAAGGTTGCGAGTTCGATTCCCACCCAGGACAGACATTTGTGTGAATGAACAAGTCTGTTTGTCCTGAGTCTGGGTGTAATTATCTATAATAAGTATGTATTTACAAAATAAAAGTAGTATATGTAGTATATCAGTTGTCTGGCTTCCATAGTAGAAGCTCTGCTTAATTTGGGATAAGATGGCTGTGTGTGAATAATGTCACAGGATATTATTATTATAATGGTAGTCTGGGAATATTAAAAAAAATGTTGCTTTGTTACAAATTACGGTAAGTGATTTAGCTAGGGTGTTGTGTATCATAACCAAGAAGGAAATCACGAATTTCGTCGCAACGTGTCATGTAGCTTTGTTTGTTGATAAACAGACGTACGATAATAGGTTTAGTTATTTAGATTTCTTGCGTATGTGTTAGATTGTCAGTGTATTTGTTAAATATGATTTTTTAAATACATATTGCTCAATGAATTTGACCCTACGTTAGATACTAGCATTATCTGTCGCGACATGTGTATTGTAAATAATAAAGATGTAAATGTCAGATGAAAATCTGCCACAGACAATACAAGAACCTGAGTGAGTGCAGCGTAATGGAATAAATACCAAATCTTCCATCAAAAGGAAAGATCGTAAGCTCAGCCGTGTGACATTAACAAGCTGTTTTTTAATAAATTATTAATAAACAATTAAAGTCGAGATGGCCCAGTGTTAAGAACGCGTGAATCTTAACCGATGATCGTGGGTTCAAACCAAGGCAAGCACCACTGAATTTTCATGTGCTTAATTTGTGATTATAATTCATCTCGTGCTTGACGGTGAAGGAAAACATCGTGAGGAAACCTGCATATGTCTAATTTCACTGAAATTCTGCCACATATGTATACCACCAACCCGCACTGGAGCAGCGTGGTGGAATAAGCTCCAAAACCTTCTCCTCAAAATGAGGAGAGGAGGCCTTTAGCCCAGCAGTGGGATATTCACGGGCTGTTACTGTACTAAACAGTTAAAGCAAAAGACAAGCATTGCATACTTCTTTAAAAACTTAATTTTCTTAAAACTTTAACGTTCATTCATTACTACGGAGACGTTAAGACTCGTTCGCAAACAGCGCGGTTTATGAAGACGAGACAATTATAAATAAACAATGAAAACAAATGAACCGAACAACCCGAGGTAAGGGTTCTCTATGTGTGATATCCTTTCAGTTTTATAGATAAATCCGAATTCAATCGATTATGATTGCAATATATAATAAGAATTAGTAAGGAAGTTTTATCGAAAATAACAATAAATTGTGTTACTTTTCTGTGAACTTCATTAATTTACTATCTATTTAATTTATGTGTGGTAAGTATATTCATAATAAATAAGTTTAATTAATCCAATCTAAGGTGTTAATAAGCCTAGTGTTTAGAACGTGTGAATCTTAACCGATGATCGTGAGGTTCAAACCCGAGCAAGCATCACTGAATTTTCATGTGCTTAATTTGTATTAATAATTGATCTCGTCGTGATTATCGGTAATATAAAACATAGTGAGTCTAATTTCATTGAAATCCTGCCACATGTGTATTCTACCAACCCGCATTGGAGCAGCGTGGTGGAATAAGCTTCAAACCTTCTCAGCAGCACCTCAGCAGTGGGACATTTCTTAATGTACTTGACTTTACAACTAGCACTTTAGAGTAACAGCCTATTGGCTGTTACACTAAAGTAGTAATAAAGGTAAAACATTGATTATTAATCGAAGTTAATTTTTTTATGATTACCATCATTACAATCTATAACTCAAGCTAAGATCCCGTATTCTCCTAATCGGTAGCTTAAAATCCAATGGGATTACGTTTTTATTATTTGATGTTGCCCTTATTTTGTTCTTTTTAAATTTAGGCATTTCAAAGGGGTGCTGAAGATAGCGTGGGAAATTCTAAAACCGGACTAAACCCCTCACAGATATACATACTCTTACACTAGCTAGGACTAACTAAAAAAAAATCTGAAGAAAGCCGAATGGTGTCCCTAAATATCCGTTTCGTATAATAAGAAAAATATTTATTTTAATTATTGTTAGAAATATAATATCGGTAAAAAATAGTGCTTAAATTAATAATTAATGTTCCCGTTACTAAGACTACTCATAATAGTTTTGTAGGTATGTTGTGTCTGTAATTAAATTATCTTACTCATATTTTACACGGAAACACAAAAAAAAAACTACTCCTGCTGGGAGATCACGTGTAAACCGTGGCCAGCCAGTCGAAAAATTAACAACGAAAATTGTATTTACTAAAAATATAAATTATAAATTTTATGACGTTTGCTTTGAAAGATTTAAACTATAAGTTTCCATAATTGTATTTGATAATAATCAATAGAAATATTTATAATCATGGCTTGTGGAAATCGTAAATCTTGGATGAGGTCAGTCAAAACCGTGTCCAAACAACAAGAATAACGAAAAATACTTAAATCATTATCGAGGCCTTGTGTAAACTTAAAGTGCATTATTAAATGTATTGTACTTTGCTACCGTACCTCGAGGTACGGTATTTATATCTCTTTTAATTTTGAAAATAATATAAAGAATAGAAAGTTTGCTGATGTATTTCGAAAGTCAACTATTTGGGAATCGCTTCAAGCAATAATATTGCTAAATTATTTTACAGACCAACGGATAGCCGCGAGGCATTTAAAGGCGAAATTTATAATAGTGTTTCTTAGTTATACGAACAGCCTGTCAATGGTGTAAGGCAACAATGTTGGTTGATGGCCTTTGGGCGTGTTGGAACCAGCTTTGTTTGGTGTTGCCGATCAATTCTACACTTCTATACTATAATAAGACAATAGACACCTAAATTTAACGTCGTAGACACTAACGAAGCGTAACTCTCACTTGTTGGCAGCAAGCAGAATTAAAGCAAGAATTCGTATTATATACCCAAAGTGCCTAGTGTTTAACATATAATAACGAAAAATAAAAACAATTTACGTTTTACAGTTAGTACAAGGGTTAAATCTGCAATCAGTGATTAACATCTAAGGATCGTCGGGCAAAAAAACTACAAACACAAATAAAACATATAAAAAGTAAGTAATGCTGAGCTGGTTTTCACTGAGTTTGATAAATTTCCACATGTTCTATCACCTCGCCTCAAATATTATATAATAAACGTAAATATTACTTTATATTCTTGGAATTATATCAATAATATACGTCCCGGCTTCGCAAGGGTAGAATAAAGGTCTATATAAAACGTTTTAATCGTAATACATATAACTATTGGCTTATGGGCCGAACGCCAGTAAAATTCCCAGTCGTCATGAGTTTTTCCGATATCTTCAACAATCATCGTCATATTTCAGCCAATTTACTTAAATCCCTATTTAATTATACACCTACACTTTCCTAAGGAATCACTCCCTCTATTAGTGAGAACAGTGTTAGAATTCGTTAGGCAGTTTTTGAGTTTATCGCGTTCAAACAGACAGATATACAGACGAGGCGAAGGGACTTTGGTTTATAATATGTAGATTCTAAGACCAGTAAAGCTTAGAGATAAAAAATAATCATAACAATAAGTGTGATGAATATCACGATTATAAAATTAATATAAACATTTACTTCGATTTATTTTAAAACCGTTAAAACTATTGTTCCTATCAATATTGCTTCAAGTAATGTTAGTTATATAAAATAAGACGCATAAATGTTGGCTTAGCTTATTTCTCAGACCGTCCACGACTCGTCGTCATACAATGGGTTTTAGATTTACGTCGGCATTAACTGTTCTTCTTAGTACGATTTGAAAGACCCGTTTTAGCGTATAACAAAACTATAGTTAAATAAATTTATATGAAAACTTAACGCATTACGAATGAGCATAATCACTCAACAGTTACATTTCATGTTTAATTGACAGCCTTATACTTGAAAAAGTTCTTGTACAAAGTATTTTTTTTTGTAAATATGTATATGAATGTTAGGCAAAGGAATTTTGTCTTGTGACGCTGATACGCTTAATTCACTATTATTTATTACGCTTTCCAGAGCGTGTCTTAGATTAAATCCGGTTTTGTAAAGGCAATTTTTCAAAAATAAATTAACAGTAATTTAGCATTTTCTTATCATAAGGCGGCATCTATAAGTTAAAGTGTTTATTGTATCGTTGGTTCACGAATTTTTTTCTTATAAAGCAATTTCGTTAAGTGGTAGAAAATAATATATAAACATATGGGTAGGCGGACTGTGCAAGGATTAGAGTTCTGATTTAAGACCTATTTGTCTCACGCCCTTACTGCTTCGACGTTTCACAATCCCTTTTTAAAGTTATTAAATATCTGTGGAATATTTTATGATTTGTTCGGGGGAAAAAGTTATTAGAAATTAACTTAAACTTGCTAGTAAGGGAATCGTTGATAGTATAATTCTTAACTGTCACTAAGTAATTCACTTCTACACAATATAAGAGTACACTGATTATAAACTATTCCGTAAATTGTCAACCAAGAAGGTGAACATCATGTCACAACCCATGTTTATGTGAGAACACTCGCCGAATCGTCTTTTGAAGTAGAGCTTAGCGATATGATATATACAAAACACTGGTACATAAAATAACCTTACATACCTTTTTGATTCGCTGTCTGTAGGATAGAAGATATTACGTGCATTGTCCTTATAATAACACTCTATTTCCTTAAATTATCATGTTATATTCCAATGGGACGGCAATTCGACACGACACGAAAGAGTTCAAACGCACAAGCAACAGCTTTACGTTCTTTCCAAGACATAGAAGACAGACACTTCCAATTTTCAGACTCTGGGCTGCTGAAAATTTTTTTGAAAGGATAACCCGATAACATTTTATCAGCCCGACTTGGGGTTTTAATCCAAGACCTTAGGGTCTTTAATAAGAGGGAAGATCTTGATATCTTTGACTCAAATTACATGTCGCTGTAGTAATTTTTTTAACTTTTTCTGTCAAGTAATTCTCAGAAACAGTCAGTAACGGAGTTAAAAAGTCGTCAACGTTATACCTTTGCCTCATAAAGTATGTAAAGTCGTTGGACTTTGGACTCTGTCTCCGGTCGTTTCGGGTCTTCGTCCAATTTAAAAATTGAAATGAGAGTGAGAGAGTGCGCAGATCTAGTCTTTGGTAATGACAGTTGTAAGTCGTTTAAGATCGATTAACGATAACTCGTAATTTATATATTTATATATATTTTTTTTTGATAATGAAACATCAAATGTCAAAATTAAAGTAATAAAGTATTACCAGTTGGTGCTAAAATATAATTGATGTTGGACTAGTACGTACAAAGACAGGCTTCGACATACCCACATATCTGTTTGGTTTTGGAGTAGAAAAACGAGATTCATAATTTTGAACTACATGAATATGTATGTCTTATATATCGAATCGTATCAAACTGAATAGGTTATTTGTACACCGCATTGGTTAACTTGTGGTTGGTTTTATATAGTTTTCTCTTTCTATATGTTAACGCAACACGTTCGTAACAACAGTTGCTAAATTCCATGTTTTTTTTTTAGAATAGGAAGGCCGATGATGCCGATTTTTTCTATTAATTTAAGAATTAAAAATAACACGGAAAACACTGAAATATACATACATTTAAATACATTAATATCTTTCTTCTTAATATACATATGATATTTATCCTGCAATGGAAGAGGCGAAGATGGTATATAACATTGTATTACCTTAAGATAAGAATATAAATGTACTCATTAGGAGGCTTTTTTTAAGTCCTAATAAAAAGTCTTTTTTTTTATAGAATAGGAAGGCGGACGAGCATATGAGCCACCTGATAGTAAGAGGTCACCAACGCCCTTAGACATTGACATTGTAAGAAATGTCCACCATCGCCTACATAGCAAGTGCGCTCCACCAACTTTGGGAACTAAGATTTTATGTCCCTTGAGCCTGTAGTTACATTGTCTCACTCACCCTTCAAACCGGAACTCAACAATATCAAGTACTGCTATTTTGCGGTAGAATATCTGATAAGTGGGTGGTACCTACCCAGACGAACTTTCACAAAGCCCTACCACCGGTATGTGGTATGTATCATTAAATTGGAAGGTTCGTGAAATTATATTGATTTGTATATCATGAAAAATATGGAACATGGCACTGGCTATGTGTTAGTCTATACTTGTATACTAATATTATAAAAGTCTGTATTACTATGATACCATATACTGTGTACTCTGTCTGACTGTTACGCTTTCACTCCTAAGCCACTGAACCGATTTTGATAGAATTTTGTTATGAAGCAAGATTGAATATTATAATTTATAATTGAGCTTTATCAATACGAAGTTTTTTTTTAATTTTAGCAATTTAGCAGTCAAAATTTGCATGTACATTTTTAAAATCCTTGGAATGTATGGATTCGATATTTGGGATATAAGAGTTTATTTATTAAAGTTTTTTATGCGATTTTAAGAAAGCAGATATGCTGATGGCTTAACCAACTATACGCTATCTATGTGTAAAAATTGTTAATAATAATTAAGAAACAGTGCAGTCTTACTGTTATATTATTTGTAGTAAATGTACTTAGAATTTAATTAAATATTTCACATAAAAATGCAAAGCATATTACGACTTTTCATACAATCATTCATAATACGAAAACAAAAAACAATTTCGCATGTATTTTTTAGTTTCGTTTGCAAACTAATTAGAGCCGAACTTTTTTAAAAGGGGTCCATTGTGATGTCGAAACAAATGGACAACGCTATGGCTCTCGTAAGCATATTGAAATATCGTCTCATAAAATAACCCACGACTCGTCCTATGAAACCGCCCGACTTGACGTATGACTTCATTTGACTCACTCGATATAATTTCACCATAATATACTTACAAGTGATCAAAAATGTGTCGACTTTATACCTATAGAATTAAGGTTCAAAGCTAAATGAGCTTGATAGTTCGAAATGCATTCGGATTTGTCAAAAGAGATGGTTTTGAAAGGGTTTCGACCACAAAGCAATGAGATCTGGTCGTATTGTGGAAAACAAAGAAACATTTTGATGGCGTTTGTGTGATTTAGTGAACTATATTTTAAATGTAAACATGTGATGTATGATTGTGGTTCAGTTTTCGTTGTTGTATTTCTTATGTATGTGTGTGTCAGTCAACAAGCTCACATAGATACTTATAGTTTTCAAATATGCCATTGTTTGAATAAAGTATATTATTGTAACACGTTACACATATTATTATTTACATATACATATATTTAATTGGTGATAATATATATTTATTACTAAAAGTATAATAATTTTATTTTTGAAATAAGAAATAAATATTTAAATGTTTTTGTTTATTAGTTATTACTTGTGCGGGTTTTAAGATTCGAGAAAGATAATAAAATAATGGTAAAAATATTTATATGAAGCCGTCTTTGCTACGCTTCCTTCACTCATACAAAATATTCTTTTCTACAAAATTTTGCAACCAAAGTATACATATACCGTTATTTGCATTAGTCTTTAGTGGCATTGTTCACAAGTTTAGAAATAAGTATATATACACGGTACGTACTTAACGTACATAGTTTATATATATATTACATTTAAAAAAAGGAACCGTAGCCGTATCGTAACAGCCTGTGAATGTCCCACAGGTGGGCTAAAGTCCTTCTCTCCCTTTTTTGAGGAGAATGTTTGGAGCTTATTCCACTACGCTGCTCCAGTACGTGGTTGGTGGAATACACATGTGGCAGAATATAAGTGATATTAGACATATGCAGGTTTCCTCACGATGTTTTCCTTCACCGTAAAGCACGAGATGATTTATAATCACAAATTAAGCATATGAAAATTCATTGGTGCTTGCCCTGGTTTGAACCCACGATCATCGGTTTCAGGCGTTCTTACCACTGGACCATCCCGGCTGATAAAAAAAAAAAACAGTAACAGCCTCCTCATAATTAGAAGGTGTGGAGTTAACTCCACCACGCAGCACATATCCAATATGATAGAATTTCTTCCGACACATGCAAGTTTAATGATGATATATTTCTTCACTGAATAACATTACAGATTTACATCACTTTGAAATAAACAGAATCAAATCACTGTTTTTAAATATACATATACTCCTCTACAGTAATTAAATAACTTAATAAACCATAATAAAAAGAGATTTTTTGTAAATGTTTAGCGAATTCGCTATCTCATTACTGTGATTAATTGCGAATAAATTAAAACTTCAAATCGTTAACGTTAAATGTATTCCAAATGAAACTATTGTGGGCCCTAAGTATATTGATATAAAGTTGATTTTTCGTTATCATTTTATTATAAAGCACTCATGAGCGTAAAGCAGAGGGTCATAAAAGTTGAAACTTAGTATTTTTCGTTAGATTTATTTCGACAAGGCACGGGATTGCATTTTTGTTCGATCATTGTTAGCGAATAAAAGTATTTCAGTGTAGTTTTAGGTTATAAATTTGAAATTACAAACGAATACGAGCACTAGAATGTCCCGTTATGTCTTTATAATGTAACTTAGTTGTATGTATTTTTTCATTTACTAAAACTTATTCAAGTATGTATTTGCTTAGAGTTCTGTTTGGACTCGGGAAAATCTACATTATAAATATAAAGTAACAGTCTATGCATTTTACACTTCAAGGCCTTAAGAAGGCGTAGAGTTTATACCACCACGCAGCTCCAATGAGGTTTGGTGGATACACATGTGGCAAAATTTTATCCAACACATGCAGATGTCCTTCAAATGCTATCTTCCGCGATCGACTACGAGATAAACACAAGCTATGACAAGAAAATTCAGTATTGCATGCTCGGATTCGAACCAGTAAACTTCGATTAAAATTCACGTTTTCCAACCATTTAGCCGTCTTGGTTATTTTTTTTAAACATATGCTCATATACAAAGCCATGCTTAAAGGATACTCAGCTGTAAACCTGATTATCGCAAAAACATGACAATGATGACGTAGTATACGACCGTAAATTATTCTAATCCAATACGTGTGTGGTGTGATTGATGTTATATTGCAATTGTTGTCGCGTAATAACTTCTTACATCTGCAGCAAGCAGTCGTTTAACTCATCTCTGAGCCGGTTAGGCTAGTCAGAGCATATGAACTTGATTTGTTTACATCAGCCTGAAGAGACTGTAATGAATGTTCTTTTGAATGAAATATCGTTTAGTAGCTGATCTGCATTTAACCAACAAAACATGAGCCACGTCATAGTTAGAGAACAAATTGATTTGTATGTGTGAGCCGGTTCGTAGCATCGCATTGAACATTTGAACTGTGATCTGCTCACATATATCAAACGCTTATGTATAAAACGAATTCACTGATCTGGTGGTTATAGTTCTAGTTCCAGAGATTCCAGGTTTAAATCCGGTCAGACCAATGAAAAATAATAGAATGTACGTTTTTTTTGTATAGATTAGGAAGGTGGACGGACATATGGGCTACCTGATGATAAGTTGGTCACCAATGCCCATAAATATTGGAATTGTAAGAAATGTTAACCATCGCTCACATAGCCAATGCGCCTCTAACCTTGGGACCTGAGATTTTATGTCCCTTGTGCATGTAATTACACTGACTCACTCACCCTTCAAAAAGGAACACAACAATACCAAGTACCGCTGTTTTGCGATAGAATATCTGATGAGTGGGTGGTACCTACCCAGACGAGCTTGCACAAAACTCTACCACGAGTACGAAAAATTATTCTGATCATGTCAAAATGTCGATTCGTCGTGCTATGAGAATGATATAATAGACAGTTTATAAGTCTTTGTGTACACACATGTATACACGTACAAGAACACAATAAAATTATATAAAATGGACTTTATAAGAAGGCATTTATTGGTATTAAGAAGTATCTTAGCAATTGATTAGTTACAAGCTACTTTTGTATTGTGTATGTATGCTATTGTACTTTTATCAATTCAATGTGAATCAGTAATCCCTTACACGTCGATGTCCGCGCTTAGAACTCAAATACCTCTGCGTGTCCAACCCGCATTAATTGCATATGCTAATCGTGGCTGGAGGGCGTCACGGTATATTCCAGTAAATCCGTCAAAGTAACGCATTTTATAAGATACATCGCATACCCGCTGTGTTGGACATCAATGGTAAACGAAATTATCAGTAGGATTCCAGTTATATGTGAAATATTTTGCAGTATTTCGACGATGATTTGGAATGCATGGACATGTTGAGTACAATTATTTGAAGTATCTACGTATGTGTCAAAGCAGACCACGTGATTCGAAGAATTGATAACTGATGAGTATTACAGTCCTTAGATGGAGACCAGGACTCAGGTAAAGAAGCAAGGGCGCCTTACAAGGTGGATTTATGACATAAAAATGCATTATCTATTCCCTGATGGGAATTCAGACGACCGGAAATAATTCAGGCGCAGGACCAATAACGACGAGTACAAGTACTGCCAACTCACATACTTCCGTTGCTGCTGCTACACACTAATGAACACGAACAGAAAACCCAGCGAAATTTTAATGGCTCGACTTGGTGTTTGAACCCGGGGCCTCGAGAAGTTAGTCACGAGGCAGTACCCGTACTGTACTATATCATAGTCACATTTATTTTTCAATCCTAATCATATTTTAGTTAATAAAACTAGAAGAATAAATATTTCACAAAGGGTCCATATTGCACCCCTAATAACACCACTAAACAATACTCACAAGCATTTTTCGTTACTTGAGCAGATCAAACCCTAACAATAGAAACCACCACTTAAATATGATCCATGCAGTTTCATCTTTCGACTAGCTGATTTTTCTAATTTGAAAATATAGGGGTCATATGTTACTGGTCACATTGTTGCCCTACACAATTGTTTCATAATAAAATAACAAACGTTTTGTATAGCGATTACTATTTTATACAGAGTAATTTTGTATTTTGTCCCAGAGGATTTTTATATAAGGGAGAGAAATTAGCTGAACTGTAAGAATTCTTTTTTATACCATGTAATGTTATATGTGAATTTAACATGCAAATATATACAAAAAATAAATATTTGTTACTATTTTATGAATATTAATTATATTTTCTTTAAAAAGGGAGATTGACTTGACTAAATTAATTGTATTATTTTTAATAACATCAAAAAAGTCAAGCTGCAAAGTGTTTGGTTTGATTAATCAATACATTTTGCATGCCCTTGGTTATAGAAAACATGTATACACAATATTACTAAGCAAATTATAAAATACAAAGATATATATTAAAAAAACAACTATATACAAATAATATTATTAATAAACAAAGACAAATGTAATATATCATTGGTCATATTAATAGCAGTCAACAATTTTTGTTCTCTTTAAAGTTAACACATTTCATCTGTTGTTTAGTTATCCTGTATTCAGCTAATACCTTTCCAACAATTGGCACTGTCGGTTCGGGTTAGTGTCTGGAGCGGCTTTATTTTTTTATTCATTACGTCACGTTGATCCTTACCCCTTTGTATGAACTGTAACATCATTTGAACCAGAAAATTTGTTGAGTATTGAGATTATATCGGAACAATAGTTTTAGAGGCATTGATACACGTTTAGTGAAATTTCGAAATATTTAGAAAAAGTTGCGTATTCGATTCACGTTATTAACAAAAAATCCTACTACTGGATCAGTTTCCAGTTTATCTTAACGTGTGACGCTTGTTTATTGATATACATGTGACGTCATAGCATCTGCTTTTTTTCACAATTACGTTCTGTGAGCAAATGCATTCTGTCATTCGCATCTATTGTTGCGTCGCAAAAACTATAGACGAATCCTTTGTCCAGAGTTTTGCTTTGAGTGACAAGTTCTATTGATACTAAGTATTCGGTAAGGACGTGTTTACACGAAACTTCTCTCGATACTTTTACATTGACAGATTGATGAGCGATGACAGTTCGCTTGTATGCTTTGATCAAGGTGTTTTGATATGTTTTGCGTTCTGTTTTATCACATAACAATGTTTTGATAAACTGAAAACTAAATATCAATTGTCAACAGTCGGGTAATAGCTACTGCTATTATGTAGTCGAAGGAATTGTTGTTTAGTTCAAAGTCAATGGTTTTAGCTAATAATAAAATTGCAGTATGCTTAAAAGATTTTGTTAAATTATGAATATATCATTTATTTACTTGAAGTTGCAATATGGCTTTATTGATATTTTGTAACTATAATATTATGAAAACGCGCCAAAAATTTGTCATAATGTGTACCTTTTTTTAGTGGCTTTGTCAAGAATTTATGTCAACTACTTCCTTGTGAATACATCGCTTACATCTAAGTGCCAAAACTTCTATGATTCTGAAGTAATGAAGCAACGTAGTTGTATTATGATATGCTACATTGGTATATATAAATAGTCTTTGACTAGCAATGGTAATAGTTACAAATTTAAATATATCAATAACAATACTAAATAATTACTCTCACAAATACATTTGTAACGTCAATATATAAGATTAAATAAACTTCGCCATTAAGCCAGTAAACAAGATGACTATGATAATAGACTAAATTTATCCACATTGTATTACATCTGCGCAATGGCGATTCATTCCGTTCAAGGTTTGATCTGCAAGATAAATAGAAAACATGACAATCGCACAACGTAGCACACAAAGAGACACATATCTCATGCATTGATAGTGAAGACATCACAAGCGCTAGTTTCCCAAACAATACACAGGAGTGAGACGCTGGAACAAAGTCACTCATTAATTTTCAAAGTCAGTAAAGTGTGGCGTTACTAATGTAAGTCGGTAGACAAAGACTAAGGATTCCAAAGGCTGACCAAAGTGCTTGTAATAACAATAGAGGCTGGAGTGAGCCGTGTTACACGCTCACTGTTTTTGTCATTTAGATTGTATCGATACGATGTTCGAATGTTAATTTCTATTCGTATTCGTAGCATGCGTTCTGTTCCTTTGATGTATTCGCTGTTGTGGCTGGATCTTTTGTTTCATCAATTGTAATTGTAACTCACAATGAAAATGTATACATAAATATATAGAAAAATAATTAAGGTAAATTAATTTGTACGTGTGTTTCGTAATTCCATATTTTATTTTCTGTGAATGATCATTAGATAATAAACTAGCTAATGGTCCCGGGCTTTCAAGGGTAGATAAGAAAAAAAAAATATTTTGGGTAGGATTTGCGTGAAATCCGTTCAAAGTGTGCGTCTATAGAAGACGTAACTTTGACAAATCTCAAGTCATAACATTCTAGTATAAGTTTATTTATCAATTGATCAATGAACTCAGGTCCCACTACCATCGTAAGTTAGATCCCGCCACCCGTACTCCGTATACGACGTAAGCTATATGTAATTAAATTTATAATCCTGCACGGCTATCAACGACTACTAACACAACGCTTTTCTATCATCCATAAAATGAATTCGTATTCATGAACATTCCTTAATGATTATATAAATAATTCCTAGAAATACGTGCGAATTTTCAATATAGAAACCAATATCTTGCTATAAGAGGTTGCTTGTACAAATTAATACATGGACGATAAACACATTCAATAAACTAATTATGTCCTATATTTTATATTTTTTTTATTGAGATAACTGTATGGGGTTTTCAATTAAAGAAATAGAGAAAATTCAATCAAAAATTCATCATTTGTGTCACAAGTAGCTTCCGTCGAAGAGTAGGCGGACAGCATTCAAAATGCACAAACAAACTGCGTAGGTAAGACTTCTGCTACGGTAGTTGTCCTAATAAGCTCACTGATGGAGGAACAATATGATGACAACGTGACCACATACTTTTCTATTTGTCAACCTTTTGTCTTGGTTTGAAACAAAACTGTACTCGGTCATTTTTTAAAACGACTACGATTACTACCAAATGGCTTCCACGTACTCCACTTTCCTCTAATGATCGACATTAAAAAAATATTTTGTATAATAGGCAATTTGAATTGTTTAAACTGGTCATAGCAATTGTTTTGAAACGTTATCCTTATGTTTTCTTGGTCCAATAACCTCGTTTTTATTTAAGAATATGTTTGTGAATCGCAAGTGACCTAATTTTCGAAATATTAACAACATTAGAATCGAATTGATATTTTGATTCGTGTAGTTCTAATAACGATATGATAATGTGAACTTTTGACGATACGATACGATACGACACTTCTGACTAGTTGGTCTAGTGGCTTGATGTAAGGCCACCGACCAGGAGATCCTGGGTTCAATTCCCAGGTCAGGCCAATAAATAGTTATTGGGTTTTTCTGTCAGAAAATTCTCAGTAGCATCCCGGAATTTGGATGTTGAAAGTGTGTACCTGTGTTTGCGCACACACTTGTGCACTATAATATCTTCTGAGTAGTTGGCTAATCTCTCTTGAGATTGATCGCCGCGGCCGAAATCGGTCTGGAGGACATTATTTTATATGGACGGTGGTGACCGTTTACCACTAGCTGATCCTTTTGCCTTTTGCTGATCTTTTAGAAAAATAAATAGAACATTTCGAATAGTTTAAAGTAGATATTTAGAAGATTAAAACGTAGGTATTCGAAAGAGTATTATTTGTATAAAGTATATTTTTAATTTTGTTATTTTTATGTTAAGTACATTCACGTTTCAAAACTTAATAAATATTTAAACATAGGGTAACGTTGGCCAAGTAATGGTAAAATTCTAGCCATACGTTACAAATCACAACAGACCCCCGGACGTTACCCTATGACACCCCATGGAGATACTCGCAAAGCTAACGAACCTCGAAGCATATTGTTTGTAGCATGGTTTAAGTTGCCATAAATAATGGGAGGACCTTCTGGACCCTTCGTCACGCTATGGTTCAAGCATTATGTCATTAAGCATTATGGCAAATATTCGATGAATGAAAGAAGAATATCAACAATGTTATTAATTATATATGTAATATAAATAACCCACATGGGTAAAGTTTTTGAGGCGAAGGCTTTAGAGATTATTGCACCAAGCTGCTCCAGTTCGGCTTGGTGATTCTATTTTTCATTTTTGATACTTCCTTTCAATATTATAATGCTGTATTTTTAAGAAAATTCTTTTCTTTTATTGTTACACAATGTGAATTGTTTTTTCTTATAAATAAATATATTTATATTACCAAAGTGAATTTGATTGGTATATTTACATTAAAATATACAAGGGGTTATTTTGTCGGTCCGTTGGGACCAGCGTAATCTATTTAAGGGTGAAAATTAAATCTCATCTCGACGGCCCTCGAGAGATTTTTTGGTAGCTCCTGTTTAACAGTCGATTTGGAAAATGATTCGATTATCAGTTTGTACCACATTTTTTACATGTGAAAATGAATTTTATACTATATTGTATTTTAATGAGAATTAAAATTAAAATGTAGGTAAATATCTGAATTTATTTTCACTTTTGACGGGTTTATTAATAAATAATTAACATGAAATTAGATATGTATATTAAGCTTTAATTGTGATGCTGTCTAAAAAAACGTACAGGTAATTTAAAATAATAAATATAAATTAAAGATATGATACAAATATAATAAATAAACAAAATACCAACATTAACTTTCGGCTACTTCGAACTGCGAAAATGCTGCAAATCAATTTTTATATTTCTCCAAAAATGGGTAAAATTAGAGAGTATTATTATTTTTTATAAAATAGGAAGGCGGTGGCGGAGAAGACGGATGGGCCATCTGAAAGTGTATGGGCACCGTAACTATAGACATTGGCGCTGTAAGTGTACATACTCCTTTATTATTCAATAATATATAACACGATATAATCGGCCTCTCGTCGTTTAAGGTTTGGAGCTCATTCCAGCACGCTGCTCCAAGGTCGTTAGTAGTATGCGCAAAATGCAAGAATATAAAAGTACATATAAAATGAAATCATTATAATAAAATTAACACAGACACATATATTTATAGACATACATTTAAAATATATATACATACGTAAGTACATAAATGTTTACACATACAAATACAATATATTAAAATACTACATTTCCTACGTTGGTTACAGTGATAACAATATAGAAAGAGGTGTGTATTTAAGACTATTTATATAACGATACAGGTGATGACTTAAAAGCTGGTAGGGCTTCGAGCAGGCCCTTGTTTGATATAACCATCAGTTATATATGATGTAATACTCATCAGTTGTACTTCCAATGCAATACACAAAGTATTATTGTGTTCCGGAACGGTGAGCTAGTGTAATTATTGACTATGGGAATTAAAATCTCAGATATTTAGTTAGCTGCGTTGACGATGTAATTAGTGGTTTCTACTTCTTGCAGTGGCAATGTTTATGGTGAACTTACTACTGGCGGTACATTAGCTTGCTAACTTCATAAATTAATATAAAAAAACTGGCTTATAAAATATACCCTTCTAAATTTAAAACACTATACTATTAATACTGTCTGTGAATTTATATATATGTGTGTGTATATAATACTAATGTTATAAAAGTTGAATGTTTGATAGAAGTATTTTATAAATAAACCAATTATATCAATAATACATCTGTCTGAGAGCAATAAAATTAAAAATCTTTATGAATCACTCCACTCAATTGTGTAAGCTATTATGTTAGCTAAACTATTGCAATGAATTGGTAATCCCCTGTGAAAAGGATAACCGACGCCCCCCTAATACGATGGATTTATATATTGGGGAATTAATCGTTCGTCTGTTTATACCGATACATATAGACAAAAGAGGGTGTTAACTGTTTAATTAAATACTGAGAGACAGCAAACCGGATACATTGTTTTTTTTGTTCGGCCTCAGAACCAACGGATTTACGTGCTTTCCGAGGCGTGAGAATGAAAGCACTGTTGGCTTCTAAGCTTCGAGATGCTACTGAAAATTCATTGAAAACCCAATGATTTTTCTGGTTCAATGTTTTTGTACCCAGGACATCAGGGCATTCAGCCTTATAGGATAGCCATGAATCCACGAGGCAGACAAAAGAAGGCCATCTTTAATAACCATTACAGTGTTAAATGTACAACCTGAAATATTTTCAAATAATTTCTGTGAAATCATTAAACTTTTGCAGGATTTGATGACCTTCAATATACAGAAATACATATTGATATACATTTACGTTTCGGACACGCAAAGAAATATTATTTCTGCCAACCCTAACTCACACAAATGTTTGTTACACAACACTAAAACGTGTCCGAATACAATGTCACTAACAGTTGTCTATTATGTAACGAAATTAAAAATATGTTTTCTCGTCAACGGTTCATCTAGTTCGGACTTAAAAATTACGCAATATCACTCATCTACGACAATACTTCGTTAACTTCCCTCTTTGCATAAAAATATCCCACCGACACTAGCTTAAAATAACTAAATTATTCATTAGAAAATTGTCTTTATTCCTGAGTCATACGGAGCAAATTCTCGTGACATTGAAGACACTTGAAGCTTCATTGGCCATGTTTACATATACTACGTATAAATCTTTGAACGGTAACAATGAGAACAAACGACTCTCTCACCTCGGCTATAACTTGTAATATGTTAATTTATATTTAATATAATAAATTCGTATGTGAATAGGAGAAATGTCCGGGGACAACGCCATATTGTCCTCATAGTACAATAGCGAAGCAACCTTCAATTGCTTTAATCCATTTTATGGCGTGTCACGAGCAGTTTTTTGTGTGGAAACGCAGATCAAACGTAAGTATGATTAGCAAAAAAATATTTAGCTAAAAAAAGTTTTTCAGTTAGTGAAAGTATAATATATATATATATAAAATTACGGTACGGTACGGTAAAACTTGTCAGTCAATGATTAAACTTGCAAAATTGACGTATATGGATGGTTTCCATATAAACAAATGATTTAAAATCAAATTTATTATTAGAGATACCAAAATAAGTTAATTTTATGATTAAAAAAATTTGTTTCAATATTTTTTTGTCGACCGTACGTATAGACGACACTTTCTCCGTCCTTACATCTTTCATTCCGGTCCCCCTAAATCATATTTAATTGTCATAGAAAAATCACTGTCTATGTTAATGAGCCGGCCTAGGCGAGATTAGCGCACTTTGAATCGCTGTAATTAGAAGATTTATATGCAAAGTCTCGTTTGTGGTGCAATCTATTATGTATTAAAAAGGCGGCGGGTACACGGACTAATGCTAGTTGAGTGGACTTATTGTACGACAAATTTGTGGGTCACTCCCATTGCGATGGATTTATGACGCGTAATGATTTAATAAATATGTTATAAAGGATTAAATTTATGGCTATGAGTATTCCCAGGAATAGGGAAACCGTTGGTCATCTTGCTACATCTGCTTTCCTTGCGTCCTCTATGATATATACGTTACATGAAATTATGTTATAGAAATATCACCACAGCTTCCTCTCAGTACAGAATCTATAAAGTCGTTTTGTGTTCGAATTTCGCGTGTTGAATCTTACATTAATAAATAATTTCATAAAATTTAAATGTTTAACGTAGTAGATAAAAGTTCACTGATCTATGGCAAGATATGTAGTACTTCTACTATTACTGCTTAGCCAATAACAGTCCAGTGCTGGACATAGTTATCTACCAAGGTGCGTCAAAGCTACTGGTCCTCCGTCTTCTGCATTCAGTTGCTTACCGGTCGATCTGACTTGCATATTTGGCTGTGTTTGTTAATGACATCTGCTTTAACAAAAAATAAGCTTTTAAAAGACGTCACCAACTGCCACTTCATTCGTCTAATTTCTTCAATAAATGTCACATATAATGTGAGGCGAGTGCCTTAATTTAATTTGGTATGACTTGTTTATTTAAACCATAATACATACTGAGATCAAAATTATATATCCCTTTTTAGTATAAATATACTCACCTCAACTCAAAATTGACTTTCAAGACTCGTCTCCGTAAGCATATTTTGTCAGAAAGTTCCTACTACTCTTTATCTTTGAGATCTATAATGCATTAATATTCATATTATATATATATATGTGAATAATATATATATTATTCATTCATTCATTATATTATTTATATGTATATATTATAACTCTGTTTTTTTTCTTTGTTGTTGTTATATTTATAGGTATGTATATTATTTATTATCAATTACCGCCTTCACGAATTTCTGCTTGGCCTAAAGGTTGACTGGTAGAGAATGCCTTTAGGCATTAAGTCCGCCTTTTGTTCTACTACACAATGTATGGTGGTCAAAAGTATTTAAATAAATAAATAAATAAAAATATTGTGTTAAGAAATTTTTATCAGTAATATTGGTAGCCTTGCTTACCCTTGTAAGAGTTAAGGGTAGACCTTAATATTATATTGATGCGATACGCGTCACTGAACTGAGAACGTCTAACAGAATCGAAAATTATCCTTTGCTTCATACCTTGGATACGAATATTTCCTATTTTAGATGCAATAAAAAACGCCACACATAATATTTGATTGACGGATCAATCTCTATTGTAATACGAGATTCACAAACACCGTAGTTCATAGGTTACTTGGCCCTTTCTCAACCTTTGTTAAAGACTGTCACATTTTGACGTGGAAACAAAACGCCTTTGATAGTGAATCCATTGAATTCTTTGATACAAACATCTTGCGTCACGTTATTTGAATGGATGATTTTGATTTGCATTAAAAAAATTGCACATTCTTTTATTTATGTTTTTTTACTGTGTAGTTTTTCATCGTTTATTTTAATTAAGTGTACAAAGTTGATATACCGGTATATATGTTTGTTTGTTTCAAAATATATATATTTCTTATAATATAGGTGGACGAGCAAATGGGCAACCTAATTGCAAGTGGTCACCACCGCCTATGGACATTGAAGCTGTAAGAAATATTAGCCGTTTCTTTGCCAATGCGCCCCAAACCATGGGAAATAAGATGGCATGTCCCTTGTACCTGTAGTTACACTGGTACTCACTCACCTTTATGCTCACCTTTCAAACCGGAACATAACAATACTAAGCATTGCTGTTGGGCGGTAGAATATCTAAGGCGAATTTTTGTTCAAGCAAAGCCTTTTCTTTAAAAAAAGACAAACCTTAAAATTATGAGGTTTGTTAAATGCCAAAATACGTATTCAATAATAACAACAATGATGCAATAAGTGAATACCATTTTCGATGAAAAGAAATAACAGTATGTATGTAGTATTTACACTAATTTAAAGAAAATAAGAAAAAGTCGAACAAGTAAAGTACACATGTCAAAAGTTTGTAGCGATACTGAAACGGCACGATGGTATAAACTTCGTAATACCAGGATTCTAAATGCAACTTAAGCCGATAAAAAAACCATGAAAAAAAAATTTTTTTTTTTTCTCCAATGTTCAGAGACCGAAATTAATAGAAAAAGAACGGAAAAGAGTCTGAATGGTTAAAAGTCAGGAAGTTCAGTAACTTTCCCGCTAAGGTTTCTGTTTAAAACTCGACATCAGAAGTACTAAAAAGTTTTTCTAAGGTTTGGCTCAAATTAAGAATAACTTTTTTCGTTAGTTACATTCCCGTTGTATTTACCTACGAGGGACTCCGACACTTTGTGTTAGTTATGTTTAAGTTAAGCATATACTCTTGATTGATAACTGTGCAGGACTTAGAACTGTTTTGAGAAAATCTTTAGTAGAATATATTTAGAATTACTTAATTTGGTGGTTACGAGTGGTGATGGTCACCTATCTAAGCTGTATTAATGTTTAATCTTTTCGGTCGTGTCAAATTACCTTATAGAGTATGGAGAAGCCTGTATTCGCACACATTTGTGCAATATGTCCAATATATGGCAATGCTGTACAACCGAAAATCACAATTTTTAAAATCTGACATTATAGTGGTGGTGGACTGGTGGTGGACTGGTGGTAGGGCTTTGTGCAAGCTCGTCTGGGTAGGTACCACCCACTCATCAGATATTCTACCGCAAAACAGCAACTTGATATTGTTGTGTTCCGGTTTGAAGGGTGAGTGAGCCAGTGTAATTACAGGCACAAGGGACATAAAATCTTAGTTCCCAAGGTTGGTGGCGCATTGGATATGTAAGCGATGGTTGACATTTCTTACAATGCCAATGTCTAAGAGCGTTGGTGACCACTTACCATCAGGTGGCCCATATGCTCGTCCGCCTTCCTATTCTATAAAAAAAAAAAAAATATATATATATTTATTGAATCTTTAATCTTGTAATTCGTTAAGTTTTCAATACTTAAGTATTAGTGCATGTCATTTTACCTTAAAATCGTTAAAATTAATAAGGTTTTTCTTAATAATCAGCCGACAAGGTCTAGTTTTAATCGGCTAACAAAAATCAAGATGGTACTGAGTGCTTTTAAGTCTGCCTGTCAATTTTCCATTTCTCTCTTAGTTGGTTAGAATAAAATAAAATTATAGAAATTTTTAAAACAAATTTAATACAAACATAATCAAGTTTTTGTAAAGCTGCGATTCAACAAAAGAAAAGTTTCTGTGAATTCATAAAGTAAATACAAAGAAAAAAAATTATTATACAATATTGTATAATTTTTATTGACTTTCTGAAGAATAACAAAAGTTGCAAACAAAGAAGTCGATAAAAGGCCGTCTGGAGATGATATAATATGAGGCCAACAAGACGTGATACTACAATTTATTTATACAACCAAATACAATTTATAGAATTTGAAAGTGAGCTTTGATATTTTATCGAAAAACCGACCTTCCGAAAAAAGTCTATATTTTAAATTTTGTGAAATATATAAAATATTAAAAGACAATATACCATATTCAACATATCGTAAATGATTACAGTAACAGCCTGTTAATGTTCCACTGCTGGGCTAAGGCCTCTTCTCCCTTTTGAGGAGAAGGTTTAGAGCTTATTTCACCACGCTGCTCCAATGCGGGTTGGTAGAATACACATATGGCAGAATTTCAATGAAATTAGACGCATGCAGGTTTCCTCGCGTTTTTCTTCACCGTCAAGCACGAGATGAATTATAATCACAAATTAAGCACATGAAAATTCAGTGGTGCTTGTCCGATTTGAACCCACGGTCATCGGTTAAGTTAGAATAAATTTAATGCATGCTTTAAAAGTATCAAAATAAACAAGGCCTATCATACTGCAGGAGATTATGTAGATAATAAAAGAGCCTAGATTTAGTATTCCTTGATATTTACACAGAATACATAAATTTCGAAATGATGGCAGAAGTACAATCTTGTAAAATGACGCTTCAAAAATTCTTCTAATAGCTTACATGGATTGAATATTTTTTATTATTATTATATTTGTTGCAACACATTAATATGTTTTGGTAGATACTAACAATGGTTTTCACCACAAAATTACTTATATTACTTGAACTGGGGTCAACTCTATTTATATAAAACGGTCACGATACCTTACCTATTCTATTCCAATCCAACTTCACCGCAACTGAAACTGTGCTAGTAGAAAATGAAATATAATATATACAGAATAAATATAAAAGATAAACAGCAACGAAAATAAATTACAAAATACAACCTTTTAATATCGAACGGCCAAGCAAACGCGACCAAAGCGCCATAGGTACACAGTGGAAATTCCCCGCCGACGTACGAAGCGCTTTGAATCCACATTCATCATTCGCACTGCGAAACTATGGAATGCTTTGCCTGAGTCCGTATTTCCTGATAGGTACAATGTTGGTGTCTTCAAATCCAGAGTAAACAGGTTTCTTATAGGCAAGCGTGCTACATCCTAGACCGTGTCGATGCTTAACATCAGGCAAGTCAACGGTCAAACGCTGGCCTATTAATTGTAAAAAAAAAATACATAAGAATAAACAGCAATGATTACGTTCCAATACGATTAGTGACAATTTGTTAAAAAAATCGGCTCCTTGTTTTAAATCATAGTATATTGTAATAAGAACGTATATTGATCTATGATTCTATATACAGCTATGAAATGAAATAGGTATATATAATAATCTATCTTTGCACATACCGTCAAATATTCCCTTAACAGTGACGAGTAAATTTCTACCGAACGTATAGTTTTCAACCCTCCTTTGGTCTCGATCCTGCCTGCTAGCAAGCACCACACAATCTCAACTACCATTATAAATGGAACTATACAATCTATCTCCGACCCTCAATAGTCTCTGTCAGGAGTATAACTGAGCGGGGAGTGGTGGTTCAGCTTACACCGGTCCAGGTCCAATGTATTTGTCTTTAGGCTTAGAGGCATGGGCGCTGTATCTGAGACAGGAAATTAGGTTTCGATGTTTGAATGTGGTGGAATATCTGTGGGTCGGTGTTATGCAAGACGTAGCCATTTTGTTCATATATAAAGCCCTAATGTTTATTTAATGATCAATTGTGAATTTTAATTATTAATACACAGTACTCGGTTTTTTTCACTAGATCGAAGGACCTATGTTTTTTTTTTTTTCGAATTGTGTAATACTGTTGGCCTTACTGGCCTCTACAGCGTCACCGGGCGGGATGGGCGAGTTGAACTCAGCCGGATGTTGGGAGCCACACAGGGCTTAAGAGAGGCGGACGTCCTAAGGGTGCCTCCTGTGAGGCCGGACCTCGGCTTAGGACTCCGTTGAAATCGGGAGGGAAAGGACCTATGGTAGGTTTATTTCAACCTTCTGTCGTAGCTCAATGTTTTAAAATGCGAATAAAAGTATATATATGAGCTGCGTCAATCGTCAAAAATATGTATGTTGGTGTATATTGCACACATCAATTGTTTGACGTTTATTAATGAAAAGGTCTTACACATTATCGCTTTTAAGCTGGTTCGCCATATAAATTGTTTATTCCGTAAATGGAATTGATTGTATATTATAAACAAAGTCGCACGCGCAGCTACTAACATTTAAACATGTAAAAAAACTAATTCCATTCCATTCGTTCGTTGGCTCTCTTGCATACCATCGTTCCACATTTGAATGTCGTCTTTCGCAGGGACACATACGTTCACGATAAGCGCGCACTAGATTAGAAACATTGCCGAATGGAAGCAGAGTTTGAATTTGGAATTGATTGAAAGAACGAATGCTTTAACGTATGCATTCGAATGGCGACTCGTCTGTAAAATTAGGGTTATTTATAATTACACATTATAGATACAGTATTATTATTGCTACGCTACGCTACGCTTTATTTCTACTAAAACTATGTTAATTAAACGTGTTTTATTACTTATTTAACAATATTTCAATTCATTTTTTATTAGAATATAAAAACTAAAGATCGTCAAAGGAACCACATCATTTCTTACCACAATTAATGACATCTCTCGGTACCACCCACTAGTGGTGACTGGCACAATCTCATTGTTCTGATGTGTTACTCCAGAATAATTAGCAAGTGTCAGATAAGTTATTTCACGCGAATTATACGATCATTTGTGAGAGATGCCGATTTTTTCTATTAATTTAAGAATTAAAAATAACACAGAAAACATTCTGAAATATGCATACATGTATATACATTAATATCTTTCTTCTTAATATACATATGCTATTTATTCTGCATTGGAAGAGGCGAAGATAGTACATAACATTGTATTACCTTAAGATAAGTATATAAATGTACTCATTAGGAAAAGGATGTTTTTTTAAGTTCTAATAAAAACGTCTTAATAATCTTCGACCGAATGTATCAATTCCTTGTGCCAATAGGTAAAACAACAATCTATTTACGAATTTAACAAAAACATGTTCTTTTACATACAATAATTAAGCTTTATTGAATCTAAAAAACATATTAATTGATTATTCATACATATCTTTTATATTTAATTTAAGCCGTCAAATTAAAAATTGAATATATAATATTTTTATGTTATAGCAAAGTCGCTATTATAAAATTAATAAAAATATAATCTAACCTAAAGTTAATAAAATATATATTACCTTTTTTTTAAGGAAAATATTTGTCTAATATACTGGCCAATACGACATTTATAGCCACTAAATATTAGATACAATGATTGCAAATTAAAAATTTTAATTTCAAATTTGGAACTAGTGATGTCCATTGGCTTGAAGCGGCACTCGTCGGCAATCAGTGTCTCCGCGGGGCGTCCCACGTGGCCGCTACTCCTGGGGAACGACGCAGCGATGTGAAAGAATCAAAGAATCGAACAATTGTCAACAACATAATGGTTGAATACAAAATACACTTTAAACCGTAACAGTAAGATTGAATACAGCTTGAAAAAATAAGGATGTTTATTAGAAGGAATACACAATGTTTTCCGCTAATTATGATGCTAATAACGAATTTAGATCACCGACCGTCAAATTGGTTTTTAGATTTCACTTTTCTTTATATCGATTGCGATGTTACGAGTCGCATTGCTTTTGCTTTTACGCGCACTAATTAAAGAGTGTTTTATTTACAGTTTTAAGTCAAATTAAATGTAATTAAATAAAACAAAGGTTTTACATAAATCCACCAAAATGAACAGTAATATAATACGTATACAGAAAATAATTAAGTACTGCGTATTCGCGTCTATAGAATATCATAAAACAATTCTGCAAGTAACGCACCTAATAAACTAACTGATTACTATTTTCCTCTTCATAAAAGGGCACACAATGCATAATAATCTGTAAGAATAGAGGGGAGCACCAAAGAATGCTATTAACGGTTCAATAATATTGACTATCCGTCTCAAGCCTACCGATACAACAGGAGCAATCCAGATAATTCTCATTACACACAGATCTATTCGATGTTGTCGGTCGATTCTAAAACGCATTATGCATAGCCGCAGGCGGTCTCGATTGTGGCAATCGAACTCATTGTGGCACATCACTACCGAGTGAGCGGATCCCGCTAAAATTTAAATGTCATCGTTCCAATTCGAAATTCAATTACGTGTAATTAATGCGAGCTGCGCCGGTGGCGGAACCGGCGCTGTTACCGATTTGAAAACAATGCAACGAACGCCGTCGGCCCGTTCAAAAGCGGTTTTAGAACGCAACTCATGTTTATTTTTTTTTATTTTTATCTTTGGAACTGTTGATAGCTATTAGAACTGTAATGATTAATAGATTGGGCTTTTGCCATTTTTTTATGTTAAAAGATCTTAATTGTTTCACACCTTTATGATATAATAATTTAGTCAATTATTATTTTTAATCAATTTCAAATTCCAACTTACAGTATGTATTATCTGATAACAATTATTCAGTATTGACCAATTAATTCATACAAATACTAGTCTACTAATATTGATACTACTGAGTTGGCTGATCTCCCTTGAGATTGGCCGCCGTGACCAAAATCAGTCAGGAGGACGTCATCGTCATCACTACTGAGTAGTGATCATAGATCTGAGTAGAATAGTATCATGGATTTGAACCCGAGAAAGCATGACTATGTTATTATGTCGTTAATTTGTGCGGTATAATTCGGCCACAAATACCCATTGACCCGCTTTAGTGCAAGTGTAATGAGCTCAAAATGTTCTTCTAAAGAGGACACAGTAGGATATTAACGGACCGGGTTTTTAAATTTTATATTTATACAGTTAAATAAAAATATAGCGTTCTCAATTACAAATAAATTACTTTTAAAACGATTACAAAGAGATATTATTGATGTACTCCTTATGCAATAATTTTTACCCCAAATCCGTATTAGACCGCTTCGAACTCGGAATTATATAATACTTTATAATTATATTTATAATTCTATAATTATATATACAGATCAAACTTAAGTATATAACGAATCAAATAGTACAATGCAACAATGCCTCTATTTATGTAGGTAAAAATTAGGTTTTGATCTTATAACGGCGGATCAGCGAGTTAATAATAATAATAATAATTAATAAACAAATTATAACCACGTGAAATTACATCAATAATACTTGTAGCATTATATATAAAACCGTGATTAAGCCAACATACATTTAATGACGAAGAACACAAAACAAAAAAAAATGGGATTATTACAATAACCTGTCTAACTTCCTTTGCCTACAATAAATAAATAAATAAAAAACAGAATGTCAAATAATGTGGTCATTGGTATAGTAATTATTCAACAGGATATAGAACAAAACTATTACAATTATTCAACAGAAGTTCTCTAGCGTTCGAAACAATGTTTCATTGTGTAGAACACGTATTGAATGTTACTTAAAAATACACGAGACGGATACGTTCTGATATCTTTAAGACGTCATTTGTATTAGCACATTGACATAATAGATATACTTTTAAGTTGATATATAAAATATTATATGCATGTATATCTATGTGATACATTAGAAAGGAAGTATTTTGGTTTTGAAATGTTGAATTTGTGCTACATACATATTTTATAAGATATAGTGCAACACCGACTTTGTAATTAAATTATTAAATAATACGATTTTCAATTAGGGTAATAATAATATGATTAAATTTGAGGGTATTTATTATAACTATCTGATGTATAATTAAAAAAAATAATTGTATATTACAGTTTTCAATTCTAGTTACGAGTAAATTGTGAACTAATACCATTAAAGGCTCATCTTTTAGTATCAATGTCGTCCCGTTCCCGTTTCGTCAGCTTAAATTTCCCTATCGTCGTTGGTAGCCGAAACAGGTATTCATAATTAGATATGTAGGTGTTATTAAACCCGTGGTCAGACAATGCGAGGGTGTGACCAGCATCCGTCTTACAATGTGAGGTGTTAGAACTATTGTTCCGTTTCTTTTTGTCGTTGTCGTTACGTTGCAATTAATGTTGTTATCTACATAGAACGATAGTCTGTTACTACTTTATTATTTTTTTAACTTTATAATGTAAGTGGTATTGCAAGAACAATTAACTGTTCATCAGATTATAATATAGATTTCATACTCGCTCAATGTTTCTTTATTAGCTTTTATATAAACACACTTCATTAATATTATTCATAGAATATTAAAGTTTATAGAAAAATATATTTACTAATCTATTTATCTATATAAACATTTCTTTCGAAATCATATTTCGTATAGGTATATGAAGAGTTTATATAAATATAACTCACATAGTCCCAGTACATCACAAGTGCATGTATTTCTGCGTGCCAGCATTCGCACCCCAATAATCCCGGCAAACGCGCTAAAAGAAAACCATCAGCTTCACAAGATGTCGCCACAAAGAATCACTCATCTTTATACGGCCGGAGCACGTAACACCTGCTCTAAAAGTGCCTTATTAACGACTTTCTATGTAGTGTGGCTTATCAAGCCTATGTGCAAAGGCACGGGTTTTAGAAAAAACTTCAAAGGTGGTTGGGAAATGTTTTCAGCCGGGCTTTCGCCTTTTTTCAATGGCAATTAGTTAGCGTTTCCGCCGACGCTTGCTCTTACGCCTTTTGCAATTATGATGTCGAGTAGTTGAAACGTTGATGTGTTGACATTGGATGCGGTGTTTCCGTAAATACTGTATTATTCCACAATACTCGTATACCGCTTAAACACCGAAGCGAAAGAAAATCTCGGATTCAAATCTATGCAAGTACTACTTTTAGTTAGATATTTCATGAGCTTTATACTTCTGTTTATAATTACGCATGAGTAACGATGCCGGAGTACTTTATTAGATTTCGATAAATTTTTTTTAATTAAATTTAACTGAATAGGATACAATGAATATGGTAAATAAATAGTTTAAATATGTTTTTTTTTTAATTATTGTACTGAAGAAGCTCTTACAAAACAATCATGCAATAATAGGTAAAATATAAACATGACTTAATGTTACATAATTCATTACATGCATTGGAAAAGACAAGCGTGATAAGACTCGAGAAAATGTTAGTGGTCTTAGAATACTGGGTTTCTAAGACGTCGATAAATCTACTCATTTGCTGGCTTGTTTAATATGTATATGTATTCTTTATTATTATTATTCGCTTAGTATTCTTAAATTCATCTTTGCATACTAAAAAAAAGTATTATGTATAAAACTATTTAAAAGTGAAACTTATGGATGTGCACACTAGCTACGCACAGCGAGTTCTTAGCTCATAGTAACTACGGGGGTGTCTTAAACTAAAAATATTGATATAAAACCGAGGCCGCGTTAATTAAGCTTTTCACTCATTTAATTTTTTACTCAGCTGAACCCTGACTTTTGGTTAGTGCTAATTTATTATGCTATTAATTAGCAATGGGTCGTTTTGATCGTCGAAGCGAGGTTTTAGTTTAAAAACACTTATTTGTATTGGTCACGTAGTTTGAGTTTTTGAAGGTTTGATTTCATTTTAACGGTCTCGAATATTTAGTGTCGTTTTTGAAATTCATATAGTCTATTGAAATTTTATGATGCGTTTATTTTAAATGAGAAATATAGCAAATTTTTATGATCTTTATATATTTTTTAAAGTCTTTGTTTAGATTAAACATGACAGGAATTTATTTTTTAATTTTTGATTGTTATGAAACGTTGTTTTAAGCATAGTCGTGAGGATATTTTTTGATCTTTAATGCGTAAATTACTTAAGTATGTTGAGCGATGCTCTTAAAACTGACGAATTTTTCAAGTTACCTTTACAATATGAAATAATTACTGATTTTTCTATATTTTAGCGTTCTCTTTTTGATATTTGAGACCCTTTAATTAAAATTCGGCAAAATTAAACTCTTATCTTCTCTATCCATAACGAGGAAGGAATAACTTTGAGGTCATCTTTGTTTATTTAACCTTTGACTCCAAAAACACTCCCAAAATGCCAAAGAAACAAATCTCATTAAAATTGTGCAAACTTACCATAAACTAATTGGCAAAGCGCGTATTATCCAGGCCGGTTGAAACAGACTTTTCAACCAACGAACTTCTAATTAAAGCGGGCACTTCTGAATCTGTAAGCTTATCTAAGCAGACAAAGACCATTCATGGGATTCTGGCGCTTGTGTCTGTTATCGTAAAAGGTATTTTTGTTTGCAAAAATCGCTATAATTGTAAGATTATGCGTGTGGGTGTGAGGGTTCTTTGAGAGACTTTGAGCTAAGTGAGCCTGCATCGTCGAGTATGAACAAAGGGCTTGGAAAGGCAATTGATCTTCACAGACGCGATTAGCGTTTAAGGCGTTGAGGAGGAAACGCCGAGTGGTGCCTTTTGACTGGCGAAAAATGGGGAATCTTCCGTTATAAGTGTATGATTTATAACTTTTCATTATGTGCTCTTGAATCCAATATTCCAATGATATTTCAACCAATATAAGATCAATTTTTGCTCTTAAAATGAGCAAGCATTTTGTTTTTTTTTTATAAACTGGACATTATTGTTTATGTTTTAATGTAATAACATAACTTATGATAAGAAAACTTTCGTGTCAACACAAAGAGTCATTGTGCTAAGGGATCAAGAATCCATTGAAAAATTAGATTAAAAACCAAACAAATTTTTGTTTTTTATATATATATTTTTTAAGCAATGCAAAAGTTTTTATACAAAAGTATTGACATTAAACAATGGTAAGAAAAAATTATATCTTTGTATTGCGGTAAATAAGCGGGAACAGAATTATGTAATGTTTGAGTAACACGATGTTCATAATTGAATAGGAACAAAAAACATTCCCTTGTTTCATAAGTTTACAAAAATTTGGAAGTTTCTTGTAAGAAAGGGTTATTTAATCGTAAACAATAACCATTACTTGGACTACATAATGTTTTGTTTCAAGTGAAATAAGCTTTTAGATACTTTAGCGTGAAAGCCCTTAAAGGGCAAGAGAAACTTGAGGTGTTGTTATTGAAAATGTTTATCAGAACTTTTGACTCATTTGTTTATTTACTTTAACATAATTTCTTTTTCTATTATTCACAAGTTTAGACTGAAAAGACACAGGGCACCAACATCTTAAGCTCCGTGAGTAGTGGTGCACTGACGGAGTGAGAAGCGGTGAATTTCAACACTTACCATAAAATGGTTCGTTCTATTCTGCCACTTTTCATCGTTGTTCTTAATAAATTAAAAAAAGAAGAATGTTTTATGCTCTGGCCATACTATTGATTAGCAAAGGGCTTAGCAATAGTCATACATGTAGATATCTCTTTGCTAATCATAATAAATATTGGCGTCGATGGCATTAGTCTTTTCTGTGTCGGGTTTGATCAATGTTCTTAACTAATAACTAACCATCAAACTAAACATTTTATTATTAAAAATTGTGATATTTTTTTTATATATATATATATATATATATATATATATATATATATATATATATATATATATATAGGCCTCTGCATCTTTGACAGATGATTTAAGCGGCATCGCGAAGGCACTTGCGTTCATGATTGAAAAGACCAATGCGAGAGAGGATCCCCCGGCCGCACTTCCGACAAGTGTATGCGCCCCCAGATGGGCGGGGGTTTGAAGCCCGCTCATAACGCCTAGTGCGTTTTTCTTTTAGTAGTTTAAACCAGTCATTGTCATGCTTTGATTGACCTTCGTAAATAAGGCGTCGCCACTTGGCACGGTCCTCTGCCAGTTCCTCCCATCGATTGCTAGGGATGTTAAACGCAACCATATCACGCTTAGCGCAATCTTTGTAACGGAGCATAGGCCGCCCAACAGACCTCTTTGCATCCACAACCTCTCCCAGTAGTATTTGCCTTGGAAGACGGGTCTGCTCCATTCGATGCACGTGTCCCAGCCACCGTAACCGTTTTTTTTTGAGAATGGCCATGATGCTAGGCAGCTGTGCCTTGCCTAGAACAGACTCGTTTGTCACGCGATCCTGCCATGTGATGCCCAGAATGTTCCGAAGACAGCGCAAGTGAAATGTGTTTAGTCGGCGTTCTTGTTTTGCGTACGTTGTCCACGTTTCTGCTCCATACAAGAGTGTGCTTAGGACACATGATTGGTAAACAAGCATTTTCGTTTTTACCGTAAGGTGTCTGTTATCCCAAGCCCTTGAACAGAGCCTCCCGAACATAGAGGCTGCTTTGCCGATGCGGAAGTCGATCTCTGCATCAAGCGAGAGATTGCTTGACAAATGCGACCCAAGGTAGCAAAATTTGTTAACCACCTGTAAAGGTGCGCCGTTAAGCAAGATGACTGGTTGCTCTAAACATCCTTGCGCTAAAATAACGGTCTTCTTGCAGTTTATGGACATTGAGAAGAGGTCGCACGCTCTGGCAAATTTGTCCATTAGACTCTGGAGTTGAGCTTGGTCATGAGCAACGAAGGCAGCGTCGTCAGCGAAGAGGAGACTATCTACAAATAGGTCCTCCCTGTAGCGTTTGGACTTGAGCATTGAGATGTTGTACAGCCTACCATCGGTTCGCGTGTGTAAGTGGACGCCTTGCTGTTCATCTCCAAAAGCAACCTTCAGAAGCACCGAGAAGAATATTCCGAACAAGGTGGGGACCAGTGCACAACCTTGACGAACGCCACGGCGTACGTCGAATGGCGTGGATGCGTTGCCATTGTGCAGGACGGTGACTTCCATACCTTCGTGGAACGATTGCACTATCCTTAGGAGTTTTGGGGGGCATCCAATTCTGACAAGAACCGAGTACAACCCCTCTCTGCTCACGGAGTCAAAAGCCTTATTTAGGTCTACAAATGCAATGACTAGGGGGGTATGTTGCTCCCTACACTTTTCTTGTAGCTGTCTGAGTGAAAATATCATGTCGACAGTTGACCGTTGGGACCTAAAACCACATTGTGCTTCAGGGTATACGCGGTCGGCGAGCCTTTGTAGTTTGCCTAAAATGGCCCTGGCAAAGGCTTTACCGACGATGCTAAGAAGAGATATACCGCGGTAACAGTTGCAGTCGCCACGATCGCCTTTGCCTTTATAAAGAGTGACGATGTTAGCATCTCGCATATCCTGAGGGACGTAGTTTTCTTCCCAGCACTTAGCCAGGTGGTTATGAAGGATGGGCAAGAGGCACTCAAGCTTGACGACTTCGGTGACAACATCGTCTTTTCCGGGGCTCTTTCCGCATTTGAGCTTCTTGACGGCCAGATAAAGTTCCTCTACTGTGGGTGCAACGTCTAGCTCGTGCCAAGTTGCCAGATTCGGGACAAGCTCCATTGCTTCTGGCTGAATATCCACTGGGCACGAGTAGAGCCCCTTGTAGTATTCTACCCATCTTGCCATCTGACGGGTGCTGTCTGTTATAACAGAACCGTCGGTTTCCTTGAGAGGTGCCGTCTTTTTTGGAGTAGGTCCAAGAGCTCTTTTGATGCCCGCGTACACCCCGCCAATATCCCCCGCGTTTGCGCACGCTTGGATGCTTTGGCAAAGCTCTGTCCAATACGCATTTACAAAGAAGCGCGTGCTACGTTGGAGTGAGGCTTTTGCCTTCGTGAGATCTTTACGCGTCGCATCGCAAGGGTTAAGGCGAAAATTTAAAGCGGCTTGGCGTTTCGAGTCAATCAAGGGAAGTAAGTGCTCCTCGTTTTCTTGAAACCAGTCGTAAGATTTTGCCTTTGGATAGCCAAAAATCTTGCCTGCAGTGTCAGTGAGAAGAGACTTGACTTTTTCCCATTCGACTCGCGCTGATGCGGTACTATCCCAAGTTGCAACTTCTTCGCGGACGCGTTCCCCAAATGACTCCACTACTTCCATGTCACGAGTCTTGAAAAGATTTATCTTTTTACGACCAACCAACCAAGCCACCCGGCTTGGAAGAATGGACTCTTCTAGGGACAAGTCGGACTTTAGTAGCAACGAGGCTGTGATCGGTGTCACAATCGGCACTGTGAAACGCCCGCGTGTGGAGCGTTTCCCGTAGATCCCTCCTTCTTGTAAGAGCAAGGTCTAATTGGTGCCAGTGTTTAGATCGAGGGTGCATCCACGAGACTTTCCGCATCATTTTGCCTTTAAAAAAGGTGTTGGTAACACACAGCTGGTGCTTTGAGCAAAACTCCAACAGTCGTTGTCCGTTGTCGTTAAGCTTCCCTATGCCGTGTGCACCGAGGCATTCAGGCCAGGCTGATGTGCCCTGACCGACGCGGGCATTAAAGTCACCCAAAATATGCAGTCTGTCAGTTGGATTTACCCTGCGCACTGTCTCATCGAGCTGGCCGTAGAATTGATCCTTGGTCTCGGGTTTTGAACTAAGCGTCGGTGCGTAAGCAGAAATTAGCGTGACAAAGCCGCTTTTTGTGTTTAGACGCAAGACCATAATTCGCTCGGAAACGCCTACAGGTGTTTCTATGGCGTTGATGAGATGGTTTCGAACCGTGAAACCTACACCATGCTCTCGTGTTTCCAAGGAACTCTTGCTCTTCCAGTAAAAAGTGTAGTTAGCTTCACGCAAAGACCCTTCGTCTTCAGTTCTGGTCTCTTGTAAGGCTACAATATCAATATTGAGCCTTGTAAGCTCCACGTCGATACTGTAAGTTTTGCGCAGTTCTTGGGCGCAATCGGAGCTTCCGTAGGTGTTCGAGAAGCCTGTCCTCATCGTTCGGACATTCCATGTCGCAAAGCGCATGTAAGCAGCGTTGGTGTGGGTTTTGGGATTTATGTTCCTTTGAGCAGGTGGTTAATGTCACAGCGTCAACGTCTAGCTGTAAGGCTTGTGTTCCGTTCACCCAGGCGGAACAAGTTAACGCTGAGGCGGATCAGTACCTTATTGATCGGGGGCTGCCCGACTTAAAGCAGGCGGTAACTGATCAATGGATCTACGATGGATCCTCCTACTGTCAAGAGTGGCCCCTGGCGTCCGCACTTACGCCTATTCGTGCTGACTTATAACCGGTGACTGCCACTCTCCGTGTTGTTTTCCACCTGCAAGACAGGTGAGCGAAGTGTCCTCTCCGTGGATGCTGCTACGCCTGGGCCTGGCGACTTTATGGCAACACGGGCTTGCCCAGTACCCATGCCACCCTCTCCTCCTCCCCAGCAGGATCCGCAGGAATGACGAGTCAATACGTGTGGTGCTGGTTTGGCCGCAGGTGACTGGCTTACGCCTAAACGGAGGCACCGCTCCGGGTTTAATATTAGTTTTCCTTCTTCTTTGGCGTGACGCTGGGATAATTTTGGGAAACAGCGTAACAAGGAGAGGGGTGAGGATACTGTGATCACGGAAGATACAGGAATGTGACACTAGTAGCTAGAGCAGTCCGGGGTCGCGTACCCGTAGTGATTCCAACCAGCTATCGGACAGATAACTGGTAGATCCACCCTCTGGACAAATATTTTTTTATAAGCTATGTATAATGCAGCTTTTTGTACGTACGTAAGTTTGTACTTACCTGACCGGTTTGTACAATACGATTGGTTGCCGTAGTTTAACTAAACATCACAGTTTCAACTTTTATATTTCGATTCCCTCTTATTTTTGATTATAATAGCACTCAGTAACACTTGCATGAATACACGTGATTACATGGTTAAATGTCTGATTAACCACTGTTCCGCTTTTGACCTCAAAACGCCTTTTGTGTTCATACTTTTCTTTTTTATCGTACCTTTGATAACGACGTCTTCATTTCATACAATTGTCAAAATTACAAAATAGCACTGCGTGGATATTCTTCTGACAACACAGATTGTTTGCTTATCATATTTAAAATTGATGAATATATTAAAAAGATATTGTAATTCATAAGATTTCTTCGTATTATTGGTACTACTGCTGTCTTATAATGAGCGCTAATTGGCTATTGATTAGCAATTGAATATAAATCTTTTATAAAAATGTTAGCACGTGCCAATAGTAAAACGTCGTTTGACTTATCTATTTTTTTCGGTTTTCCACTTCTAAAATACAAGTTTCATGTATCAGTAATTTACGAAAGACCTTACGTCAAATATTGGCATGTGAATGATTAATGATGTGGCTCGGACATCCATCAACAAAAACTCGTATCAATAGTACAAGGAACACAAATGATTGGACACAATACATTCCGTAATTGTTTAGACAAAGGAATTAAATGTGATGTAATTATACTTACTAAGACAAAACGTACTAGTGATTATGTGTCTTAAAGCGGATATGTAGGACTTAATTTTGATACTCATGAAGTGTCTGTTATGATGGTAAGAGATCTCATACTCGAACCAGTATCTTTTGCCATCAAAGCTTTCGCCGCTCTTACTACACTTTTATGACATCTCAACAACAATGGTAAGGCAATAAAAAGAAAATAGACATCACATAGTTTCTGCTTTAACTATTATTGTTCTTAAATCTTTAATAGTTGTTTTGAGAACCATTGGTTAACTCTATTGTACTCCTTCTCTTACAGTCTCGCTTTGGTTTATGGCGACCCACCATAACTATATTATTTTGTACATTGTATTGCCACAATGGATGTTTGGGGACATTTCTATTTATTCATTTAACTGTATTTATTAATTGTTCACGGTAAAACCTGAACAGTTGGAGACACCGCAAGGTCGGTACTGGTTTAGTAAAATATTAAGCAACTTTGATGTTTATTCCATTGTTTTATGGTGTAATTTTCCTTGTCAGTTGTACATGTCCCGCTGTTTCGGTACCACATTAATTAGGATATTCAGTGGAAATAAGGATGCGTTACAAATTGCTTAGAATAAAACAACGAATGATTATTGCCTCCAATAGTGAAGACGAAATAACTTCGGAATGAACCGTTATACAAGTTAGTTTATTGCTTTTGAACATTGTAACTTGAAATACTAAAATTAATAATGGCTACAAATAATATATTTCATCTGCAGTCTTATGCTTATGTACAGAATTGTAAACGTAGCTATGTTGTATAGTTATGTTCCTATTAAAGTTGAGATACGACTATTTGTAAATTAACAGATACGAATATTCGAATAATGAAAATTGTAAACCAATCATAACTTCGATGAGGTTCGAGAAAATTTGAAAAAAAATCCTCGGTCAGAGTTAGGGCGAAGAAAAATAAACAATCAATTAGGTGGCCTGTCACCGGCACTGGGGGGAGAAAGTTTGACATCTTCGTATCATGCTCCAGCGGTTCGTTGGCTACGTTAGTGATATTTCGGAGATACATGGATCTTATTTAATTTGTTCTCAGTATCGAACGACTAAAACTAACGTCTAATATATTGCCAATGCTTAAGAGTTTAGACGGCAATAACAACTTCAAATGTTAACCTTTGTTACGGTATGAATAAAAAACAAAGTATATATTTCTTTATTGCACAAATCTGGCTAAAATGCACAATTTTTTTTATCATCCACAGGCAAAGCCTCCACCTTAGAGCCAGTTACTAATATAATATCTATAGTATCTTTATTTCAAAGGAAGTCAATCAAAGTAATAAAAAACCAATCAGACAAAATCCTTAAGTAGACAGCGTATCTAACAATCTGAATTCACACCCCAATATGTCTAATTGCACAAAACATCCCCCCAACAAACAAACATACAAACACAAAGAACAGATTAGGGAAGATCCCGATCGTATTTAAGATAAATAAGTATTTTTGCTAAGTACGGCTTTAGATCAAATGATAAGATGCAGCTGGAGTCTTAAGCTTAGTTTATATAGAAAAAAAACAAACATTATATTATGCAATGGTGATGTCATTTGAACTTCCTTCCTCCTTATATATTTATTACTAAATAGCATTTTATTACCGAAAATTTGAACAATTTCATTAAAAATAAATATGATATTTACAATTTTTTTATTTTCATTAATGTCTCTAAGCTCGCTATTTATAAAATATAATTTGTTAAATTTAGAGGGGACGTTATACTCTTGAGATTAGATGGGAAACACCATGAAGCACTTAAAAGTTTCTGTTTTGAAAACCTAATTGAAAATTGCAGGAGAGAAATAAAATATTATTTCATTTATAAGCACTCAAATTGTACCACAAAAAATCTTTTGAAATAGACTGTTTTATAAATATTATATAAACTATGTTACAAAATGGCAATAATTTTTAAATTTCGAACTTTATGTAATAAAGTTTGTAAATTTTTTTTCTGTGTGGCCAGTATTAAAAATATTCGCCACTTGCATCATGTAGTCATACCCTTAATGCTACGTCGTATAGAAGATTTTTTGTGGCCTGCTATAATATGTTTTAATAAACATTGGTAAATAATTTTAAAGAAAATCTTAATATTAAACATCTAATAATATTTTTAAAGTATTTTTCTCTTTACGCTCTGTAAAAATTGTTTAAATTTTTATTTTCACGTTATTGTAACACTACACTGACTTACTACACTAATTATAATGATTAAGTTAGTTTTTGAAATGTATATTGTATTATCAACACACAATTGACAATTGTTAAATTCAACCAATAATAAATAAATAATTATATTCAATCTATGTTACACTTTGCATAATTATCAACAATAGACGGCCATTTTGAAATCATTATGAAATTAAAAATCAACCTTTAAGTTGTTGCATTTTTTTTAATTTTTTAATCTGTTACCAATACAAATTACATATAAATTTAGTATTGAGATTATCAGTTAACTTTTTAATTTAATATAAAATAATACGCAAAGCAGTTGGGCAATTGCGTCACCTTATGGTAAGGAGTTAAAATCGCAAGGCATGGCAGGGCTTTAAGAAATGTTAAAAATTACTTACTGCCTACTTAACTCAGTAGTTTGTACAAAGCTTTACTACCAAGCAACAATGCTTAGAATGGTTGTGTAACGGTTTGATGGGTGAGTAACATCTTGGTTTCCAGGATTGGTGGCAATGTTAACAATGGTTAATATGTCTTACATTCCCAAGGCGGTGGTGACCACCATCAGGTAGCCCATTAGCTTGTCCGCCTAACTATTGCATAAAATAAAAAAATATAATATCGAAAGCTTACTAGCCATTGTTGTATTGTGGAGGAAGTTTCTGTAGAAGCATACTTCGCTTGATTAAGAAGTTTCACCATAATTGATTCCATTACAAAAAACGCAACAGAATGTCACAAATCAAACGAGCAATTAATATTCATATTCATCACCCGTCCTTCTCTAACATATGTTTGTCCCGTTCTTGGACAGTCGCGCACACATTAGGGTACACGTATAAGCTGCTTATTGTATTTTTATAGTTATTTTGATCGGCGCACACACGGTTTATTGTGTGGATTATCCTTCATGAATACAGAATGGGGCATTACGCTTTTGTGCTTGAATGTACACAGCTGATGCTTCGGAAACAATATGGCTGTTTGCGAATCGCCGGTAAATGCTTTGTAAAAGTTTTTTATTTTTTAATAACTTGTAAATATCGAAGTGAATGTTAATTCCGTTTCCATTTATTATTCAATTAAGTGTAACGTTTTGTTATGTGGCACGCGTTCCGTTTTGTTTGTTTTAAGTAGAATATACCGTTTCGTTTTAAATAGAAGTGGAACGTAAAGATTCGTTCGTTTTATTAAAAGTATTAATTGCTGTTTCAAATGTTAGCTCGCTAACTTTTTACAAATATTTTAAGGTTATTTCAAATGGAATGTGAATATTTTTTGTGTTTTCGAGTCTGTGGTAAGTTGTACTTCAGCTATTGATTTGATTCTAGATGTCGGTCACATTTAGGACCATTTAATCAGGTCTTTTAATTAATATGTGCTTATACTCGTAATTTACCATATCATTTACTTATTTAATCTATACATATAAAATTATAATAAATAATATTGCATTTGTAGCGTTGTTTTAATTATAGATTAAAAAAAAATCGAATTACAGAGAATATAAAACAATGATTTGAAATGATGATGATGAAAATTCCCAAGGTTGGTGGCGCATTGGATATGTAAGCGATGGTTGACATTTCTTACAATGCCAATGTCTAAGAGCGTTGGTGACCACTTACCATCAGGTGGCCCATATGCTCGTCCGCCTTCCTTTTCTATAAAAAAAAAAATAAAATGATTTACTGATAGTTGTGTGTGAAAGGATATTAAAGTTTGACTGCGAAGTTGGAAACGACCTATAAGTTCAAAAGTTAAACGATCTCAATACGTAATAAAAAAAATGTGTATTCAATAAAATTCATATTAAGAGTAATACAAGGATACTTATGAATGCTTTGAGAAATACTAAGATTTGCAATCAAACTACTTATTGTCAGTGAGATAATATAACTTCCCTCATACAAATTCCACGCCATAAATGCCACATACAATGGCAAATTAAATGTAAACCCGCACATAAAATATAAAAAAAAAACTACACAGACACAAATAGAAATATTCTCTTTACACGCATCCATCTATAGACAATTGAAGCACATAAATCATAGAGCTGACAAGAAATTGTATTTTATTCAACATTATTACCATTAAGATTGAAAGACGTAAGCGATTTTGACTCTTATTGTGTAGTTTATAAAGCCATTATATTATTGTAAGACTTTTCAAATAGTTTTGCAACTAACGTGCATCATCCGCCCCATCGCTTAAAACGACTCGAATCGAGTTTGGCGCGTAAATTATGGGACAACCCTAAACAATGTAAAAAAACTTCATTCGCTAATGCATTTTGTTCTCAAAAATTAATTTGGGGTACTCGACAAAACTTGTGTACGCACCCAATCAGTCGCAACCCTAATAATAGGGTTGAACATTTCCTAAATAGATAATGTTTATTAATTTTATTAATAATTCATTATTATTTGAAATGTGAAGGAAACAATTTATAAAATTATAAGTACATAGAATCATTTTATTAAAAATATTTTTTTTGCAAATCAACGAATTGTTAATAAAATTGATAATAATTCTTAAAAAATAAATTAATACATTACCTAGATATAGTTTGAAAACCTAAGATATCATAAAAATAAATGTTGGTAGCCCTAACATAAACCTAGGGGTGACAAAAATCAGATCTCCGTTACAGGGTGAAGTGGTATTGTTTAAGCCCTTTAAACTTTTTAATTTATTAACCAAAAGGGTTGCATGTCGTAAAAATTACTTTTATTGTTTGTAACGACGTCTCAGCCTACGTGATAACAATTTCTGTCTTATAACTCATTTTATTAAATGGTCGTTACCCATTATTACTTGATCCTTCAAGAGGAGTAAAGGTATGGTTAGACGGGGTTTTCAATAATTGATATCTTTTAAAGACTGTTCATGTGGTTCATGGAGATAGTGTGTCAAGTGCCTTTTGTTATTAATTTTATGTCCTGTTAAAGGTTGAAGCAATGAGCAAACCTGTTTATTTCGATTGAAAATGATTTATTGTGTGGGAACGTACACAGTGTGTGCTATCTTTAAACAATGACTGGCGTGGTCATAAATTTCATTATGATCAGACAGACAGTTTTTTATTTTCCATTTTTATTAATAATAATAAAATTAATCGATCTTAGACAATCGTTAGTATGAAGTTACGTAGTAGATAACTTCACGGATGATGATAAAATTTTTAATGTTCTATTTTAAACTTCTTTAATTGATACTTAATAAAAATAGTAATACTTACAAAAAAGAAGTAAACAAAAAAAAAACAATTTTGTTAGATAAATTTTATATAATATTTATAAGATTCGAAGTAATAAATTGATGACCAAACTGGAGGTTTCCTGGTAACCTTTGAAGAGCTACGTACTTCGACTTTATCTCCCCTGGCTGCGTCACCAGATCAGCTCGGTACCGCCGACCAAATTGTAATCCACATTAGATTTGTAAAGTGTGCGATTTATCCGGTTCTAGGGGCCGGTTGGCGTAGTTAGTAGATAGTTCCCTTTCACGTCGAAGGTTGTGCGTTCGATTCTCATGTAGGACAGACATTTGTCTGTCCTATATGGGAATCGAACGAAACGAATGTGCATGAACATGTCTGTTTTTCCTGAGTCTGGGTGTAATTCTCTGTATGGATATGTATTTACAAAAGAAAAGTAGTATATGTAGTATAGTATATCAGTTGTCTGGTTTCCATAGTACAAGCCATACTTAGTTTGGGGTCAAATGGCTGTGTGTGAATATTATTATAATAGATTAATACGTTCAATATACGACAATTTGAAAAAGGTTAAAATCGATTTTCTAAATATCTTAATACACTGACCTCGTTACTTAGGTACATATGTACATATAAAATAAAGTAACACAAAATTATAATCCTTAGAAAAATAACTAATACGAATAATCTTATTACAGTGTATTTTTAAATGCAAAATACCTTTTCAATGTGTAACAATATAGATATCCTTTTAAATAATTATTGTTGCTTTTATATAAGAATTGAGCGTTTGTTTTTATGTTACATATAACCCATAGTATTGAGTTAATTAAGGATAGTTATTATTATATGTATGGAATAAACGTTACGTCCGATTTTTTTTTAATCAAAATAGTTACTTAACATAATATAAATATATTCTTCAGGTTTAAATGGATGTCGATAAATAAAAGTTTGTTAACAAAGGCCCGAATCAGACTAACCCTTCAAGTGGTAACAATCTATAACTTTACCGAATCGAAAGGCAACTTTGGTAAACTAAATTTCACTCCGTATTCAAACGCGGTTTCTTATAAGGGGGAAAAACATTATCAAAATCGCGACAGCACTCTAAGGAGGCCGCGTGTTGATTCTATCAGAAATGTACTTGAAAATCTGACACTCGCATTCATGTTATTTGGAATCAACATATTTTTAAATAGGTACAAACTTATCTTTAATCTTATTTCTCAATTAACGCAGTAAATCTAATTTCATTGGTTTTAAAGCTGGACTATTGTTGTGAAGTAAATAATTATAAGAATATTATTTTTCCAGAATATCTACCACAAGCCATGATGCAGCTGCTAAATGGATAACAGGAAAGGCGGAATTTTGTGATCGTTGAAGCTTTTCGTCCTAATAACCTGATTCATATTTCCTGCGTTATCAGATAATATCAATATTTTTCCACGTTAGTATCGAAGTCAACGTACTTAACGTAACAACTGCGGTCCCAAATGTCTGTAGGAGAAAAGGTCAGCCATTGTTGGCAATATTTTTTATGCTGATGTCGGAAAACCTTTTTCCACACTTATACTCCAATAATGGAATTCATTAATTTTACGTTTATCATTACATCAAATTACATTAAATACGTACAGTACATTTATATAATAATTGATTCTTATGTTTTTCATGTTTTGTCTTAATGGTTTTTCTGTCATGTAATGTTCATTAGAAACCCGAGATCAGGGTGCTAGCAGTGTTTCTCACGTGCCTCGGAAGGCACGACAAGCCCTGGTATTGCTCCTGTCATTAGACTATTGCCCTGACAATTGCCCTATCATCAGACTATGACATTAGGGAAATAAATAATGCATCTGTACTTTCATACACATGTGCCTGCCTCGTAATGCTTCAATGTAGTAAAGTAATATCTGTCATCATAGCTGCGGCTGCAATACCTTCTAAGCCCGGACAAGCACTGCTATGTATTTATGAGCTTAATTTGTGTAAGTATGTAAGTATGGATTAAGTCTCAAGCCTTCTCCTCAAAGGGAGAAGAAACTTTAGACCAGCAGTGGGACATTTATAAGCAAAGCAAAATTCCACAGCTCTCTTACATTCTCATTACAATATGTATATCATAAAATATATTGTATACATATAAATCTTGCTGTCAACGAACGTTCTTGATTCAAAAATATTATTTCTAACGAAAGAGGATCAATGAAATGAAAACATAACCGAACAAGCGCAACATCGTTATCACCTGCACCTCAAGTTTTCCCGGGAGACTTCTCATATTTTCAATTCTACCCGATCTCGATTATACGAAAAACCTTAGTTCGATATAAAAGACACCTTAACCAATTTACCAAGAAACCCGAGTACGATAAAACAGCCTAAAATAACTCTTAATACGAGCGCATTAAAAAGCAGATAATGCTTGTTGATAGATTTAAACAAAATGGTCAGTTGAAAGTCGATATTTTATTCGTGCTTGTTAAATCTCATTGTCGTTTTAAGATTTTTACTTGTTATTCCTTATGGAATAAAGTTTATTTTATTCGAATGCAACAGACCCTCTGTATTAATATAATGTATAGAAGTTCTTTCTCTTCTTATTGTACTGTTAAAGGACTTTGTTGGGACGCATGATTTTAAGATATATTTATTATAGCTGTTGATACGGATTCTTATGTAGTCATCTAATTAATTAAAATTTGTTTATTTGTGTTAGTTGGTAAATGCTGTTGATTATTGTGACAATTTTGACTTTTGAAACCGCAGCATGGACTGGTTTTGTTGAAATTTTGTTTTAAAAACATTAGTAAACAAAACAAATAAACTTATTAAATATTATTTTGTTTTATTGTAGAATATCTGAGTGGTATTGCTGGGTGGAGTGGTAATTATGTGGATCGACAACAAATTGCTGTTATGTTTTATATTTGTATATTTGCGTGTTCGTCAAATAAACAATATACATATACATAAATAATATAGATTTTACAATGACTAGCTTATATATCGATAGTTACATTAATTTTTTTGACATAATAATAATAATATCCTGGGACATCACACACAGTCATCTGATCCCAAATTAAGCTTGTTCTAAGTCAACAATATATTTTCAATAAAATAAAAATAAAAAACAATTCGAGAACACACACGATAGCATAAATTACTAATAACTAAATTTAGCTACAAATAATAGACAAAATAGCTCACTTTATTGCACAATGTGTTCAATTGGTCAACAAAAACGCACCTTGGCTATACACGCAGCATTGTGTACCTAATTGTTGTAGATTTATTAGCAGGGTCACACCTGCTGAACTACAATGGTCTCCATGGATTATAGCATTTTATACAAAATTTTGAATGCAGCTTGCGAGTTACGAGCAATTCCCGCTATTATTTAAAAAAAAACCATTGGTGTTTGTCGATTTAATAGTGACTTATATTATAATAAATTGAAATATCTTATTGCGTCGTTATAATTGTTACGTTTATTTAAATTTACGATATTCACAGTTAAACCTCATTTATTTAAAGCCAAAGAATTGTTTTAAGCATATCTTTATAAAGAATTAGTCACAGTGGACGACCGACATTGTGCATAATTCTGAAGAATGTGATTCACAAAGGCAACACTAAACACTAAAATTGTGACCAACAATACATGCCCTTATTCAGACAGTCCTTTAAAAACTGAAATTCCCGCTAAATTCTCGACCGAAACGCCCGCACTGTCGCTAAATGCGTGAAATTATCCAACAATGCGCGGTAATGATCCTTTACGGATGAAAAAATGAAAATAAATACATAATACATCGCCGTGCAAAGTTATTCAACGCGGTCTGCTATGCAATTTTGAACATTAGTCCCTAGAATAAATCTTAAAATTAAAACATTTAACAGAAACATAAATTAAATTTGCAAATGTATACAAGAACTGTCCTTACACAAGCTTATTCTGGCGAAGTAAAAAAACATTTTAAGTAAAGCAACAGTTACAATTAAATTAGTCAAGACTTCATAAGCAGCAAATTGTTTTTTGTTAAAGCTTTCTATTGCTTCGCCTATCAACGATAGTGATCTGTGGGGGGCTTAGACCGATTGTTTTTAACATTTTCGGGATACGGTTTAATCTGTACATTGCTTTATTTGGATATAAATTTACAACCCATTGTTGTTAACAAAGGGTGGCTTCTGCTTAGTTACAGTGTTTAGTTTTGTGGTAAACTGCGTTATTGAGGGGTGTCCGTTAGGGTTCAATTTTTAGCCAATATGGGAATAGTTTTAAGCATAAGAACTTCTCAAAATTGTCTTCATAACATCTCATAAATTAAGACGATTATATACAAAAGTCTAAGAAAATATAATTAGTATACAATCTTAATAAGATTGTAAACTATGCTCTAAAGCTGTTTTTAACTTTATAGAGTTTCATAAACACATGATAATTTAAATCGTATTGTTGGATCTTTATTATAAATTTATAGAATAACCAAAACGTATGTGACCTTTTGGTAATTCCATTCTTTTATTTGTGTGTGTATGCGCTGGCGTCGCATCGTCTGCCCGATTCTGGAATGCAGTCCTGTCGGTGTTATAAAACTAGCAGACATCTTTGTATCGGTTCAAATCATCGTTACTGATAGGTAACCCTCTCGGATCTACTAAACAAAACTATGAAATTATCAAAATTGAAAGAAATACGTGTTCAATTTTTGAATTAGATTGAAAATAGATTTCATCTTCATTGTTTGTATGATTTGTGATTTATTTCAATACTTTCTTTTAATATTTTTCATCGTCATTTTATTGTATAAAGTCTTTAGCTCATAAATGTACCGTTTAATTTTCTTCCATACACGGATACTTGAATTTAAATAAAATAACAACGAATTCAGTTTCTCTTGCCTATTTATGTTACTATGAAAACAATTTTATGCCTGCTTCTTAACACAGAATAGGCTGTGATCATCCCACACGTTTCAAAGAGTCAAATAACATTATTATACTGTATCTTATGAACCCACAAACAGTTGCGGACATATTTGTCTTTCATCAACTGATTTTGAACCCTACTACGAAAGTAATAAGAAAATCTATTAGTATTATAGGTGGTATGTATAAATTTGTACATTAAAGTGTATTTTTAAGCGTCTTTGTCGCTTGATCACCATTCAAAGAGCCACAATGATCAGATGCCTCCTTTTTATAAGACTCGGCGTTTACAAAACATCCTGTTACAGAAATACCAATTGTAATCAACTGTTGGTATTCAGAAGACTTAGAATTAATATATTATTAATATATTACTTTTACAATGTATAAAGGACGTATTTGAATTACCGCTCCCTATCCTATATCAGTAGGTTGGTTGATCTGATCGTTATGACAAAAGTTTGATACGGAATCGGAAGCTAGAGAGAATGTAGGACGAATTTTTGATGATGAATAATATTGATTATTAAGCATTGAACGATAAACAGTATGCATTATCTTAAATAATTTACTTACAGACATTACTGTATAAATATATTTACTGTATCAGATTTGAAATAAACAATTATTATTATCATATAAAGATGCAAGTGTTTCATATGCAAGTATTTCATCATTATGCTTCTAAAAAATAATAAAATGATCCTTAGTTACTATATAATACAAGCTATTATATCTTGTTCAAGTTTATCGGGTTATTGTTTTAAAGGTTCAGTTAGAGGTATTGAAATGTTTATGTTGTTCTGACAAATTTAAAATTTAAGTTTTCCTTAAAGTCTCAGAAATTCACTTGTCTAACGTTGAAAACCAAATTAAAATGGTAGAATATTTTTAGAATTATAATTGTTACAGTCAATATGTTTACAGTAACAGCCTGTGAATGTCCCACTGCTGGGCTAAGGCCTCCTCTCCCTTTTTGAGGAGAAGGTTTGGAGCTTATTCCACCACGCTGCTCCAATGCGGGTTGATGGAATACACATATGGCGGAATTTCAGTGAAATTAGACACATGCAGGTTTCCTCACGATGTTTTCCTTCACCGTCAAGCACGAGATGAATTATAATCACAAATTAAGAACATGAAAAAACAGTGGTGCTTGCCCGGGTTTGAATCCACGATCATCGATTAAGATTCACGCGTTCTTACCACTGGGCCGTCTCGACTAAAAACGTGTTTACTTTCTGATATTTCACGATTATGTTCTGTTGTTTGTTCTTCCAGAACAGCTCTACTGTTTAGAGTTTTTGCTTAACGTGTTCATTTGTTACTTGACTTTTATTTTACTGATGATCACATGACATCTATACAGTTCATGATCGTAAAATCTGTTCTTATTTACAATGTTGTTTTTATTCGATTGCGACGACATAATATAGATTAAGCCTAAAAGAAATTCAAGATATTAAGTTAATATTTTTAACTAGTCATCAAACGATTTCATCCATACAACTCTATCAACGAAAATCAGTTTATTTTCTCTATCGTTTAAAATTTCGGGCGTTATAAAGTTTGTTTTTATTGTTTTGATAATAAATTCGTTTGTCATGCGATTATCGTTTCATCTCACGACTGCGTCACAATCTTATAGTTTGGATCGCCGCAAAATATTTACGAAAAGTGACATTAAGGTGGGGCTGGTCGCACCAATGACGCGGTCAGGCTTTGATCTGGTTAAGCTGCGGTTTCGTTACAACTTTTTTATAAATCATAAATATCTCTACAATAAGAAGTCACCCAAGTCACACAGTGTACAAATGTAATCTGTTTTATCTGAAATTGTGACCGAATAATTTATTGAGAGATTCGATTATATTAAATCATAATAACATTCAACTTTTTTAATTAAAGACAACTTATTAGTATTTTTAAAAATAATTTGTTTAAAAGCACATATTAATGAAATTTGAGAATAAATATTCAATATATAACGCGTAAACTTACCGATGATTACAGGTTCAAATCCAGGTTAGCACCACTGAATTTTCATGCGAATGAAAAAAAAAAAATTTAAGGAAATCTGCATGTGTCTAATTTCACTGAAATCTGCCACATATGTATCCACCAACCCACATTGAAGTAGCATGGCGGAATAAACTAAAAACCTTCTTTAATGGGAACTACCTGCTACTTTATTACTTTACTATGCTAACCTCTAGTAGAGCCTGTTATCATTACATTTCATTATGAGACATATTGTTCCTCATACAGTACTTTTTATCTTTCTCTTATGATATAGTTATACTTACACGATACAGTGGCTTCACGAGCTAGGTGAGTAAGTAAATATAATTTCAATATAGGCAGATGTAACTCTGTGGAATTATCGAACAAATTTAATTTTTAATTCTTAATTTATATATAAATATATATACTAGTACATATATATAATGGATAATGTACACTGCGAAAGTTTAAGGTATAAAAATTCAAAATTATTCGCTTAAACGAAAATTTAAAACTTCTAGAAACTTTTTGAATGAACCGCACCTTAACAAATCTTTGATAAGAAACTAACATTTAAGATTCACTTATTGTTCCCGATGTAGCTTTTAAGATGTGCCCGATAACGGTGATGTTGACAAAAGAGCGAGCGGGCACCGCTTTATCATATTCGGGGATCCTTGGGCAGTAATTAAATGGACAACAATATCATACGTGTAAAAAATAACGTTCTAACGATAAATGGCATCCACTAGTAGTACTGGTGACAGGGCTTTGTGCAAGCTCGTCTGGGTAGTTACCCACTCATCAGATATTTAACCGCAAAACAGCAGTACTTGGTATTGTTGTGTTCCGATTTGAATGGTGAGTGAGCCAGTGTAATTACAAACACGAGGGACATAACATCTTAGTTCCCAAGGTTTGTGTCGTATTGGCGATGTAAGCGATGGAATAAGCGATAAAAAAGCTAGTAACAGCTCCAATTGAGAAAATCTACTGGAATACAAAGATCATAAACAACAATACTGGTATTCAATCACCTTTCTTATTATGTCATAAGCGAAGGCTGCCTACACATAAGTCAGTACCAGAATCATCATAGTGCTTATTGGTTTCTTTGTAAGTACCACAAAACCTTCTAAAAAGCGAGTTGTATGTGTTATAATTGAATTAGATGAGAGTGAAAAGGCTCTACTTTAATTTAATTAAATTTAAGTATGATAATGGGATGGGCAGCCTTTGGATGCGGGCAGCGCAAGATCGGCTAACGTGGAAATCCTTAGAAATAAAAACTATTCCTAATACCGTTAACATTTGGCTAGCATTAGGTACCTTGCCTTAATGTCATAACATTAGCTTACTTATCATTCGAACTGAAATATAAATCAAAAAAGTAAAAAAAATATGTTTTATATATCTACGGATCCAATACCGAATAATCAAACTTGACGTTTCAAACGATCATTGTCTTAGCCGACTCTCCTTTACACCGTGACGAGTACAATTTAACGTGCGCCATTTTGTAATAAATCTTTGTCGTATGTAATTATATAAATCATTATTATACAGATTTTTAACATTGATTATACATGAATTATTATGTTTGTATATGTATATATCCAAACGAGATGTTATACTGGTAAATTACATGATTATCTAGCCTTTTCTTGTTAGTATATAATAACGTTTAACTTTTGTTTTCTTTTGACGAAAAACAGACACTTGAAATGATGTATTCAGCCGGTTTTCTTCTATGAAGGTTATATAGGGTTAGTAGCTGCTACAAAGCTAATGCTCATATTATGAAAATGTATAAAAAAACATAATGTCTTCCCTTGCAAGAATTTCAATTGTCAAAATTTTTGTATTAAGATATAATATCAAGGAGTAGTAGAGCTTTTCTGAAAGAACAAACTCGAAATTCACCGTAGAAAACGATAGTAAAATGTCAGAAAGTGTTACACGACATTAGTGTGAGTTATTACATAAAAGCAACGATTCAATTCAGATTAATATGTAAATCTAACAATAAATGAGGAAGGAACAGAAAATAAACGTTATAAGCAATAAAATTATTAATTAATTTTTTTGTATTCGATATTTAAATTTATATTACTTTGAACAAACTATATTTGTAATATTAAATTATTTACGCCTGAAAGTAATCGGGTAACAATTAGATGTTAATTAGTTTAAAAAGGATTACGATAGAATGCGATCAAAACAGTTGTTTTTTTATATTAAATAGGAAGGCGGACGAGCATATGGGCCACCTGATGGTAAGTAATCACCAAACGCCCTTAGACATTGGCATTGTAAGAAATGTCAACCATAGCTTACATAGCCAGTGCGCCACGAACCTTGGGAACTAAGATGTTATGTCCCTTGTGCCTGTAATTACACTGGCTCACTCACCCTTCAAACCGGAACACAACAATATCAAGTATTGCTGTTTTGCGGTAGAATATCTGATAAGTGGGTATCTGATAACCCAGACGAGCTTGCACAAAGCCCTACCACCAGTAAATCAAGTTATAAAATTCGACAAAATGTATAAATACTTCTCGTAAAATGTTAATCCTATGTGAAACCGCAGACTGTTCTTGGCTGATATCTTATAATTAGGTATTATTATAAACACGGTCTGGCGTGTCGTTGGATTTATGAGATGTGTCGGAATTGACAGGCGTAAATAAAACTCGTGTCCTTATTGTGGTCGTTTTTGTAAAAAAAAAAAATCAAAACGAAAAAAATGTGATACTTTTTCGGTTGGTTATTTTTTTTTTAATAAAAATTTTAAAAGGATATTTGTTGATTGAGGAAATTATATTTTTTTTGTCATTGCAATATCATTAGAAAAAATGAAATAATAGTCTCGATGTAATTAAAAAATGTAATAACGCGTATATGAATGTTGATGCTGGAACAAAGCCTTCTAATAAGGCTTTGAGCCAATTGAATAACGCTGTTTTAATGCAGGTCGGTGTTGCAAAATATCATCAGACACATGAAATTTTCATTTAGGAAGCCTTTACAGCTAATACCGAGAACCGAAACCGAAACAGCCTGTCAATGTCCCACTGCTGGGCTAAAGGCCTCCTTTCCTCATTTTGAGGAGAAGGTTTGGAGCTTATTCCACCACGCTGCTCCAATGCGGGTTGATGGAATACACATGTGTCAGAATTTCAGTGAAATTAGACACATGCAGGTTTCCTCACGATATTTTCCTTCACCGTAAAGCACGAGATGAATTATAATCACAAATTAAGCACATGAAAATTCAGTGGTGCTTGCCTGGGTTTGAACCCACGATCATCGGTTGAGATTCACGCGTTCTTACCACTGGGCCATCTCGACTTTAATAATAATACCTTTTAATAATAATAATAATACCGAGATGAAATATAATAATACAAATTAAGTATATAAGAGCGGAGATGGCCTAGTGGTTTTCATATGCTTAATTTGTGTTTATAATTCTTCTCGTGCTTGACGGTGAAGGAAAATCGTGACAAAACCTGCATCTAATTTCACTGAAATAATAATAACTAAATGTGTATTCTACCAACTCGCATTAGAGGAGACGAGGCCTTAGCCCAGCAGTGGGACATTCACAGTCTCTTACTTACTTTTTTTTAAGTATATAACTCAGTAGTATATATTGCGTGAAATAACTTTTAATAAAAAAAGTATTTATTTCATTTCAAATCCAATCAATATAGATGTTATTTTTTGAAAAAAGAATATCGTTCTTCATAATAAGTACGCTGTTTACCCGGTGAAATTAAGAAGACGGATCTCAACAAACGATGTCTCATTGGAATTTGAGCAACGTCCGTTGTTTTACGTCTTTCTTATTTCGTATCATAAATTCTTGTTTCTCTATAAGTCATTTCCATTCTTTATTCATTTCAAGTCATAACGCACATTGTAGATTTAACCTCCAAATCTGTACAAACTTATACATGCATCATAGGTTACTTAGTAACAGACTCATCATCAGGACTTTATATCATATAATGTATAATATTATATATTATATAGAAGTGAGCCAGTGTAATTACAGGCACATGGGACATAACATCTTAGTTCCCAAGATTGGTAGAGCATTGGCGATGGTCCGTCCGCCTACCTATAATATAAAAAAGTGATCAAATTTTAAACTATTCTATCAACAAACCTTAAATACTACGAAGCTAAATCCATCCATATTAACTTTAATTGTTATAATATATATGGATTAAGTTTTAATCGAAGCTAACTATAGAGTTTCGTAGCAATCATTTGCTATACAAGAAAACTCGATTTAGCCTAGCCGGACAGCGTAAAAAAAAACTATTACTAACTATACAAATAAAATACTAATATATACGAATAAAAATTAAAAATAGATAAGTACTATATAAATTATAATCACGTGGAATGGTGGCAAGAATAGGTGTCTTGAATAAAATACACACTCAATATTGATTCGACGTAAAGCGTTAAGGATGAAAATATTTGGTCGATAATTCTACAGTGTGCGTGTTATCTGTTTAAATTTATTATCAGTTCCAAAGTGTCGAGAAGCGGGATTATATTTCCACCATTATAACAAATTAATTTACAATCTTTGGAATTGTTAATTTATTTCAAACAGTTTCGCATTTATGTATGAATATTAATAGGAAATCGACGTTTTTATTTATTGTGTTATTTATTAACATAATTATATTTATCGGTTTTTTTTAATATTCGGAGTTCACGGATGGACCACGTGATCTGTTTTTATGTTCATATATTGCTATTGCTCAACTTTGTTATATATTTATATTATTAGTAGGTTCGCCATGATAGATGAGAGATGTTCAGGAGTTACCTTATGTCATTTTCTGTATCCCCGACAACGTGTATGCAAAATGACAAGACGATCGATTGAGTAGTTAAAACGTGAAAGCGTAACAAACAAACTCACATATATATGCTTATAAATATATACATATATAACGTAACAATTTAGAAAAACATAGAATTTCTAGAAAAAATACAAAAAGCAATGTCTTCCTGAAAGACTTTGAGCGAGAACACAGATGCACTCTCTAATATTCCCCCACACTCAATCCGATGGAAGAGCATGATAGACCAGGCGCAAGACTGTTTTTTGTGTTTTCAGAGGCACGAGGAGAGTGGGCACATCTCCTCGTTTTTCTTATAAACATAATTCGTTGTCAGTGGAACATTCTCGTCTTGTTACGTGTTGTATTCAAAATTGACTCATTATAGAAACTTTGATATAACTGAATTGGTACCAATTACTAATAAAAAAATATGTTTGCTTGACGGTGAAGGAAAACATCGTTCGTTTAATTTCATTGATATTATGCCACATGTGTATTTGTGCAGCGTGGTGGAATAAGCTCCAAACCTTCTCCTCAAAAGGGAGAGGTGTCTTTATCCCAGCAGTGGGACATTAACAGACTGTTACTATACTGTTACTGCATTTATTTATTCTTCATCATGCCTATGACATTACATTAAATTGAATATGGCACTCTCTAGAGGACTTACAGTTTTGAATTGAAAAACATTTTTAATATTGCGCTGTTGTATATTAAATGAAAGGGCTTTATTAGCACATTTTATAAATATATAATATATATTTATATTGATTCAACAAATCATACATTCAAGGTGTAGCATATAAAGACTGACTCCACCACTCGCTGTGCTAATTGGAACAAGAAAAAGGCCGTAAATCACTGTAGGCGATGCGATGATCGTGTGATTCGGGTCCTTAATTAAAAAGCGTTTATGATGTTGTAAACGCGTCTAAGAGGTTCATAGAGTTATGAAGAAAGTTCAAATAGAAATGGGCGTGAAACATATTTGACAGCTCTTTTTTTAATGCACAATTTGCGTGATAAATTTTAGTAACAATTTGAATGTTATTTCTATACATATAATCGAATGTTTAATTTTATACAATTATGAAAATTATTACTATGAATTTTGAAGAAAAAAGCTGACGTAGCTATAGTTCTTGGACCGATTTTAATCAAATTCAATATAAACAGAGAAACGCATAAAAATGTTTAGGTAGTTACTCAAAGAAATATAACCCAATTTTTGCCAAGATTTCGAAAGCGTGATTTAATACTTGTTCGGTCGTAATAAAAAAATCGTCAGCAAGTGACCTTTTCCACGAAAAATATAAAAAAAATAATTAAAAAAGTCACTTTTATGAGATTCGTTTATCTTCAACCGCCCACCGGTAGCCCGTCATTAGGGGCCGCTGCAAACTTACGACAGCATCTAATTGGCCGCCATATATCATCCGCCGTCCGTCTGTTTTATTGTGGTACCACAGTAGCACCAATAAACTTGTGAAACTTGCATTTGTTATACGAAAAGCTGTAAACTTTTTAGTAAAACTGTTATTGGTTTATAAATATCACTTTAGTTACTTAGAATACGAATAATACATATTCATATTATATTGTTGTGTGTTGGTTTAGAATTGTTATATTTATCGATATAAACTGCTTTAACAAATTCGACTGCTTAATTTATTTAATGAATAGCGTATATAATATAATAAGCTTTTGCATATATAAAGGTAGTGGGTGACCGAAAACCCGATCCAAGAAAAAGTTTTAAGTTTATATATCAAGAATTTCTCAGAAACACAATAGGAGTTAGAACGCTGAAGGTAAAATCTCTTGCGCAGCTAGTCTTTCAAATTAGCTGCTGTGTCCATAATAATAATAATATCCTGGGACATTTTTAACACACGGCCATCTGATCCCAAATTAAGCTTGTACAAAGCTTGTGCTATGGAAACCAGACAACTGATATACTTCATATACTACTTTTCTTTTGTAAATAAATACGTATATAGATAATTACACCCAGACTCAGGACAAACAGACGTGTTAATAATCTACTTTTATAATAATACGTGAAGAGAAAACTTTGTACTTATTTTTAAGAATATTGCGCGCTCGAAGGATTGTGAGATTTGGCTTAGTTAGTCTATAAAGGATTGCAGAACGCAAATATTTTTATATAACGTGTGTTACCCGAGATAGCCCAGTGTTTAAAATGTGTAAATCTTAAGCATTGATTGCGAGTACAAATACAAGTAAGCGCTGAATTTTTTATGCTTAATTTGTGTTTATAATTCAACTCGTGCTTGGAGGTAAAGGAAAACATCTGATGGAAGGTACATGCTTAGGATGGAATTTTGCCTCACGTGAATGCACTAACCTGCACTAGGGCAGCTTGGTGGAATCCACTCCAAATCTTTGCAAAAGGACAAAAGGCCTTCGCCCAGTAGTGGGACATTCACAGACTGTAACTTTATTTTACTTATGTATTAAAAATACACTATTATTACACTATAATTACACTGTACAAAACAAAATGAAATATTCACAGTTTACGCTCATACTCTCAAAGTCAACACACATGTCCAACTTATAAACGTCTAATTCATTTTTTGACGTTTGGTTTTTTTTTTAAGTATTGACAAGGTTTAAGTGTTCAGCTTTTTCAGCCAAGGTCATAGTTCATATTTTAAATTATTGCATAAAAAATGAAACAAATATAATATATTCATAGGTAAGCTTTATTGCTGACCAGAAATTTCGAGAAGCATTATGAATGCGTTATAAACTATGAATGTTTTTTTATTGATAGGCTTACGTTTGAAGACAATCATACCTGATGATTAGAATTGATTCAGTCTAAGATGTAACATGTTTCACCTATTCACTCTTGCCTTGAAGACACCCGGACTGTAATGTAGACCCAAAGACGATTGATACCGAGGTGTTTATTTCCGAACCGGTGGTAGATTTACTACAATCAATAAGTAAGTGTAACGCTTCTGTATTGAATAAAAAATTTTGCCTTCGACTTTGACTTTTGATAGAGTTCCTTAACCATGATTGGTGGATCATTATTATATCGTAATTATTACCAAAAGGTATTTAATGTGTAGACAGAAATATCATTTTGTTACACACACAGTATCATCTTTGCGAATCTTAATTTGATTACTTCAGATAATCCCCGAAACAATCACGTTTAATACAAACTTGACGCCCGTCATATTCAGCGTACTGTTTGTAGTCAATACTAAGGCCGGTAGCACAGTAATGCGTTTCGTGGCACAATGACTTATTATGAGATAACATCGCTTTCAATTAACATTCCGCCCGTGACGGGCTCGTCCCTACTCGATTGTTTAATTTTAATATATCAAAGTAAAATAATATTATTGTTAGACACCAACCTGTTAATGTTCCACAGCTAGATTTAAGCGTCCTCTACTTTTGAGACGAAGATTTGGCGCTTATTCCACCACGTAGTTCCAATACGTGTCAGTTGGACAGGTATGATAGATTTTCATTTGACATATGCAGTATTTCTCATGATGTTTTGCTTAAATCGTTAAAATGAAATTTGTTTCCTGGGCTTGAATAAGTAGACATCGGTTAAGATTCACGTGCTCTAATAACTGTTCCATCTTAGTTTTACAGACATTATGTTTACATACAGAGCACCTTGCCATAATACAGATATGGAACGATTAATTATATAATTACATTAATACTTACTACAAAAACTCTTGGTATTGTTGAGTAGGGGCAATACCGGATTTCGTGCTGCTCAGGCGCAGTCACCGTGTAAATGTCAAAATGCCACTTTTATACAAGTGAGAGCCGTGAGGCGTGAGAAATTGGGATCGCGGGTTTTGTTCTAAGTCCCTTGATACCAGAATCATGGATGAAAAAATGCTTTAAGACATGCTGTTCTTAGGAAAACTGGTGGAAATTAAAAATAAAAAAGTTTTACAATCGACTTATATATAAATATATATCTTCTTAATAGTAAAGACTTAAGTGTCATGAAAACAAAAATAAACAATCAAGCACAACCCCGGAAATGGAGATGCTTTGTCATTTGTACCTGTATTTACACTGGCTCACTCACCCTTCAAACCGGAAAATAACATACTAAATACTGCTGCTTTGCGATAGAATATTTGACAAATGGGTGGCACCAAGCCAGGAGTGCATGCACAAAAGTCTACCACCAAGTAAACTGTTACTTTTACTTAACTTTCTATAAACGAATCGCCCAGAAAATTTCAAATATAATAAAGTGAATATAATAAAATCACACCTAAAAATGATAAATGGCACACATTTAAATAGCTAATGCAATCATATATTCGAAATACACGAAAAAAAAAATCTTCAATCCAGATACATCCGATATTAATCAAAATAAATTCATGCACAAATTAAATTAAACCAAAGAAACGATCTTATGAAATCTTGGCCACTGGTTACGTTTGCAAATTTAAACATGAGCTCATAAAATTAAGCTTAACCTTATCGTAGTGGTATATGGATTATATTTGAATAATTCGATGGTAAACAATTTGGTAGTTCGAAGGTGTCAACGATGGTATTTGTTTTGTTTTTTAATTTGCTAAGAGATTTATGTCCTGCTGCGACATCAGGCTTAAGATACCGGACCGTCTAAAATATTGACGTGAATAATTATGTGCTATACATATCGTTAAGAGGTAAGATGGCCCAGTAGTCAGAACGTACGTGGATCTTACCCGATGATTGCCGGTTCATTAGTGTTTATAATTAATTACGTGCATGTGTTGGATGAAAATGTGCCACATGTGTATCAAGATTGGAGCAAACTTCGAACATTCTCCTCAAAAGCATTAGCCAAGCATTGGGATATTAAAATAGTGTCACTTTAGATATATTTCTTTTTCATATATAAAATAGGAAGGTGGACTGCCGTCCGGATGGGTCACCTTATGGCAAATGGTAACTATTGGCCACAGACATTGGCATTGGGCCACCAACCATACGAAGCTGTAATGTGGCTGTGGTTACCCTGGCATACTCGACCTTTAAACCAGACCATAACGATACAAAATATTGCTGTTTAGTGATAAAATATTGTATGAGTGTGTACCTATCCAAACGAGCATGCAAAAATCCCTGCCACCAATTCAAGTTCCCTTTTTGTCTTAGTATAGGCGGCTTTTCATGAGATTTAAAGGAATAAATAATAAGTAATATATTAAATATAACGCAAGCTATCACCATGTCACACAATGACACAAAATATTAAACATTATATGATATAATTACATCTTATGTATTAATATACATAGGTAAATTTAAATATATAATACTCTAACTTTACATATGCGTACATAAAAAATAAATGAGGGGTAGGAGAATACTATTTTAAATTGTGTTCTTTAATGAATATTTATTTTTTATCAACCCCTGACATAAATAAGTTTACCGTGAGTGTCTGTGTGTCTCTCTGTGGCATCGTAGTTCCCAAACGGATAGACTGATTTTGATGCGGGTTTTTCTGTTTCTATTTGCTATAAAGTATCAAGATTGCTACATAATTTATAGCTAAGAAATACGCTTATATTAATTTGTATTAAAATATTACTAGATACCTATTAAAGTTTAAGGGCCCCCAAACATATTTGACTTTTAACATATCATAGAAGCAGTCAACGATACACAACAGATAATACTAATATAGTATTTAGTTGCCATGTATTATTACTATAGTAGGTATCCTTCTCCAGAAACATTGAGGGTTATTTATCTATACAATTCAATAATAATATTATATTTAAAAGGAAATAATATTATTCATTACAAGAACTTGCTCCTTATAGACCAGCAACAGTCTTAGGTGTCACCGGTGAACAACAAAAGGGTCGTAAAATGTCGTAAAGCATAAGTCCAGTTCGATCGCCGGATGCGAGGGCGATATGATAAAACCTCTCTGAGTGTTAATACCGTGACAAATGTTGAATTTATGCGATAGTGGTGGCAGCGAGCGCCCCGCTGTGCGCGAGCGCAGCGAGGACACTCTACATACGTTTTCATAAAATATATATTTTCATGCATTCTATCTATGTACTCAAATAAATACTTCTTACGTTTCGTTTAACATTTCAAGTAAACTTAATTCGTGAAGATATAACTCTAATGGTTAATTATAATCGCAAGTTGAAGTTTACTGGTGGTAGAGAGTTGTGTTAGTGATGGAATAAGCTTCAAGCCTTCACCTAAAAATATATATCTCTAGAAGAGTAAGCTTTCGCCCAGTAGTAGGACATCAGACTCTTTCATTGTTTTTTCGCCTATCAATTCTATAATAAACTTTGTTTTCATTAAAGCGGACTGTTTCCCGTTTGTTTAATATAATGAATTCAAACGTCAAGTGTGTATTCCACTTTATAATATTACTGGAAGTATATCTTGTAACCTGCCGACTCTATAATGACGCGGTTCAGGTCATTTTTAAGTTAGACAAGGACATATTCGCGGGTTGTTTCAAAAGTATTTTTAGGTTGTCTTTTTTCACGTCAACCGGTAGTCGTTTAGGTAAAAATGTAAATATGAAGGCATGCGCCCGTGGGTTTGCGTGAGGATGGAAGACACTCACATTCAGGCTGACGCAGGTACTTACCGGACACGGTTGTTTCGGTAAGTACCTGCACCGGATAGCGAGGCGGGAGGTGACACCCTCCTGCCATGAGTGTGGTGCGCCTTCGGACACAGCGTGCCACACTGGAGTGTGCCGCTTGGGGACCTCAGCGCCTGTCTCTGGCGGCCTTAGTCGGTGAAGACCTCTCGCTGCCGAGTATGATAAACGCCATGCTTGGTAGCGAGAGGTGCTGGTTGGAGACGGTCTCCTCCTGCGAAAATGTTATGTCGCAGAAGGAGGCAGCGGAGCGGGAGCGTGAGGAGAGGGCCTCCGCTGAATCGCTTCGCCGAATAAGACCGGGGAGAAGGCATCGGCGCTATGCGCATCTTTTCCTCCCGCCGTAAGTGTTGCCGGGGTTAGGGAGTATTTGTACCCTGAGAACCCCCTAGGATTTGGAGGCCTGCAGATGCGGGCCAGACATGTAATACTTAACAATTTTTCCAATATCCTTTTCTGAACACATTACAACGTGTATTCAAAACCTTATCAGTTGACTAGTTAAGGCGTGAAAGCGTAACAAACAAACAGTCACGCATTTATAATTTATTCATTTATTAGTTAGGATTTATCGAAAAGCAGTATTGCTCAACAACACATTATATTTATGTTTAAAATAATTTAAGCTAACAAATCTTGAGTAGTCATAAAACTTGTATTTTATAAACATTTCAAGGGCTGTCTGAATCATTATATGAGCTTTCTGGTTACAAATTTTAATTAATAAACAGTAATTAAAACGGGGGTAAAAGTTTAATAAAATTTAAAAAATATATTTTGAAATGTATATTGAAATTTACGAGATTATTCGATATAATCCTTACCTAAATGTAGCAAAAACTAAAATTCTCTCGTAGTATATCGTCAGCAAGCAACAACAAGCTTTATGTAGCTACGAAGTCCTGAGTTTAATTATTTCATTAGTAATATAATGTAAATGTACTATGTTATATATAGTAAGTATACATTCGAGACGAGTAATTTATATTTTATACTGATAATGTAGCTAGACTGGACAAGATAAGAAACGAGTATGTCAAAGGAAGTCTGAGAGTAGCAGCAATAGTTGAAAAGTTGAAGAGTTATATATTAGCGTGGTATGGGCATGTGATGAGGTGGGATGAAAGGCATGTTACCCAAAGGGTGATGAGTATGAATGTTGATGGATATAGGGGACGGGGTGGCCGAATAAAGTGTGGATGGATTGCGTAAGAAACGATATGTGAATGAAAGGGGTAAGTGCTGAGATGACGAGTGACAGAGAGAAGTGGAAGGAAAAAACATGTTGTGCTGACCCACGTAGTGGGATAAGAAGAAGAAGAAGAAGACTGAGAATGAGAAATTATAATTATAATATGAAGTTTTAATAGCAACAGTAAGGACCCCATTAAATTATTTCTTTCAATTGCTCATCTTCGCATAATAATTTCAGTAAGTCATCCAAAAGCTTCTTCTTCTTCTCTTCTTCTGCCTATCGTTTTCCCGGTCTAGCAACGCCAGGGTCCGCTTTCCTGCATTTATTCCTCCACTTTGTCCGATCTAAAGCATCCTCCTTGGTGAGACCGTGCTCTCTCATGTCGTTCCTCACAACATCGAGCCGGCGCTTCTTGGGCCTGCCGCGGGATAAGTCATCCAAAAGCAATAACTAAAAATTTAATTCACGAAAACATTTATACATGAATAACATAACTTACTTTAATGACAATGAAAATCGTTAATGATAAAACGGATAAATGAATCGAAAATGAAATACAGGAATCCAACAAAACTTCGCTAATGTCTTATCGAAAAACATTGTAATAGATATATTAGTATCAACAATCGAATTGTATGATTTATTACAATCGAAACTATTAAGGCCATGTGCACAAAGCCAATCAAATTTCCACGCCAGTAAACAATGCGTAAAGCATGGTGTACACGAAACATTATATCGAGTTAACAATAGATTGAAAAGGAGCGTTAAAATATAGAAAAAAAAACTATTGGTTCGAGTAAAGAGCAATTGTGAACGATTGTGTGCAAACTTACGATCCGACGCGCTAAATGGGGCGGAATTAAACGACCCGCGCATGTGAACGCTGCTTAATGATTTAGAAACAATTCGTTGCGTGCATATTCCAACTCTATCGCATACAAATAAAGTTCATATTGATCTGATCACTTTTTATGTTTATGACTTTATAGAAATTAAGGTTGCGTAAAAAATTAAATTATGAGAATGATAATAATCCATAGTTTACCTCGTTTGCGATTATTTTCATTTTTTTTTATGTAAACAATACGGCGGCTTTATAGATCTTTCGGTGCCTTTGCGCAAATCAACTCATGCGCACCTAAGAGGCGATATTAAGATTTATTGAAATTCATAATAGTACGGATATGATATGCGATTTCCGTTTTGTGAGAATAAATGCCAGCAATACTTTAATTATATTGTATTTCCTGTTAGATCTATATGCACGAAAAAAAATCTTGTATTTTCACGATTTTTATTTAAGATTTTATTTCATACTAGTTTTTCCCCACGACTTTAACCGCGTGTTGCGTGCTGGGCTGGTGTTGAGTTTATAAAAGGTAGCCTATGTGCTTCCTTGAGGTTCAAGCTTGCTTCGTACTAAATTTTATCAAATCAGTGTTTTAGGTGTGAAAGCGTAATAGTCAGACTACTTTCGCATTTACAATATTATTATAGATTTTTTTTTCACAGCAACGTCACACCAAACTATACATGTAAAAAAAAAATGTAATATCTCTCTTCGAGAATATATCTCTTTTCGAAAATAAAAAAATACTAATTTTACAGAAGAAAGAAGCGTTGTAATGCTGACCTTAGGCGTTTTAAAATAAGTAACAGTTGAGCGATGGTGACCACTTACCATCAGGTGACCCATTCAAACATCTGCGTACCCATTCTATATAAAAAAAACTCATGCAGGTTTCCTCATGATGTTTTCCTAACGAACTAACGAGCACGAGATGAATTATAAACAAATTAAGCACATTGCAACAGATACTTAATGTTATAATATTTTAAAATACCCTCATTCGAAAAAAATGAGGATGAGATTTGTGATCTATCAATAATGACGTCACTTCACTTGCGACAAAATCTATACGCAAAAAAGAACACTTAAAATTTTAATCACACAAAGAAAAAATATATCAACAAAATGAAGCGGTCTATTAAGAAGTCACAAAGCATTTTTTAAAGATGCAATCTCAGAATAGACTTATTAATCAAATGGAATGCGCGGCACATCATAGAAAAAAACATATGTATCTGACAAATAAAAACAAAATGGCGTTAAGTAGACAGAACAACCTACTTCAAGCTGCCTTCTATACAAACTGCTTGATTAATATACAATATGAAAATAAAATGCAGAGTAAAATGAACTTTATAACACAAAAGCTAAGTTAGAAGCTTCATGGTGATATATAATGTTGTAAAGGTTAAAATACCTTGAACACAATTCCTTAAATCAAAACACCTGTTGAAGATATCTTGCACAAATCTGTACATATTTCGGTGACGCATTTTTCTATTATAATTAACGGGTGTTTTAAGGCAATGAATTAATTACTGAACCAATCAGGAACGTTTATATAATAAATTATACATAATTTAAATTACAAATAGTAACGAACGGAATGGAAGTCGTCCGGAACGGTAATTTATTTACTGAAGTTTTTTTTTGCTTATTTTATTTGTGTCTCCATAAACGTGTAGTGCCTTTTATGTATCATATATAATTTCTTTTTAATGTGCTTGCATGTTTATTACCAGGCAGCATCACTATCTAAAGAAATTTTTGTTTAACGATTAGCAGAATATGTTTCAATTGCTTTTAATCCTTTAAATACCGAAACAATAGCATCTGTCTTAATAATTACTGTGTTTCGTTTAAATTCAAATATATATAAATGCCGTTCACTCAACACAACTAACAGAATAACTTACTGCAAGGGCTTAATAATAAAATGTTTAACTCCTTTCAAGATTAGTGATCCCATGTACAGGCGTCGGCGTGTCTGGCTGTTACGTTCACAAAAACTGGTTATAATGCTACAGTATTCAATTCTATGCGTTATGAGCGGTTTCTTATTGATGTTTTTTTTCATAACAGAGGTATTTGAGCCGGTTGTCAGTTTATAAATGTTTGGAGGAAATGAATAACCATTATAAAGCTGTGGAATCTAAAATAACTTCAATCAACATCCAGTTAGAATATTATATCAGTTTTTTAAATGGTATTAAAATATTTATCATTTTTATAACCTCCAATTATTGTTTTGGGTATGATTAGTAAAACAATTATCAATGTCAAATCAATGGTGATGGACACCCGCTAAACAGAATTGATAAAGTTTTTTTTTTAAGTTTTACGATAACCTCATCCACGATAGTATTGCACGCGTTCCAAATAAGTTAACTGTTTTTCTAAAATACTGTGAGAAAAAAGTGACATTACTAATGTACATCACAAAAACGTTTCAATCACTTTTGATTTATCTATTAGAATTAGAACGCTTAAATATTATTTGTGTTCATATGGAAATCGAGTAACTATGAAAAATTTTATGAGACGATGAGTACACATTATTTTAAAGATGCGACGAAACAATTTCCTAACACAGACGATACAAACCAAACAAACGATAGAGTAATTACAAACGGTGAATACGAACAAATGATTCGAAGCCGACAATTTATCTGACACGCTCCAACCGTCAAATTTTAATAACGAATCTTTTATCGTTTTAACAGATAAACTATTTACTGGTAAAGCCAAGTAAAGTATTCCCTATTACGAAAGCAATAGAAGCTATTTCAACACAAAACATAATGTTGATATAAGCTTGTTGCCACCGTACATGTCGAGATCTTAAAAAAGTAAGACCATTAAAATGTAATGAGTGGCCGATCAAGTGGTACTCTATACAACCACGTGCCAATCACCAAATGCGACCACAAAGAAACTAACTACCGTTCGATGTAGCACAATGGATAGAAATAATTGTACAATTAATGTCGTAGTATATTCGTAATGGCACTTGAAACAGCTGGGTCGGAATAATTGGAAGTTAAGTTTTTTTATTATCAAAATCTTATTCTTATGAACGTTACTAATTGCTACTTCGGTGGAGTCAAGATGTAATGCATTGATGTATACGTATTGTTTTAAATGACGTGAATAATAAAAATCTTCAAAATTAATAAGCATTTTATATCTGACAACACGTTACTTCGATTTAATGTTTTTTTTTTTTCTCCAGTCTTATTTTCGTTATTGAACAAAAAGAACGTTTTATCTATCCATAACATATATTTAAATATTAAGGAAATGCTGTAAACGATAACATGGAATTCTTGTAAAGCACCTTTGTCAACATGAAACAAAAAAATCATTTGTTACATTTACTATCACATTAAGACTATGAGCTCCCATTGTATTAAAAAATCGTAGATTATAAATCAACGACCACAATGGTGTTAAGAATGGAAATTAAATTTCGTTTCAGAAGTCTTTGTTATCTGACCACGATCGGTAAGACAAGGGATGTTAATTCAATAAAAGCAAAGGGTTATTTATAATACTACAATACAATACGTGCATTCGTTCTCTGTTTTGAGCTTTATTTTCAAATGAAATAAGGTCATTGCTATTTATTTGGCTCTAGATTTAATTTGATGGTAAATAAATCCGACATATCGCATGAGTTAATTTTTCCATTCTGATGCCTTTTCTCAATGGTTTTATATTGGACATTTCCAAGGGTGTCAAATTGAAAGATCTTCTCACGATACTAAACGACCTTTGTCTAACATCAAAATGTAAACGCACCGAAGAAATAATAACTAATAGCAAAACCATTGACAGTCCAACTATTGTAACAAATAAAATAACATATTAGACTAACAGAAAAGTATTCGTATAATTGAAAAAAAAAATGTTCGTTGTTTGAAAAATCACGAATCGCTCTCAATTCTATTAAAATAGATACGTTTACTCACTGAGAAATGGGTGTATTTGCTAAAAAGTTTGCTTTTGAAACTAGACCATTTGGAGCTTCATTGACGATGTGTAAACAATAAATATCCACCAAAAGAAATGTGGCCAAACCAGAAATAGTACGCTCAACAATCGAAGGGTCATAATTGGTGATGTTTGTATAACAGGAGCCATTCAACATACAGAAGCCGAAAGAGAGATTTAAAAATACAAATCTTAGAAATTTCATCTTCACTTGTCTCCACAAACAAAGCTTTGCCTTTCAAGTGGGCAAACCGACGAGTATGACAAAAGCCAGGTTACTCAGAAACCAAATATTATCACGCGCAGCTTGACTTGAACTCGAAGACGACGCTAACAATGGTCCAAAGAATGAATGGACTCGCACGGACACTGGTATTAATGTTTGTTTAGTTTTATGCGAAGCCTCTAATGAAGGCAATAAAACTATAATATGAACTAATAATGAATTGTGGACTGGGTACGTTTTGTTATAGAAAGGGTAATGATCTTTAAATAACACTTGTGAAGTTACTTACCTTATTTTAAAATGTATAACTGCAAAGCATATTTAAGCTAAATTTGTCTTTGTAAATAAAAAAGACGAGTACGAAAGTGTTCTTGCCAAGTATACAGTTTTTGTTTGATAATAAATAGGTAAGCGCAATCGTTTAACATTTATCTATTGTAAAACTGATGATACTCGAAAATGTCAAAATCATTTCGTATTTTACATATTTGATATCTTACTATGATGTATGATACATTATAACCCCTGAGAGAGCTGTGAAGAGGTTCTTCAACTTAATATTTTTTAAGAGAGGACACGCCCGGAGCGTTCGTTCGTTAGCACGGACGGAGACTATTCCTGTTTTGCGAATTCTTTTAACATTGTACCGAATACAATTGATCGACAACAATGGCGTTATTGTCATAAAAATAGCCAATAGGTTTGAAAATAACGGGTTATGAGCGGCTGCGTAAGAAGCAATCTTTGGCCATTATTAGCGATTCTTTGTTGGGCATATCCTCGGGGATTTCGAGACAACGTCCACAATGCTGCCGTGAAATGTATTTATAAACGTTATGATGATATGAATGGATAATATAAGACTCTGTGATACCATTATGACAGTGACAACAATGGCGTATCGCGACCTTGAATTACACAATTCGGATGTTAGGTACTTGATTTCTAAAGGTTTTATGAAAAATCTGGTAATTGATAAAACGTATTGTTGTCCTGTTCGTTATTTTTATAACCTAAGTCCGGTTTGAGGAATATATTTGAGAGAACATATCTTAGGCATATTTAAGTAACAATATTCCAACGATTTATTATATACGGTAAATTAAATTTCCATTTAACGAATAGTGCAGTTTTATAGCATATTTAAAGGTATTGTAAAGTTGATGCGCGACAATATAATTGATCGGAATGGTATCTTAAATAGCGCGGCCGGGCGGCCATTGTGCTCTGTTGAAGGCGAAAGATAAAAGAAAGAAAAAGGTAAAAAGATAGTCTATTCTGTTTGAACAAAGCGTGTCACCGACAGCCATATTCGTCGTCCACCCAATGGGATCGAATTCGAACTATGGAAAATTGTTTGAATATTTCGTTTTTATAATTACTGTTTTCATTGTCTAGTATAAACTTAATTAAATATTCACAAATAAAACATTACATGTAAAAATTAAGCTTAAGATTTTCCCACAGTAGAATTAAAAAACTTGGATTACTATCAAATATCATTCCAAACCGACCTGTGTTAGTTTAACAGAAATAAGAACTTGAGCAATCGACTCTTGATTTAAAATAATACATAACGTGAATCTCACAGTAGCTTCGAGCCTAAAATAACAAAAAGTCCTTTATAATACGATATTGGATTCAAAAATTGCGTGCGAGTTCCTTTGTGACAGTTTTTTTAAAATCATCAATGAGATTTGATACATTGACGGAACTCCTTTGTGAATGGGTTTTATTTTTAAGATTTTGACACCTGAATCTTGTCCCTTTCGAGGTGAAGGCTGATCAATTTGGTCCTTTGTGTTCTGGAGATATCCCGGATGTGAGGGGTTTAAATTCATTGTGAATGTAGAAATTGTATGCTTGTAAGTCTTTGCGTCATTATAATATTTAATATTGAAAGTTTGTTTTTTCTTACAAAACAGTTATAGGTATTTAAATATCTATTTTTTATTTACCTAAAACGTTTATTTTATTATTTTTGAACGTAAATGTTCACCTTAAAAAAGTAACGCATAATTTGTATGTTGTAAATTCGTTTTAAACATTTTCAATGAGTAAATAAATTACTTTAATAATTTTTCTTAGTGTGATTGTGTTATATATTCTTATAGTTAAAAAATCACCGCAATATTTAAAAATAAAATCAAAATCAATTTTATCCAAGGAGATTCTTACGTGTATTTTTGAATCTTAATTAACAAATTAAATATAAGCAGTTCGAGATGTAGTTACCAAGATGAAACTCATTTATAACTCCTTGTCAACAATCAAATTACATTTGTATACAATTAATACACATATGTAATTGAATTTATATGTCCTCCATGGAATCACTATCTTTTTTTATCAACGATATTTAATCTCTGTAAAATATCAGATATTCTACCGCAAAACAGCAATACTTGTTGTGTTCCGGTTTGAAGGGTGAGTGAGCCAGTGTAATTACAGGCACAAGGGACATAAAATCTTAGTTCCCAAGGTTGGTGGCGCATTAGCTATAAGCGATGGTTGACATTTCTTACAATGCCAATGTCTAAGGGCGTTTGGTGACCACTTACCATCAGGTGGCCCATATGCTCGTCCACCTTCCTATTCTATAAAAAAAATAATAATAACGTACTTTATCTATTAATGATTGCTGAATATAACCTGATTGAAGAGAGATCAGGCGTAGGAGCAACGGCTTTAAGTGCTTTTAACACAAATTGCAACACCGTTAACTTCCTAACTTTGAGCTTCTATGAATTTTTCACATCATTTTTTTATGACGGAATTTAAATATCTCGGAATTTACAGTTTTATAAGTTAGCTACTAGACCAAATAAGCAATGAGTTACAATTACCTTTTAAAAGTACAATATAACATCGTTACAATAAAATTCTCCCAAAGGGTGTAAAAATTTCATAGGAATCAAAAATAATTACATTTTTCTCACATGCATTGATTATGTTGTATTCATAAGAATTGAGGAATAGGTGTGGTCCACCCTGTAGATATCTCCGCCCATTTTTCTCATACTTGCCTCATTTATTTCTCGAAAACTCGACGACTTTTTCGCAGCAAGACATCTACTCTTGCTGGATATGGAGGGGTAAAATGCGCCCTGTGGTGTAAGATACAGGTAACATTGTTGTACGTTATTAAATGAATTAGAATTTAATTTATTGTTATAATATATACAGGATTAGTGTACTTTAACTTAACGCTTAGTTAAGTATGGTTTATGGTTGATTAATTCGTCGTATCTCGTATATTATTATGACAGTCTTTATATCACAAATATGGTTTAGATGAAGTACTAGTGCAAGCTTTTTATTATATATTTTGAGTTTTAAGACTATATGATAAAAGGAATACGATTAGGTGTCTACGAGAATTTATATTTAAATTATAATATTTTCTAGACTGCTATAAATATGTATATTACACGATATATCTTTCTAAAAAATTATTCTTCCCGAACCGGTGTTAGTTTCTAATTTTACAATAAATAAGTGTAATGTTTTTGTGTTGAAAAAAGTATTTTTATTTGATTTGATTAAAAAAAACTGTCCTAAATATGTCCTAATTGTAAAACATGAAAAAAAAATTCAAACGGTGTTACTATATCGCGAGTAATAGAAATTTTATAACAATTTGCTTCCCAAATATCAACCCCTTAGCACATCTTGAGAATGCGCTGGTGCTGGGCGGGACACATGCTGTGCCGCCCGCCCACTTGTAAAGTACCAGTTCCTTTTCTTTGCTAAATATTTGTTCACACGAAATCATTATTACTAGACTTTAAAAACAATTGAAATAGTATTGGACATAGATTTTATTTAATCTGTTTTTTTCTGAAGTTTAAATCATTTTCAATTAATCTTTTAAGTTATAATATTACACAAACTTGGTTACGGTGTTGATACTAACCAGTAAACCAAACTTCATTCGTTTTAGTATAATATAAACAAAAAGGTTTCCTAAATAGTGATTACTGGTGGTCGGGCTTTGTGCAAGCCCGTCTGGGCAGGAACCACTCATTACTGCGAAACATTAGTATTTAGTATGTTTTGTGTTCCAGTTTGAAGGATGAGTTGTCAAGTTACGGGTACAAGAGAGGTAATATCATAGTTCCCAAGGTTAGTGTCGCATTGGTGATGTAACGGATGGGTAATATTTATTAACATGTTAACGTCTATGGTTAATAATAAAAAAGTTTTGAGTTTATAAAAATAATTATTTTAATAATCTACCCCCAATGCGATTATGTATCCTTGTGATAAGAAATACATAACAATATGAGTATACAGAAGCATTAAAAAAATATTTCATTTATTAATTATAACACAACGCCATCAGATTTACATCTTACAATTAAGTACATACCTATTAAACAAAATTTCGTAAAATTATTTCTATAAATAATTAAATAACAATAACATAAAAGTTGTAATAAAGATATAGTATAAAAAACGAATGTGAATTATTACGTATATTATCGAAATATCTTGAGAAAGTTGGCATGCGCATGCGCAGGGCGCCACACGCTGCGCCGCCCGCCCACCGCACTACAGGCATGTTCGTTCTCACGGAACGTTACTAAATTATATGGTAGCCAACTAAGTACAGATATAATTGTGCTTAAATTTAATAATATTCTATTTTAAAAGTATAATTCAAATGAGTCACGATTTTTTTTGTATATATTGACTACTAGTTTTCACCAAAGTCTTCAGCTGCTTATTTGAGGGTGAGGGGGCAAGTGTTAGGTATTAAAAACTTAGCTCATATTTTTCTTTAGGGTTCAACCTTGCTTCATACCAAATTTCATAAATTTCTATTTTGTAATTTAGCTGTCACAGCGCAAAAGGCAGACAGAGTCACTTTCGCATTTATATTATTAGTATATTGCCTCGTTGGTCTAGAGGCTTGATGTAAGGTCGTAGACCTGGAGGTCCTGGGTTCAATTCCCAGGTCAAGCCAATAAAAAGTTATTGGGTTTGTCGGTCAGAAAATTCTCAGTAGCAGCCCGGAGTCTGGAAGTTGGAAGTATGTACACTCCCGTGCCATGGAAAGCACGTAAAGCCGTTGGTGCTGCACCTAAACTCTTTCCGGTCGTATCGGATTGCCGTCCCACCGGATTATGAGACTTAGGAAATAGAGAGTGCACCTGTGTTTGCGCACACACTTGTGCACTATAATATCTCCTGCGTAGTTGGCTAATCTCTCTTGAGATTGGCCGCCGTGGCCGAAATCGGTCTGGAGGACATTATTTATTTAGTTTTAAAGCCATATTATAACAAAATAATAAACGACATTTTTAAATTGAACTTCAATATAACTTTTAAGTATATATACTTGAATACAAGACGTTATGTATTTTCTACTGTTTTATTTTTAAATAAAATAAATAATACTACATTAAGCCGTTTTAAAATTAAAAAAAATGACACAAAAAACATTCATAAAATTAATATAATTCAAATATACTTTTAAAAATGTAGCGACGTCATCTTAACGAACGGAACACCGTAATCCTCTCACTGAACGTCACTGAACACATTATAAAGATTCACATAAATTACCAAATGTATAGAAGACATGCACTTAAGTTATACACCGCGTAATAAAAGGGACATTTTAGTAATAAAATTACCATAGAGTATAATTAGGGCTATTATAGTATAGTTTGCACGGTGGGCCAGCTATGGTCAAATAGTGGAAGTGCGTCACCCCATATATCACAATGCGTTTTGTTTACATTGTGTATGAATGTATAATTAATAAAGATATATCGCTTGAAGCATGAGAAAATACAGACGGACGGGAATACATTAGAATTTTTATATTTTCCTATTTTTTTTATACAATCCTTTGTAAGAAACGACCACATGACTATGAACTTTACGTATTTTTAATAAATAAATAAATAAATCTATGTAATAATTAGTATTATATGACATGTGTTAATATCTACTCAAGTGCATAATTAACTAGAAAAATATATATATTGCAATATACTATACTCTACGCCTTAATAATCAAAGTTCTTTACGTGATTTAAATTTATTAATTGGCATAACTAATAGTGTTCGAGGTACTTAATTATAAAAGTAAGCACCTTGCACAAAAAAGGATGAATTGACTTTTCAGAGACAGATTTGACTGTAACATTATTTTTGTTACTTACGAGTTAAATGTATATAAATTGTATATATTTTTAAAAATATGTTCAAACAATAATTCACAATTCCCTAAGTAATCGGTTATCAAATAAACAATAATAAAACATCACAAAGCTCAAAGCGAATCGCACTTCACAATTGCATTTAGCCCGATAGCATGCCTTCACGCCTCTGCAGGTACAAACAGCGCGACGAAATCCTAACTTATGTTCCTAAACTGGCAATCCACTGCTATAAAGCTGATAATATATTTATGCTAAGCTTTATAGAGTAATCGCTCAATAGAAATAATAAGGTCTTAACGAAAGAGGTATAAACCTCTTTCGTATATATACGGAAGGCACTAATGAGTTATCATTTGATTAATTCGTTTTTTTTTTATATAATTAAACTTTCGTATTGATTGTCAAAAATCTACTAATTTAACTTGTGTTCATTACAAAAACCTGTATGTATCGAATGACATTCTATTCATTTACTCGGTATTGAAGTGGCGTGTTGGAATCAACTCCAAGAGTTCTTAAAAGAAGAGTAGGCCTTTATTAATCCACGTCTGTAAATTGGACATTCCAGAGCTGTAACCTATCATAATATGTTTCGATAGAAACAAGCAGTGGATAATATTTTTCTAACATCGAGTAATTACAGGCACAAGGTGCATAACATCTTAGTTCCCAAGGTTGGTGGCGCATTGACGATGTAAGCGATGGTCAACATTTCTTACAATACCAATGTCTATGGGCGTTGGTGACCACTTACCATCAGGTGGCCCACATGCTCGTCTGCCTGCCTAATCCATAAAAAAAGAAAACATAATAATAAATGTTATAAAAAAATTTACAGCATTGGTTTGCTTATCGCTATATTGTAATGAGTGGGTGACAATCGTTATGTTTCAGTCGAACGATTACAACAATACATAATCAATAACAATTTCAAGACGCAAGCGAATTATTGATTTGTGTGGACATATTTAAAGGGAAATAAATAATCGCTTGGCAGTTAGTTTTTGAGTAAACGCGTATCTTGTTTTGTATAACAGTTTCGTTTTACTTATCACTTTGATTCTAATATTTAGCTTAGAAACAAAATACAAAAAAAGTTTTAATATAATCGACCAACGATTATGATGACGTTATTTTATTATAATTATTGAATGGAGCCGCAACTCGGCTCGTCCAGTGGCTAGGACAAGTGAATCTTAACGAAAGATTGGGGGTTCATGCCTGGCATACAGCACTAAATTTTCATGTGCTAAATTCGTGTATATTATTTATGTCGTACTCGGTGTTAAAAGAAAACATCGTGAGGAATTTATTAAATGCATATCTACAAACCCATATCGGTGCGTGATGGATTAAGCTCCATAAACCCACTCCAAGAATAAGAGTCTGTGTCCAGTAGTGGGAATTTGCAAGTTACGAATATTTATTATTTCTACTCTTATTAGCTATCAAACAAAAAATGACAAATGGTTGTCAAACAGATGAGAAACAGATAATTAACTGTTTTATCTTGACCTACTTATAATAATGTAAGAATGTTCAGGATTCGCTTACGTTTTTTGTTGAGAAATGTTCAGCAAGATTCGGGAAGTGTACGGCTTCCGTTATAACAACATCAACACGTTATAACAATAACGTCTCTAAATTAAAAACTATTCTAAATTTATTCTAAGTATAAGGAACAACAAAAATGGCATTAATTTTTTTTTTTTTTTTATAGAATAGGAAGGCGGACGAGCATATGGGCCACCTGATGGTAAGTGGTCACCAACGCTCTTAGACATTGGCATTGTAAGAAATGTCAACCATCGCTTACATATCCAATGCGCCACCAACCTTGGGAACTAAGATTTTATGTCCCTTGTGCCTGTAATTACACTGGCTCACTCACCCTTCAAACCGGAACACAACAATATCAAGTATTGCTGTTTTGCGGTAGAATATCTGATGAGTGGGTGGTACCTACCCAGACGAGCTTGCACAAAGCCCTACCACCAGTAAATCTGACTTATTCTTACTAATTAGCATAGAGGCAATAGATTTTCACAGTTTCGTACAAACTAGCTAACTTCAAATCAATTTATTAAACCATTAAATCCATAAATTATTAAATTACGGGTTAATAATATAATACATACATTAATATTATTGCAGAATTACCAATTTATTGGTAATTTAAATCGATAAAGTTTAAGTGTCGCCGTTAATTGCATCTGTCTAATGAATCAAATAACATTTAGACAATAGTAAGTCTAGCTAGTGTCGTTATGGCCGAGATGGCCCAGTGGTAAAAACACGTGAATCTTAACCAATGATCGTGGGTTAAAACGCAGGCAAGCACCACTGAATTTTCATGTGCTTAATTTGTAATTATAATTCATCTCGTGCTTGACCGCGTAGGAAAACATCGTGAGGAAATCTGCATGTGTCTAGTTCCACTGAAATTCTGCCACATGTGTATTCCACAAACCCGCATTGGAGAAGCGTGGTGGAATAAACTCCACATCTTGTCTTCAAAAAGGGAGAGGATGCCTTAGCTCAGCAGTGGGACATTCACAGGCTGTTACGATACGATACGAGTGTCTTTATGTTTGAGCAAGCAATTCCTTACTTAGCTCAACAGTGGGACAGGCAATTACGATACGAGTGTCTTTATGTTTGTGCGAGCACTTCTTTAGTATCGATTTGTTTTATAAGTGTAAAGGAAGTATTTTTTATTCATCTCTACATATAGAATGACTTTTAAGCTTATATTTTACTAACACCAATTTTAAAGATATTTAAAATATAATTAATTAATATCTCGCATAAATCGATTAGTATTTTTTATTATATACAACACAAAAACAGCATATAACTAAATATTTATAATAATTAGTTACTTGTCTATATAATATATAGAAAAAGTTATATAGCAATTCACTGATAAGAATTTCATACTATTTAACAATTTTAGTATGTACTTTTAGAGTAGTTCAATAGAATATCTAGTCATCTTATATATGTGCAACCACAAACGAGACTGTACATTTAATTAAATACCAAAACGTAGGTACGAAAATTTAAATCATCGTGTTGAAAGTTGTCATACAATACTAATTTGAATTACACCATAAACAGTACAATAGTTTATTTATGATATGGCAACATAAATATTTGCCATCAATAATATTACCCGTGCTGCCATTAATTATAACTGTCCCATATATCATGCGACAATCGTCGACATCATGAAGTCAGGCGCTCTCACAGCGTTAATGTACACACGCCTTTAGAAATTGAAATTCAATTCCATATCATGAACTATAAGCCGATAGATGTAAACCCTTGATATACTGGAGCTGAGTTATTAAATCTAAGACTAATGCTATAAAAAAATTGAATTTATGTTTCATTATTTCGCAATGTTAAATAGAAAAATAGTAGCATATGTCCGTCCTTAGGGCTCGACCTTGCTTCATATCAAATTTTATCAAAATCGGTTCAGTGGTTTGGCCTTGAAAGTGGTTGCCTGGTGGTGGCCTGGTTCACACTTACATAGTCTAGAATAAAATAATAAAAAAAACACGCGGTCGTACAAGGATTAGAAGACAGGCTTGTCAGAATTATTCTTAATTTATATTAATTTTTTTAAGTTTTTTCTTCGGAATCAATATGGCCGTTCCCGTATCACGCATGCGCACCAGGTACCTCAGTAAATCAGGATTAGCCGTTCGACCAACGAGACTCATTTGTGTGTTATTTATAAACTAAATCCGCGATACGGTAGGAAACGAAAAATATAATTTCATCACGGAATAATTCTCTTTATTGTTATAGAAATAGAGATGGAATTAGATAATTATAATATAGTATTGTGTCCACTGTACACCGAGGTCATATCCCGATAAAATGACCATTGCGTGGATTTTTTATCATTTTTACGACTGTCCCTTCAAAATGTAGACCTTTTATGCTTTTCTTATATTTTGAATAATTGAACATATGAATTTAGTTTTACTATCTTTGGATAACAAGAATAGTTTATTTAATACGAGATTTTTTGTACGGATTTAAGAAACAGACAAAATATTGACAGTATCTTGTGGACTTATTTCATTTAAAATTTAGAAGTATATTTCTTAATAGACAGATTACAGGTTGTTCGGAGGTCTGAAAACGGAATAGCGGAGCGCAAAACAGACAGAAGTGGTGCTAATTAGCCCTACGTCGAACAGTGGAACGTGCAGGAGAGTATATGAGGAAGTAAAGGAATATATATATATATATATATATATTATAGAATAGGAAGGCGGATGAGTAATGGGCTACCTGATGGTAAGTGGTCACCAACACCCATAGACATTGGCATTGTAAAAAATGTTAACTATCGCTTACATCACCAATGCGCCACCAATCTTGGGAACTAAGATGTTATGTCCCTTGTGCCTGTAATTACACTGGATCACTCACCCTTCAAACCGGAGCACAGCAATACCAAATACTGCTGTTTTGCGGTAGAATATCTGATGAGTGGGTGGTACCTACCTAGACGAGCTTGCACAAAGCTCTACCACCAGTAAGAGAGTAACTAGGGATATAATAATAATAATAATAATAATAATAATAATATCCTGGGACATTTTTCACACACGGCCATCTGATCCCAAATTAAGCTTGTACAAAGCTTGCGCTATGGAAACCAGACAACTGATATACTACATATATACTTTTCTTTTGTTAATACATACTTATATAGCGTTACATCCAGACTCAGGACAAACAGACATGTTCATGCACACAAATGTCTGTCCTGGGTGGGAATCGAACCCACAACCTTCGGCGTGGAAGGCAAGTATCTACCAACCACGCCAACCGGCTCGTCATGTCATATGATAGAGATAGAGATAAATGAAAGACATAAGCTCACCGCGCCGTACACAAATAAATTGGATAAGGGCAAGCGAGTGATAACGGTAATGAACTATCAAGATCATAGATGGTAACTGTCAAAAACCAATATTTGCTTAAAATAACAAAAAATAATTTGAACCTAAATGTCGTGTACATAAAATAAAATATTGCTTAACATTAATTATATTATAAATAACAAAAAAAAACCAACTGCATCCCTTGGGGAAAATTTTAAGGAACAATGAATAACATATGGCGTTACAAATAATAACAATAAGCTATTATTTATTGTTTGTAAATTATGCTACCACCTATTATCTGCTCATCAATGTGTTACAAGTTATAAGCGGAAGCGATTTTTGTGTTCTTCGTTAATATATCAAATGACGCCTTAATGAGAAATAATTAAATATAAATATTCATTCAAAGACGTCTGTTTTAATATACTTCGACCATATTACCAGTGATCTAATGATCGAGTTAATCGCAGGGACAGCCCGACAGACTCGTTCCCAAGGTTGGTGGCGCATTGGCGATGTACGCGATGGTTAACATTTCTTACAATGCCAATGTTTATGGGCGTTGATGACCACTTATCATCAGGTGGCCATATGCTCGTCACTACACTATCCCCGATTAATTTATCCAAAGTATATATAAATCACCCATATTATATATTATAAAAGTTTTACTCAAATTTATCTTATAGCGATAATCTTATAACTTAGATGACTGATTCTGTAAAGCCCTGAAGCCGTGCACATGGCTTTTCAATACGAATAATGTATTTTCTGTAGACAATATGTTTTCAATAAATTGCTTAAAGTAATGACGATGTATTGTTGTAAAGGGTTTTTATATAATTGTTTTATTACATAAATGATTAAAGAATGACATACAAAAAATATATTTTATTATCTTAATTTTTTTACTTTTGTCTATTTGGCCAAGTTAATCCCATCATAACCGTAAATTATTATTATAAATAGACCACAGTAACAGCCTGTTAATGCCCCACTGCTAGGCTAAGGCCTCCTCCTCCTTTTTTGAGGAAGGTTTTGGAGTTTATTCCACCACGCGGCTCCAATGCGGGTTGGTAGAATACACATGTAATAATAATAATATCCTGGGACATTTTTCACACACGGCCATCTGATCCCAAATTAAGCTTGAACAAAGCTTGTGCTATGGAAACCAGACAACTGATATACTACATATACTACTTTTCTTTTGTAAATAAATACGTATATAGATAATTACACCCAGACTCAGGACAAACAGACATGTTCCTGCACACAAATGTCTGTCCTGGGTGGGAATCGAACCCACAACCTTCGGCGTGAAAGGCAAGTATCTACCAAACACGCCAACCGGCTCGTCTGTGGCATGTGGCATAATTTCAATGAAATTAGACACATGCATGTTTCCTCACGATATTTTCCTTCACCGTCGAGCACGAGATGAATTATAATCACAAATTAAGCACATGAAAATTCAGTGGTGCTTGCCCGGGTTTGAACCCACGACCGTCGGTTAAGATTCACGCTGTCTAACCACTAGGCCATCTCGGCTTTTAAAAAACCATTGATAAAAAACCATACAGAGAGTCATTGAAGAATGTAACTAATTTATATAGATTACACAGCTTCTGAATAAAGAGAATACTTTGCGAAACACATACATATAATACAATAACATTGATATTCATACATTATAATAATATAGTTAATAGTTAATATACAATTATTTCTAATAATAATAATATCCTGGGACATTATTCACACACGGCCATCTGATCCCAAACTAAGCAGAGCTTGTACTATGGAAACCAGACAACTGATATACTACATATGCTACTTTTCTTTTGTAAATACATACTTATATAGATAATTACAACCAGACTCAGGACAAACAGACATGTTCATGCACACAAATGTATGCTCTGGGAGGGAATCAAACCCACAACCTTCGGCGTGAAAGGCAAGTATCTACCAACCACGCCAACCAGCCTGTACTTTTTTATTTATTTGGCAAATAGGCTACGAGATGGTAAGTGGTCTCCACACAATGTAGTTTTGTTTTAGCAACGTTGGCTCACTCACCCTACAAATCAGAATGCAACTATACAACGTATTGCTATTTGGCAGCGGGTGGTACCTACCCAGACGGGATTGCTCATAGTCCATAGTACACCTAAGTAAGTTGGTATCAGTGGCACACTACGCTTTATTCTTAGTGTGTTCAATAATTAAATGTCACTCATCTTATTGTTATAAATTAAAAATTTCAATTTAAAATAAAGTTACTTCAAATTACAATTTGATATTACCGTCCGCTTTGCTTATCCGCGAAATCTAAAGATTCTCTAAAGAGATGTAAATGTTCTTGTTCTATCTCAGTAGCAGACTGTGAATGTCCCACTCCTGGGCTAACGCCTCCTCTCCCTTTTTGAGGAGAAGGTTTGGAGCTCATTCCACCACGCTGCTCCAATGCGGGTTGGTGGAATAAATATGTGGCAGAATTTCAGTGAAATTAGACTCACGCTGGTTTTCTCGCGATGTTTTCCTTCAGCGTCAAGCATGAGATGAATTATAATCACAAATTAAGCACATGAAAATGCAGTGGTGCTTGTCCTCCGGGTTTGAACCCACGATCATCGGTAAAGATTCACGCGTTCTTACCACTGGGCCATCTCGACGTTCTATCTCAGTTTGATTATATGCTTGCCAATATTTCTATGCGTGCCATTTCTGCTCGGTGTTTGCTATTGTCCGTCTAATAGACGCAACGTCCGAGCCCGTTGTGAACGATTCGCGCATGTCTGCCCCTGTTTGCATCGCATTTTCGCTCGAATTATGCCATTGTGGTGTCACAAGTAGTTTCAGAAAATATACCACCCTGTAGCTACCACTAATATAGACAGGGATGTATTGAGAGACTATTTTATTTTAATTTAATTTAATTTAAAAAATAATTTATTTATATTTTTATTTTACAAGATTTCATTGATATTATTCTTGTATAAATTTTAAGGTAATAATATATTTATTCAATAATTTTAAGATGTATACGATTAGGCTTTGTATTTTAAAGATTTTATAACTTTTAATTTCCGTTTTATGTACGTACATAATTAATGTAATTATTTGCACCAAATAGACATAATGCCAAAAAAGTCCCTTCCAGTCAACCTATGTTATAAATAATACCTAAATATTTATTTTAACAATGACATTATTTAATTTTGAAATTTTTAAAAATTACTGATGATTTTTTGTTAATTTTAATTTGAATTTGATTAGTTTGCATCTGAAAGTGCTATGTACACTTGTGATTGACATGCATATTAGATATACTATTATTGTTTTATAAATTAATTTTTTCAATGATTTATATGTATGTTGTAAGTGTGCTATTACAAATAAATAAATATAACATGTTTTTATATTTAAAAAATCAAAACCAAATACCATCTTAAGATAACATATTAGAAAGTAACGGCCTTATTTATAAGCGTTGTTTACCGGTAGTGATTACTTAAACAATGCTGCGTCTTCTTCTTTCGAAGCCAAATCAATAATGACAGAAAGAGATAAATCAGTGTTCAACTAATCATCCGCTAAGCAACGTTTTTAAGTAAGGCCGTAAATAAATGTATCTAGTTAATAAATAAGTAAGACTAAGCTATTTCGGGCTATTAATTGTGTTTTCGAAAAATTATAAAATAAATATTTAATAATATATGATTTATTTTATATTTTTTATACTTATATCCTGGATACAAAGAAATTTTAATTAACGTACTGCTAAATACAGCCCTGTGAATCAAGGTGCAACCCGTTGCAAAAAGCCAGAAATTGTCCAAAAATTTCTAAACGTGATCACGGCATTGTCCACGCACACCCGCCACAATGCCAACAAAGCGCCCATCCTTAGCTCCTCTTTTATTCTTACTATTGTGCCTTACTTACTAACAATATATATCTTTCTCAACAAAAATAAATAAAAACCAAACGACTATGATTGAAATTTCAACCATATTTTAACACGATAGTGTTTAATTTTCTTTGAAATAAATTTGGGCTTATAACGTGTTATGTTACGTGGTGCAAATGACATTTCACATGTTTGCCATAGTGTCATTGTTAGGTACACCCATTGTTGCAATTGTTCAGTTCATTGTTGGACGGATCAATGCGAAACATTTTAATATTATGAAATTATAAACGTCTCCCGTGTGTTTCGGTATCAGAACAGGAAAGAGGCAGAGACGGTATTAACTATATTTATTTTTATTACCAATGTCACTAGTATCACAAAATGTTTATTCATCAGCAATTAATAATAGCAATAGAGGGATCTATTTAAAATACATTTTAAGACTTTTTTTAAATCTTAATTTAAAGATTAGACTGGAAGATCCATATAAAAATATCATAATAAAATATTTTAAGAATTGAGAATGATTCAATATAACATAAAATATAGAACAGTTAGTATTATGAGTTTGTGTAAATTAAATTCATAATTATAAAAATGTAAACAAATAAACGAACGGGTGAGGGTATTTTGTTCAATAATTTTATTTTTATAATTCAACATCGTCTCCATTCCTCTGCTGTTCCACCCACTAGTACGATTTATTGGAATGTCTCCACGTATTCTTTGTGTTTATATCGTGAAGACAAAACGCGGCAAGACATCCGGTCCCGAACAATTCGTGCGATATCGGTATCGTGATACACTGTAATTGTATCACTCCACTCCTTGTTTGATTTGAAAAAAGAAAAAAATATATATCTAAAAAAAGTTTTTATATATTTTGCCTTAAATTACTAATAAGTGTAAACTTTTTGCTACGGTTTAAATGACAAATACGTAGATATAAATTTTATTGATACAAATCGTTTTATGAATATTTAAATCAATTTAGTTAAATTTATAGAAAAACAAATTGCTTATAATATTAGTAATGGTTATATTCAAAATTAGTATAATTTCTAAATCACCACATCATTGTCCAATAAAAACCAACTGAGTTAGAAGTTATATGGTATTAAAAAAATCGTAAAACGTCAAAAACTTGTATGCGACATTGACCATAATTAATATTAGGATCTAGTGTCAAATTTGTTTATTACATTTTTTGTGATAATCACGTAATAAAAATAAAACTATAGGCCATATTGGAACTAAAGCGTTCGAGGCGTTCAAAGGAGTTTCGTAATAAAAGCCATATAACCGCTTACATAATATACTGTTTATTGAATAGTAGAGTCGCAGATCATAGTTAGCGCATCTCCTCGTCTGGTGTCTATGTTTAGCGTAAAATTCATATTTAAAGCCTATTTTCTAATTTAAGGAATTCCTTATTTGAAATAAACAAATTGAATATTTAAAAGATAAACAAACTATTTACTGGTGGTAGAGCTTTGTGCAAGCTCGTCTGGGTAGGTACCGCAAAACAGCAGTACTTGGTATTGTTGTGTTCCGGTTTGAAGGGTGAGTGGGCCAGTGTAATTACAGGTACAAGGGACATAACATCTTAGTTCCCAAGTTTGGTGGCGCATTGGTGATGTAAGCGATGGTTAACATTTCCTACAATGCCAATGTCTATGGGCGTTGGTGACCACTTCATCGGGTGGCCCATATGCTCGTCCGCCTTCCTATTCTATAAAAAAAACTAAAATTATAGTACATATACAGTAACATATTCCATGCAATTTGCTAATAGCAGTATGCACCACAAGCAGTTCTTGATATATATATATATATATATCTCAGAGATAATAAATTTAAGCGGGTATACGACGTCTTATTGGAATAGCAACAACACACAACGTGATGTTTGTCATATAGGTTGGTCGGTTGTCAGACATCAAGTGTGAAAAATATAAGACGGGTGCCTATTTTATTATGTAGCCGACTGATGGTAATGTAAAATATAAAGGAGTATGTCAGTAGCGTGTGTGATCGTTGTCTAGGGACCCCTTTGGTCTCTTGGTCTCTTGCTCTCAGGACAGCGCCAGCGCCGAGCGTGCGCACTGACTGATTTAATAAAATCAACATATTGGACGACAATGGCGGCCATTAAAATGGCAATCCATTTGAATCCGCGACATATATTTATAAGTTATATCGAATTTAATTTTACGTTCAAAGCTTAGACAACAACTTCACATTCAAGATGCCTTTTTTGCGAATCCATAATGAAAATTATAGATTTTTCAAGATTTCAAGACCTCTCTAACTTAAATTTAATCTTGTTTTATAAATACACTATAATATACATTTGACTTCAACTCAATTCAATTCCGTCGCGCACAAATTAATTTGACAACTCTTTTCTCTGTCGCACCACTAAAAAATGGAACCCTTTACTAGCATACGTGTTCCCCTCCTCTCACAACCTGGGTTCCTTCAAACGAGGCGTGAAGAGGCATCTTGGGACGGGGCGGGGACGGCTAGTGCAGAACATTCTTTCCGACTGTACAGGCCGCCGTCGCGTTTGGACTCCACTACTACTTACCATCAGGTGGAGTGGAGTGATTTGCTTTCCCGGTTTTTATAAAAAAAAAACGAATAACATTTGACAACAAATGCACACCTTGAAGTGATATTTTTTTCCTAAACTAGGACGTAATAAAAGCAAGAACTAAGTGACATATGTATCGAAATACGTACAATATATATTATATGGGTATTTATGATTTCAATGAACCTTTAGTAGGCTCACATCCTAATCTACATCCGGTCATTTCGCAGACTTTGCACAATTGAGACGTGGAGCAGGAAGTGGTTGAAAAAGCGTTCAACGAACTATCGGACAAATGAGATGTATGAATTCAACACTTTTATGCATTGAGTGGATTTATTGTATCTAATACTTGGTAATTTCATACCCAATGGTGTCATTATGATCATCACCATCAATAGACAGAATGGTCTTTATATATTTGTGAGAAATTATTGGTTTCGAATGTATTGTGATTGGTTTTGGCTCTTGTACAGTAAAGTGGAACTATAATATACTATTTGTATTGTAATTAAAGTATTCGTAAAAAAATAATGTTAAGAATAAAGCCTATTAACGTGAAATGGAAATACAATTATAGCTCTAACGAAGTCTATTTATTGGAAATACGAAAATGACAATAATTATTTCTAATACTAACTGGCTATTTTTATATAATGTGATATGAACTGATGGAAACTTATAATTACGTCCTAAAATTAATTTATAACCAGCAAATATAAGGACTACCGAAAGGTAATTGAAGATAACTATGATAAAGATACTTCATAAGTTGTACGGGTATTAGTTTTACGGTCGAGTCAACGTCAAAATTGATTTCTTTTCCCTTTGTAGATTAGATTGTTTATTTAGATTTTAGCTTTATATATATTTTATATTGGATATTGACAAGCATAACTGTGTTTTATATCTACTTTAAATTTATTTGTTTTAATTTTTTAATTTATATAATTCTGTTTATCTCAATTATGGGTTTGTTTAATTGCCTGAATTACCTCAAATAGCGTTTCTTTTTCTTTATTTGGACATGTAAATATTTTCAAAGATCTATCAGCTCAAACCTAGTAGCACACGCGGCGGTGTATTTTGTGTCGTACAATTCTTTTGTAAAAAGAATAATATTATTGTTAAGTTGATCAATGAATAGGCTAATATCTTGCAATACTTTTGAAAGGACTGTGCATTTCGTTCTACTACCGCTACTGATCAATAAAACACAATATGCATAAGAAATGGTATTCTTGATCCCTAAGAATATATGGCTTAGTTTCATTCACAAATATTTACAACAGAGGAATTAGTAACGTATGATGATATTGATAATTCTTATTTCCTTATTAATAAAGTTCAAAATGGTGCAGTAATTATTTTTGGCTGTTTGAAATGCCGCTCCTGAGAAGAATCATTGGTGGCGATTTATTGTAAGCTCAGATTCGGTAGTCGCTAATCCGAACATTGTTGGTAGTTCATTCATAACTACTTGTGTACAATTCCATGAATGGTCACTTAATTTTCTTCGAATTAGATCAATAAATTAATATGAAAATTTTAGCAAAATAATAAGATTGTCGGATGCGGGGTTAAAGCATTTTTTTTAAGTGTATTAACAAAGGAGGTTGAAGATGATGGTGTTTTTGTCTTAACATATTAAATTTGATTTAATTTTGTAATTAGATCACATCATGAATACCATATATATATATATATATATATATATATATATATATATATATATATATATATATATATATATATATATAGTAGTAGTAGTAGAATAATCCTATATATATAAATGGGATTAGATAGGATTATTAATATTATAGACAATTTGTTAACCTTACGAAAGTTAGCCACTAGCTATAGTCCAAGTAAATAAAGTATATAAACCAAAACACATATATATAATATAAAGTATAGTAATACATAACTGCAATGGACCATGGATACATCCATGGTCCGTCAGACCAGACAGAAAGGCACCGTTGCTCGTTACAAAGAATTTCATTAACATCCCGATTTTCTTTGTTACATCCCATACATCGAACTCACTGAAGTATAAACAGTTGATTGTTGTGAGAAAACGTCTTAAGTGGGATTATGAATCGTGGGCCTTGAATGGGTTCTTGATGCTACCGACTTTGGTCACTTGAAAACATTGAATGAGCTTAAGATAAAACTTTACCATTTTTTGTAAAATTTAGTAAAGTTCCGTATAATTGACTTATAAACAATGGGATTCATGAGAATATATATTTGAAGAAGAAGATGTACGTCACATATTACAAATTGATGATAACTTACTAACATCATTAGTAAATAACATTGCCTTAAAATAAAAGGCTTTTTCAGAATCAAAAAGAATTATTATTAAATGATGTTTTTATTTTCTATAAAAACTTCCGCTTAATACTTGGTTGTTTCACCAAATAGAAGGTTATATTCACAGTATAGTTTATATGCTAAATTTGTTCTGGTGTAGCTAGCTGGTGTAGCTGGTGTATCTGTGAGCCGAGATGGCCATGTGGTAAGAACGCGTGAATCTTAACCGATGATCGTGGGTTCAAACCCGGGCAAGCACCACTGAATTTTCATGTGCTTAATTTGTGATTATAATTCATCTCGTGCTTTACGGTGAAGGAAAACATCGTGAGGAAACCTGCATGTGTCTAATTTCACTGAAATTCTGCCACATGTAAATTCTACCAACCCTCATTGGAGCAGCGTGGTGGAATAAGCTCCAAAACCATCTCCTCAAAAAGAGGAGAGGAGGCCTTTAGCCCAGCAGTGGGACATTCACAGGCTGTTACAGTAGCTAATTTATCACCCACTAAACACTTATTCCATAGTCACCAGTACAAGTATTGCTGTGTTCTTGCTTGACGAATAAGTGAGCCAATGTAGTTACAAGGGATATTAGTGCACAAAGGATATACATCTTGGATCCTATGATTGGGCATTGTTGGTATAAGAAGTTAGGCGAATATTTGTCGCTATGTCGATGTTTATTGGTGACGTTGTCTGCTCACCATCATAAGGTTTGCAATCCATGCTAAAGAAAATCCTTAGTAAAATTATAAATGCGACAGTGATTTTTTTTTGTATGTTCATTTGTTTGTTTGTTACGCTTTCTCGTCTTTACTATTTAAACGGTTATCATATAATGTTGCATACAAGATAAAAAACGACGTAGGATACATAACACTTGCACCCGGAGTGAAGCTGGACTAAAACTAGTGGAAAATATTAAAAAAATAGTATGCTCTATCTCTTAACCCTGACACACACTTACTTTTAGGAGAAATATAAATAGCGTAACTGACGTGTTTCAGACTCAGTATTTTAAATTATCTGTATTGAATCTAGGTTGGACAGTCACTATTCCTGCACTAGGTACTACCAACTTCTCCTTAGTTTACTAGTAAGTTCACCATTAAAAGTCGAGATGACCCAGTGGTAAGAACGCGTGAATCTTAACCGATGAACGTGGGTTCAAACCCGGGCGGGCACCTCTGAATTTACATGTGCTTAATTTCTGTTTATAATTCATCTCGTGCTTTTCGGTGAAGGAAAACATCGTGAGGAAACCTGCATGTATCTAATTTCATCGAAATTCTGCCACATGTGTATTCTACCAACCCGCACTGGAGCAGCGTGGTGGAATAAGCTCCAAACCTTCTCCTCAAAAAAGGGAGAGGAGGCCTTAGCCCAGCAGTGGGACATTTACTGTAACCATTAAAACAGAAACTTAGGACACATAATGTTTGAAAATGATGGGAATTCATCCAAGCTCCACATTATTTTTCATCATACATACATAAATGTGTTTTCACTACTGAATACACTACAACAAATTCGTCAACAGAATTAACAACAAAAAACACATAACATAATCTATTCCACCGCATCCACGGATGATCGACATCAAATCAGCAACTATTCCAGTTTGGATATCAAGCGTGAAATCCTCGGCTCCAGTCGATAAAATTAATTGATTAAATCCCTCACAATACACGTTGGGACTCGAACCCGGATTAGCTGAAGCCCGCTGCGTCCAATTATACCGTGAGAGCAACACGTATGCTCTTATTTGAAAGATGTCCTCCATTCTTCGGATGTACAAATGATTTTGTTGATGAAATAATCATTTTTAAGAACAATAACATTATAAAATGTTATTATTAAACTTTTTTTATAACTAAACTTTTTTTTATTACTAAACTTTTTTCGGGTGTTTCTATAAGTTTCTAATTGGACTATAATCGTTGCACGCTCGCTTTTTGGGCCTAAGTTAAACTGTTATTATTGTTTCGTAAAATTATGGAATGTATTTTATAACCTATTCCATGATATCATTTACATAATACGTAATTTGTAAGAAATTTCCATACCAAAATCTCGTAAAGTTGTTTTTTTTTTATTAAAATAGAATAATATAACAAGAATACAATTAGGTTGGTATATGGATAAATACCTTTTTTAAATTACAATACACTAATAATAAACTTATGTACATAACATAACATTTAACACAACTAATTCAGATATTTTTTTGCAATTCATTTGGAATTAATTATCCACTAGTTATTTTACAGCAAAGTTATTTAAGATAATGTTATTAAATTAATCGTAAACTTTAAATTAAAAAAGTTTTATAAATGATTATTTAAAACTCGACGGGCGACTTAATGCTAAACGCCACGTTAGTGCTGCTAACTTGATATATGTAAAAAATGGTATAGAAATGGACATCGTAGTTTTATCTTAATCTCTGCTTGATATTATTTTTTTTATTATCCCTCAAATTAATTAATTATTAATTTTATCATGTAATTTACACTTCTTGTTTTTATTAGCTCGCATTGTAATGTCAATGTTTTATCTTTATGTGTAATTATATAAATATGTTATGTATTGTACTGATAATTTCCAAAATTTAATTAAATGTAAATAAAAATTGTAATACATAATTCGACACAAAAAAAATGTAAAGGGTCCGAATTCATTTATTAGCGGGAATGCAAATTACATTCAAATAACATAGACAAGGTCATTAAGCTACTACAGCAGTATAAGCCGGATCATTCAAAAAATTGAGACAGTTCACGCCACGCGGCATTTTGAAGTAGCCCTGCTCTCCAAAATCAGTACCCCAAGAGTTCTTTACTATCCAATATTTCTCACCATTCTTATCTGAAATGTTTATATTTTATTGCTAATTTCATTTTAAGATAAGTAAGTGATTTTAATGGACTTAATATTTATGCAGCACTAAAGTGAGCCATGTTGATAAAAAACATTGATCGAAACCAAAGATTGTGGACTCGAATCCGTGAAAGCATTTCGTGCTCGTGGGTAAATAAAACATCGCGAAAAAATTCCAACTGTATCGCATAATAAAATCAAAAATACATGATTACCATTTGTAAATACTTAAGATAATTAGACAAAAAGTTTTTTAAATATACAACATGTAATTAATATTATGTATTGGGAATAAAAAAGGGACGGACTTGCACACAGCTCTACCACCACTAGGTGGTACACTAGTACCACCATGTTTTATACTTTGAAAAAATCAGTAATTCTAATTCGGATTAGAATTATTTCGATGCTATTCACCGTCTACTTCACATTAAATCTTAAATTTTAAATTTGATAAATTAAGTTATTCTTCATACCTGTCCCAAAACCAACCAAGAGGACCGCGTGGTTAGGTTGCCCCCCCTGGCATTTTTTATTTGGTAATATACCACCATTATAACCTTGTAAGTGAAGGCTGTCGATTGCTGTAATTAAATATTAATGTATATTGACACATTACAATTTTCTATTTATAGTTAACCAGTTTCCACCCACGGCTTTGCCCATGTGTAAGGAGGGGAGGGGTTAAGTACCCTATGTCATTTTCCATATCCCTGACGATCATTTCAGAAGTTAAGCGTAACAAAAAATTGACTTTTGCATTTATAATATTAGTAAGGAAGTAATTATATTACTAAAAAATAAGAAATATACATTAGATTTATATTTTAAGGAGACTTCAAAAACAGCCGATATGGCCCAGTGGTAAGAAAGCGCGAATCTTAACCGATGATCGTGGGTTCAAACCCGGGCAAGCACCACTGAATTTTCATGAGCCTCATTTGTGATTATAATTCATCTCGTGCTTTACGGTGAAGGAAAACATCGTGAATCGGAATCGGAACATCGGAAACCAGCATGTGTCTAATTTCACTAACATTCTGCCACATCTGTATTCCACCAACCCGCATTGGAGCAGCGTGGTGCTCCAACTCTCTCCTCAAAAAGGAAGAAGAGGATTTTAGCCCAGCTTTTAGTACGATTCAAAAGCAGGTAATTGGGTAATAAAACCTAATGGTTCGTTACTCGAAGATCCGTCACAAATAGATACGTAACTAATATATTTGACTAATGTAAAATATACAATTAAATGACATAACAAATAACAATATTGCTGGCAAAAATTCCTAAAATACATATTTTATTTTTTTTGCATTTAAATAAAACTATAATGACAAGTTTGTCTACTAACACTTCAAAAAGTCCCTTGAACGCATTGATTTAAGATTCAAAACTACATTTGATCGGTAAGATTTCGTAAATTCTTAGTCTAATTTACCTACAAAGAAGTCCTTCTAATCGAATATATTTTGGCAAACTGCGCAAATATTATACAACTTAAGTGATCATACATAATATTACTAAGCCTTTGAGATCTAGCCACTGATAATAATCTGATCCCAAATTAAGCTTGTACAGAGTTTGTACTATGGAAACCAGAAAACTGATATACTACATATACTATTTTTCTTTTTGTAAATACATACTTATATAGATAATGATACCCAGACTCAGGACAAACAGAAATGTTCATGCACACAAATATATGTCCTGCGTGGCAATCGAACCCACAACCTTCTGCGTGAAAGGCAAGCATCCACCAACCACGCCAACCGGCTCGTCATGATCGTCTGAAGGTGATCGAAGCTGAAAAATACTTACAAATAGACAATGGGCCAATACTGAATAATTTATCGGCCAACTCATCTTCTGTACCTTGTATAACCAAACAACTTGCAACTTTAACTTGGATATCGTTAGAACTGTACCTACAAATGTTTTCTTTTTCTTCATAAGGATAACTAGCTTCTGTCATGGAACCATATTGCTGTAAGTACCTTAAATAATTTACAAAAAAATCATCTAAAGTTTTTTATTATTGTAACAATGTACGAGCTTGAATTAACGCCTACAAAGCAAAATATATCAGGCGAACTGAAAACCTTATTCTTTAACGAATTGGTTAAAATGAACCATAGTTAGGAATTATATATAGTAAAGTTTACATAATAGAAAAGTTTCTTTAATTTGTTTTAGTTTCATAAAAGGCTCAAAATTACTTATCCAACTTAAATACAATTTACTCAAACAAGGAATTATAGCAACAAAAGTCGTTAAAGCAAAGCCATATTAGTGTGACCAAAAAACTCTGTATACGAGATTTATGAATATCGGAAATATTTAATGTATGTTACCTTGACGCAAAAGATTTATCATACGTTACATTCGTTCCCTAAGCCAAAATATATTAAAAACTAAAGGCATTACTAGGCAACACATCGACTTATGATTAATTAGTCTAAAAGGTCGATCATCTAAAATGATACCGATAAATATACCACATAATAATAGCTGCTTAATTTACAAATACTCACTCGCACGCGTGTTCTAATGTCCCATATTTACAACCACTAGAAGTTTTATCGCAATCAACTAATTGTTGTTCGGACAAAATGACAGATTGTTGATATTTAATAGAGTAAGCACTTTCCAAATTACCTGTCAACAAAGTTTCGCAATTAAACTTCTATACAAAAGTATACAAAATAATGTTATTTTTAAGTTTATTTTTTTATATAGAATAGGAAGGCGGACGAGCATATGGGCCACCTGATGGTAAGTGGTCACCAAACGCCCTTAGAAATTGGCATTGTAAGAAATGTCAACCATCGCTTACATAGCCAATGCGCCACCAACCTTAGGAACTAAGATTTTATGTCCCTTGTGCCTGTAATTACACTGTTACAATTAAATTAAATTAAATAATAAGTTCCAATCTTTACAATTTTAATTATCTCTAACAGTTATCGTCTTAAAATCTTTTTATAGTCGAAAAAATTTGTTAGTATTAATTTCATTAGCCTCGTGTTTTAGGAGAGTTTTTACCTAGCTCAGGGACAGTAGATTTAGATTGTATATAAAACTAAACTATCGTAATATATTATTCAAAACTACCCGCTCTAAAAGTAAATACATTAAATAGATTATAATAGCTTACGATACTTAGCTTTACTTTAATTTATTGTTTTCATGTAAGTGACGTTGTCTTTTGTGGAAAAAAAAGATCTTGAAACCTAAATTGTGGCCTTATTAATGATTTTAATATAATTCTATTTTTTTTGTGTGTTTTGGTGTGTAATAAAGTATTTTATTATTATATTATTATCTGTAAGTAATTATAAAAGAAGTATTATACTGAAACTCCGAAACTAAAATGTTACTAAAAAATAATTAGGTTAATTATTATAATATACACCTTACAATTTATCACCCGCATATATATTCTTAACATTTTTTTTGTAATTTGATTTAATGAATTAGGTACGTCGATAAATCCCTATCTCTTTTTACATGCCAAGGTTTATTGAGAAACGAAAAGTTAACATCAAGTAACCCATTTTCTGATATTCATTTTGATGACCATTTAACAGTACGCGGCTTGGATTCTTTACTGGTGGTAGGGCTTTGTGCAAGCTCGTCTGGGTAGGTACCACCCACTCATCAGATATTCTACCGCAAAACAGCAATACTTGATATAGTTGTGTTCGGGTTTGAAGGGTGAGTGAGCCAGTGTAATTACAGGCACAAGGGACATAAAATCTTAGTTCCCAAGGTTGGTGGCGCATTGGCTATAAGCGATGGTTGACATTTCTTACAATGCCAATGTCTAAGGGCGTTTGGTGACCACTTACCTTTAGGTGGCCCATATGCTCGTCCACCTTCCTATTCTACAAAAAAAAAAAAAAATCCTCCTTACTAGACTAGACAGAGCACTGACTTACCTATAACACTAAACGCCCAGCAGGAACCACAGTGGCCTTGAGCTTTCACTTCACTGACCACTCCTAGGTCACGCCAGTCGAAGGAATCTGGTGTATCTTCTGCTATATAGTTATCTTCAATTTCATTACGAAACACAATATTATCGGTGCGGTTGTTGCTTTTGTAACCAGTATACATTTGTATAAATTCTTCAGACGTCAAGTCACTAAATTGTGTTATACCTTTAATACAATATTATTATTTATTAAGTATAATTATAAAAGCTATGTAATTGTTAAAAAATATGTAAGGAATTGATGCGATCATACTCATTAACAATTTTATTTTCTTATTAATCTAATAATGCAAGCTTTTAAAGTAAACTGAATCGGTATAATGTCTGTAGAAAAATATTAAACGAAAGAAAAGGATAAGACATTTTTTGTGTGCGCATTTTTTGAAAATATGTTTGAATATAAATGATGCACAAGCGACTTCAGTTACTGTACCATAATTATGTAAAAGAAATCTAACAGCAATAAATTATGTTTATTATAAATATAATTATAGTTTTGTGTCGTTTCAGCGACTTACCAAAAACATCGCTTTCGCTTTCGTCGTTAAAATCATTAATTTTTTTCAAATTATTTACAAATATTGCAAATCGTAACGCTGACTCTGTTTCGTCATATTCCTTATTGTAAGTTAATTTAAATGTTTCGAAATGTTTGGCCGCGTCATCGAGATTGTATCTCAATATATTTTTAGCTAAAACCAAATTAACCACAAATAACACAATTAAACAAATTGAACTCATGTCGACGCTTTGTAGGAACGAATGTAAAAAGAAATAACATTGTCGCTATTTAAATAACATTTAACATATAGCAATTTATCGTATTTACCATTCCTCGAACATTCTTTTTATTTGTTATTGGTAATAACTTTTTATTTCAAATATACGCAGTTGTGTTTTAAATTTTTGGCATTTAATAGTGCCATTACTTTTATTATTGTGATAACTATACATCATTGAAATATTTGCGATTTTTTAAGTTGTGTATATATTTAAAATAAACACAACCATTAAAATTCAAACTTCTACATATACTTTTAATAAATAAGATCTTTTATTACTAAATATACTTTTAATAAATAAGATCTTTTATTAGTATTTTCGGTGCATCGTAATTTTATTAATAGGTTTTAGGTTGTACATTGATAACCAATGAAGCATATTTGATTAATTTTGGCATTCCTTAGGGCTCAATTTTGGATTTTTTGCTCTCTTTTATTTTATATAATATTAATGATGTTATAATATGATATTTTAATTTACGAGTAATTATTATTTCAACCAATGAAAAAAGATAGAACTTTTTATGCTAACGATGAGTCATGAATTACATTTTTTATACAAAAAAAAAGTCTAATGGAAAGTTTAACAAAGTATTTAGGTCTAGTATTAGACCATCAGCTTATTAATATCATATAGATAATCCGCAATAAATTATCTTAACTGGCATGTGTGCCCCGAAATCTTACGATATATAATATAATACAATCCCCTGGTAAAAGTCAAAACTTAACAATATCCTTTAAGGCATACTACCACGTACTAGTGCAAGCAGTGATTCTGAAATTTCCGAGACTGTACTGCTTATTTGTTAAAGTATTATTACTACCTTTGCAAGAACCATCACCAGGTACAATATAATACTAATCAAGTCTTGTAACTCTTGTTACTTTATTCATTATAATTTTAATCTGAATAGACTTTTTGTCATCGATTTTATAAATATTTTGTAAATAAAAATGTGCTGTGAGTATATTTATATTTTTAAATAAAAATTATATTTTTATAGATATTTTGAGTTTTAAATAGTAACGTAAATAGATTTTAAATGGTGGTCTAAATGTCCGTAACAGTAACAGTAACAGCCTGTGAATTTCCCACTGCTGGGCTAAGGCCTCCCTTCCTTTTTGAGGAGAAGGTTTGGAGATTATTCCACCACGCTGCTCTAATGCTCCAATTCACTAAAATGTCTGACTTGATCCAAATCTCATTACATATATTTAAATATACCAAAAACTGAATTGAAAAAATCATGTTAATTTGTTTTTAATAAATAAGACTTATTTTACTGTACATGATTGTATTATAAAGGATAGAGCTTGGATTTAGTGTACTTATTTCTAAATAAGTTAAGCTAATTTCGATAATTTTATTGTTCTAATTCTAATTTGTTTATTTTGTCAATTTTACTTTATTTTTTTTTCTTACTCAATTAATTTAAATGGACGAAAGTAAATAAATATTTATTGTTATTTCGATAATTTAAAATGTTACAATAAATTATGTCATCTTTAATTATTTTTAGTCATTATTGTTACTTGTTTTTTTTAAATATTAATAACCGTAATTTATTAATTTGATTGATTATTATATAAAGGGCAACTGACTGTATCAATATTATTTTATTAAACATACCGTGTACATATGCTTGGGAATTATTCTTGGTTAAAATTGTAGAAGTCCGTAATTTTATTATGTGCCCGATTGTATTGTTTCATACAGGATATATAAATATAATAGTATATTCTGATTTATACATGTACTTTTTTTTTATTGTTAAAAAGAGTGACTACAGAAAGTTCCGGTTCTTCTCGGTAGAATCTATAATACATTCCAAAAATATAATTCCATTAAAATTGTAAAATAATGATTTAAAATTGCTTGTGAGAGCCTACTCGTATAAAGTATATATTGTCTTTGATTTCAATATTTATTTAATTATTATATATATATAATTATATATAATTTATTAATTTATTCTACGAGTATGTGGTATAGTAAAAAAAAAACTAGCAGTGTTCCACAATTTATTAACACTTTTAATAAACATAAAAACTCAATCAATTACTTTTCTAGAAATTCATTATAGTAATTGTAAGTCGTAACAAACACGTTTAATGTATTACAGCAGATAAATGTGGGTCTTTCATAAAGGCGAGACAGTTAACTCCCCGCTGCATCTTGAAGTATCCGTCTTCGCCGAAAATTGTTCCCCAGGAGTTCTTCACAAGCCAATATTTAATTCCAGCTTCGTCTGCAATTTTCAGTGTACACTAGCTTATACAATAGAAAGGCGATTAATCATTTTACCTAATGTATTTTAATTCTTCTAATGTATCTTAGATCGAGAACGCGCTAAAGCCAAATTCTGACCAATACGCAAACCCACTAATCCGCAATGTAGCAGTGGAGCCTTTTTTTATATTTGCTGGGAGGGCAAATGACTCTACTCCACCTGATGGTAAGTGGTAGTTGAGTCCAAACGCGACGACAGCCAGTACAGACGGGAAAAACGTTCTGCACTAGCCGCCTTCGCCTTGGCCCACAAGATGCCGCTTCACGCCTCGTTTGAAGGAACCCGGGTTGTTAGAGGAGGGGAACACGTGAGTTGGTAAGGAATTCCCTTTTTTGGAAGTGCGACAAAGAAAGGAGTAAATCGAAAAAAAGGAGTAAAAGGAGTCGAAGATCTATATCTGTTAAACAGAATACTTTACCGTTCTGTGCGATGTCTATCGATTGTCGTTTAAGTGATTGTTATTAAAAACTGGTGGTAGGGCTTTGTGCAAGCTCGTCTGGGTAGGTACCACCCACTCATCAGATATTCTACCGCAAAACAGCAATACTTGATATTGTTGTGTTCCGGTTTGAAGGGTGAGTGAGCCAGTGTAATTACAGGCACAAGGGACATAAAATCTTAGTTCCCAAGGTTGGTGGCGCATTGGATATGTAAGCGATGGTTGACATTTCTTACAATGCCAATGTCTAAGAGCGTTGGTGACCACTTACCATCAGGTGGCCCATATGCTCGTCCGCCTTCCTTTTCTATAAAAAAAAAAAAAAGTAAATAGACTGACTTAAATATATCCTATCAACGGAGAAACATTAAGCGCAGAGAGAGAATATTATAAAAAGGTAAATACTGCTTAGTTGTATCCCAATAACGTAAAAACTTTTTTTTATATAGAATCGGAAGGCGGACGTGCATATGAGCCACCTGATGGTAAGTGGTCACCGTAGACATTGCGCCACCAACCTTGGGAACTAAGATATTATGTCCCTTGTGCCTGTAATTACATTGGCTCACTCAACCTTTAAACCGGAACACAATAATACCAAGTACTGCTGTATTGCGGTAGAATATCTAATGAGTGGGTGGTACCTACCCAAACGAGCTTGCACAAAGCTCTACCACCAGTAACTAATAGTACAGTACTAATAATCTAAATTTATTATATTGTATTGTATTATAGTATATATATTACATTATTACAGGTAGTGTCGCCACAAAAATAAGAATTCCTTTCGTGCCTGTATGTCAGTCTGTTTTAGCTTTTAAAATTGGTAGCTGATGAGAATACCTGTTCCGTAACCGACAAGCAAAACTGCATGGTTAATATCCGTCGCTGAACATGAGTCATTTGTTAAGATTCCACCGTGGTACGTTTGCAGTGCAGAAGCGTCGAGTGCTGCCATAAGAATATAATTAGTAATAAAATATGTATACAGTATGTATGCAGTAAATAATTTGTTTTTTTTTTTAAGAATATCTTTATAGCTGTAGTAGAAATTAATAAAAAAAGAGGATTGAGTGTTTATTATAATGTATGTACTACACGTTCGAAGTAACCTACGGTATTAAATTTATGGAATCGTAACAAAATGGAATTTGAAATATCGGTGATTGTTACTGGAATTTTGGAAATAATTTAAAGTAGACATAAGTAAGCACGTGAATAATTAATAATTAATATATAGCAGACTGTTTGGAATATCTAATTATAACCTATGTTTATTTTTACTCTTTTTGCCAATATCCTCTTCTTATTCCATATTAAATAGAGCCCATTATTGGATTTGTGAAATAGCATATTACATTTATTTTTTTATAGGTTTTCTAACCCTTAACAGTCAATCTTACCTATAGAGAGTGGTCCAATACTTATTAATTTTTCTGCCAACTTATCTTCCGTCACGTTTACAGCCATACAACTTGCAACGTTAACTTTAACTTTATTAGAGTTGTATTTGCACCTGCCATTGCTGGCTTCGTAAGGATAACTTCTCTCGGTTATCGAGCCATACTGCTGTAAATACCTTAAATAAATTTTCAACTATTTTATCTGTATTTATATTCCGTTTTTATAACAATACGGCTTATTTTCATAATGTCGTATGATCCATACATCAAAAGCATGACAAGATTATAGTTTTTTTTTTAAACTATCAGTACCAGTTGATAAGTAATACAAACAGGAAATAGAGAAGAACAAGTCAAAAGAACTCACTCGCATGCCATCGTCGTATCTCCGCCATCACATCCACCGCATTTTTTATCGCAATCCAATAATTGTTGTTCAGACAAAACGACGGATTTGTTAGTTTTAATCGCGTAAGCACTTTCCACGTTACCTGCAAAACAGAAACTATAGCAAAACTATGGAAATTACGAGCGTTTTTTTTTTAATTAACCCAAATAGCAACAAACCGAACAAAAGCAATTTAAATAGATTTCTTTTAACAAATCTATGTATTATCACAATATAACGGATTCGTTTACATTGAAGTATGAATGTAAAAATAGCAATTTAGGAAATGCTATTTCCTAAATCCATTCAGAAATTTCCTACCATCATGTCTGTAGTGTACACACATCAACAATAATGTATCAATTAGTATTTTATAATATGAATATATATTATCTGTGTATCTATCCATCTCTCATCTCGGTTGACAGACATCGCGGAGCGCGGGAAAATAGAATATTATATTGGAATTGGTGCGAAGTGAATACGGTGTGTGCATAGCGAGCCGATATATAAATATAATATGTATTATTTAATTTGTAATGCCGATCTTACAACTTGAGTTAAAGCACGGTTAAAGATTGAACATTATCTTTCGTCTTAATTTTGTCAGAAAGTATTAAAATTAGGTGACTTTATATTACAATAAAAGTTTTTCCAGCTTACCAATCACACTAAACGCCCAGCAGGAACCACATAGGCCTTGATTTTTAACCTGAGTGACCACTCCTTTATCACGCCAGTCGAACGAATCTGGTATACTCGTTGATTTCAAATCTGTTTCTGTTTCATCAGCTAGGAGAAAATTAGTAGCGAGATTGTTTCTTTTATAGCCCGTATACCGTTGTTTAAATTCTTCAGGTGTTAAATCAGCAAATTGCGTTATACCTTCAATTACATTAATTTTCATTAACGATAATATTTAACGATACAATTTAATATGAAATAAAAGTTATATCTTATTTTAACTATTCATATGAATCTTGTTTGGCTAAATTGCTAAATATTTAAGTATTGTTTTACTATTGACTGATTTAAAAAATAATAATGACAAATACTTCAACTTACTGCCTGATAATACAAGATTATTAAAACGCAAAGGCTTTACCTGTATACGTCTAAAAGTGCAAAACAGATGGGCTTGCATAAAGCTCTACCTACCTAGTAATGATCAAATTATGTTCAACTTACTTTAACTAAACTTTATTATAAGTATACCAAAAGTTCGAACAACTTACCAAACACAGCGCTATCACTTCGTTCATTTTGATAATTAATTTCTTCCAAATTCTTCGTAAAGATTTCAAACCTCACCGCTATTTCTGTTTCGTTATATTCCTTATTGTGAGTGTTTATAAATGTTTGGAAATGTTCATACGCATCTTCAGGATCGAATCGTATTATATTTTTAGCTAAAATTGTATTCACTACAAATAACATAAATAAGCAAATGGAACTCATGTCGACTTCTCGTGGTCAGCTGTGACTGTGTAGCATTTTTTTGGTATCACTATTTATATTGGATTTTACAAATCATTTTTCATATTTCTCATTCTTTGAAAATTCTATTTATATTTAATTGGCATTTTTTTTAATTTCAAACAAATGCATGGACGTCTTAAATACTTAAAATTATCTAAATAATGCATTTTCGTAAATTGTCTTGATAACAAAACCGATATAGTGACATTACAGCGACTGCGCTTGCGTTGATATTACATGGAAATAATGTTATGTGGATTCTATATTAGAAATAAATAGACCAGCCATTTCATTTATTTACATTTACATATTTACGTTATACTAGCTACCCGTCCCGGGTTCGCACGGGTAGAATAAAGGTCAATGTAAAAAGTGTATATTGTATTATTATACGTATAACTGTTTTACGCTGGTATAACTCCCAATCGGCATGATTTTTTCCGACATCTTCAACAATAATCATCATGTTTCAGCTAATTTGCACAAAATATTAATGAATTATACACCTAAACATTCTTCATGAATCACTTCAATGGTGAAAATCGTATGAAAATTGTTTGGGTAGTATTTGAGTTTATTAGGTTCAGACAGACAGACTCGGGGACCCTTCGTTTTTTAAAATATGTTGTAAAACCATTTTCTATTTTGAGCTGGAACTACCATCACGATCTCTATGCATAATTGCTATTTTAAGGGTGTCATTCTTTATCTCGTTTGTGTGGCTGACTCTGTTCTTGTGATCTCGTGTAGTACAGCTATCCATGTTATGCAACACTGTTACAACCACGTATACACGGCTGCTACATAATTATAGAATGCACAATAACAACTGTCTTATATGAAGTCGGTTCATGTGCTTCGTTTAAAGTAAGAATGTACCTGTCCCATAAATTAATTACATGGAGATCGCCTTTTCAGCTTAGGAGTTAGGTATAGTGTATTAACAAAAGTTTCATAAATATTGACGAAGATATAATATAAACATCATAATGATAATAAAACGCTAATTTTAACGTGAAGGAAGTAAATCTAAATGATCGATTGATGGGAGTACAAACAACAATTAGTAGCACAAAGTAAGAAGTCCAAAAAACCTGTAAATGCCCGATTGCAGCGCTAACCCACCCTGCTCCAAAGCGAGATGCTACTCGTGGCACAATTTCATACAACACCTGAGAGTTTCAAGATGTTATGCTTCACTGCAGCATATAAAATAAATTACAAACATGAATTAACCAATAGTGCTTGTCTGGGCTTGAACCCGCAATAATCAGTCACAATTAATGTGTTCTAATCACTGCTCTTTTCCGTTTTCAGAATTATCCGTTTTTTTATATAAATATCAACATCTTTATCGCTTTATCTTATTTAACCGTTTAGTATCTTATTCTATTAACAGTCAGGTAGCGAATCAAGCTGGGTGAGTCAACCAAGTCATGTTGCTCCACCAATTAGCAATACATTGCTGTGTTTCGGTTTCAAAGATAGGTGAGCCAGTACAATGACGAGTCCAGGGACACCATCTTAGGCTTTGACAGTGTATCGTTTTTCATGCTTACGGTGCCAGTGTCTATGGCCAAAGATGACTAAGTATCATCAAGTAGGTCATAATAACTTCAAGGTTCAATAAATAAATAAAAAGAGAAACCATATTCTGATTTTTATTGAAATCATTAATTCTCGATGTTGTTAAAGAATATAGAGAAAGCTACACAGCCATAATCGTATCTTACGCGTTTTTGCATATTTGTGGAAGACTCTAATGCTGTATCATTGGATGAACACACACCGAATTATTGTAGTTAAAATTATTGAAAAAACATTATACGTTTACAGCTGGTAGGGCTTAGGTGACTTGGTGGGGCTTTGTGCAAGCTCGTTTGGGTAGGCACCACCCAATCAGATATTCTACCCGCAAAACAGCAGTACTTAGTATTGTTGTGTTCGGGTTTGTAGGGTGAGCGACCCAGTGTAATTACAGGCAAAAGGGACATAACATCTTACTTCCCAAGTTTGGTGACGCATTGGCAACGCAAGCGATGCTTAACATTTCTTACTGTGCCAATGTCTATTGGCGTTGGTGACCACTTACCATCAGGTTGGGCTAGCTCACCGACCTATACAATAAAAAAAAACGTCAACGCAGTTGTCATCGTTTCTTTAGGTTTTAAGATTTTTATTATAACAAGAGACTTAATAAATAATATGTAATATATATGAAAAATATATTGAGATATCGATCGTACAAGACTTAAATAAAAGTAGCATAGGATAAATCCTATGCTACTTTTATTGAACCAATCAGATATATAAACATTTGCCAACCAATCTGCAACGCTTCTTCTTACAGCATAGACCTACTGTTCTTCTGTCCCCCGTACTGCTCTAATACGCCGCAATTTTTTAAATAATTATCTTGAATATATCTAAAACTGCTCATACACAAAACTTTTAAATTTTATTTTTATTATACTATTTATTTTTATTTATTTTATTTTATTAGGATCTAAAACAAGGAATACACATCTAAAGTTTACATCACATATTAGTTAAATGCTCCCTCAATTATAAGAAATCACAGCATCCAATATATATACATATATAAATAACAGCTAATATTATAAATAATAAAATTTAAATTAAAAACGTTTCAAGTTAACAACTAAAACAAAATAATATAAAAAATTCAAATACGGTGAATAGAGATAAGTTTATTTTAAATATTGTTTAAGATTTTATTTCTTTATTTAGGCAATAAATAAAAAAACGGTAACGGTTCCTTATCCTTTTAGCGAGACAGTTGTGTTGTCTACACATACTAGGCATAGAATTATCCGAAGGTGGTTTTAAAAGTAGTTTTTTTAAAGGTATTATAAAAAAAAAACAAATAAAATGCAATTATTTATTAGCAATTATAAAGGAATTGATATAAGTATCGAGTAGAGGGTCAGGGTATTAAAACAATTGAGAGTTAAAACAAAGACGATTGCTACACTACAGCAGTAACAGCTGGACTATTCATAACGCTGAGACAGTTCACCCCCCGCTGTATCCTGAAGTATCCCTGCTCACCCCATTGTGCACCCCAAGAATTCTTCACCAACCAATATTGAATACCATCGAAACCTGCAGGTTTACATTTAAGGTATCTATATACTAAGGCACTGCACATAGTCATTTATTTGACCGCCATTTATAATATAATTATATGTTCTGTAATTCAGTAAATAATTAACTTAAGCAGATGTTATAATTGAGGATGTTCTCTTGACCGATTTCGACCACGGTGGCCAATATCAAGAGAGATTAGCCAACTGCGGAGGTTATATTATAGTGGACAAATCTGTGCGCAAAGACAGGTGCATTCTCTGTCCCCCTACTCTCATAATCTGATGCGACGGCAATTTGACACAACTGGAAAGAGTTCAGAAGCGGGACCAGCGCTTTTACGTGCTTTTCGAGGCACAGTTCACACTTCGGGCTAATTACGAGAATCTTCCACAGAAAAACCCAATAAGCCTTATATTGTACCAGCCTGGGATTTGAACCCAGGGCCTTGAGATCTGCAGCCTTAACCACTATACGAAACAGGCAGTCAATGAAAATGTTATAATTAGAGTTCCTGAAAACATCAGTAGTGCTTGCTCAGTTTTATACCACAGACCTTCAGTGTAAGGTCAATTTGTACTACTACCGTCTTAAGTGGTGTAAGTCTTACTGGTAGTAGGGCTTTGTGCAAGCCCGTCTGGGTAGGTACCACCCACTCATCAGATATTCTACCGCAAAACTTGTATTAATACATGTTATTGTTGTGTTCCGTTTGAAGGGTGAGTGAACCAGTGTAATTACAGGCACAAGGGACATAAAATCTTAGTTCCCAAGGTTGGTGGCGCATTGGCTATAAGCGATGGTTGACATTTCTTACAATGCCAATGTCTAAGGGCGTTTGGTGACCACTTACCATCAGGTGGCCCATATGCTCGTCCACCTTCCTATTCTATAAAAAAAAAGGCTTAATATTGTAAGTTTATTTTAAATCCATACCTTTTCCATAACCAACCAAAAGAACCGCGTGGTTAAGTTGATTTCCGCTACACATATCATTCGCTACAAGTCCACCAGTATACTGTTGTAATATATCAGCGTCGATCACTGTAATAAAAAACACCAATATTTTTTTTTTATAAATACTATTGTAATATTGAATATGTTCAAAGTATTTTACGGGTTTTCTAAGTACAAGAGTTCACTAAGGGTTAGGAGTACAGAAGCCAACTTTCTAAATTCGAGTAGGTTCAAGAATAGGGTCGTCAAAGTAAGTAAAAAAACAGCTTTAAATATCTAAATTTATCTATTTTATCAATGAAATAAGAATAACAGTTCGCAAATGCGTCATATAAAATAACAAAACAAATTCACTAGTTTATTACCCGTATTCTACTCTTATGCGTGGATTTTTTACGCTTATTCCAATCTTAAAGGGGTGATTTTTCAAACTAACATGCCTACCTTCGAGATTTAACCGAAATGTTAGAGAGATAAATCTTATAAAAAATAAGAACGCAGTCTTACTCAAATTCCATATAATATTTAATAGTAAAAAAAATAAAAAAAATATTCAATCATACGTACGTATAGATAGTGGTCCAATGGTTGCTAATTTATTTGCTAACTCGTCTTCTGAGACTGTCAGAGACATGCAATTATTAACCTTAACTTTGACGCTATTAGCATCATATTTACACTGGTCATTGCTTGCTTCATAAGGATAGCTGTCTTCGGCCATCGAACCATATGACTGCAAGTATCTAAAAAATACCAGTATCTTATTTGTACAATACTGTCTATAATAGTATTTATCTTTATAACTAATAATATTTCTTACTATGCCAATGTCTATGGACGTTGGTGACTACTTAACATCAGTTGACCCATATGCTCGTCCACCTACCTATAATATAAAAAATAAATAAAAAAGTGTGTTCATGCGGTCATTTTCATAAACTATCTACCCAATTAAATTAGGTTCGTAAACACAAATCCAATTATTTTCCCTAACTCATATAATCCGATGTATGGCCAGGCCTCCCTGATCTCCCCGTAGTGTGAATCACTGACAAATTCTTAATAACAGGTTACAAAAACGGAAAGAGCTTATGTCAGCCTAATGAGTTATTTGAATCCTATGCATGCACTATCTACAGGCTAGCTCAACGAAGCAGTTCAGAAAATTATATTCATTAAAAGACATAAGATTAGTTTGCATATTCGTTTTGGTTTAATATTACTCTGACCTATCCCCAATAGAACCTACCATCACTAGGACAGTTCAGATATACCTACTCAAATTATTTAGAGTTACTCACTCGCAAGCGTCCAGCGGATACCCCCCATTACAACCAAAACATTGATCGGTAGCGCAATCCACTAACTGTTGTTCAGACAGAATGACAGATTGCTGAGTTTTGATCGCATAGGCACTCTCCACATTACCTGCAAATATATTTTACGATAAAAATATACACAAAAACAAATTCAATATTAGTATATGTCGAAAATGTTTGTATTAAAAACCTTGTTCTTTCCCAAAGAAGGTTTTCACTTAGAAATTAACGCAATTTCCGTCGAAACTAATTTCTCCTCATGGTTAACATAATCCAGAAATGTAGCATTCTTACCTCAATTCAAATTGCAGTTGCAATATAAGAAATAGCTATTTTTGCAATTAAAAACTAGAATACCGACACGTGGCCCGGCTCCTGTTCTTCATTATGTCAATAATTTATAATTAACTGTAACGTATTTTTAATGTCAACAAATGGTAGCGCAGTAGCTTTATAACAACTCACCGATAATACTAAACGCCCAGCAGGACCCACATTGGCCTTGAGATTTCACTGCACTGACCACTCCCTTGTCACGCCAGTCGAATGATTCCGGTGTATCTTTCAATTTCATATTTGTCTTTTTTCCACTGTTACGTAAGGGTTTCGTTTTATTAGAAGTATGGTTGCTGCGTTTGTAGCCCGTATACTGTTGTATAAATTCTTCAGACGTTAAATCAGTAAATTCCGTAATACCTTCAATAAAATATAATTTTTTCATGTAAAAACTTTTAAGTAACGAAATTCACATTGCTCTAAAATGTATGTGGTGAATATTATATTTGGATAAAAAAAGTGGTCTTAAAAATTATGCTGAAAGTCTTAAGAAAATCCATCCTTAAGAAATCCTTAAAAGATGTATGTTATAAAAACGTTATATAACAACTGCCTTAGGTTATAAATTATAATATAATATTTAAATATAATTGGGTCGTGTAAGGTATGTATTTTATATTCAGCGTAAAAGTTCAACCAATTTTATAATCAAACAGTAAAACCTTAATTACATGGTTAAGTTTTGTTCTGTCTGCCTAGTGCTCGCACTAGGTAGACTAAAACTCGTTTTATTAATTATAAGCTATTGTTGACAATAATCGAAATTCCATACAAAACGCAGTTAACGTTGACGCTATTGAAGAAGCAAAAAAAAGTCGCACTAGGCACAATTTGCATTTTAGTTACTTACCAAAAACCGCGCTGTCGCTTCGTTTATTGAGATAATTGATTTGTTCCAAATTTTTCATAAATATTTCAAATCTGCTTGCTTTTTCAGTTTCATCATATTCCTTGTCGTAAGTCCTTATAAATGTTTCGAAATGTTCAGTTGCATCTTCAGGATTGTATCTCAATATACTTTTAGCTAAAACCGTATTAACTACAAATAACGCAACTAAGCAAATCGAACTCATGTTGACTACTTGTGTTTTGATTCTTGATTGAATTAATGGAGGAAAATTGTCTATTTATATAAGATTTACGAAACAGTTATCCATATTTAACATTCTTCGAGCATCGCTATTAGACATTTATTGGTAATATAACTTTTTTATTTGGATATTTGCGTGTACGTTTAAAATTTTCAAGATTTAATAGCGAAATTCCTTAAATTATTTTGATGACTAAAAATACTATGAAATTATTTTGACTCACCGTGATTTGACTATGGACGGATAGTAAATTGACAATTGCTTAGAAAACTTTTACTTTTAAATTATTATTTTTATATAAGAAGGGACAAACGGGCATGAAGCTCACCTGATGGGAAGTGATTACCATCGCCCTTGGACATCTGCAACACAGGAGGGCTTGGTGCAAGCCGGCCTTTACGGAACGGGTCGACTCTTTACTTGAAGGTTCATAAGTCTATGACTTAGGAACGACATTTCATAGAAGGAAAATGCGATTTCAATGCTGTTTCTCGTTCCTCTAGTGGGTAACTTAAAAGGCTGTTCCTTGTAATGTTCCCTTCTAAAATCAAGTCCCGGGTCGGGTCAACAAATGTTTTTTGGATTTTTCTACATTCTATCAGGCACATCAGACCAAGACCAATATATCGTACGTCGTTTTTTGTACATATCATAATCCTTATTTGACAAGATAACTAATTTCAAAAATGAAAACTACCTATTACTATAACAGACCTAGGTAATATTGTTAAGTTAAAATACGTATTTATAAATAAATATGTATAGCCCTTTACAAATAAGAAAGAAATGTTATTTTATAGTATAAACGTGTAGAGAGTTTATATTACATTTATGAAACAATTATAATTTTCAAATTCATTTGTTAATTATTTTGTTACTTCAATTGTTTTCTTTCTTTTGTTATGTCATATTGTTCTTTTTCATTACAACCGAATTTAAATCGTATTTATTATTTTACCTGAATATTCCAAACAAATATGCACTAGGGAACACCTATTGATCATTTATTGAAATTCTACCGTTATTTATTGCTAATTAAAATAAGACACTATTTAATTTTTTTGTAAGGTACAATATTCAACAACAGTTGAAGCTTTTGAAAAATACGAAGAAAAAATAATTGGCTTAGCTGTTAAAATAAAAAAAGAACAAGGCAATGTTAAAACAATACGTTATTAATTTTGACATGTATGTATAAGTTGATAATGACAGTGTGGATATGACCTCAGCTATGAATGTTTCTTTGTTTATATTAGTGCTTTACCGCGGCTTAGCTCGCTTCATAATTTCGAATTGTTAAATACCATTGTAATAGCTCTTTATTCAAAAATGAAGGATTTCCATACAAATTTTCATCCCTTTTATCACTGTCTTCTATAACTATATACTTAAATTTTTTCACGGTAAAATTCACTTAAATTTTTTCACGGTAAAACGGTGGGTTGATAGCCCCACTAGTGGGCTGTGCGTTGATATGCTAGTCAGTCAGTCTGTTATTTTTTTGGTAATTTGTGACATACATAAATTTTATCTTTCTACACTTATTCTCCATTTTTAAAACTGTAACCATGCTAAATCTCAAAGTCGCTCATGCACGCAGTGTTTAAAAATGGACACAAAGTTTTCCCTTTACGTATTAATATATAGATAAGGTTTAATATAGCATTAGGTATTTCTTGTATATTTTTCAAATTGTTTTACGACTATATTTAATTTAGACCATTTCTAAGACAAATTTACAAATAATTCGTTAGTTGAGCAACATCCGCCAAACAATCAAACATTGTATATTGAAAGGAGAGACGGTTAGCACTCCCCTTGACAAGGATGGAACACAATAAAATGGTGAAGGCACTACTTTACCACACTTTTTGACGATAGCATGCGCAAGCGAACCCGTGGCGCTCCTCGTTAAGACGGAAAGGGTACCGCTGGTATTTTAGTGGGTATTCCAATGTTCGGGGCGCACTCGGCTCCTCAGACACCAGCAAGCCCCACATACCCCTACTCTGTTCCCGTGGGGGAAACGCGTTATGCGTTTTTCAAGCGTAAAAAAAAATCAAACAGTGTTCGGTGATGAAATTTATCTAATGAAAACTGAGGTATTTTTTATTTTACATGGATAGATAGACTAGTAAATGGGCAACCAGATGATAAGTGGTCACCACCGCCCATAGACATGGAGCTGTACAAAATACATATTAACCATCCTTCACATCCCTCCACTCACCCTTCAAACCGGAATACGACAATACTACCATACTGGTTGTACCTAACCAGACGGACTTGCACAAATTCCAACCACCAAAATAATTGCGTGCTCTTCTTCCATTTCATAAACCTGCACTATATTATCTTTTATTTGGGAAGCCGCTGTTATGATGAGCTTAACGTTATTGTTACTTAAATAATCCCCTATTTTTTAAGTAAGATGCTTTAGAATTTTCTTTAAATACCCTAAATTAAATAACAATATGTTATGATAACACTATTCTAAAATGTACCTTAAATTAATTTTTTAAAGATCAAATATAATTGTTTCAAAAGATCAGTTATTGAATGCAAAAATGCAAAACATTCCGGCTACCCTTTCCGGTTTCACACGTAAAAATAGGGTATTTCTCGTTGTATTTTTAAACTTACAAGATATAATATAAAGCAGCCACCAGCCTACGCGCCTGTATTGAATCGAAGCCTCGTTATAAAAATAATTGCCTTTTTCATATGTTCATTATGTAATTTATCTATAACTACTAGTTCGAATTGCAAAGTTTAAAACAATTTATATTTATAAAACGGTTAAAAGAAATATATTATTTGTTTTAAAAGGAATAATTTGCGACACTTAAATTGAAGTCGTTGTCATTATTTTTTTGAACATAATTAACATAAATAACATATTGTTACTTTATCTGATTTGAAGATCTACAAATCTCTCATATTGAATTTTTTTATATCTATTACAGTTTCGCTTCAAAATGCTTGGACTGACAATTGTCTATCTGACTACGTAGATATATAAGATATATCTCAAAATTAGCATCATTTTAACATACCATGTCCATCCTCAAGTATAAACTAATATAGTTTGAATGTTCGATAACCATCGGATGAGTAGTTCTTACGTGAATTGAGAAGATTATATCAAAACTCTAACAAACAAACAAACAAACAAACCTCTTCATTAAATTAGTATGATTAATTGATTATACATTTGCAACCTTATTTTAAAAAGTTATAATTTATATTAAAAAAAACAAAACACAATTCAAGTTCAATGCTTTATTACTAGTTACGTATTAAATATGATCAGTGTACCAGGAATTCATATCACAGTGTAATCGTATTCAAACAAGTGTTGTGGTAAGTGGTACCAACAAAAAGGCAGTTCACACTAACTGTATTCTGTACTACCCCTCTCGCCCTGATAAATATCCCAAGAGTTCTTCACCAGCCAATATTTATTATTATCGTCATAACAATAATAGCAAATATCTATTCCAACACACAACTTTTTAAGCAGTGCCTGTACTATCAAAAAAAAAAATTTAGACAATATACGTTTGAAGGCCTTCTTATTATCATTAATTCGATTCGACTGTCGATAAAGTACATCTGAGTAGGAATTTTTAATTTATCATTATTTAAGTATGATATTCTAATGAGCTTAAATTTGAAAAAACAATAAATCTTTTTTTTATAATATTAGAATGATTCATGGTGATGTAATATTAATAATGGTTATGACATCGTATGTAACGGTTCGCCTCTAAGATATATTTATTAAATAAAAAGTATAACGTGAAATAAAAAATAAACAAATAAAATGCAATTATTTATTACCAATTATAAAGTAATTGATATAAATACTAAGTAGAGAGCCAGGGTATTAAAACAATCGAGACTTAAAACAAAGACGATTGCTACACTACAGCAGTAACAGCTGGACTATTCATAACGCTGAGACAGTTCACTCCTCGCTGCATCCTGAAGTATCCCTGCTCACCCCATTGTGCACCCCAAGAATTCTTCACCAACCAATATTGCGTACCATCGTCACCTGCAGGTTTAAATTTATGCTATATATATATATATATATATATATATATATATATATATATATATATATATATATATATACTAAGGCACTGCACATAAACATTTTAATATTCCCCATTTATATAGTAATTGTATGTTCAGTAATTCAGTAAATAATGAAGTTAAGCAGATGTTATAATTGATGACGTTCTCCTGAAAAATTTGGACCACAGTGGCCAATATCAAGAGAGATTAGCCAAAAAGTAACAGCCTATGAATGTCCCATTGCTGGGCTAAGGCCTCATCTCCCTTTTCGAGGAGAAAGTTATTGACGTGAAGGTTGAGGTGGATTAGCCAACCGCGGAGAATATTTTACAGTGGACAAATGTGTGAACCAAACAAACACATCATCTCATAATTCGATGGACGGCAATTTGACACGATCGGAAATAGTAAAACGTCTACAACATGCTTACGCCTAATCCTGTAAATTTATTTTTTAATCCATACCTTTTCCATAACCAACTAAAAGAACTGCATGGTTAAGTTGATTTCCGCTACACATATCATTCGCTATAATTCCACTGTTATATGGTTTCATAACACTTGCGTCGATCGCTGTAAAAATAAATCATCTATAATAAAATGGTTTATACAATGTGTAAAAAAAACTCTATCCGACCCGAATAGGTTTATTACAGAAATTACTAAAAAATACATTAATATAAAATGTTATTGTGATTTAAAAATGCCTATTTAGTGCGCTACTTCCCCAAGATCGAGCAAATTTTTCGAAAGGTGATACACTAGACACTAGTCGGCAGGCGGCACCTTCGAAATACCGCTGGCACGTGTAAGGGCGTTTTCATACTAAGCTCAGAGTCGACCGGTGCGGCATATTGACTACCGACTAAAATAAAAAACCACAAATAACCCAGCTCAGTAAGCTGTCTGAACCAGAAATTGACTACTCGATTGATAAGAAAACTCACGTACCTACTGAATTAGTTATCCGAGCGGTATGATTGTGTTCTTCTTAAAGTGGAAAGAAAATAAAAAATTATCGAATCATTTTATGAATAAAACTGATGACTGCTGATTAAACGCGTAATTTATTTATTAGGTTTTTCAGGGAAACATACAGTAATTTTACACTTATGCTTTTTTACAACACACAATCAAGTTGCTACAACTTACTAAAACATAAACGATAACATTAACCACACGGCTTATAAAAGATTGATCTCAGCTGGTCATGACCTCATGTCCTTGCTACCGCTGTCGCGCTGCGCCATTGTTACCATGTGGTTTTCCTCATTTAATTAAATTAAATTTTAATTTATTCAGGGTAAATTTTTTTACTTAGTATTTTTAAAATGATTACATAAATAGAACCTATTTTCAGTACCTAATAACCATTTCACTGGATGATAAATATTATTTAAATTTATATATAACCTCTTTTATTGATAAATGATGGCATTTACCAAAAAATAAGAATAACAATATGCGAAGATTTATAACAAAATTAAAAAAAAACAAGTGTTCCATTTCACTAGTGTATTCTGTTCTTATGCGTAGATATTACCCTTATTCCAATCTTTAGGGTAAAAGGGTTGATTTTTCAAATTAAGAAGGGTATCTTTCTACATCGTCGAGATTAAATCAAAATATTAAAAAGATAATCAACTTTTAAAAATAATTAGAACGCAGTCTTATTCAAATTCCAAATAATACTTGATAATAACTTAATGTTAAGAAATACGTACCTATAGATAGTGGTCCAATGGTTGCTAATTTATTTGCCAACTCGTCTTCTGAGACTGTCAGAGACATGCAATTATTAACCTTAACTTTGACGCTATTAGCATCGTATTTACACTGGCCATCGCTTGCTTCATAAGGATAGCTGTCTTCGGCCATCGAACCATGTGACTGCAAGTATCTAAAAAATACCATACCTTATTTGTACAATACTGTCTATAATAGTATTTATCTTTTTTAAAAAATTGTGTTCATGCGGCCATTTTGGCCGACTATCTATCCAATAAAAGTACTTTTTTTAAACATAGATGCATTCTTTTTCCCTCATATAATCCGAGGTATGGTCAGGCCTCCCGATCTCATCGTAAAGTGAATCACTGACATGCTAGATCAACGAAGCAGTTCAGAAAATAATATTCATTAAAATTCATAAGATTAGTTTGCATATTCGTTTTGGTTTAATAATACTCTCACCTGTCACCAGTAGAACCTACCATCACTAGGACAGTTCAGATATACCTACCCAAATTATTTAGAGTTACTCACTCGCAAGCGTTTAGCGGATACCCCCCATTACAACCAAAACATTGATTGGTAGCGCAATCCACTAACTGTTGTTCAGACAGAATGACAGATTGCTGAGTTTTGATCGCATAGGCACTCTCCACATTACCTGAAAATATATTTTATTATAAAATAATATACAAAAACAAGTTCAATATAAGTACATGTCGAAAAATTTTAGTACCAAAAACCCAGTTCTTTCCCAAAGAAGGTTTTCACTTAGAAATTAACGCATTTTCCGTCGAAACAATTTTCTCGTCATGATTAACGCAATCCATCAATATTTTGTATATACATCAAATTAACGGTTAAAATTTAATCAAATATTATAGAGCATTCTTGCCACCATTCCACGCGGTCACTATTTGTACGTTAGCCATTTTTAATTTTTATTAATGCTTTAATGTAAATAATTTTGTAATAAAGTTTCATTAATTTAAATATATTAAGAGTATGGGTAATTAATTGTACAATATGGCGTGAATTATCGGGCGAGGAGAGGGTATTATAATAAAATATTAGCACTTTACAATTACTATGTTATTATAATTAACTTTAACACTATTACAATTACAAAATATTAATGAAATAATTCCTGATTTTAACTATGACGTCCGTCAAACGCGTGGAGGCGAGCGCGCGCCCTTTCGTTCGATCATCGAATGGCCTCCCTAGCACTCAAGCTGGCCGCCTCTCCAGCGTTTGAACGTCAAACGTCAGAGTGACAAACCTTCAAAATTCACAAATTATTGAAATTGATTAAAACTTTTTTTTCCGAGACGAATTCATATATATAAAGATCTTATTATGTCAATAATTTACGTTTAACTGTATCATCTTTTTAATGTCAACAAATGGTAGGGCAGTAGCTTTATAACAACTCACCAGTAGTACTAAACGCCCAGCAGGACCCACATTGGCCTTGAGATTTCACTGCACTGACCACTCCTTTGTCACGCCAGTCGAATGATTCCGGTGTATCTTTCAATTTCATATTTGTCTTTGGTCCACTGTTACGTAAGGGTTTCATTTTATTAGAAGTATGGTTGCTGCGTTTGTAGCCCGTATACTGTTGTATAAATTCTTCAGACGTTAAGTCAGTAAATTCCGTAATACCTTCAATGAAATATTATTTTTTAATGTAAAACTTTTAATTAACGAAATTGCACTTTGCTGTAAAATGTTAATATTCGGATAAGAATATTACTAAATGAAAGCCGAGATGGCCTAATGGTTAGAATGCGTAAATCTTAACCGATGATCGTGTGTTCAAACCCGGGCAAGCACCACTGAATTTTCATGTGCTTAATTTGGTGTTTATAATTCATCTCGTGGTTGAAAGTGAAGGAAAACATCGTGAGGAAACCTGCATGTGTCTAATTTCACTGAAATTATGCCACATGTGTATTCTGCCAACCCGCATTGGAGCAGCGTTTTACTTTATAATTAAATAATAAAACCTTATTTACATGGTTAAGTTTTCTTTTGTCTGCCTAGTGCAAGTTTTTTTAATTATAACCTAGCGTTGACAATAATCGGAATTCCATAAAAAACGCAGTTAACGACGTCTATTGAATAAGCAAAAAAAGTCGCACTAGGCACAATTTGAATTTTAGTGACTTACCAAAGACAGCGCTGTCGCTTCGTTTATTGAGATCATTTATTTCTTCTAAATTCTTCATAAATATTTCAAACCTTACTGCTTTTTCGGTTTCATCATATTCCTTGTCGTAAGTCCTTATAAATGTTTCGAAATGTTCAGTTGCATCTTCAGGATTGTATCTCAATATACTTTTAGCTAAAACTGTATTAACTACAAATAACGCAACCAAGCAAATCGAACTCATGTTGACTACTTGTGTATCGATTCTTGATTGAATTAATGGAGGAAAATTGTCTATTTATATAAGATTTAACAAACAGTTACCCATATTTAACATTCTTCGAGGATCACTATTGGACATTTATTGGTAATATAACTTTTTTATTTGGATATTTGCGTGTACGTTTAAAATTTTTGAGATTTAATAGTGAAATTCCTTGAATTATTTTATATTTATATTATTCCTTGAGTTATATATAACTAAAAATACTGTGAAATTATTTTGACTCGCTCGTTGCCAGCCTTTAAGGAATGTGTCGGCACTATTCTTGAAGGGCTATATCCTCAGTCAGATCGTTTAAAAAGCGATTTTAATGCTGTTCCTCGTTGATCCAGTGACTAGCTTATCTCGAGGTCCTGGGTTCAAGCCCTAAATCGGGTCAGTAAAAAGATATTAAATTTTTCTACGGAAATTATTCAGAGGACAAGAGGCGGCTACTATCTTAGATTGCATATTTGTACTATTTCGTCTATATGGTCATAATTACAGTTTCTTTATGATCTTCTAAAATGCTAGATAGCCTAACCGAATGTTTTCGTTCTTTCATTTTGTCACAGTGTGAGCTTTGACGAAAACGTCCTACAGACATGTCAGACTAAGACCAATATACTCGTACGTAGTTGTTTGTACTCTACATGTACATTTATATTATACTATTACAGACTTATCTCGCGTCATAATTCAGAATTGCTAAATAACAATATCAAAGCTTTTTCTGCAAAATAAAGGATTTTCATATAATCCTGCATCCCTTTTATCACTATCTTCTACTTATACATTTATACTTCAAAAATCCTTTCTTAGTGCTGTGTAAAAGGAATCAGATTGCAATCCGTTTCCATTTTAATTGTGCCCAGTAATTTAGAATGTATTTGTAACAAAAATACATTTTAGCTTTCTGCATTCCTGCTCTCATTCGTGCACGTGTTAAAAAATATATACAAAGTTTTAAGTAATTGTGCATATTAATATATAAATAAGGTTTAATAAAGTGTAATGTTTGTCTTGTGTGTGATTATTTTTGATGTTCGTAAAACAAAGGGAAAAACTAACAAATAGATGTTGGAGTGTGTTATGATTTATTTACTTAAACCATTTCTAAGACAAATTTACAAGGAATTCATTTGATGGACAGCATTTGCCAACCAATTAAACAATATTCGATGGCCTTTTCATTTTATTTGGATAGACAGACTAGTAAATGGGCCAATAGATGATAAGTGGTCATCACCGCCCATAGACATTGGCATGGTAAATAATATTAACCATCCCTTACGTAATACATGCATCTGTATTTATACCGTAACAGCTTGTGAATATCCCACTGCTGGGCTAAAGGCCTCCTCTCCCTCTTGAGGAGAAGGTTTGGAGCTTATTCCACCACGCTGCTCCAATGCGGGTTGGTGGAATACACATGTGGCAGAATTTCAGTTAATTTAGACACATACAGGTTTCCTCGCGATGTTTTCCTTCACCGTAAAACACGAGATGAATTATAATCACAAATTAAGCACATGAAAATCCAGTGGTGCTTGCCCGGGTTTGAACCCACGAACATCGGTTAAGATTCACGCGTTCTTACCACTGGGCCGTCTCGGCTGTTTCTATCAAATTGAAACTATTGACATTGAATTCTTTGGATATTCTATTTGCTTAGTATGTATAATAATATTTACATGTTAATTTTAAATATTTCCTATTTATGACGATATTTTTTTTTTATATTTTTTGATAATGTTGCTATGAAATGATAACAAAAAAAAACCTCATATGGAATTGCAAACAATAATCAACCAGAGAAAAACTATGCAATTATAATATTGCACGGTTCGTCAGATCGGATCAGACCGAAGACGTTCCTACAAAGTATTTCAATGGAATTAAGTCACGCCTTTGTCTTTAAAGCGCTACCCATAGGTTCTGGTCTGGTCTGGTCTGAGATTCAAATATTAATTGGGATTATAGATCATGGATCCTTGACGGATGTTAAATATGATAAACTTTCTTTTGTTGAAAGGATAAGCCACCTTGAATAACACAGTTTTTACAATTAATTTACCAAATCATTTTCATTATGACGATCATGACGAGCCGGTTGGCGTGGTTGGTGGATGCTTGCCTTTCACGCCGAAGGTTGTGGGTTCATGAACATGTCTGTTTGTAATTATCTGTATAAGTATGTACTTACAACAGAATAATAGTATATGCAGTATATCAGTTGCCTGGTTTCCACAGTACAAGCTCTGTACAAGCTTAATTTGCGATCAGATGGCCGTGAGTGAAAAATGTCCCAGATTATTATTATTATTATTATACAATTTTATGTGGCTGATTTACAAACTTGGTATTTTATAGTAAACTTGTTATATATGTAAGATAAAAAGCTTATGTTTACTCAGTATGTATGTGTAGCTTTTATGCTCACGTCCTCGAATTTCACTTATGGCTAAGGAGTATGATTTGCTCATTTGGCAGACGTTATTAATAGTAATAATAGTGCATTAAGAAACATTAGGGACTGCCACTGCCACTGGAATTCTGTTTTATAAATTTACAGCTCTTTGAATTTGTAAAAAGTAACGGGCGCACTATATCATTTGCTCATGTCAGCCTCCTAGCTGATGTTTAGAATCCTTCTGAAAACGATAATTTAGGAATCAAACATGACTGTGTTTTGTTGTTACTTATTTTTCTGTTTTAATTATTTACAAAAGTGTAAATGAATACACACCAGCGGACCTGATTTGTTTTTCACAATGTCATTACATTATTAATGACCACAGAAATATTATCAACTTCTTGTAGGAATTATTCAAACGAAGAAAAGCGATCAGGTTGCCTACCTTGGTCTGATTTTCAAAATAATATACATTTTGAATATTTCGTAAGAAAAATCAAAAAAACCTTTGTGCAAAGCCAAATAATCAATATACGTCTAAAAAAATCAGTGAAAATAAATAATGATAAGCAATCGATAGGAGCGATTTTAAAAACAGATTTCAAATATTCATGTCTTTAGTCTTTTCTTCTAAGTCTGTACAGCGTAAATCAGTGGACAAAATGTCTGCTAATTATTATTTTAATTATTTTTCATTTTACCGGATTCAAATTCGCACTAAGCGGTAATTTGTAAGCTTCTTATATTATACAACTGTACTTTATATGTTTTAAAACCGTTTTCGCGAATGTTTATTTATGGTTCGCAAATTGTTTTATATAAATAAAAATTTAAAACGATTGAGTCAAGATTTCAAAATCAAACAGTCCATTGAAATAAACAAAGTATTAAAAAAACAATTTATTTCCACATATATGTATCTTATATTGGAGTGATGTAGCAACAAGGAAGTCTAATTACTTATTATTGCTGTAATAGCTGGTTCTTGGGTGATTAGGAGACAATTGGTTCCCCGCGTCATCCTGAAATATCCCTGCTCACCAAAACTAGTACCCCAAGAGTTCTTCATAAGCCAATATTCGGTTCCATTGTCTGCAGGCTTAAGTTCATGTTATCGCTTATTTTATAGTAAGGTGAATATCACATTGCAATGAACCGAAACGCCCATCGGTCAGAACCAGAAATATTTTAATTTCTAATCCGAGCTAGCACCAAATTATTTTTTATATAATTAATGTGTGTCAAGAAATTACATCATATATGTGTGTACGACTCACATTGAAGTAACAATATCTTTCATTTTTTTCATTTAACAGGAGACTTTGTATGAAACTATAATGTATAATAACTATATAATGTTTTGTATGAAACTATATATGTCGATATCTTACTGCTGGAGTTAGGCTTCTTCTCCTTTTGAGAAGCAAGTTTTGGAATTTATTCCACCCCGCTTCTCCAATTGCCTTGGCTATCATCACGAGTTCGCGTGTCACTTTGCTGACGCTAAAAATGTTTGGCTTCAACGGTAAGCCCAATTTTTTTATTTTTTTTTATAGAATAGGAAGGTGGACGAGCATATGGGCCACCTGATGGTAAGTGGTCACCAAACGCCCTTAGACATTGGCATTGTAAGAAATGTCAACCATCGCTTATAGCCAATGCGCCACCAACCTTGGGAACTAAGATTTTATGTCCCTTGTGCCTGTAATTACACTGGCTCACTCACCCTTCAAACCGGAACACAACAATATCAAGTATTGCTGTTTTGCGGTAGAATATCTGATGAGTGGGTGGTACCTACCCAGACGAGCTTGCACAAAGCCCTACCACCAGTAATTTTGTACAAGATTAAACATTTATACATACCTGATCTAATATATTATATTTAATTAATTTGAAGTTCATACCTATTCCATAGAGTCGGCTATGTGTGGAACATCATTCATCATTCATGATAAAGTTTCGACCCTTTGCACCAATCCTTATGGACGAGTCCTTTTTTATAATTTTTTAATCAACAAGCATCGGTCGCTGTCATCAATATTACAATCAAATTATTAAAAAATTAAAACGTTTATTTAAATTATAAATATTTCAACATTGATATAATTATTGTATATATAAGTGAAGATTCACAACGAACTGAAAAGACAGAACAAAGTATAACGTAAATATATATATTTAGACGATTTCTTAGCAAAAAAAAAGTTATAACATAGTCAATTATTAATAGGCAAGCGTTTGACCGTTGACTTGCCTGATCTTAAGCATAGACACGGTCTAGAATGTCGAACGCTTGCCTAAAAGAAACCTGTTCACTCTGGATTTGAAGACACCAACGTTTTACCTATCAGAAAATACGGACTCTGGGAAAGCATTCCACAGAATACTACAGCGCCTTGCAATAATAATTGACCGTGCATACATCCTCTTATATACGTCATATTTCTATCCCTTTATGTTCAAACCTGCCTATAGACAGTGGTCCAATACTTATTAATGCTTCCACTAATTTATTTTCCTCCGATGGTATTTTTTGGCATTTTGATTTTATTTGTAACGTATTTACATCTACCATATTTATTTGTATTAGGATAGCTGTCTTCGGTCATCGAACCTTGTTCCTGTAAGTAGCTAAAGAAAACAAATATTAACTAAAACCGGAACTCGTGTCGTTGTACAATATATATAAACATTATATTTATTGAAAGCAATATCACTTGCAACAAGTGAGCCAAAACTATATCAGACGATATCACTACACTTATATAACATTTTAAAACACTCACTAGCACGCATATTCCGCAGTTCCGCCCAAACAACCATCGTAAAAGTTGGAGCAATCCACCAATTGTTGTTCAGACAAAATTACAGATTTATTGTGTGTTGTATTCAATTATTATTTATTTATTATATATTTATTATTATTTATTTATTAATTGCATAGGCACTTTGCACATTACCTGAATTTTTTTTTGTTTATAGTAAATATCTATTCAAACACACATTGATATTTAACAGCGCCTGTACTATATTAAAAAAAAAAGTTTCACGTATTCTTGATAAATACAAAAATTGTTTAAATCTCGAATTATGATGTTATGAAAATTCAAAGACAAAGCTTATTTATTTATTAAGATTCTCCAGGAGTAATTACACCGATACAACATTAAAAAAAAAAAGAAAAAAAAAGATATAGTTTAAAACTAGATGTATTCTTGAGGTATTCTCCTTATTACCTATTAAGGAGAATACTTCAAGCAATGAAATACGAAATATTACATACATTATAAAGTTTAGTACATTTACATGATTTAACATAATTATAATGAAAATTAAAAATTTAATAAAGGCAATGAGACATGCAAAAAAACTAATAAAAGCAATAAGAACAATCTAAAGTTGTTTACATGTCTTCTTCTGCAATAGGAATCTTGTTTCTTGTTTACAATGCTTTATATGAAATAATAATATCCTGGGACATTTTTCACACACGGTCATCTGGTCCCAAACTAAGCAGAGCTTGTACTATGGAAAACAGACAACTGATATATTACATATACTACTTTTATTTTGTAAATACATACTTATATAGATAATTACACCCACAAATATTTTCATTTATTATCAAGTTTACTGGTCATTTATTTATCAAGGAATATAGGATATATAATAGGACTGACGTTTCTTATAACTCGTATAATTAAAAAGCAGTAGATTTCAAGCTTACCGATAACACTAAACGCCCAGCAGGAAAGATTTGTCTTGATCTTTCACTTGAGTGACCACTCCTTTGTCACGCCAATCAAATGAGGTCGGTATATCATCTAACTTAAAATTTACTTCTGAGTCTGTTCTGTAGCCAAAATCATCATCGTTTTTACTCTTGTAGCCTTGTGTATGTGTGTGTGTGTACAGTTGTATAAACTATTCATTCGTTAAATCACTGAATTGCGTTATACCTTGAATCATATATTATCATTAACCATTATTATCAGTGCCATTTAAATATTATATTGGAAATGATTTGAATAATCTGTAATGTCTAAAAAGCAAGTATCGTTCATGTGCCCCAAGGAACCATTAACCCATTAACACGTATCGAGTAAGAACTCTTACTTAACGTTTTTTTATTTATCTGTAAAAGCACGCTTGCTACATACACACAAATGATTTACAAATTAATTTATATAATAATAATAAATCTAATATGCATGTCAATTACAAGTGTACATAGCATTCCCATAGAGCCGAGATGGCCCAGTGGTAAGAACACGTGAATCGTAACCGATGATTGTGGGTTGGTGTGGTGGTGGAAGCGAATGGTCGAAAGACGTTGGTTTTTCGATCTATTATATTAATATATATATTAATACCAATTATGGTTTTGCATAAAAACCGAAATATACCTCGATTACTTATGGTGAAAAAAAACATCAAACTCATTGATTACTGTTGGACATTTACTTGTCAAAAACTTATTAAAATATTTACAGTAACAGTAACAGCCTGTTAATGTCCCACTGCTGGGCTAAGGCCTCCTCTCCCTTTTGAGGAGAAGGTTTGGAGCTTATTCCGCCACGCTGCTCCAATGCGGGTTGGTGGAATACACATGTGGCAGAATTTCAGTGAAATTAGACACATGCAGGTTTCCTCACGATGTTTTCCTTCACCGCCAAGCACGAGATGAATTATAATCACAAATTAAACACATGAAAATTCAGTGGTGCTTGCCCGGGTTTGAACCCACGATCATCGGTTAAGATTCACGCGTTCTTACCACTAGGCCATCTCGGCTTTTTTATTATAATATTTTTTTAAAATATTTACACAACTACTAAATTCGTACTATAAAAAATAACAAAATATTTTTTTTTAACTATCTAATTACATTCAAAATAAAATTTTATTATTGTTATTTAGACGAGCCGGTTGGCGTGGTTGGTAGAACACTTGCCTTTCACGCCGAAGGTTGTGGGTTCGATTCCCACCCAGGACAGACATTTGTGTGCATGAACATGTTTGTTTGTCCTGAGTCTGGGTGTAATTATCAATATAAGTTTGTATTTACAAAAAAAAAAGTAGTATATGTAGTATATCAGTTGTCTGGTTTCCATAGCGCAAGCTTTGTACAAGCTTAATTTGGGATCAGATGGCCGTGTGTGAAAAATGTCCCAGGATATTTATATCAAACAGTACTTAACATCAATGAAGTATACTTATTTATTTAACAATACAAACAACTAAATATCAGTTAAATTATGGTACAAAAATCACGAAAGTTGCTCGTATGCTCGATGCTATACATAAAAAAGAAAGGCCTAAAATGTTCAGTTCGTGAAATTTAGCTTTAATTTAACAGGTACAATGTTTTTTTAAGGTTTTAATTTGCAAATGATATGAAAAAACACATTTATTATTTGGCACGTTATAACAAGTTACCATAAACAGCGCTGTCGCTTCGTTCATTTAGATGATTGATTTCTTCTAAATTATTTACAAATATTTCCACACCGTTTTTCTTTTTCGTCTTATTCCTTGTTGAAACTTCTTAAAAATTCTTCAAAATGTTCAGACGCCTGTTCTAGATTGTATCTTAACATATTTTTGGCCAAAACTGTATTCACTATGAATAATAGAAGTAACCCAATTGTATTCATGATGACTCCTTGTTGCGAAAGAGTGGATGAAAGCAATCATCACATTTTATACAAAATAACACATTTTTTAAACGTTCTATTTTTAATTAATAGGTAGTAACTTTTTTGTTGCATTTTTACTTTTTACATATTTAGCATTTGATAATGTCATTTCTTTAATTATTTGATAAGAAGTATGTAAGAACATTGCTGGCTTTTTTCGCGACTGTTGACTTCCTTGATTTTGGTTATCGATATGGTATTTTGATAATTAAATACTTGAAAATGATTTTTAAATTCCCGTTTAGGTACACACGACATATGTTACGTTCCTGTATTATACCTAGCTTGTGTATATTATAAATGTGCAAGTTCGTATGTTTTTTTTTAAATACATAGGCTGACGGGTAAATAGTCTAACTAAGGGCAAGTATATAGACATCGCCGCTGTAAGAAATAATAATCATTCCTTCCTTACATCGCTAATGCACCACTCCTAGGAAACTAAGATGTTATGTCTCTTATACATGTAGTGACACTGGCTCACTCACCCTTCAAACCGGAACACAACTAATATGTATTGCTGTTTTGCGACAGAATATCTTATTAGTGGATTCGGGCTTGCATAAGGTCCTACCATCAAGTGATTAGCTGTTTGTTACTCAATCACGCAAAAACAGCGATGTGTTTGGATGAAATTAGGAATAGATATAGCTTATACTGACTTAACACATAGGCTTCCTAACACCTGCTTCTACTAACTAACAATTTTACGATTTATAATGTTCATAAGTAATGTGTTCAAAAATGTCTATAAATAATGTTAATTGAAATTGAAACACTTGACATTAATGTGAAACTGGTGATGAGGGCTAATAAAAAGTTACAGAATTCACGATCACTGCTTGGACCGTTGTAAGACACACGCGTTATATTAATTGAAAATAGTCAAATTGCCTTTAAAATTTATAGATACAAATTTTCATAAAAAAATAGTGTTAAGATATAACAAAGGTTAAGATATACAGTAACAGCCTGTTAATGTCCCACTGCTGGGCTAAGGCCTCCTCTCGCTTTTGAGGAGAAGGTTTGGAGCTTATTCCACCACGCTGCTCCAATGCGGGTTGGTAGAATACACATGTGGCAGGATTTCAATGAAATTAGACACATGCAGGTTTCCTCACAATGTTTTTTCTTCACCGTCAAGCACGAGATGAATTATAAACACAAATTAAGCACATGAAAATTCAGTGATGCTTTCCCGGGTTTGAACCCACGATCATCGGTTAAGATTCACGCGTCCGAACCACTGGACCATCTCGGCTTAAGATATAAGATATACAAAATTGACGAATCGTGAGTCATCATTTCAGTTACATGTTAATTCGATCAATCAACAGCCAATCGTTGTCCACTGCTGAACATAGGCCTCTCCCAAGGTGCGCCAAAGCTCCCTGTCCTCCGCCTTCCGCATCCAGTTGGTGCCCGCCACCTTCTTAAGGTCGTCGGTCCACCTGGCTGGAGGGCGCCCTACGCTGCGCTTGCCGATTCGCGGTCTCCACTCTAGGACTCATCTGCTCCAACGGCCATCGGTCCTACGACATACGTGACCAGCCCACTGCCACTTCAGCCTGCTAATTTTGCAAGCCATGTCGGTGACTCCGGTTCTTTTCCGGATAATCTCATTTCTGATCTTATCCTTCAAAGATACTCCGAGCATAGCTCGCTCCATAGCACGCTGAGCGACTTTGAATTTGTGGACTAGTCCCGCAGTTAATGTCCACGTTTCGGCACCGTATGTCATGGCAGGTAAGACGCATTGGTTGAAGACTTTCGTCTTCAAACATTGCGGTATAGACGACTTGAGGACTTGACGAAGGTTGCCAAATGCTGCTCATCCCAAGCGAATTCTTCGATCGGCTTCCTTCTCGAAGTTGTTCCTACCGACTTGTATTATCTGTCCTAGGTAGGTATATTCACTAACAACTTCGAGAGGTTTCCCCTCGACGTATATCGGTCCCGGCACGACATGCCTATTGAACATGACCTTGGTCTTGTCCAAGTTTATACCGAGACCGACACACCGGGAAGACTCGCCTAGGCTACGCAGCATTTCGGTGAGTTGTTCCAGCGACTCTGCTATGATGACGATATCGTCATCATAATGTTAATTCGATCCAACAAGAAATAGTTTCATAGGAATACTAATTTCTGAGACAGCCTTATGATAAGAACCAATAAGAATTTTCAATTGTGACCAACAGCACCAATCATTTGTTCTAAATGATATGCAAAAACTTAAAATTATTATATTTTCATTAATGCTTTAATTTTCAAAATAATAAACATTTCTTTTCAATAATTATTTCTAACAAATAACATAAAGAATACAGCTGACTTAATAAATACAATATTTACAAAGTTTAATTTTCCTCATTCTATAAATGAATATAAAACGATTCATTACAATTGAAATGGCTTTATTCGAGAGATACGGCCAAAGAAGTCTGTTGAGTTCCGTTTGATATTTCCATTAAATTTCAATTTCCAAACTCATCTCGCCACAATAAGACCACCGACAATAGAACGACTGTCTACTGCTATATTTAATAACGGAATAGCTGTTTCTGTGAGCAATGTAATTGTCGGCTAGGTGCTTGCAGTTTCAATGGCAAAGGATTCATTAGAAACTTTAATGGACCACACGCAAAATAGACTAGACTACTTCCTCTACAAAAGACGAAGACGAAACTTAATCAATAATACGGTAAAAGTATATAAGAATTTTAATATGTTTGGTATTAAAAAAGATCTTACTATTTTCAGCAATATTTTGATTACATAATAAATGAATTAATTCAGAACAAGCGTGAAATTGAAAATAATGATTACCATACACTACGCTAATATTGAAAAAGTTATCATTAAACGAAGTTTACTATAAATTAATACATTTAATGACAACAAGATTCGAATTTTACACCAGTTTCACAAATTCAAATCGGTCCAGTAATTCGGAGAACACCATTGTCATTAGTGTTCATTGACTTTTTTTTGGTGCCCGCCTATCCATTGTGAGGACGAAGGTGTAGAATATAAATATCCTCGTGGATTTTTTTTATTCTTTCAACAATGAAGTGTCATTGTTCATGTTTGTATTTTAATATCGCCGAACATGCGTCGGGATAGATAAATAATGCGTGGCGTTTTTCGGCCATTTGTTAGGATGAATGGTTGGTTCCATAACGTCTAGGATATTAATGTTGAGGATGCGCTCCATTCATGTTTCTTTATCCGTCGTTTAAGAATGTGTACGCATTCGTCATATCACGGTGATGCTTTATACTTTTTTTGGCTTTTGGTGATATTGTTCGTCTTTTAGATAAAATTAAAATATAATTAATTGGTATGTATTTCCAATATTATGTAAACTTAAAATTTTCTTTTTTTGATTATTGAATCAAAGTGATTATTTGATTTCATTAGTTTTGATTGAATGTACTGTTTTTATCAACACCTTAACGAATTTAGACTAATTATAACAAAATTGACACAATTTTTATAACTTCCTCCTATTTTACATCCATAAATATATTTTGTAATGTCAAAATTTATTATCAAAATGTACCGGCATCTAAATTATTCAAGTCTCCAATATGACAGTGTTTATCGCTTATGTCTATCTGCCTCACCCCCTTTGATCAAGGCGTTCGACCATGACGAACCAAAGCAAACGGCCCGCGGTCAGGATTTCAAACACGTTTTGTCATTCCAAATGTTATTCTGTCTTTTTCTGTCCTTATAATAAAGGAAAAAGATGCAGAAAATACTGACATCTCTTTCGTTTTATACCTTTAGTTTAGAAAGGGATGTAGATAGGAATAAAACTGGTTTACATTAGAATATTCAATGTTATAGAACGATTGTTATGTGGGAGAATATTTTTGTAGAGGAATTGTTAATAGGGCTTGAGGAACTAAATCATAAATTTATCGGTTACATTTTTAAGAATGAAAATAATTGTATAATATACTAGTTGTTATAATAAAAGTAGCTTCGTTCGTATAGTGGGAAGCAGTTAACTGTAGCTAGTACGTTTATTTATATCCTTCAACTTCATTCTATTATTGTAACAACATATAATTGTGACAGGCGGTTGCGGTTTTTGTAAAATCGAGCAATTATATAATTCATTCATCATGAATCTGAATCAGATTTTAACGTTCTCTATAATTAATAAGACTTATTTTTAATATATAATTTATTGTCCCCCAAAAAAATATATTAGAAAATGGATATAAAAATACATCTCTTCCAGAGCAACCAACCTGTGAGTATTTTTAAAACACAAATATTTACATACTTATACGCAATAAAATACATATTATTATTATTATATACTAAATAAATCAATATTTATATATATTAAAATGATATTATACAAGGAAAAATTTACCTGATTAGAAAAAATCCATAATTTACATCCCAAAATTAGAAGTATACCTTAAAATTTAAAGAATAAAACGAATAGATAGCAAATCATCATAAATAAATAAAATTTTCAAATCTAAATAAGTAAAAAATGACCGATATTCCTCCATATTTCAAACGTCCCTTTGAAGATTTAACAACCTGACTGGACACCAAAGACACCGGCATCGGAACACAGTCAAGGGCCCTCACACATTGAGGGAGCCAGTTTGTTCCAAAAATACTTTATGCTTTTGCACAGAGATCAAAAGACGCATGTGAAAAGGCCCTCAGCTCCACTTGTGCAGTTTAGCTTTGAAACCATTGAATAAGCGTCATTGAACTGTTTGTAGATTCTAATTCTAGTTTTATTTGTGAATGCTTACGTTTTTATAAAGGATATAAATACATTTGCGTTTTAAACTTCGCACAGAATTTTTAGGTACGAATTTTAGTGAAACCAAGGTCAGTATTTTTGAAAGTGAAATTATATCTTTGAAAAGAAGTCGGTCATACAGTTACTGACAACATAAATATATTTTGGATAACTGACTCGTTGGTTAAATAATAAGGCTGCAGATCTCGATCCCGGTCGGACTAATAAAACGCACGTAAAGCCGTATCTTTGGTCCGACCCATAGGACTATGAGTATGAGGAAAAAAAGCACACTTGTATTTGTGCACTATAATATTGCCTGCGCAGTTGACAATGGCCGTGACCAAAATCGGTCTGGAAGACAGAATAACCATCATCACGTTTTTGATACGTGAACCGAAGACTTCGTATAAGCTAGTCATTACATTTTATCTATGTAATTTTTTTCTTGATAAAGAAAAGTTTGCAATTATTGAATCAAAGACCTTGAATATGCAAAGAAAGCCTGAGTTTTTGTTTTTGATCCCATCATTAAATTTTCAGTTCATTTCTCAAATTCAATTGGGTTGTCATAGTTTAATAAGCAATATATAATCATTGAAAAATTTGCCATCAAATTCGATGTATTATTTGAAGATAATTTGAGGAAAAAAACCGATTATGGTAAAATGATGTGTCGATTTATTTTGGTTTACAAGGTAAGTGTGGTAGTGTAATTAAGAGCACTAGGGACTTACCATCTTAGATATAGTTGACAGAGTTCAACTGCTGTGTAATTAAATGAAATGAAACATTTATATCCACATCTACTTTCTTGCAGCAATGAAAATTAAAATAATTTTGTTTAATTTGACTGGCAGGTTGACGTGGTTGGTAGATACTTGCCTTTCACGCCGAAGGTTGTGGGTTCGGTTCCCACCCAGGACAGACATTTGAGTGCATGAACATGTCTGTTTGTCCTGAGTCTGGGTGTCTATATAAGTATGTATTTACAAAAGAAAAGTAGTATATGTAGCATATCAGTTGTCTGGTTTCCATAGTACGAGCTCTGCTAAGTTTGGGATTTGATGGCCGTGTGTGAATAATGTGCCAGGATGTCCCAGGATATTATCATTTCTAATTGTTGTATCTGTAATTAATCAACAAAATCTAATTAGAAGTTGGTTGGTTGGTTGACAAAATGATTACAGTAATAGGAGGGCAGTTACCAATGTGTTACATGTAAACAAAGCCATATGCGAGGTCAAAGATGTCACTCTGCCCTTCTGTCCGTGTAATTTGATTATCATATGTTCTATAGTTCATTGACTTACGTAGATTGTTGCAACTATACCACAGAGAATGTTACAATAATGGCATTATGAGAATTCATATACGTTCATACATTATGAAATATTAATTTAGCCTCAATAATATGCTTAGCAAAACTAAATCTTATCTTTATATAAATAGAAAAGGAAAACATTTCGGAACTTATTATCCACTAAAGATGAACTTTGAGCCGAGATGAAATTTAAGCCGAGATGGTCCAGTGGTGAATGAATCTTAACCGATGATTGTGGGTTCAAACCCGGGCAAGCACCACTGAATTTGGTTTTATAATTCATCTCGAGCTTGACGGTGAAGGAAAAAATGAGGAAACCTGGATGTGTCTAATTGCATTAAAATTCTGCCACATGTGTATTCTACCAACCCGCATTAGAGTAGCGTGGTGGAATAAGCTCTAAACCTTCTCCTCAAAAGGGAGAGGAGGCCTTAGACCAGCAGTGGGACATTAACAGGCTGTTATTGTATTATAAATCTTTTTATTATTATAAGTATTAAACGAAACGGCTTAAAAAAACTAGAGGCAGCCTTAAATTATTTGTAAATATAATTAATTATCCAGTTTTTTTCTCAATAACCTATAGAGTAACGAATATAAATCGGAAAATTGTAAATATTAGAAGACACTTCGTGATTTTTGTTCCACAGAGAAAAATCTATGCTTCTCTGTTTTTTATCAGACACAACCCTTGAATATATGATGTAGCTTGCATATACTGCTTTATTTATATATTGACCTGAATTTACCCGTACAAAATAATATAATAGATTAACAATTTTTCTATATACCCCTTCTTAAGAATGCTTTATTCTTTATAGCAATTTTAATATAACTCACCTAAACATGGTGTTCCAACACATCAATACCGTTCAACCGACCGCTTTGATAATAGTATATATCATATATATGAGCATATATACAGACAGTACAACGTCTGCTTGGTTTTGTTAGTCTTCCTCTTCTTAATAATTAAAAATCAAATTGTGTGTTTGTCCTCTTTGCGGTCCTAAGCTATTAATCACATTGTGATGAAACTTTAATTAAGTGTTCTACGTATGCCAGAGAAGGTCGTGACCTAAATTTATATAGATATTTTTGTTGTATGTTTGTCCTTCAATATGAAGCCCTATTTCACCCGAGCAAAGCCGGGACGGGTAGCCAATAATATATCATCAAACGAACTTACAAGGTGGAGTTCGATCGATATTATATGAGTACGCTTCATTCGAAGATATATCAAAACCCGCCCAACGTAAATCCCAAGAAGAAAATTTTAAGTGAATTTATAATTATCTCTAAAGAATGACAAGCTCTAGAGCACCATGCTATGTTGATGGAAGGGGAAAAAGTCAAATTGGTCACTTGTATACCTAAAAACAGTGCGAAGTTGCCAACACAATAAAAGGACTACAGTATATATTTATATCAAAGAATGAAGCGTACAAAATATAATTATACTCTTATATAATGTAAAAGCTAAAGAAACTTCGTATTCCCCCTTATATATTTATTAAGAGCAACAGGCTATATCGCTAAGGCAGCGATCAGACAATCTTTAAACAGAGAACCAATTAATTATGAGACTTGAAGGAACATTTTTTTAATGGTATTCATTTAAATAATACAAATTAAATTTGTTTTAACATTTTAATGAAGGGAATAGAAAAATGACTAAGTTTTATTTATTCACTTTTTTATTTAAGTATAACAGTCGATTTTCGTTTTTGTACTAGTGATCTTTATCATTCACAAATAGTCGAATTAATAAACCAAAAAATCTATTCAAATATTTTAAATACCAGAACTGGTGCCGTGCTGTCTGGCTGTGTCAGACACCACGGCACCTACCTGTCCCATGATCCTTCTTCCGTCTCCCTCTTCTCCGCGGTCACCACCCACGCGTGAAAGAGGCCGCACTATCTCATTTCTTTGGCTTTTGAATGAAACGGTAAAAAAACATGGCGCGCGTACATTTTTGTTTGTTCTGGCCGCCCGCACTGACCCACGTCATTATGAAGTGTTATCTTCGATGAGGGTTATATTTTTATTACATTTTTATCTTTTTATACGTGTGAGGAATGATATTCCTTGAATATATTGGTATTAAACTGATGTAGTATATGTAAAATTTTAGATGATTTCCACCACATTAATAACTTAAATAAAATATATTTTTTTTATGTTCAATTCTACATATACAAATCTTTGTAATTGCTTGCAAGATTTTTTTTTAATAAGACTACCTAACTTTCTAATAAGAATATGTACATACTACATATGGTTGTTAACATTCGGTGAGAAACTAATAAATAAACAAACGTTGTTCAAATTTTAAAATTAGTTTCTATATTACTGTATAATTGAGAGTTTTCTCAGGGTTTTTCCATATACTACGCTCACCTGCGCCCGCGCATCGCAAGGCGATCGGGCTCCTTTATTGAGGGTTTTATTAACGGAGTGGGTCGGAGGCATTTTTGTTTCCCTACCTTGCTCCCGAACGTACGTGGGAACACGGTATGGTGACTTTTCAATTTTTGTATTGTAACCATATGTGATATTTTTTATAAGCTTGTGATGAGTCGAATTTATTGTTGACAAACCAACAAGAAGAAACGAGACGAAAAATCCTTCAATTTATTTTTTATAAATGTATTTTACGTTTATAAATTTACATGCATCAAAGCGGTTTTGTACGAACGTTACATATTAAACGTTGCACATAAAATCTACCTTGAAATTTTATCAAGTCGTTCGATAATTTTGTAAAGGGATCGTTAGACGTTAAGAACCGTAGCGATTAATACTTGATAGTGTGAACATTTTATCGTTGTACTAAGTTTTGAATTAAAAACAGTGACATTGACATATTAAGTAAAGTTAAAGTACAAACGAAACTTAAACATCTTACAATTGTCTAAAGATTTTATACAATAAATCTTTTGTTAACAGAAGGGATCAAAGAATGAGCTAGCAAAACAGACCTGTCCTATAATTTATCTAGCTGTTTGGTAACCGGACGTGAACGGGTGAACCGGATTGAATAAGTCTGAAATGGACAACGAAATAGGGTTGTCGATTATTTTGTTATCTGTAAGTGTTATGTTAGTTATGTGATCTTTAACAAGATTTTTTTTAAATTAATTATATTTTCTTAGCCGTCAACAATATTGTTATTAAATAGGTATTTTTTATTAATGAACTATATTATTCTAAAGTTTCACAAAACAAATTCATTGAAAAATTGTCATATTTGTTAAGTCCAACCGATGAAACATCAATTTAATTAATCTTATTTAACCATCTACATTCAGACAAATAATTTACAGCAATGTGACAACCCTAGCTGACACCACTTCAGCCCCCTCGTCACCTGCTAAATCACCGTTAATCTCCACTGACCGCAGTTCCCATAAAAAGAGATTTAAAACGCAGCCCATAAATAAACATCTTTTATTTATTATTATCACATTGTATGAAGCAATTTAATTAGCTACGGTTAGCCTGGTCCTTGCTTATTCTTTGAGAACCGGAGCCCTTTGAATGTATACTTAGCTGCAATCAAACTTTACTTGTCAAAATAATGGTAACAAGATGTTTATTAGGTATACAGGGACAGCATCAAGAGATGTCTGGAAAGCTACTTGTACATCAGACACAAGTTGATACTAGATTTGGCTTAACTCGTAGCCCTCGCAGCAGTACCATTCTGTAAGAACACACTTCAATACCCACCCGTGAAATGTTGATATACTATTTTGACGCGTGTATTCTAGAAATGTCTTGATTATTATGGTCGATTTTGCATATCGCTTTCTGATATTTCACGACCGTTTTCTACGGCGAGTTTAGCTCTACAGCTCATAGCATCTCATTACTTATTCTATTGTCAAATATTGTCAAGTATTGTATTGCTGTGTTCCGGTTTGTAGGGTTAGTTAGTTAGTGTAATGCGTAAGGGACTAGAGGAAGGTGTTATACTTTAGATTCCATCGTATGCGGCGCATTGATGGATCAATATCATTAAAAAAATGGTTTATTAATGACTGTTAAAGCATTACAAGCTAGCTGCAATGCCCCTACGCTAAGTTTATACCCCTGTTACTTGGTACCCTTTTCTTCTTTTTTTTACTCTGGAAAAACGCATTACGCGTTTCCCCTACGGGATCACTAAAAAACCAACGGTACACTTTCCATCTTAACGAGGAGCGCCACATGATCGCTTGCGCATGCTACCGTTCCGCTCGTGTTACTTGGTAACCCGCTCATCAACCAAGATAAACAATAGTTATCAATAATCAATAGATCTTAAAATACATTCTAAACGAATCCTAAATATGACAATTTATGTAAGTAAATAATTATAACTATGTATTGTTTTATTTTCTTAATACTTATTACTGTACGACGTTGTTTATGAGTTGCTATTCGGTACTCATATTATTTTTCACTTTTTAATTTTTTTGGCCTTGTGCAAGTCCGTTTGGGTGCAACTTATCAGATATTCTACTGCTTAAGAGTATAATATTGTTGGTGGCGAAATGTCAGTATAGGAAATGGTTAATATTTCTTACATCGCCAATGTCTATCGGTAGTGACCAATTGCCATCAGATGGCCCATTTGTTATCCAAGTACTTATTTCATAAAAAATGTATAACTAACCACACGTTACAATGAAAATCATAAAAACAGTATTTAATGTCACATTTATTATTTAAAAAAAACTTATCCGTTAATATTCGTCGTGTATCTCTTTATAATATTTTACAACACAATTAGGAGTTTGGTATATCGTATATTTATATTTGAAAAAAAAAAACTGCAATGTAATGTGATACTTCCAACACCCGTTAAGAAGCAACAAGCGATATGTCGCGTCAATTAATATTTTATCGATAATATTTTTTTACACGTGATAAAAATTCGATTTGCAAAATAAGAAAAATATTCATTACAAACGTTATAAATATTTTTATTTTATTGACTTTGATTTTCCTTAAAGTTAACTTCCAGTTAATAAGTACATATGTAAAAGAAATTGACCGTCAACTAATTCGAATTTCAAAACCGCTTTGATTATATATATATATATTTAACATTAATATGTGGAGCCAACTGCACTGATGGTATTAGATATAGTGCAGATCTTTGTGCACAGGTCCTTTAGATCGATTTCGGCCACCTAACTCTCATAATCCGACAGGATGGCAATCCGATACGACCGCAAAAAGTTCAGGCGCAGGGCCAACGGCTATACGTGCTTTCCGAGGCACGGGAGTGTACACACTACCAACTTCCAAACTCCGGGCCGCTATTCATGCATGAATTTTTGACAGAAAAATCCAATAACTTTTTATTGGTCCGACCTGAGATTTAAACACAGGACCTTCGGGCATGTGACCTTTCATCTAGCCACTAAACCAACGAGGTAGTAAGTGTTTGTGCACAAATACACTCTCTGTTCACTCACTCTTATAATCCACTAACCTACGAAACGACTGGAGATAGAACCGAAATAAAGACCGAACCAACGTCATTACACGCGGTCCTATAAACACCATTATTGGTATTAGTTATATTTAACATAAAAATATTCTATATGAATTTGGGGAAGCCTCGATTCTCCAAACAAAAAGAGTAGTGTGAAAAGACCATTTACCATATGAAGGACACTGTTATTTAAAAGAATATTTAGAATACTTTAGTTACCCTGGAATATACTTTATCAGTTCCAAGTTTTAAGCATAAACATATAATTATATACTGACTTAAGGGGTATATGATTTTCGCAAGGTAAAACGACGTCACGAATGATTTGCTATAGAAATGTCAGCTCTTTCTAAGGCTATATTACTTGAAATAACATAATAAGTAACAGCAGCGTATTTTATTATTGCTTTAATGATTTCAAAGGCTCTGTAAAGCATATTGAGGCCGTATATATATTTAAAAGGTTGTAAAAAAAGTTTTTCAGTGTGATATTATCGTTACCGTTGCCTTTATTATAACGATTTACGGTGATACGCTTTTGATGCTTGTATATATTAAATATTTTATTATTATTTTTATTTTATGTTATAGACTGGCAATCGGGCCTGGTGGTAAGTGATCACCACCGCCCATAGACGTTAGCATTGGGGACGTAAGCAATGTTAATCATTCATTACATTGCTAATGCGTCAACAACCTTGGGAACTAAATGTTATAACCATTTTGCCTGTAGTTACACTGGCTTACTCAGCCTTCAAACCGGAACGCACCTATTAAGTATTACTGTTTAGCGTTAGAATATCTAATGTACCTACGGGCGACGAGCGACGACGGGATTTAAGTCCTACTACCTAATGTTATATATGCATATCATTTTCTAATATTTCACGATTGAGTTCTATAATGAGTTATGAGAAACAAACTTTGACATTTATAATGTTTCTAAGATATATTAACGACACAAAACAGACACGTTTAAATATTTATCATCCGACGTTACTTACATATCAATTCCTTTACCAATATCTTCCAAGCAATTAGTTACATTTGACATCCAGTTACGCCCACTTTCCCCTAATGTTAGTGTAAATCCTATCCATTATGGGTAATAAAAATCACCCTTTCACTCTAACCTCCTCTTTGTCTAAACAACAATAACAGAAAGAGACAAAAATGTTAACCCCACGAAACGAAATGAAGACACGAGACTGTTATTGCAAATTTATTCGTTGAATATCCGTTTTTTTAAATCATCTAGATGTTTCGGATAAATCCGATCGGATGAGAATTTTTCTATTCGTTATTTAATATATTACGTTATAACAAATACTAATAACCATATTTATAAACATTATAGCGGGTGATTTGTTAAACAATGCTTTGTCTTCTTCTTTCAAATGTCAAATCGATGATGACAGAAAGAGATAAATCAATGTTTAACTAAACAGTCACTAAGCAACGCTTATAAGTGGCCGCTAGTGTCCAAATGATATACGAAACAAGGTGGCCCAGAGAATCGAATCGACAATAATGGGCTCAAACCGGGCACTGCTGTTTTTTAATGTGTTTTTATAATTCATCTTGTGCCTAACGAAACCTGCATGTGTCCGTTGAAATCATGCCACATTTGTTTACCTGTATTGGAACAGCGTGGTGGAATAAATGTTTGAGAGCGTCTCCTCAAGGTGAGGGCATATTTTACTTTACAATCGGTACACGTGTCAAGGGAAATAATCATAAATATATAAAGCATTTCCGACTCAGGACACGTGACAGAAGAAGCCTTATCGCGACAGAAACACCTCAGTTCGACCTTGAAGTTATATACTCATCGCACCTCAAGAAGTTTAACTTCTTTAAAGCATTAAAAAATCATGTAATGTAACTTAATACATTCTAAAAGGTAAAGTACAAAAAATGTCTTAGCACCGAAAATGATTGTAAAGAAAAAAAACTTATTATTATATTAAAAAAATTCACCTTCTCGTACTCAAGACGTATAAAAAAATTAAGAATCTCTACTAATATTATAAATGTGAAAATAACTGTCTGTCTGTTACACTTGCATGGTTAAGCCACTGAACCGTTTTTGATGAAATTTGGTATGGAGCAAGCTTTAACCCTAAGGAAGGACATAGGCTTTTTTATCCAATACCCGTACCTGCTTCCTTCCCCATAACGCGGACGAAAACTAGAATAATGATAAATTACACCAATATTTTTTATTTTATACAGATGTTTATTAATATTTTTGATCGAAGGAGATTTTATATTTTAAATTGAAATCCTATTTTATATTAAATGGTCCCTGACATAGTTTCGAAAATCGAATTTATTTTAAATTGTTCTGTAAATAAAAATTGGCTTGTTTACGATGTTTTTTTAAATAAATTAACTATCAATGCTAAAACAACGTTCAGATTAGCTTATAAATGAATTCATTTGCTTAAATGTTAATATTATTCTAATATAAGATGTCGATTAGTGTTTCGTATTTATATGACCATTGGTTTGAATAAAATTATCTGTCGATATGCATACCTATGAAGAAGTACATACTTTTTTTTTAATATCTGACCGAATAACTATTTCTGTTTCCCGGAATCGAAAGAATATGGTTTCAGATATAAAGAAATCCATCATTGGGAATATAATAATAATTCTCTGTATATAGTGATGCACTTTGGTATATACAGAGAAATGACGACATATTCTATAACAAAAACAATGTCCGCAATTAATATTAGATTTGAAGATATAACCCTTCCAAATTTTAATGAAAACCCAGCGACTTCCGGGTAGTAACGTTGCATGACATCCGCAGAATGACAGTCTTACCGACTGCAGATAAAACGCTTCGAGCTCCACGGCTTCCTGCATTGGATTCGGTAACACCAGCACAACACAAGATAGACAACACACGTATCGCATATTTAAATATTTGTCATTATTTAATATTGATCTAAATACCATTTGCGCAGCCACTTATTTTATGAGTCTCCGGCAAAAGAGACACACATTGTGCTCCTTCATTTATATGAGAATACAGCTTGTATATACTTGTACTATAAGCAAAAAATATTAAAACACAGGGCCGATATAAATATATATATATATATTCCAATATAAATAGCAAATGAGTTATATGCGTTCGTACGAATTTGAAACTTTTGTGAAAAAGTTACAAAAATCTATCGCGTCATGTATTATTTTTTGCAGAAATATAAGGTCTGTCATATTTCTGCTGTTTACAAAAGAGGTTTTGATAATATTTAAGTCTGTGGTTATAACTTTTGATGGTTTTAGCGTGGAAGAGAGATGGTGAAGAAAGAGTTTTTGAAATTTTTATAATCTATTGCTGTGTACATCGTGTTACATTCGCATTACACATATCAGATTTAATTATAATAAAAAAGAAAAACTTATGTACAAACAGACACCTTCTTTGTCTGTAATCTATATACTCGTATTTCTATAAGTATACTATATAGAATTAGGCAATAAAAACTAGTTTTATGTATTTTATAACCAATTCAAACCGGCTAATTCCGCTTTCGCTCGTTAAATAAAGCTAAGTTTCACAAATTAACGTATTAAATTCCGAAACATAGTTACGATACGAAATTAACTGATACCATTACCATATTGATGCAGTAATTACGAATAAACCTGATTATAAAATGGAGACGCGTTTCGGTGTGTTGATTATTTAATTATTTTTATGATATTAGATGCGACTTTACTTGCTTTCAACGAATTGTTTAAAATATAATTTAAAATGTCGGTGACGTAATTTCTACGCGTTCGATTAATTACGGCAAACGTTTTTATTCCGAAATATGATCAAGCATTTCTCAATAGATAACGTTATATTCAATCTGATCACATATAAATATTATTTTTAATAATAATAAACATACTCGGCCTGCTACAAATATTTATTATTAAAAACTATATTTAAGTAAATATATTTTTTTAAATTTATTTATGGCACCTACATGTGGTTTTTTTTGCGGATTTGTAAGTTACAAATTTATATAATAATAATATGTCTCAAGTACCAAGATTTAGTATCTAGTTGAACTTTTTGAAGTCATTTCTACACTAAACCATAAAACAGTATCATAAATCAGAATAAATACAGTTAGTTCAGTGGATTAAATAAAAGGTGCCAATGACGAATATATTAACATTAAAATGCATAGATTTGTGTGTTTGCGTGTTACAAAAATACTCTCGAATGATAGAAATTTTAAAATTTTTGTTTAGTTTATCTGTTTAATGAATACAAATATAATCTGTGCTAATTCGAATTTATTATAGAATATAATTTTATATGGAATATAGAAATTCGATTTTTAAGTTTTTTATTAAAAAATATACCATTTATTAAACCTAGCATAACAGCTATTATGTAAATAACGTGTTTATATAAATTACTGTGTTTTATATAATATTGTACAAGAAACTTTAATTCTAAACAAGTACAATAGCGGAATTATCGACAAATATCTATTGTGTTCTTAGATACCTATAGACTTAAATGATAAAAAGAATTCTCTCGGTCCTTGTCTAATCAACAATACAGCCCCAATCGAACCGATATTAAATTTAAAACCCTTTTAAATACAATTGTACGATATTTATTGCGTTTTTTTGCAATCGATTCGCATTGCCGTGTAATGCTCCACATACTAACACAATGGTAGGAAAAAAACGAATGAAAAAATATACAAGATTGTGCTAAGGGTACGTGGGTAACTTGAGGTCATGATCACACCCCTGTACTTCCTGTTTTCAAATCACAGGGCTGTCAGTTTATTTTTCAAAATCATCCAACGTCTAATAAATTATATATTCTAATTATATTTTTTAATTATTTGTAAATTGTATATTAAATAGGAAGGTAAAACTATAGCCAATCACAAATAGTACCTAAAAGTACCTGCCTACCTATTGTCTAAATTTGAATGAAAAAAATGTACAAAAAAAATAAATCGATGAATAAAAAAAAACAATTCAAAAATTTACTTATATTTATTAGTATGTACAAATAATAAAATAAGACATTAGAAGTGAAATAAAAAATAATAATAATTTGCCAATCGTAAGTAGCAACCCTAACCATACGAAATCCTAAGATCAGCGTGACAGGTCACGGAGACGCGTCACGTTCCGTGAGAACTTCCATTGGGCAGCTGATAGCGTTGACAGAACTATCAACGACAAATACTATCGAAATCTATACATAACTGTTGACAGCACTGTCTTTATATATTTCTCTGATTCTAGACAACCCTTGGAGTTGGCACTTCAAATAATCTCAGCGAAAGAAAACTCTGTCATACAGACTTCATCCAATTTTTTGTCATAAGCGAACATAATCTATATTTTAAGCGTAAAATTGATGAGTTTGTTTGTTTCATGTTGTTTAGTATGTTCAGAAGATATAATGCGACTAAATATAATTTATATTTTTTGAAATACCTATACACGCATACTAATATACAAATATATTAAGTGGTAGAGTTTTGTGCAAGCATGTCTAGGTAGGTATCACCAATTCATCACATATTCTTCCACCACCGTAAGTTATATTAAGCATAAGCATAATATGTACGGAACATCGCCAATGAGCCACCAATCTTGAAAACTAAGACATTATGTCCCTTATGCCTGTTACACTGGCTTACCCTTTCGAACCGGAACACAACAATACTGTGGTATTTACCCAGACGGGCTTGAACAAAGCCCAACAGGTCACCCCGTTATGCTATAGTTATTTTTAAGTAACGACTTAATAATATTTATTCATTACTATACTGTACGCAAGTATGTATTAGTAAATACGAGTAAAATACTAACTAATAAGTTTCCTAATAAAATAATCATTAATCTTCAATTAATTATCTATTGAAATCATCTAACAATATAAATGTAAATGTACTTCCCTTGCTCTTTTAGTGACATGGATACAATTCTAATTAACAAAGCTACTCAGGCTCTTGCTACTGTAGACATCATTGATCGTCTCCAAGAATCTGATGAATGAGTGCACACGTCTGGACTTATCACTATTGTGTCAAAAAGTAGTAATTTGTACATTTGATCTTCACTTCCGTTCATACGAATACAAAATCTTCTAAAATGACGTTTCCCGTAAAGTTGGATGCAACCTTAAGCCTTTACACGAACACCGGCTATACTTACATACATTCGAAAATTTGTCTTATGTATACATGATAAGGTTCATTTTTAATTGATGAATGTTTCATAAAAGTAGGATTTCATTTTCATAGCCAGTGTTGTTGCGTATTGTGGTATCAGTAATCTCTTCTTAATAGAGTACCGCCAGAATTCATAGTATTGATGATAATAGTGTTTGTCGGTCAAAATAGTATACATAGTATTATTATACAGCGTGTTACAAAGTTACATTGCCGTATATAGATATAAAAAAAATGTAGTTTATTATTTTTATTTTAATCATGCGATAATTTTAATTTGTGCTCACGTGTGCGAAATATTTATTTTTACTTTTTTAGTTACTTAATACAAATTACCAAAAGTAATTTAACTAAAAACGTATTGTTAACGTATTGTAAAGTATGCCATTAAATAGAAGTCGGCGTGTGATATATCTGTGAGAATTTTGGAGTGAATGATATCGATAATCCTCTCGAATGTGTAATACATCGACTATATAATCTGTTAACAAAACTAGTTTTCAATTTCGAACACTTTTTTTCCCATAGAACTTTAAACGTTTTCAATGTGACAAAGACTAACCGCACTCAGCCTTGTCTCAGAAAAAGCAAATCTGCATTTCCAATCTGATTGTTATCTTCGTTAATGCGACTTTAAATACGACCAGTTTTTTTATATCCGGTATCGACTGACCATTTAATGTTAGCCATTCAATTTTCAGATTTAAAGTTTTCAAATAAGGTTGTTTTTCCATTGATTTCAAATGGATAGGATTTAAGTTAATGATACAATGTTTATTGTCAAGTCAAAACCACTTAAACGGAAGAAAGTGTGATCCTATCCGATGATACCTTTCATTTTTTTTAATGAAGTACTCTCGATATAAATAAGTGGTATTCTATACATGATCGTTATCTATTGAATATTTACAGCTGGAGTTGCCATGTGCGTGGAATTATAACTGTAAATTGCCATTGATAATAAAATTGCGTGAATGGAGCCAAAAGGGTTTTAATTATTCGCGTGTTAACGAAATGGCCGGATTTTACGTGATTATTGCTATTTCAAAAGGAAAGCAGATGGACTGCGATTTCTTTGCCATGTGAAAATTTAACGGCACCTATGTTCCTACTTGGAATTATTATATATTCTATAGTAATTTCTTAACTCGAATTAAATATCAAAATAGTTCAGTTATTATTGATGGCAAATTGCTGTTAGTATAAAAATATACGAAAATTGTTTTTATAATATTTTCTTATGTAATCAACCTTGGTTGGTACCAAATTATCTTACGTAATAATTTGCGTTATTGTATTCAAATTAACTCATTGACTTATCATATGGTGAATATATATGTTTACCTTTGTATACAAAAACGTAATAAGTAAAGTACTTACGTACCTTTGTAATAAAAAATACCATGAAATAGTACTTAATGTGATCAAATTTTATAATTTTATTGTTGAAAATTATTGACACTAAAATTTTATTAGTTTATAGTATATACTTTTGTAATTTAATTTAAAGTTATAATATGTTTAATAAGGAAATATGTACAAACACACCTATTTATCAATTTGATAGTAATTTCGGTGTATAAAATTTAAGTAAATTATGTATTAAATGATTTATGAACAATACCGAAATATTTAGAGAATTAGGGGTTATATATTTTACGAAGACATGAAGGCAATCGCATTCCGTGGTCAGAATGTTAATCGATATTGGGGAGCAGGACTTGGAGGTCGGTATGGCGACCACGAGTCAGTCCAAGCTAATGATTGTGACCTTTTTTGTAAGTAGGCATGTAAACCTGACTGAAATCTAACTTACCTACCATCAATCAGAGCATTATCCATGTGCCCAGTGTGAGGCTTTTTATTAATTAATATAATACAAGGTAGGTATATGATGTATACACTTATATATATATCTCATATAAGTGAGATACTGGTATATAATCTGAGTACCTTATATTAATTTGGCAACATTCATATAGTGAGAGGCTTAAACATTTTGACAGAATAAGTCTTAAATCCCGGAGGACACATTTATTTCTTACTTTTTTATACAATATTTTAAATAATAATATTGATAGCCCCGAGTTTTTGGCCACATTAACATTTAATTTATCTCGTAACATGACAAGACGAATAGGTAATCTTTAACTCACAGGAACATTCAGGACGCAATTAGGGAAAAAATCACTTATGGGGTATAAAGTTTTATCAGATTTAATAACAATATAATAATATCCTGGGACATTTTTCACACACGGCCATTTGATCCCAAATTAAGCTTGTACAAAGCTTGTGCTATGGAAACCAGACAACTGATATACTACATATACTACTTTTTTTCTTTTGTAAATACATACTTAAATAGATTTATACAATGACATTTCCAAACTAATAGCTGATTTTGATATTTTCCATAATAGCCTGTTTCAGTTCAAATGCAACATTTTGTTTTACCTAAACAGTTGCCCTCGTTGAACCATCTATCAATCGATCCAATTTGACTTATTATTCACTACTTATATAGTATTATGACTTTTTTTTTGTTCTCTAAAATTGTTTTTTGTTTTTCCTTTGTTCTCTAAAATTATATGTAAGTTTATATAAATATTCAATCGTAAATTTATTAATAGTTTCACAATATTTTAATTAATTTGAATGATGTTAATCTATTTGTATTTTTATGGACTTGACAATTTTAACGATTAAACTTATTTAATGACTATTTATAATGAATGATGTGATAACCTATAATTAGAACATTTGACATAAAACCTTTTCAACCTATATTTAACTGTCTATCTAATGTATCTACTGTTGGTTGTCAAAAATAAATAAAATAAAATAATTAAAAATAAAATAAAACAAAAATAAAAATAAAATAAAATACCACTCAACACGAGGGTTCCTAAACTACCCGCTCGATTGACTTGAAATTTGTTACAGTTACTCCTTCTCCGACGTAGACTCTTAATAAGAACGGATTTTAAGCAAAACCTATCATAATACTTTTTTCTTGTTATCTATTGTTTAATATGTGTCATATTATAGGTGTTTTAAATAAACATTTTACTTAACCGTGCTGTATAAAACGTAAAGTAACAACCTGAAGATGTTTCACAGCAGACGGAGAGCGCCCCTCTTAAAGAGAAGGCTTATGAGAAAACCACCAAGCTTCTCCAGCTGTTGGATATACATGAAGCAGAATTTCATCTAACACTTGCGGGCTTATTAACGTTGTTAAAAATAAATCAGCACGAGATGAAATATAAACACAAAATTGAAAATATGATGATAATTCAGCACAGCTTGTCAGGGATTGAACCAGCAATCATCGCTTAAGATTCAAGTGTCCTAACCACTGGCCTATCTCGGCATTGTTTGTTTTCTATGTGAGATTTATAATTAAACATACATAGGTATTCATTGACATATGCAATACAATCTCAGTTTTCTGGTTTCACACAGAACCCACTTAGTTCCACCGGATTTAACACGCAGAATAGCTACCGACTTAACGGCTGATACCTTGATATTATCATTGCACCTAAACAAATAAATACTAATAAAAAATTGCCGTATTAATTTGAATTCTATTGCCACGTAATATAATTCAAATTTCAATAGAGATTAAGTACAAAAGTAATAAGGTTTCATTATTTCCACCTTCGCAATATGATTGGTGTTTGGTTCAATTTGAAAAACGAATACGGAAAGTAAATGATGGGTTTAGATTTATTTTCTATAACTCTATAGATTTTACTTACACAATAATATAAAACCTTTTTGATTGGTTATAATTTTTTATCCTTCTACTTTCTAGCTGTTGGTAGGCCACAGATCTATCTTGCTAGATACCTTATATTAATTGTTCTTCTGCCAAATCCTTTTGATTGCTTTATTGTAAACAGGCACAAAATACATACATGGTTAGTGTCACATTGATATGGAAAGGCATAATTAATAATTCATTCATATGTCTATGGTCCAGCTAACTTCGCGTTCGGAATTTGAAAAAAAAAACGTTCGATATTGAATTATTGAACTTCGAACACTGTTCTACTGAGATACATACTTGATTGTAATTTCATTATGACCGTTAAAATATTTGGCTTGAGCTACCAAAGCATTTAAATATTAAATAGCTATAAGTTGTCATAATTTAAAAGTACATGCGACAAATATGCAATAATTCATATTAAACAACTTCTCACTTGTACCAGGCCCCTATTTTTGCGAGCATCATCCGAGGCCCCTCAATCGGACACGTTAAATGATCAACCGAGATTAAGCGACGGATCTTACGCTCTATCGACAATCAAAAGGTATTTAATTTAAAGGGGGCCCACAATACGGATATGAATAAAATTGGAGTGACGCAAAAACTCACTGCGTTGTCTATTGACGTTGTTATTTACTAATTGAATTAGCGATTCGCTCATCTGTGGTAACCAGTAGTGGTGTCTTTGGTATAAGATGATGTGATCTCGTAGTTTTGTTAACTAAAATACATACACGTAAGTAAAATAATATCCAAATAAAAACCTTTTTTTTAATATGTTTGTCTTCTATTGCTAAACAAATCATCCGATTGAGATGAATGTTTGATGAGCTTTTTCTTTGAACAGATTCCTAGTCCACGACAAAGATTCCTTGCTAAAAACAAAACCAATATTTTTCTTTGTAGGTATGTTTCTCGTTAGTCTACCCGTGCGAATCCGAGTAACTAAATAAATAAATAGAATCAATATTACAAGACAATACATTTTGAATATAGAATATTATAACAACAGCTTCGATTTTCAAAAAAAATAAATAACTGAATTAATGATGACAATACCAACAAACATTACAAACAAAGATCAGATAAAGAGCACTCGTCACAGATTATGCATCAATCGCACGCCCACTCCACGACATGGCCACTTGGCATCGATAATCGACAAGCGCGACACTAGTGTGAGAAAAGTAAATAGTAGTGTCTGATTCGCGCGTAATCTTGTTTTGACTATAATATTAAGCGTCGGTTTATCAATCCACATGGGTCAGTATAAATACATATTACAGTAACAGTAACAGCCTGTTAATGTCCCACTGCTGGGCTAAGGCCTCCTCTCCCTTTTTGAGGAGAAGGTTTTAGAGCTTATTCCACCACGCTGCTCCAATGCGGGTTGGTAGAATACACATGTGACATAATTTCAATGAAATTAGACACATGCAGGTTTCCTAACGATGTTTTCCTTCACCGTCAAGCACGAGATGAATTTTAATCACAAATTAAGCACATGAAAATTCAGTGGTGCTTACCCGGGTTTGAACCCACGATCATCGGTTAAGATTCACGCGTTCTAACCACTAGGCCATCTCGGCTTATAAATACATATATTATATATAAATATAAATATAAACTTGACGCATATCACTTAAGGTGTCCACGTTCAATTTTACTTATCAAGTGGCAGGATCACGTCCCTAACTCAGAAGTCCTGTGTCGCTCTGGAACTTACGGCATGGAAGCTCTTCTGATGCAACGTCAATCGGAAATCACGTAAAGTCGTTGGTCCTGTGTCTGAACTTTTTCCGGTCGTATCGGAGTTGCTGTTCCATCGGATTATGAAAGAGGGAATAGAGAGTGCACCTGTGTTTGCGCACACACTTGTGCACTATAATGTTTTCCGCATTAGATCTTTCATCCTTTGAGATTGATTGCCGTGGCCAAAATCGGTCTGGAGGACATCATCATTTAGGTATTTGAGTTTTATTTTAAATATATATGTACAATAAATATATATAAAACATATGAACTTATTAAAATTTTAATTTAAATAATTGAAAGAAAAACATAATTTTAATATGATATTTGTATTAAAATATGTGGGTGAAGAAATCAGGTCGTATTATCGTTATATATAGGTAAGTGGTAAGTAGAATATGACTCAATATTTTATCGAAAAGGGTGAATATTTAAACTTCAAAAATATTTAAGGATAATTTTTATTCATTTAAATTAAACGAGTATAATATCGATTTTATAACAAGAATCAAAAATAGAACACAAAACGATCAATTTCACATCACTTGTAACTTCTTATGCAAGAAAGAACCAACAAAAAAAGAACTTTTTTTTTTATTTGCATTTAAAAGGCGATCTGTAACGGATTTGCAGTACATAATGGTACACAATGCACGACAGATTTCTAAATCGATTCGTATTGATTATCATAAATTTCCGATCTATTCATATTTTTTTTATTCGAATATGTTCGCAAGTATATGCTAATATTTTTTTTAATAATCGTTTTGTTACTCTTCATGTTACAATACAATTTTATGAAATTATCTGGTTTATTTAAAAAATTATAAACATAATAAATTATTTGAAATATTATGTATTTAATTCGAAATCTGGATTAATAAATTACACAAACAATAAAAGCCTGTAAATATCCCACTGCTGGGCTAAGGCCTCCTCTTCCTTTTTGAGGAGAAGGCTTGGAGCTTATTCCACCACGCTGCTCCAGTGCGGGTTGGTGGAATACACATTTGGCAGAATTTCGATGAAATTAGACACATGCAGGTTTCCTCACGATGTTTTCCTTCACCGAAAAGCACGAGAAGAATTATAAACAGAAATTAAGCACATGTAAATTCAGAGGTGCTTGCCCGGGTTTGAACCCACGTTCATCGGTTAAAATTCACGCGTTCTTACCACTGGGCCATCTCGACTTACACTTAAGACAATAAATATCACAGATCAAAGAGATCAAGAATCAAATTACAATAGCAGAAAACATAAAGTAATAATAAATCTAATAACAACACGAACCATATGGGTACCTATTGTAGTAAAATGGTATACACAGTAATCTGGTCTAATGTCTCTACTCTTGATAAGAATGCTTAAATCATATAGTAAATAAGTCTATTTAGTAAGGTAGTTCATAAAATTGGTAGAAAAACATGCAAGTGAAATTATCTTTGCAAATTTATAAATTTTTTATGGCATATCTCTCAGTCTTCTTCAGACTTCAGATTATATAAATGTAATGTGTAAGTATGAAAATATTATTGCCACACCTATGTCATTGAAGTGTAACTATATATACTGGATTTCTTCATTCCGAAACTACATCTACATTTCGAAACGGTGATGGCTTTTCTGTTAATAGTCTTGTAACATAACTTTAAATAGCTTGTAAGAGTTTACTCGAGCCTGTCACTTGTAAGATATTTTCATCAAAGTTGAATACAAGGTGAATTAAGTATTAACACGAAATAATTGATTATTTTTGTGTCAGTCTATTAATTTAAAACAATAGATAGGTAATTAAGCTATGTATTTCATAACAATCAATAAAACTTATGTGTGACTTGATTCTATTTATACCGAACAAAGCACTTAACCCTTGAACATAATATAATATCATACTATCATAAACGTAAAGTATACGAAGTAAGTCATTTTAATGTTGTTAATTTATTTATTCCTTTCATACGATCAATGAGCAAATTCGTAACGGTCTGTTAAATTCAGTGTTAATCCAACAATCGAATTTAAATCACACTGACATAGCAATAAAAATCTCAAACCTACCTGAATTACACATGTCACGAAATCTACATTCGTATGGAACACAAAAATGCCTCGTTCCATATGCAAAAATCATTTAGTAACGTTTAAATTTCTTTTATACCGGCACATGTACCGTGTGTGAATAATCAATGAATAGATATTTTTTTATTGACGATAAAAATTGTATGGTAGCAGTTAATTTGCGTATGGTGCATTGTAGACCGCACATTGTGACGGTTTGTCGAAAACACCTCCGGTCGTGGGGCGCGACCCAGTGCCCTCATGTCGCGAACATTTCACGTTACAATTCAATTATCGACCCCGATTGTGTAATATTCATAATTTAAACGGCCTTGCATATTTCGATTTCGATTTTCTATAACATCAAATTTCAATTTGAAACGAATGACGTTTTCGGTGTTCTGAATTTGTAATGGTATTTCGTATCGATATCTCATTTGCATTACGCTTTGAAAATTTATTGGATCATATTTTGGATGATGGACATATGTTAATATTTCTCGAGTTAGTTTATTGTGTCTTCAACGGTTGGTAGTCAAGTTGTCTCCGCTCCCTATTCTATGTATGGGTGGATCGATTCTTAGATGTTATTCTTTAATCTAGCTTCCGATGTGACGTCTATTGATGCGAGAATTTTTCAATATTTCTTTGTGAGAAACTACTTGACCTCTTATGTAATAACGAACATTTCGATATTCAATGTAGGGATTTTTTTCTCGGCGCTGTGGGAAAATGGTTCGAGTATTCAAATTGAAATCTTAAAATTCGTTAAATTTCGCATACATTTTTTAAATAACTACATTTCTTATTTTGAAAAATAAATTAATTATATATTTAAATAAATAGTGTCTTTTACCCAACCAACATAAGAAAGAAACTTATTTTGTTTACGTACCAACTGTAATCTAAATAACTTATGAACCTTAAATAAGTTACAATATGGATCAACAAAAACATATTTTAAAAACAAATCATAATTTAAATATATTTTATTTAAGTAGGTTGTATTCTTTAAAAATCGGTCTTTCTAAGTAATTATACTACTACATGGTACATAGTATTTGAATGAAAAACGTAATAGCTTAAGAAGAAAAGCTCAGAAGCAACTCATTTATCAATAACATACAACATATATAATAATCGTATAATACAATTAATTATATGTATGTTATATCTTATATGAAAATCAATAAAATATTAAATGTAAGCTTATTTATCATGGTAAATAAATCTTGTAAATAATAATACCTTTTTTAATAAGTAATTGTAATGCAATATATCTATAATATACCCAATTGGTAATACATATATGACGAGCCGGTTGGCGTGGTTGGTGGACGCTTGCCTTTCAAGCCGAAGGTTGTGGGTTCGATTCCCACCCAGGACAGATTTTTGTGTGCATGAACATGTCTATTTGTCCTGAGTCTGGGTATAATTATCTAAATAAATATGTATTTACAAAAGAAAAATAGTATATGTAGTATATCAGTTGTCTGGTTTCCATATTACAAGCTCTGTACAAGCTTAATTTGGGATCAGATGGCCGTGTGTGAAAAATATCTCAAGATATTATTATTATTATTACATATCGTATCGTAACGTCGGGAACAACATTCCACTTGTGTTATGTTTTTAAATTTCTAACCAAGTTCGTTGAAAAAAATGCATTCCTTGATCACAAAGGACTGTCATTACATATATATGATATGTGAAGTTAGTATTTAAAACATCCATATGCTTTTACCAAGCAGTTTAAAACTAAGTAAGTACGTAACTAACTATATAATCTAATGTAATGTAATGAAATCATCAAAACAAGAGAGGTATATATGTATGTATGTCTTAATTAAAAAAAATAAAGCCTATGTACATGTATATAAAAAAAATTAGTGTTTGTGTAATAAGAGAACAGTACAGTACAGCATAACAGAACAGTACCTATATTAGAACAAAAGACTATTGTTCAAAAGTACCTATTTATTTATATTTAATAAAAATGCAATTAGTGTATTTTAAACATTTTGAAAGCTTATATTATTATATATTATTTTTAAGGTGTTACACTATTAATGTTTTTTTTTTTCTTTTTATTCTAAGAACTGAGATGGATTATTGTCAAGAAAATATAAATCTTAATCGAAGATTGCGGGTTCAAACCCAGACAAGCATCACATCACATCATGTCAGTGTGCTTAAATACTAATTATATCTTTTGCTAGGCAATGAAGGAAAACATTAAAAATCAGAAAATCTATTGGGAAAGGTACATGTTTAGGATGAGATTAAGTCGTATGTGTAGCCACCAACCCGCACTGGAGCTGTGTGGTGGAATCAACTCCAAACCTTCTCCTTAAGAAAAGGAGACCTTAGTAGTGGGATGTTACTGGCTGCTACTTACCTATGTCCAATTTTAATTGGCACCATTAGGTACACATAATATGTTTTGCTATTATTTACATTTTACTTTGTCAATTTTATTATACTTTAATGTATTTTATAACTTTAATTATATTAGTAAGTACGTAAGTTAACTTTTTTGATCTAATTACTTTTGTTGTTTTATTCTATTTCAAGTAATTTTTCCCATATTTAATAAGATAAAAAAAAACACTGAAAATATCTTTTTAGTATACCTAGTATGTTATAATAAATAACAAACATGTGTGTATAACATTTCATTAAATGTAAAATATAATTGTAAGAGTCATGCATTTATTTATGCATAACAAAACGAGAAGCATACAAAAACAAAGCGAAGGAAGACCACACCGCGCATTGCGCGCAACCAATTTGCATTGTGACTCGGCTGGTAAACGCTTAAATTCTTATTTTGAATTTCGAACAGTTGGTCTTCTTCTGCATAATAACATCCGTAAGGCAATGGCAGTTGCTTGGCCAATAGCAGCACTCAGGCCGCATTCGTGGGCGTATTGACGGCCTCCGATTGGTCGGCTCGCGCTGGTTTATCACTCGATTTGTTAGGAGCACCGTCACCGCAGTCGCGCCGCACGATTGTCGATTGTCGCCATTGTGCCGAGCGGCGTACGTACGACGGCCGTATATTCGCGATACGCGTTCTTATCGATAAGGTTAATAATTGAGCTATTCGATTGATAAAATTATGAATAAAGTAATGATAAAGTTGAGTTCGTTTTGAATTTTGAACAGTGTTGTTATCGTGTGCAGTGCAGGCGAACTGTTCAGTTAAATAGTTGTTTAAAGGCTACATCGTGGATCTAGAATTACACCAACGTGCCAGCGGCCACTTGATGAGGTAAAGTACTTGAATATATGTAAGAATCATTGAGTTGCCTCTTAGATACACCTGATTGTGTACCTTAGAATTGATTCGGTTAGTGTCAATGACCTTAAAATTAATTAAATCTCTTTTTTAATTTGTTTTTGTGACATATTAAAAATATAGTCAGTTTTAAGAGAAATAATACTAATTTGACGAAGTATTTCCTAAATACCTGGTAAATACAATAAATGAATATAAATAATATAATAAATGTAAAGGAAAGATAGCTTAGCTTCTTTTAATAATAGAATGAATATTGTGTTTTGATTAATATTAAATAAAACGGCTTACATTTGTGTAAAATAATAATACAGTTTTGTATAAGAAAACAAAAGAAAATAACGACAATATTCGATACGTTCAACACATAAACCTGCGTGTATTTATATATTATATAACTATTTAAAAATAAAATAAGAATATTGTATATTTAGTTATAAATGTCAATTACTTTTAAAATATGTTTGAAATGTGTTTCTGATAATAATACGTTTTAATATGTGACTTTATTTAACGTAATATGTCGTTAAATGTGTTTTACTAATATTTTTAACGGATTGTTTTGTTTGACGATCTTTATTCTTAAATCAGGTCAAATCCTAACAATATCCATGATCCGTATTGGTTTATATTTGAGAAAGTTTGAAGGACATTTTAGAAGGGCAAATGAGTTGTAGTGCTTACTTATTATTCATAAATGTTAAGGTATTTTTCTTATTTGTATCTTATTAGAGTTTGATAGTTATCAAATGGAGTTCTATGGTAATAATAAAAATTAGTTACCTTATATGCTTAAAAAAACCTATAGCAATATTTAAAATGGTCAGGTTTATGAATGCTTGTATGTGTCATTTCACATTATAGAAGTGATTTTTTTAATATAGAATAGGAAGGCGGACGAGCTTATGGGCCATCTGATGGTAAGTGGTCACCAACGCCAACAGACATTGGCATTGTAAGAAATGTTAACCATCGCTTACATCACCAATGCGCCACCAACCTTGGGAACTATATGTTATGTCCCTTGTGCCTGTAATTACACTGGCTCACTCACCCTTCAAACCGGAACACAACAGTACCAAGTACTGCTGTTTTGCGGTAGAATACGAGCTTGCACCAGCTCTACCACCAGATTATTATTCACCAGGTTATTTGTTGTAGATTTTTTTCCAAAAGGACAAAGACTATGCACCTACTTACTGTATTAATGTTATAACTTGCCTATTCTAATTACAGGTATAAAGACAAATAAACAAATTTGACATTGAATTGACACGATATCGTTGGTCGAGATTATTATCTATTTTCATTATGTATTTGCGAAACAATGGCGTCCTGAATATCTGCGAAGTTGTTATCGAAATTTTTGAAGTAAAATAAAATTGGATTTAAGTAATTAAATGGGATAGTGGTGTATTGTAAGCAAAGATGTATTAATTATCTTTGTAGTGAACAATATAGCAGAGCTGTTGGCAAATCGTATGGAATAAGTAAATCTAAGCTTGTTTATCTTCCGTCTTCGATTAGAGTAGGCTGTATTTATTATTTATGTTACAGTATTTATAGTCAGAGATAATTTGCCTTTTCCGACGTTTCCCATGCGATTTACAATCAACTGTTTTTATTTATTACATTTTGATATTTAAGTTGTAGGGACTTTGACCGCGTTTATTATGTCTCAATTTTGATAATGGTTGTTCGAAATTGGAGAAGAAATAAGTATATATAAGATTTGTTCAATTATAAATTTTAATTTCAATGAAATGATTGAAAACCTACCTAGTTTGGGTAACCTAAATTCAATTAGCAAAATTATTAGTCTTTTATATTTGCTTAATTCTATAGGTCCGTTGTATTGTAAGTTTTAATTTTAACGGTGAATAAAAACATCGTGAGGAAACTTGCATGTGCCGGGTAAGAATTTGTCAAATTATTCCACAAATCCGCATTTGAGCGTCGTGGTGAAAGAAGCTCCAAACCTCGTCAAAAGTTTAAATTCCGCTTTACCACTTCACAGACGAAGGGAGTCACACATAAGTAGCAGTTAACAGCAGTTCCACGGAACTCTCGCTATTACGTCGTAAATTTGGACAACTTAATTGAACACAAAGGAGTTGAGACAATTTGCACATAGCTATGAAAATCCTAATACGCAAACGTTAATCACCTAGATCAGTTATCATAAAAAAAACGATTAAATGGTTTTTTTTTTTATAACGAGTCGCAGGTTTTTATCGAGACAGTTTGCCAAAATTATATATCTACTTACCTGTTATTCGATATTTTACATGATTATATTGAAAAAGATTAAAAATTCTAGCTACTTAGTAGTTTAATATCTTTACTGAAATATATTTTATATACCTAACATTATTCCATATGTCATTTCATTCCGTGATATAGTGAACATATACGTATACTTACATTTGTATTATTAGTTTAATTGTAAAATGTCTTAAAATACATGAAACTCATTTCGAGTTCATTGGAAATCGATAAAGAGGTCAAAAATAGAGAAAATATTGTCTGTCTTTTTGTCTTTCGACTACTTCTTATTTACTCATATATACGTCATAGATATATACAACTATATAGAACTATTACAAATACTCAAAGGCAAGCAGTATTCAAGTTGAAAAAAGAATAAATTGTTGCCAATCTAAATAAAAAAAAAAAAACAAAATTAACAAACATTAATCAAAATTCACGTGAATCGAAATCGGCCAGTGTTTTATATAACCAATTAGGTTCTTTAACGTGTAATGAAGGCACAATCGCTGCATATTTATAGCAGGCATCATAAAGGACCTTTATTATTTTTACACTTTTACAATGGTGAGTGGGCTTTGAAACACCGACGGTAACACTTCGATTATTCAAAGTTAAGTTATTGACCCTTAATATAACATAATACTCGTTAATATCCCACTGCTGGGCAAAATATTATAATATATAAATAAATGTAGCACTTGAATGATATTAGAAACATTAGTCCCGTTATAAGATTCTATAAAAGTCCCTTTAAGTGGTTTCACGATAATTCACCGACAAATTTAACATTAATATTTTGTGCGGCTGTATGAGTGGAGGGTGACTTGAGTGTAGTTACAGGCTAAAATGACAATACATCTTTAAATTCTATGGATAACTGCGCATTAACAGTATTGAAAATGTCTTATATTCTTTCTGAGTCACACTATAGACGAAAGTGACCATTTACTATCGGGTTATTTGGTCTGCCACCCTTATATAACAACCTTAGCTTTATTATATTAATTCCAAACGTCATTTAGTTGCGTTCTCAAATATTCTGCTATTTTGTCCTTAATAACATAAATCTTCAAATCTCGTGTTCCTTGGTTCGTATACTAAGTCGGGCCAGTAAAAAGTTAATGAGTTTTGAGTAGTAGTTAGAAGCTTGGCAGAGTTACATTGCCGTGCTCACCGGCGTACGTAAAGTCGTTGTTTCTATGCCTGATCTCGACGGTCCTAGCGGATTGCCGTCCCATTGGTCATTGAGAGTGGAAATAAAAAGATCATTTGCGCATTATTGCTCAGTAATGTTCCTTTGCCGAAGTTCGATCGGGGATTCAGGAACCACTTCGATAACTCCTATTTTAACCTATATTATTTTCACACACGTTTATTGAAAGTTAAATAAGTGGTTGTTAGTAATTTGTGATATTTAATTTTGTTTTTCAGCGGGGTCAAATCGACCCTTGCACAGATAAGCATTGAGAATGTATTTAAATCAGTCTTTCGTAATTTAAAAATATCTGTTGTGACGATTTATTTCATGATTAGTAATTAAATCTGCCATAAGATGTTATTTAAGATATTTTTCCGTAGGTATGTCAATTGTATAATCCATTATTTGTAATGACTGGTATTACAACTTGAACGTTTGAACAAAAGATCTCTTTTGTTTGGATAAAATGTTAAATGTCTTTATCTTTCTTAATTTTATTAAATAACGCACTGTTCTAACAAATTATGTTTTATAAAGTTAAGTATTTTGTTTTGAAGGATAAACAATTATGTCATACCGCTTGAATGTAAAGCCTTTTCGCTCTGGTGTCCATTTCCAAGAGTAGGTAACAAATCCTCAGTATAAACGGAATCGATCAGTCATTACCAATAAGAAAAAAAAACTATTTAATAGAATATCCCGTACACGTCCATTGTCTTATAACTTTAGAGTTAAATACATGAATAACTACAGTTTGTGATTATCGGCATTTTTAAACAGCTCTAGCTCTAGATAGGTAGTTGGATTAAATAAAGACGCTTATACCGCGAATCTGTAAGAGTTTTGAAGCCCGTGAAATTTTGACAACCGACTTTTGGTGATATACTATTTTGATGCGTGTATTCTTGAAATGTTATGATTATAATGGTCAATATCGCATATCACTTTTTGACATTTCTGTGTTTTCTGCGTTGTAGGATTGAGTACATTTGTAATCTTTATTCTAAGCAAAAATATTTTTTAATAAAATTAGCTAAATTCAACATTTCTGATACATAGCAATTAAACCGATACTTTATTATTTAAATTAATCCTTAAATCTCACTAAAGTGTAGTCGTGGCGGATTGATATTAGTGGATATAATCTGTATGTGCATTGTACATGCCGCCGCCTCGCCTCGCCGAAAGTAAACGATAGATCGTGTCTGCGTTTGCGCATCGGATTACCGACCTTACATGATTTAACTTCAAACTCACTAATACGATTCACGTTCATACGATTATAATATGTCATAACAACTTGATTGATTTGAGTTAATCTTGTTTGAATTGTATTAAAATTTCTTATTGTAGCTAATATGAATCTTTCATTTAAACATAGTTCTGTTTCAAGTCTAACAGTCTTACTTTTAAACGTTGCTTGGCGACTGTTTAGTTAAGCACTCTCTCTTTCTTTCATTATTGATTTGCCATTGGTAAGGAGAAGACAAAGCATCATAAAACCGATTAACCAACGTTTTTTATAAGTAAAACTGTATTTGTTTAAATTAACAGCCAGGACCTAAATGTCCAACTGCTGGGTAATAGATTTTCTCTTTAGGTATGTGATTTATTGAACCATGCTGCTGCAATGCGGGTTGATAGATAAACATGTGACTGATTTTCATCCGACACATGCAGGTTTCCTCACGATGTTGATCACGAGATAAGTTATAAACAAAAGCACACGAAAACTAAATCTAATTGTCAAGTGACAATAAATAAAAACTATTGGCAATAATACTTGTGTTTTGTTACTGAAATAAAAAAAAACACTTTAAATATCTTCTGCTGAATTTACATAATTCATTTGATTTGAATTTAATTGAAATTTCTTTATTTAACACGCAGCTTAATTTTGAGAGTCATTATTATGTGCAAGTTAATAACCTATTGGGTTAAAAGCTGAATCTTAATTGAAATCAATGATAGCATATACATAGATATAGCAATATATCTATGTGCTATCATTGATTCGATATTAGCAATAGATATTAGCACTAAGTTTTTAATAGTAAATTCTAATAAGTCTTAGAATTTATCTCGAGACCGACGTTGAAAAAGTCAATTTGAGGTTAAAAACCAGTATGTTTTGTGGTTTTTTTTTTAATACCAACTGTATTTTCTTATACATCTAAAGATATATATGAAGACATTGTTATAAGATTGCCTCTTCTTTCACATCTACCTCGTATATAGTCATGTGTGTCCATCTTTAGTAAACCCTTATATCTATGTAATTACTATTCTAGTATCTTAATTTAACAAACAATAATGTACACATTTAGCGTCATTGCATTATGGATACATTATAATTACGTTCCTATTCAATGGGTACAAGGGGCTTAACTAGGCCGAGCCTGTGTCTTAGACGCTATATGTACTAGCTGCGAAACATTAATGAATGTGTCGTACTTAGAATAACTCCCCATAACAACAGCCTGTGAATGTACCACTGCTGAGCTAAGGCCTCCTCTCCTTTTTTGAGGAGGTTTGGAGCTTATTCCACCATGCTACTACAATGCGGGCTTAATACACATGTAGCATAATTTCAGTGTAATTAGACACGTGCAAGTTTCCTCACGATGTTTTCCTTCACCGTCAAGCACGAGATGAATTTTAAACACAAATTAAGCACATGAAAATTCAGTGGTGCTTGCCCTGTTAAGATTCACGCGTTCTAACCACTGAGCCATCTCGGCTTTTCTCTCCATAATAGTGTTTATTGATTTTGTTTACTTAATGAATTCAATCTTCCTATTGGATGTTTTACTTCAAAGCTACAAGGCTTATTGTTCCGGTGTGATGAGCCAGTTTAATTTTATGCGTAAGTATGGAACACGTTGCTTCCATTGTTAGAGATTCATTGATAATAGCACTCACCGAGGCTACAGTTGTTCTTCAAATTGATAATCGTACATAATAAATAACCGTTTTAAAAATCATAATAATAATAATTCGATTCTGTTAATTTAGCTCATTTTCTACAATATCCAATATTAATCCTTAACAAAAATAATGTGAACTAAACCGTTGATAATAAAATAAACTAAATGCGAACCTATCTTTGTTTCTAAATAACCTAAAATCGAATTATTAACAAGTCGCGGTAAAACAGAATTCATAAAGAAAACGATGATGTCCACACTAACAGATACAAATGAGATAAATAAATATTGATAAAAAATTACGAATGCTTCGTATCCAGAGTTGAGGTATTTCGAAGTTGTTAATTGGTTACATAAAGAGAGCGGTCGACGGCGGCGTCTCCTGTCTCATTAACTACAGTAGCTTGTTTGGTTAAAAGACTTACTTGTAAGCATATATGAGCGGCGTTGATTTCGGACTTTACCTTATTTACCATTGTTTAGATATATATCAGTATCGCAATAATGTGTTTGATTTATGTTTTGTGAAATATCAGTATATAATTCATATCTTAGTTCATCGCTTTAGTTTTTATACTTACACATTTTGGAGACGTCGCCTGTATATAAAATAAGAATTGCAGCTAAACAAATAACAACCTTTTGGTTAGATTAAAGTAAGAGCATGTTAATGTCCCACAGCTGGGTTAAGACCTCTTCTATCGAGAAGAAGGTTTGCTTCTTCCTTTTGTTCCAATACGGGTTGGCGGATACAAATGTGGCAGAATATCAGTAAATTACATATGGTATCTTCACATTTTCCTTCACCGCCGAGCATGATAAACAAATATTAAGCACATGAAAATTCAGTGTTGCCTACCTGAGTGTAAATCGCGATCGTCGGTTAGGATTCACGCGTTCTAATCACTGGGCAATCTTGGCTCATTAAAATTATTAATATTGCCAACTACAATCGCACATGATATTAAAATCAAAACAATAGTTATCATTAAATCATATTATCAGGTGATATTGCTTTAAAATAAAACGGCTTCATCTTTTACAATATAAATATAATCTTGCGTCACTCGATGTGAATGTTTGCCCAGGAATTCACGGACTACTGTGAAATCGTTACGTGCGTTGTCTTGAAGATCAAACTTGGGGAATTTAGACAAGCTTTTGAGTAGTTATCGCATTTCGTTTTTGTAGCAGGGTTCCTTGGACCTTACTATGTTATAATATTAATTCGTTCTTCAGAAACGTTAATATAAGGGATTGTTGTTTTTTAATCCGATGAACTATACGCAACCAAAATAATTAGCTATATTTAAATTTAAAACTTAAGCTGAATGTTTGTGCTACAATACCTACATTTAATATTATGGTACGTCAGTTACAAAATAGAAAAGGATTTTGTTTGTGATCACGGTAAATTCGTAGTACTTACACTACGGAATCTGGCGTAGTTACTTCATCCTCCATTTCATATTCCCAAACATAAGCATGGGACGGAATCGCACAGGAGGCAGGTGACAAATATTGACATATTCCGTGGACAAACAGAACCTTTTTGACCCAAATACATTATTCTCAGAAAAGTAAAACGGGTAGTCGAAGACGAAAAAGGAAATTGTAGAGCAAACGATATACCCAACGTTATGATGTTTTCAATGTACACGGAATCTAATTAGAATTAATTCGATGTTTAAATCAATTTCATCTATTGGATATGTGTCAAGTATTACCATATTATTATTTTTTTAATGTTAAAATTTAATAGATAACACAAAAGAAATATAAGCTTTATTTCTTTTGTGTCAGTAAATAAAGCGTCAGTGATACCATATTTCATTTTATTTTCGGTTAATTGGCGCATACTTTATTTAAAAAAAATCGTAATTCATTTCCATAAACACTTTAAAGTTCAATCCAGAACATAACTACAGGTATAAATTAAATTTTCCTCCTAAAACAATTAGAAAACAAAACGTATCAAATAGTAATACCCGCGGAATGAGTAATTAGTTTGATTCAACCCTTCAAGGGTGACGATATTTATGCATATGTTAAAACACATTTCGGTTGTTATGTAGTGCCTGTACCTTCAAACCCCTTAGGGGATTTATTACACCCACACGGTTTCAACATTAATTTAGTTATAACACGTTTTACTTAACCACTCGATTTGTTTAGTTTTGTTTAATTAATTATGATATTCTCGATGGCTTCAGTAATCTAATTAGCGGTGTGCCAATTTCTCTATTACAATTCTGAGGTTAGATGTTTTGCTGCCTTATAAACGGCTGGTTGTTAAAACAATGATTTGATTTTTTCGAAAGTCCGTTTGAATGCAGGTCATTGTTAAATATTTAATTTTATTGTCTGTATCTCTGCAACTGGTATATTTATCATTGATTAAACTTGCCAAGGGATAATTGATTCTAGCAATCTGAATCATCTAAGACTTTCAAGTGTTGTTATCCGTATTGAACATACTAATTGTAATTTATTTTAAGATGTATTAATTTAATACAAAGAACAAAACGAAGAGCAGGGTTTCTATCACTTCCTATAAAGTAGTATATGCTACCGTTTATAATGAACGTAACCGTGAGAGGAGAGCAGGGGGTGAGGTGTCAGATACCTTATATCCTTATCTGTACTCCTGCCGACGTGTATCAAAATGTCATGATAATCGGTTGAGCAGTTGAAACGTTTCACGTAACAAACCAACAAACTCACTTAAACATTTGTAATATTATTTCGTATGTTTTATTGAAGTACCTCGGTACTTATATAAATATAATTTGTTCTCCTTTGCCCTTTTCACTCAATTAAGTTACACTTTACGTTGCCTACACAAAATCCGAGAAGTCGACTTACTTAAAGGTATTAGAATAAGAGTCCCCAACAGGTAAAATCATTAAAACGTAAATCCGACCAATCAGAAACAAGCATTCCTCCCGTGTCATAAGCAGCCAATTTGTAAAGGGAGCCCTCTTTCTAATGCGTATGATATTAATAATTTCCACTTTTATGATCACAGTAATTGTCGCTGGTATATTAAAAGTTGCGATTGTTACGGCGCACGTGGTGTTCTCCAGTGTGTGGGGGGCTTTTGATAATGCTCTAAAACGTGTGCTAGATCAGTAATGGATTATTAGTTTTTTTAATCGTTTTAAAACGAAATCAATTTTTGGAACTATGTTTTTACCAATCAGATCTACATAGTTTCAATATATTTATAAATATGGTACTTATATTATAAATTTTGCATCGCTTTGTGTTTTTATCATTAGTATTTAATGTAATGAAGATCTATGTTAACGTCGGTATGTTTATAAATATGCTCATAACAGATATGAGTAGCTTAGTACATGAATACTTCAGCTGTAAATTTGCTACAATTATTTTATATTTGCTAGTAACCTCATTAATATATATAACAATATCGTTAATCATATATAATAAACTTCGTTCTCCCAAAAATTATTCCTACAAAAGTGACAAACTTAACATTTAATTACAATTTGAAAGCAAATAGATAATTGTAATAGATATTGTAGTGTATTGAACAAAAAAATTAATAATAGTTTTGTTTGTTTTGTAAATGATATTCTTTTTGTTAATAGTTCTCCGTTCGACGTGTATTAATGTATTTATGTCCGCGATTTTATCCAAACCACTAAACCGATTTGGATGGAGTGTTTGTTTTTAAATGCATATTTTTTTAGGAAAAGTTTTAATGTATAATATGTTATTTATTCAATATAATATATAGGATATAAGCTAGCTATTTATAAGATCACCTATTTAAGAATACTATTCCATAAACATTGCCAATTTCTTATTAATACAAATAATGTTTAATATTTTCACAGTGCCGCTGGTGCAATGTGCGACCGTGCCGGATATGGAGGCACCATGGGACATTTTCCAATGGGCCACATGTCAGCTATGGGAGCTATTGGTACAATGGGAGCGATATCAGCCATGAACGGTCAGACGCATCAGAAGAAGTCCCAAGAAGAACACATAAAACGGCCCATGAATGCCTTTATGGTATGGTCGAGGCTGCAGAGGCGGAAAATAGCACAAGATAATCCAAAAATGCATAATTCTGAGATCTCAAAACGATTAGGTAAGCCTTTTTATGTAATAAATGTTGTATTATAAAAGTAAATTTTGAATACACGATGATTTCTTTTACCGTTTAGCAAGAGTTTTTTTTTTTTTTTTATAAATTATACGAATTTATACGAATAAATAAAGTGTCTGTCTATGATATAAAAATAACTCTTTTAAAAAAGTTAATACAATATGGGTTATTTAGGTGTTAACAAACACTGGTGGTAGGGCTTTGTGCAAGCTCTTCTGGGTAGGTACCACCCACTCATCAGATATTCTACCGCAAAACAGCAATACTTGATATTGTTGTGTTCCGGTTTGAAGGGTGAGTGAGCCAGTGTAATTACAGGCACGAGGGACATAACATCTTAGTTCCCAAGGTTGGTGGCGCATTGGTGATGTAAGCGATGGTTAACATTTCTTACAATGCCAATGTCTATGGGCGTTGGTGACCACTTACCATCAGGTGGCCCATATGCACGTCCGCCTTCCTATTCTACACTAAACTATTTAGTTATATATTTTTTATATTTGCAGAGAATGTTAGACATAAAATCGATCAGAGCACCATCTACCACCATTTTTAGCGTTAAAGAGGTTACTTTAACTGCTTCGATGGCCTTCGCATACGAAGGTCATGAGTTTTATTGGCAATGTACTGTGTTTCTTAACGAGTCGTGATCACTCGTGTTTAAAATAGCAGCACCGGTGTTGATTGCAATACGCAAATGTGCGATTTGCGTATTGTAATCATCCTTGAGATTGACAGCCATGGTGGTAATTCGGTCAGGAAGTTATTACATTAGACTAACACAAATCGATGCGAATATTGGTACCCAAAGTTTGCAAATTGGCAGCATTTCTCACAGATAAAATTAAGATCTGACCCATCAGCTCGTTTGGCTTATCTCAAAACGGATATATAAATTGTTGGAACTCACCACTTCCTACCAATATTCAATATCAATCGTAGCTATTAATCCTTTCGAATCGAGTTATATTCATAAATTGGTTTAATTTAATTGAATAACATCCTTCATTGTACTCAAGTTTATATAGGCTTCATTTTGATTGCAAATTGATCATTTACATCTCACCTTTGTGCTGAATAGGACTCTTAGAATACCGCCAGTTCAATTCTCCTACACTATATATATGTAAATTAAGAACTTTTACAATATTATATTCGTTTTATTATTATTGGATTTGAACTTGATATAGCAGAAATAAACATAACTCTTCCAAGCACTGAATTGAGATTCGTAGGTTTGAAATTTAATATCTGTCACTTCTACTGAAAAGAATCATTATTACTAAATGAAATATAATTAATAATTAATTACAATTAAATTACATCGACATAAAAATAAAAAAAAACTAATTAATTACAAAAATAACAATACCCCAATGAGTCAAACTAAGGCTTCGTGTCATTCCTGCGAGCAGTTCAATAACTTTTACGATACAGTTGACCTTCATGGTTAAAGCGACAATATTTTTGCGAACTCAATGAATGCTTAAAACGAATAAAGAACGGCTGTAGACGCGCACAGTTGACAAATGTCTTCTAAAGTCGTGATCAAAACACGGAGAGCAAAAAAAAATGCGCTCACCGTAAAAAAAACGAAGGCGCAATCAACCGGCAGAAGCGACACAGCGGGGTACCGGCCACCGAATTAATCAACGACCAAAAGTAAGCAAAATCCCGTCTAACAGAGAATTTAAAAATGTTCAGAAAAGGGGAGACACGGGCGGAAGAGTATGGAAAAATAAAACCTACCGCGGCCGCCATTCTGGCGGTGACGGCGAGAGGAAACGCCATTTTCTATTTTTCCCTCCTTTTTTAACACTACCTACTCTTATGTAGCATGATTTCGCAGGTTTACATGTACCTATGTGTATATTTTTAATACATTTTTACATGATTAAAAATTCAATTTATACTGATTTTTATTAAAATCGTATTTATTTAATAAATCTCTATTTTTTGTCTTTTATTTAAAAACTAGTTGTTTTACATAACTACACAGTACATAATCGTGTAAAGACGTTTTAATTTAAGTTCTACATAAAGAACACAGTGATCTATATATAACATTTTTTTAAATCTAATTCGTTTGTTTCACGATACATACGAGTACTTAATGTTTTCATAGTTTCCTTTGAATAATCTATGTTGGTACTGTCTTGCGAAAATACCCTGCGTTACGAAACATTGTGCTCTCTCTAACTGTAGTTGGAATGGGAGTATTGTGTTTCTTTAACGAACGGAGCTGGGGCGACAGTGCTTGTATTGTCCTGTTCAAACAGCGCATGTTTTATGCATACAATGTCTTTTGGATACTGAATAGGGACGCTTGTAGGCAGAAATTACTTGTTTCTGCTGAAAGCTGAAGGGACGAGTCGTATTGGAAAAGTTTGTCCGAAAGAGTTTGTATTGTTACCAACGAATAATTTTAATATTTAAATATATGTATGTATATGTAATCAAATAAAGAGACCAATGATAACTTTGTTTGTTGATAAAAAAACAAATCTCAGCCTATAATATTTGGTGATTCTAAATACCCCTATTGGCAGATATTTCATTAGTATAAAATCCGCTAAACAATGTCGTGCCTTTGTTCGCTACCTGTCAATAATCGGGTGCGTATTGCGTACGGCTCATTGTTTATCGGCATTAATAAATCGACGCACAAAACGCGTTTTGTTTACGAAACCAATCGAAATGTCGCCCGACAAATGTCGATGCGCTCAACAAAGGTATCGCCAAACAATGCTGGCGTATCTTTTTACCGAGCACGTTAGACACACGGACAGGTCGTATGTGAAGTACGAATATAATACATAGTTAGTTATTAACATCAAGGGTTAGCTCACAATGTGACTCGGATATTGTTTAATTTGCCTATTATAAAAGTAATATATAAAAGTAAAGTATTTAGTTTTTAGAATCAATAGGGACTAGTCCACAAATTCAAAGTCGCTCAGCGTGCTATGGAGCGAGCTATGCTCGGAGTATCTTTGAAGGATAAGATCAGAAATGAGATTATCCGGAAAAGAACCGGAGTCACCGACATAGCTTGCAAAATTAGCAGGCTGAAGTAACAGTGGGCTGGTCACGTATGTCGTAGGACCGATGGCCGTTGGAGCAGACGAGTCCTAGAGTGGAGACCGCGAATCGGCAAGCGCAGCGTAGGGCGCCCTCCAGCCAGGTGGACCGACGACCTTAAGAAGGTGGCGGGCACCAACAGGATGCGGAAGGCGGAGGACAGGGAGCTTTGGCGCACCTTGGGAGAGGCCTTTGTTCAGCAGTGGACAACGATTGGCTGTTGATTGATTGATTGATTTAGTTTTTTTAGCTTAAGGACGGTATAAATACAACGATATATAAAATGTTTGTTATTCAAGTTAACGTTAGCCTAGTTAGTTCTCTCTTGCTGGATATTTAATCGTTACCTATATAATGAAGTTTTGTTTCGATGTGAGCTCGTTGAAATGGTATTCGTAACTACTTTTTATGTGCGTGGAATATAAATTATATACCCACTTAACTATATATCTACCGTGTAACCCATAAAATATATCAATTTAATTTTAAAATTTGAAAAGGCTTAATTTTTTATAATTAAAAATTGAATACTTATACAGATAAAAATATGATTTGCTTAGGTGCTGCAAAATTTTATTTTACTTACCTTTGATAAACTGTTGACAAGTTTTATTCTAAGTACTAGAAATTAAATTTGTCGGTAGGTACATTTACTTACCTATATAAAGTTTTTATATATAAATAGATTTCATGTATGAAGTGTATTGTAACAAACATTTAGTTCTCAGTACTTGAAAGCCGTGTGTAGTGTTGTTTGTTTTCATTGCTGTCTGTTGCATTTACCTACCCTCAGCGATTGTATTGCCAACTGTTAGGGGCGTTACACGTTCGACTACTAGTTAATATTAATTAAGGCGGGGGCGGTGATTGTAGTTCGTGTAATTGGTTTTCATTTATCGACACTGGCAACCCTTGCACGTGAGACGATTGCGATTAATGCTTGTTTTTGTTATATCTTTTCGTATTTAGAAGTCAAGTTGATACGTACTATGATATTCTAAATAAGAAAACACCATTATAATCGCTTTTATTCTACAAACTACTTATAATACTAGCTAATGATTACGTCACACTCGATACCTTTTTATTATATTTTTAATATTTTATTTCTATTTTCCGCCCACGGCTTTGCACGCGTGAGGGGTAGTGGAAGGTGTTAGGTACTCTATGTCATTTTCTGTACCGTTGATAACGTATATGTAAAATTTCACGATGATCCGTTTTGTATTGGACAAACAAACTATCTTTATTTATAATATTAGTTAGGATGTAAATATTATTGATGGTCTTGGGCGATTCCCGTCAGGGCTGTTATTCTTAACGGAGATTGAACTGAGATATTCTATCGTTCAGAAACGTATGTGCAAACACAGAATCACTTTCTATTCCCTTTACTCTTGGAATGGAACGACAATCTGACCCAACCGAAGAGTTCAGATGTGTGCCTTCTGGGGCACGGGAGTAAGAACGAAGATCTTGTCGGAAATATTTATATATTAACATTCGCCCGACCCGGTTCTTAATTCTAGGCTTTTATGGTCTGTCGGTCATTATGAGCTAGCTACTAGAAGCAATCAATATGTAAATAGGTGTGCTAATTTAATTTTTGCATATAATACGCCCCACTCTTACATATGTAAGAGACTTGTTTGGAATCACGACTTATACTTACGACTGCGATAATGTAACATCTAATATTTTTTTGTTAAAATATTTTTGCGGTTCACATTAAATAATATTATATATAACCGTTTTTTTATATTAGAATTCTATTTTATTTTCATTTTATTTACGAATCGAATGTATGTAATAAGAAATTCTTTGTTCCGGTATGTTTTTTATGTAACATATTATTAAAATATATTTTAAGACAGCGAAAATTTTTCATAAATAGAAATAGAAAACACGAACAAGACTTAATTTTCTCTATCAAAGTTCGTCATAAGTATTAAAACTTTTTCATCGTTATAAAGTAAAAAATAAACCCACACCCGTATAATTCTACATAACACATGTCGATTTCCAATTTACAACGATTTTCCTCGCTCTATGTAGCTTTTTACTTTCGATTTTTTGTTTCAAACGTTCTCAACGTTTTTTTTCGTGACAGATGCAGTAATTAAAACACCGTGGCATCAAACGCCATTGGCTATTATCCGGTGTGGAGCGAAGGCATGTCCAATAGCGAACCAGTTTATAATCGTATAAAGAAACCCGTGAACATCTCTCAAAAGTCTCATTTTTTACGTAAAGAATGTATAGCCGACGCAAATAACTAGTTATTGTGTGAAAGGAATCTATTAAAATACACTATAGCGAGTGTTCTGATAGAATAGGCGTTTTGTTCGGCAAGAACGGGAGCTGTTTTCGGTATAAATGAACTTTTATGTCGGTAACTGATACCGAATCGATTTATAATAGATTTTTTTGTTTTCGGAATGCGTCTAATATTCCTATGTTATATATATACTGATGAATAAATGAAAAAGTTTCTTCAATCCTCATAGTTAATATCCTATATTAACTATAATACTGGTGGTAGGGCTTTGTGAAAGCTCGTCTGGGTAGGTACCACCCACTCATCAGATATTCTGCCGCAAAACAGCAGTACTTGTTATTGTTGTGTTCCGGTTGGAAGGATGAATGAGCCAGTGTAATTACAGGCACAAGGGATATAAAATCATAGTTCCCAAGGTTGGTGGCTATGTAAGATGGTTGACATTTCTTACAATGCCAATGTCTAAGGGCGTTTGGTGACCACTTACCATCAGGTGGCCCTTATGCTCGTCCACCTTCCGTAACAGCCTGTGAATGTACCACTGCTGGGCTAAAGGCCTCCTCTCCTCTTTTTGAGGAGAAGGTTTGGAGCTTATTCCACCACGCTGCTCCAATGCGGGTTGGTGGAATACACATGTGGCAGAATTTCAGTGAAATTAGACACATGCAGGTTTCCTCACGATGTTTTCCTTCACCGTAAAGCACGAAATGAATTATAATCACAAATTAAGCACATGAAAATTCAGTGGTGCTTGCCCGGGTTTGAACCCACGATCATCGGTTAAGATTCACATGTTCTTACCACTGGGCCATCTCGGCTCTTCCTATTCTATATATATATATATATTACTCTAAAAGCTGAACAAAATGTAACGTATTATCTACACTGAATTACAAGAACTACTAAAAACATTCCAAGTGTAGTTAGACTTAATAAAAGTGTATTGTAAATGTTCCGAGCGAGCATTGCATCAAAACACCATGTCCTATGTATCATTCGTACCTTAGATGTATTGGAACTATAGAAGTGGTAAATGACTCGATTACAATTTCTCAAACAAGCGACAGTACTTACTCAGAGAACAGTAAATGACTGTAGTAATAGGTAGGTACTGTCATCGATACCGAGGTTAGTTTTAATATTATTCAACTTAATTACACAAATCGATGTCGACATGATCAAAATACACTCTATTCGTGTTTGTTCTCCTAAACATTTTTCAATAGTCCTATTACAATACTGTCATAAAACTACTACCAGTACGAATTGTATATTATACCTAGAAGAACAGAATGAAGCTCAGTAACTATTATTTTTATCATAAATTTAACATATCTTTTTGCATCAATTTTGTCAATTTGATTTCGTTTACAAAGCGAATTTAAACACCAAAAACATTACCAAAATAATTATGATTTAAAAAGAACGTACCGTTTTTCCGACAAAGCTTGATGCTATTTCGAACATTCGTAGTTCCGTGGCAAGTACAGCTATTACTGTATTCAGTAACATAGGTACTCAAACTAAGGGCGCGTTATCACGCCGACGCAGGCTGTCAGGGGCACGCAACAAAAATACTGTTGTTTCCTTGTTGTTAAAAGGGGCGTTTGTTTGCCCTTGTTTAATTACTACAGCCTTTTGTATTCTCTTACATTGACGTGGTCCGACTGCTAAAGTATATGAATTCTGTTTAAATATTTTTCAGTCATTGTTACGTAGAGGCGATGGTTAAGTGAATAGTGAGCGTGGATTTTAATTGAAGGTTGTTTTTAATTGCGAGATATACCAGACGTCAATCATAGCTGAAGATTTCGGGTTCAAACCCGGGTAAGCAAAGAATTTTCATGTGCTTTAGTCAAGGATAACATTGTGAGGAAACATCCGTGTGTCGTATGTAAATCTATCCCAAGAGGGTATCCACCAACCCGCATTGGAGTAGCGTGATTATATACGATCGAAACCTCCTTAAGAAAATACTAGTCCAGCAATGTGACATTACAGGCTCTTACTAAAATAATCCGTGTAAACATATGCTTAAAATGAATCTCGTCTTTTTTTATATGGAATAGGAAGGCGGACGAGCATATGGGCAACCTGGTAAATGGTCACCAACGCCCATAGACATTGGCATTGTAAGAAATGTTAACCATCGCTTACATCACCAATGCGCCACCAACCTTGGGAATTAAGATGTTATGTCCCTTGTACCTGTAATTGCACTGGCTCACTCACCCTTCAAACCGAAACACAACAATACCAAGACTGCTATTTTGCGGTAGAATGTCTGCTGAGTGGGTGGTACCTACCCAGACGAGCTTGCACAAAGCCCTACCGCCAGTGAAATCGACAAAGAAGTCTCTAAAGTAAATATTTCAGTGTTGAAGGTACCGTCAAGTGTAACATGTTACATGAAATACTAGTAGCGCTTTAAGCTATGTATCTTTAACGAAACCTTTGTGAAATGCACAGGTCATGTCTTCATTTTACTTAAGTACTTTATTGTGTTTTAAAATGAATTCCATTGCGAATTGAATTCACATTTGTGACATTTGTTAGTTACTTTTTTTGTAATAATCATATAGGTACAATGATATTAATATGTATATAAAAATAGTTAAATGATAGTAAGTTGAAGTTACTTTAAAATGAATATAAGATTTAATACTTTTCTTTAAATTGAAAATTGCTCATTGAAGATTGAAGCCTTATAGACTACAAGTTTCTTCCAATGTCCCAACTGACAACGTGAGTGCAAAATTTCGTGATGATCGATTGAATAGTTAAGTCGTGAAAGCGTAACAAACACACTCGTTTCCGTATTTGGAATATTAGTAAGTATAAAACATCACCCACGTGAGGGGGGGGGGGGTTTAGCAGAAACTTTTAACGCGAGTGAAACCGCGCGGAGAGTTTGTATGGTTAAACGTTATACGGTTAAGCGTTAGACATTCCATTTATTTAGTGAGTAGGAAAGTGTAGAAAGCAGACAAGTAGGTATATAATTATGTCTAATCGATGTGTAATGTAGTTAAAACCGCGAGGCACAGCTGGCATACCTATAAAAATGTCAATAAATTACTCAAAAATAAAAAAATTGTGTAGGTATTAAATTTTTAAACGTGAATTTGTTAATAAGTTCTTTTAAAATATAAATACAACTATATTTTTAATGATAAAATAAAAGCCGACAACGCACCTGCTGCTGCAGATGTCCTTTGGCGATGGTAGAATACTTTCTATCAGGAGAGCACTGTCCTTTTGGATTACATAAAAAGCCGCTATTGTATATTGTAAATTAAAACCCAAGTTTATGTATATAATTGTATAATTTATAACAATCTAATTGAAATTACAAATCCATTGACTTCCATTACTAATGCAAACCTCAATTTCAACACAATATCCCCTCGATGAGACACCCGAAAAAAAATATCTATTAACATTTAATAAAATCATGACCTAAATAACATCTTACCATTTCAATTTTCCGGACGAAAGGGTGGGCTCCTTCGTCTTTGTTGGGGCACTCCCCCCACCCCATTGTCGCAAGGCACACAAGCTTTCAGCGTAATGAAGAGCATTTTCGTCCGATTCTGAACACAATGGTCGTTTTAATACAACGCTGAGAGGAAACTCCTTTGTCGCGATGTGTATTGTTATATACGCGAGTGTGTCACATGCGTCGTTGTTTTTTGTCTCGCGTTTTTGTTTTTACGATTGTCGTTGACAATGGTACGTAATGTAAAACGTAACTAACGATGCTCTGCGACTTCTTGATGAGTTTCAATGGTACGGGATGGAAGATGATTTCATTACGTTGACATTTTCAATTGAGACGTACTTAGATTTGTTTTAATAATTTTTAAATTCATTTTCACATTTTGTTACATGGGTTTAAAATGAAAAGCGGTTTGTTCGAATGTTCTTAGTTGCGTTTTGATCTGTAATTTCTGCCTGACAATACCTAATGAGTAAATAGTTAGACAAATCGAACAAAATGGCACAAGGAGATTTGTTTTATATAAAAAAAAAACCTGAAATTCATTTTACATTCTGCTTCTACTGCATACTGCGATCATTATTCAATGTTGCCAGCTTTTGTTTATCGTAGAGGCGGGATGTAGGAAATAATTATTGTAGAGTGGCAACACTCGAGGCACGTGCCGCTCGCGATCAGTGATTGTTAATTAAATTAAAAATAATATTTCTCTTGTAAAGTCCGAATGTTTTTAGATTTAAACACTATAAGTACCTACCTCGTTTGTTAAAAAGGGTCAAGTGAATAATTTTTTCTACATACGTGGGCGTTGGTTGTACTTATATAATAAACATATCAAGAATGTGTGTTACTAAATGTTGACAGCTTTCCATAATAACTTACACATAGAAATAAAATTGTAAAAGTGCTCCGTTGGTCTAGTGATTAGCTTTTAAGTTTTAATGCAAATCCCGAAGTACTGGGTTGAAAGCCGTGTCAGGCCAATTAAAAGTTATTGGTATTTTCTGTCGATAAATTGGAACACGAAGCCGTTGGTCCCGCGTCTGAACATTTTACTGTTTATGTCGGATTAAAAGAGCGAGGAAATACAGAGTGCGCCTATTTTTGCACACACACATGTAAACTATAATAACTCCTGCGCACTTGTCTAATCGTTCAAGAGTACATAATCGCATAGAACCCTTTGCTGCACTTTCGATACCCGAATGATAAAATCAATGATAAACAATATCGGAAATTAATATTGTTTATAATTAACATCTACTGATTTACAGCATAGCATTAAACAAATCACGTTATTACCAATATATAATATTATCGAATACCTTTCTTTGATCTGTTCACTATTACGCTTTTGAATTGATGAACTTTATTGAAACTGGGCGTAATATAGAGTGATATTTACTTCTGAGATAATTATTTCATATCCCCATATAGATAGAATATTCTTTCTTTGGTTAAGAAACATCTTTATATAGCACGCATAGTTGTGGACTCACTCTCTTCAAATCATAATTATATATTATTTCTAGATACAAATTATATACTTTGTTTGTTTAGATTCAAATTACACAGGCATGTTATGTCTAATACTTACACGAAGCTTGTGCATGTACAAAGTATAAATAGTTCACATGATCTTGCTGGAATACGTGAAATTGCAACGTATATTTGTTGCAACGTTATATTGTAAGGCTTTATGTTTTATCGCCTTGCTTTCTGATATAATAATTCCACTTCGAAATTTAATTTACACTTTAAATGGAAAGAAATATACAAAAGTTTAAAGAAGAAAATTTAATATAAATATCTGATTCTGGTACATATGAACGTGATTGAAAGGAAATTACAAAGGACCTCCGCATCTCGGTATCATTGAACAGCGTCTCGTTTGACGGAACGTATAATAAGTCGGCAAGTACACGATTCTTATCATTCCCGCCGACAAAAGCAACAGTACCCTCCCCGAAGTATCAACAATAATGAGGAACCGGGAAAAACTTCTGTAGCGGAATGAAAAGCGCAAATTCGTCATTAGGCGGCGCTTTCCGCCATTGTTCTCGCTATCCCGCTCTCTCTTGTGTTAATTCGGACGTGCGCGAATGGGACGAAACTTGGTCCTGCGACCGGATTGTTCCTTTCTATGTTGGCGACATTGTTTTCGCTTTTATACTCGGCTGAATCAGGATTGTCTTGTCTGTTTGAATGGTCGGTGGCGCCCCTCCACGGTATCGATGCGATGAATACAGCCTTCTATAAATGGGGGGAGACAAAGGGTTGGTCTCTTGAATCGAGTTGGGAGACAGGTCGTTCGTGCTTTCGATTATATTGTATCGATCAAAGGCTTTGTCTCCGCAATGAGGGATGGTTAGAGCAAATTACTTTTCTCTTTTTGTCTCCCTGTCATAATAGTTGCGGACTGAATAGCGCATTCAGTCTGTTTGTCGCCGAAATGTTTGTGATAACATTTTCTAACAAAGCCGGATAGTAGTTCATTGTCATTACTATTCTCGTTTTAATTATATCATAATGATTTTAACAATGTAAAAAACGAGTAACGAGTTGCAGAAACGGTTAGATATACTTTTTAAAAATCTTAATTAACAGAGACATCTAGTAATAATTAAACATTAATTCAATATTATTCATAATTTTAATTTAAAATTTGCAGATGTCCAATTTTACTTTATTACTATGTAGCATCCGTATGCAATTATTTTGTCTGTATATTTCATATAAAGCTTTTTTCTTTAGATTTGATTTTTTTAATCTACAAAAAAAATTTAATATATTAACTTAACTCCCAGGTGCAGAGTGGAAGCTTCTAACAGAAGACGAAAAAAGACCATTCATTGATGAAGCCAAAAGGCTCAGGGCGATGCACATGAAGGAACATCCCGACTACAAGTACCGACCGCGGAGGAAACCCAAAACACTGAGGAAGGAGGGATACCCCTACTCGATTCCTTACCCCAGTGTACCAATGGATGCCTTAAGAGCTGGTAAGTCAATTTATAAACAACTGTACGAAACTAAGCGAATGTACTCAGTACTGTAGTTTTGTTTTCTTTTATATAAATGTTCTTTTGATTTGAGATCTTTGATTGAGAAAACAGCGTAATTATGAGGTTTGAACTATGCACCTAATATTCAAAGATTTTGCTTAAAATATTATCTAAACGATTAGCAATTTCATCTGTAAGATTTGTCAAAAGTTACATTATCTTTAAAAAAATAATTAAAGCGAATGTGCTTTATTAGCGACGATAATAATTTGTCAATATTTTCATCCGCTATCTATGAGGTCATAAAATAAGTATTTAAATTAAAACATCGCTGCATTGACAATGTTATATCAATGGTTTTTTTTTTCAATCCAATTTCTGAATACAATGTTACCATACATAGTGTTTTACGGACCTATCATTAGTTGTCGTAAACCCACTTGGTGATGACGATGACGGCTTAAAATGATTGGTTGAAATAGCAGATAATGTGTTGTATTTATTTACTTCTTCCGTAAAATTAGTAATCGTAAAATTTTCCTACCTAAATTATTTCGATTTGGATTTGATATGATTGTTTAATAAAATTGGATGGACAACAAAATAAGCAGTTATAGCTAAGAGTAAGATGTGGAGTTAAATCGAAGTTCGTGTTTTGTAATTAATCCCTTCGATCTCCGCATTGGAACAGCGTGGTGAAGTAAATTCTTAATTTCTTCACAAATTTAGTAGTACAGTATAGTTACAGCCCGTGAATGTCCCACTACTGTGCTAAGGCCAATGCGGGTTGCTGGAATGCACATGTGGCAGAATTTCAGTGAAATGAGACACATGCAGGTTTCCTCATGATGTTTTCCTTCACCATCAATCACGAAATGAATTATAAAAACAAATTAAGCACATGAAAATTTAGTGGTGCTTGCCCGGGTTTGAACCCACGATCATCAGTTAAAATTCACGTGGGCCATCTCGGCTTCGACTTACAGACCTAATCAAGGACAGAGCTGTATATTAATTGATAAAATAAACACTATCTAACTAAAAACGTCGAGTCTCATCAAAAGAAAACTAGCTAAGATCGCCTGTCGTTGAAGAGATTTAAAGCTTATTCCACTTCAATGCGAGTTGATGGATCAAAAAGTTGCTCTCAAAAACAAAACGAAATAAGCATATGAAAATTTAGTGCTGGCTTCCTCTGAACCCGCAACCTGCGGTTGGAATTCAGGTGTTCTAACAACTAGGCTGTTTTGGCTCAAGTCTTCTAGACAATCATGAAATGATTGTCTTTGATCTCGGTTGAGGTTGATGCATTATCATATTTTATTTTGGGATGACAGAATATTTTGATAAGTTTTATTTTTATTGCTGTACACTATAGACATTATATGTATATACATTGGCGTTATCATAAATAATTAACCATCCCTTACAACGCCAAACTAGGGAACTTATGTAAGATGTTATTGGCTGTTGTGTTTTCTTACACTGGCTCACTCACCCTTCAAACCGGAACACAACGACCAAGTAAACATTCAAAAACATTTTATATTTCTCAATAGTGCTTCAATGTTTTTACATCAAATATAATTAAGATTTTTTTTTCCTTGACATTGACTTTTGTGTGTAATTGTGTAAAAGTTGGTAAAAATGTATAAAGTTTTTATTAGAATTCCTTCTGGAATAATCGATGACATTTTCTCGAGTTACTTCGAAACAAATTTACTTGTAAAGGGACTTTTGTGCTTCGTTTGAAATTGTAAAATGAATTGAATCTTTAAACGAAGCATCGACATATTTACTAAAAAGTTGCTATTGCCCGGCAAGCGTGTATTATTATCAGATACTCCCGCACCACCTAATGTACGATGCCGGAAACCTTACAAAACGCACAAATTTCTTTCACTTCAACCTTATCCAGGTCTCAGGCTATCAAAATCAGATCAAATAATACCCGTTCTTAATAAATGGTCGGTTTAGTCGCGACGAGGTAACATGTCCATTATAAAGTTTTAATGTACTTCATTTGTATTTGTAATTCACCTAGTGTTCGGCGTCGCATGTAATTCTGCTACAAATGTATCTATCAAAACGCTTTTAAGCAAGAGTAGAATATGCTTTGAACTTAAGAGACATTCATGCCCAGCAGTGGGACAATTATGGGTTACTGTTTCAACAAAATGGTGCAGGGAGTCCATATAACCAGCGAAAGTTATAAATTTCTGAAGCTCTTACAATTTACATTATATAATAATTACATACACACAACAAAACTCATACCATTGTTGAATTTATATTTATGTCAATTATTTACTACCGGCTATATACAAGATGTCGAAATGTATATAAACAGCAATAAAAAGAACAAATCGATAAACGATGACACTCGACGTCATTGATTTTATAACAGCGGCGGTACCGTCACTTACCAAACGGTCATGCTTCGTTTGATACTTTCGTTTAAATATTTTAAAATAAAACTACTATCAAGTTCGACGCCCGCTTGTTTATAATAATGTATATGAAATGTAAAATTAGAATAAATACTTGTAATTTGCATTATTTTTAAACTTCGGTATTAAATTAATTCTACATTAAGTATGAAGAGTTTAATTTTTGAAAGCATCCGCGTAATTGAATTATTAAATGGTAAATACAATTATAATTGCGTTAAAATCTGCGACTACGTTTAGTAGCACAAGATACATAGATAACTTCTAGATCTAGTATTTATTCACATAGATAATTTGTATTCGAAGGTGCAATACTATTTATCGTAAATATTTTATTTAATTTACAAAATTACTGAATTAATTTTATTTATTATTGTACTACTGTCGCTTTAAATTGGTTTTATTGTTTTATTTAGCCATTTCATGATTGCAATAACAGAAAACACCAGTGAAAAAGATAAAACATTGACAGAAGTGAAACCTCTTACGTCACAAATGTTTCAATCAAACATATGTTTATATATAAACATATAAAATCATTGCACTAAGATTCGATTTTTAAATTTTACTCCCATCACACTCACTTCAATATGAAAAATATATTTGAATGTAATGTGACGCGAGTATAGGGTTTCAAGTAGTGGTCTCGTCTAAAGAGAGCCCGGTCACTAGCCCCGCGACAAAAACGCCTACGGTCACGATTTTTTTCCGTGACTCCTAAACTAAGGATTGGAGACAAGTTACAAGAAGTCTCATTGTAATGAACATTTATTATTATTGTTATAAAAGCGAGCCATTTTCCCTATTCGATGTATTTACTAATAGACTCGTGGTTCGATTATATCATCGAGATAAGAGAATGATCTCTGTGACAAGTGTATGTGATGCTGTTCATATTTGTCGCTGAAACATATTAATATGTACATTTGTCTTAGATTCATTCATCACAGAATAAAGCTATACTTGAAACATAGTTTAAAACATCGAAATAAAAAATCGATTTTTCGGTAAAATTGCAATGGATATATAAAAAATTGATTTAAAAACGGTTCTTAAAAATAAATTGACCCAACGGTTGCACTAAGAGATTGCCCCCCGTAGCTCGTCACAAAAGATTCAAATATGAGACGCGTTCGAAAATAGAACGCATAGTTTAAACCTCCTTGACTGCTTTTGACAGTTGACAGTTTTCACTGTCAAAGTGGAGGCGACAATAGGAAAAACTAACCCTTACTTCGGGGTGCGTCAAATTTCGCTCTTACGCGGGGTTAGGCTTCTGACACGCGATTATGTTTATTGAAAGATGCCGCTTTTAAGGGATGTTATTGAATTTTAAGGGATGTTTTGTGGTATTGTAGGGTAGGTATAAATAATGCTCTGTGGTAATCGTTCGAGCGTTTAGTGCTGTGTTCAATGTTTAGGAGTATTAAAGTTTTATTTGAGTGTCGCATGACGTGATAGTGGAGCTCGAAATGCATCTACTTGAGTTTTATTATTTTTATAAAGTAGGTTTAATATACTCTGAAACCTTATTTAATTTAAAAACTTTGATCTTATCCATAGAGCACAGATAAAATCAGACAGTTTATTAATAACGATTAACTTAATTAAAATATGATATAATATTTTAACTTTCTGTCTTGTTTTTTACTAATATTTGAATTGATTGATTGTATGATATAGATAGATTAAGCCGAGATGGCCTAGTGGTTAAAACGCGTGAATCTTAACTGATGATCGTGGGTTCAAACCCGGGCAAGCACCACTGAATTTTCATGTGCTTAATTTGTGTTTATAATTCATCTCGAGCTTGACGGTGAAGGAAAACATCGTGAGGAAACCTGCATGTGTCTAATTTCATTGAAAGTATGCCACATGTGTATTCTACCAACCCGCATTGGAGCTCAAAAGGAAGAGGAGGCCTTAGCCCAGCAGAGGGACATTAACAGACTGTTATTATGATATAGATTATAGCTCAAATCCTGGGTCACTATAAATTCGCTTCACCAGTGTATCAAACTCGAAAGTCCAAACTCAACTTGATCGACTTCCCTAAACTCTGTTTCCTTATCCTTCTCCCGTGATATAAAATTATCACACTCAACAATTTAGTTTTATTCCTGCGGTTTAAACGTAGGCGTGGTCGACACGTGTGGACCTACCCTTAACTAAGGGTCGCGACACACGGAACCAAATAGCTTTTAACGTAATTACCACCGCGAATTTATAGCGGGATTAAATGGGGGTGAATTAAACACGGTTTCGAGATTGTGAAATCAGTTTTATGGACTGTGGTGGACCAGTAATTTTGAAATATACATATGTACATGTTGTATTTTCTATTATATACATTTTTATTAGAAAATAACAGTATGTTATTTATTGTCTAACAAAATTCTTATCTACAATTATATTACGCTTTGAACGTCTATAATATTGTGTCTAACTAGTAAGATTTGTTAATATTAAGAAATGATTACGTTTTTAATATTAAATTATTACGATTTATAAGCTGAGATGGCCTAGTGGTTAGAACGCGTGAATCTTAACCGATGATCGTAGGTTCAAACCAGGGCAAGGACCACTGAATTTTCATGTGTCTAATTTGTGTTTATAATTCATCTCGCGCTTGACGGTGAAGGAAAATATCGTGAGGAAACCTGCATGTGTCTAATTTCATTGAAATTCTGCCACATGTGTTACTACTAACCCGCATTGGAGCAGCGTGGTGGAATAAGCTCGAAACCTTCTCCTCAAAAGGAAGAGGAGGCTTTAGTCCAGCAGTGGGACAGTTTTATCAATACACATATCAGTACAATTATCATTATTATTAGGGCCATAAGGAATGAACACATCTTAAATTTTATAGGTATTTTTAATATTTGTTAGTTATTAAAAGAATAAGAATAATAGAGCAAGCAAGTTATTTTCATAATATATTAATAAATACATTTCAATATAAATTATTAAGATTTATCAGAAAAAAAACAATAGTCTGTTAAAAATCTATAAGTTCAAATATAAGAGGTCGTCGAGAGGTCCACTAAAGGACTTAACACGCGACGGTCACGTGCCCGCAAACAGGGTTGCGACACACTCAGCGTCTCCGCCCACTGCCAATCAGGGGTAACTTTCGTGACATTAATTCAGACTAATGATGTTATTTTTGTTAAACGACAAATAACGTTTTTATTACGATTTAATATATGTTAGTTGTTACCGTAACAGTGAAAGTGTCCCACTGCTGGGCTTAAATCCTCCTCTCCCGTTTTTTAAGAAGGTTTGGAACTTACTCCACCACGCCGCTCCAATACGGGTTGGTGGAATACTTACTGTTTAATATAACAAAAAGCCAAACTCAAAAATATTAAATTAAATATCTTGTTATTTAAGTTAAAGATGTTTTTTTCTTTATAATGACGAAATATTGTTTCAATAATGAATCAATTTCTACTACTTGACAACTTGTAATATGTCAGGCTACATACCTATTACATACTAGGTGAGTGCAAGAACATACTTGAAACCCTCGAATGAAATTCTTTACTTGGTGGTAGGGCTTTGTGCAAGCCCGTCTGGGCACGTAGCACCCACTTATCAGATATTCTACTGCCAGCAGCAATACTTGTATTGTCATGTTTCGGTTTGAAGGGTGAGTGAGCCAGTGTAACTACAGGCACAAGGGACATAACATCTTAGGTCACAAGGTTGGTGGCGTATTGGCGATGTAAGGAATTTATATAATTTATTATTAATTTCATAAAAAAATAACACTAAATATTGTGTTCTATGATAGTTTTATTTTCTCTACATGATTAATGTTATTTGTTACAAAGGAAGAAACCAACATCTTAGATACAGACTGGATCTGGTTTGGACGTTATGGATCATTGAATAATGAATTTGTAGATAACACTCGAATTAATTACCTAAAATTTTAGTTTCTACTTTTAGCAAAATAAACACAATCGTGTATATGTTAGATGGGATATGCGATACTGACTATATTCAAAAAATATGATTATTTTTTGAAGGATACACGCATCAAAATAGCATGTCACTGTTAGTCGACTTACAACATTTAAGTAAGTGGAAATGCTACATTCGCCTTATTGTATCAAGTACAAATACACAAGTACAAGTACAAAAGAACGTGTCCAACAAAGTATCATTTAAAAAAAGCCATAATAAACTATACTAATATTAGAAATGCAAAAGTAACTATCTATAACGCTTGACGATTAAGCCACTGAACCGATTTTGATGAAATTCGGTATGAAGAAAGCTTGAATCCCGAGGAAAAACATGGGCTTTTTTATACCACACCCCAGCTTCACTCCCCTAAAACCGGGCGAAGCCGCGGGCAAACACTAGTAATAAATACATCACTCTCCTTGACTGTGTTGTAAACGCTATAACGAAATTCGAGGTCTAAATACACAAAGTAAAGAATTTAATAATTATGCTAATTAACTACAAGGTTTGGTCAAATATTACAATAGTTATTGTCCCCGTGATTGTATTCAGAACTAACTTGTTCAAGTTTACACAGATGATTAAACGTTTTCACGTACGAAAAAATATTGTTTGTTTCAACAATTCGAATAGGGTTGCCAGTTATGATTATCTATTTATTCATTTATAAATTAATCACAATATTTTATTAAAATTAGTATATAATTTTATGAGATAAGCGATCCTTTATAAAACTGTTTTAATTATTTAAAATAATATCAAAATTGGCGCGTTAGTTTTAGTTACTTTCAGTTATTTAAAAAGTTAAACTTTTTTTTTTTAATTTAGCAATACCAAAATGGCACAGAATACTACTACATAAATTCCAAACAATTTTAACTCTCCGTTCCGGTCGTGTCGTTCCATCGTATAACGAGAGAGGGAATAGAGAGTGCATCTGTGTTTGCGCACACACTATAATATGTCCTGGGCAGTTGGCTAATCTCTTGAGATTGGCTGGCGTAGTAAAAATCTGTCACTATAATATCATCAGCAGTATGTTTTAAGAATAAATGAAATCAAGCTAAGATAAATTGTAAACCAAATAAAATTTATTATACTTTGAGTGTATATAACTCTAAACTATAAAATAATTATCCGTTCACAGCTCACCTCGCATGAGACGGCTCGCAACTAGGATTACGTTATTATTCTAACAAGCAGGAACAACTGAACACACAGCCATCTATTGTGACATACCACATAATTGGGTTAGCATTCGACATACTTACCGGGTATTATATGAACTGTTTAAAAATACTAGCGATAAGACTATGCAACCCATTCGGGTAGCTATCACATAAATTATTTTGCCACCAATACTAGATATCATTATATGTACTAACCTAACTATTGCAGGTACAGTCGATACATGAAAATGAAAATCAAATAAGTATTCTTTATTTAAGTAGGATTTTTTCTTTTTTTTTTTTTCTTGTATTTGTATCTACACAGCCAGTAATTCGTGGCTTTGTTGTATGTTATCTTTAATTACTTTGTTATATTATCAGGCATATTTTAATGTACCTGCATGCTTATTACCAGCCAGCATCACAATCTCAGGATTAAAAAAATAATCGAGATATGATAATCATTTTCAGTATACGTATTCATTTAAATTTGATGTCGTAGAGTTCACGTGACTTTTCATTCGCTCAATTTTCATTGACTCAAATCCTTAAAGCACTCACGTCTGTGTAAAACTCAGTAGGTTACCTACTCTTTTCCACTAATTAAATTACCTACATAAGAATCACCGAATACTAACTCCACTCTTTTTATTATATATATAAAATGTATTTTATTGAGATATTGATGAGAGTTATTGATCGGCAAAGTTAAATATATTCATCTTTGTTTTTTTTTATAAAATAGGAAGGCGGACGAGCATATGGGCCACCTGATGGTAAGTGGTCACCAACGCCCATAGACATTGGCATTGTCAGATGTGTCAACCATCGCTTGCATAGCCAATGCCCACCAACCTTAGGAACTACGATTTTATGTCACTTGTGCCTGTAATTTACTCATAATAATAATAATGTCCTCCAGATCAATTTCGGCCACGGCGGCCAATCTCATGAGAGATTAGCCAACTGCGCAGGAGATATTATAGTGCACAAGTGTGTGCGCAAACACAGGTGTACTCTCTATTCCCTAACTCACATAATCCGATGGAACGGCAATCCGACACGACCGGAAAGAGTTCAGGCACAGGACCTTAAGCCGCTGGTCCTGTGCCTGAACTCTTTCCGGTTTTCCGAGGCACGGGAGTGTACCCACCTCCAGATTCCGGGCTGCTACTGAGAATTCTCGACAAAAAACTCAATAACTTTTTATTAGCCCGACCTTGGATTTGAATCCAGGATCTTCGGTTCTGCGGCTTTACACGTAGCCACTAGACCAACGAGGCAGTTAAACTTATACGATCATAAGGATGGCTTATGTACAAATATTTGAAAAAATATAAATAGTAAAGTAAAGCCTTATTTACCGTAGAACGTTATATAAAGGTGATTAGTTAACAATATTGTGTCTTCTTCTTTCAAATGTCAAATCAATAATGACAGAAAGAGATACTGTAATACAGCTTAATTACCTTAATATAAGTAAGATTAAATAATTAATTATTTATGAACCTATCATTAATTGTTATTAAATTTACAGAAAACAAAAACTTTATTATAGTCAAAACAATTTCTTAATAAATTATTCATATCACATACATTGTTTATATAATGAAAAAAATTGTATTTATTGAAAAAACTTATATTTTATTATTATAATATATTATTGCGTATAATAATAAATAATAATTAATGTACAACTTTGTAAATATTTGTCTTTCAATAAATGGATTTTTATAAGTGTTTTGAAAGTCAACAGAAAGATCAAGAAACAATCAACACCATCATTGTTTTTGCATATTATCAATCGATCGAATTTGATGAAATTTTGTATGAAACGAGCTTGAACCCCAGGATATGCTACGTTTTTATATACAATACTACTACGTATGTACGTACTACGTACAATAACACGTGGGCGAAGCCGCCAATCTAGATTTCTTTACTTAATTAACAAAAAATTAGGTATCGTTAGTTCATTCATTGCTTTAAATGTGAAACTGTAAATAAAATCTATTGGCATGCGACATTTAATACATAAGATTTATATAATAAATATTACACAGTGTAAAACATTCAGTAGATTAACAACGAGGTCTCGTCACAGGACCCTTTTGCACTGAAAAAAATCTTATTATATTTACTTAAATATTATTACAAATTCGTATGTTAATTAATATCAATATTTTAGATGAAAATTATTACAGGTAATATTATACGTATAATAAAGATCGCAATTAGTAAAATGTCGAACATACATAATTTCTAGTTCGCATGTCATTCGTAATAAATACGAGTCTACTAAAAGTGACCTTTTGTACCATAAAGACCTATAAGTTCTTTATATAATCCAAACATCCAACCTCACTGTGGAATTGTATATTATAGGAAAAGAAAATTTTGTTCACGAAAGTTTGAGAATATTATATATTTTTATAATGCATACGTAATTATCATCTTGAGCTAAGTAATAGGCTTATATTGAATGCCTACACCTTGTGCATTAAAATCACAAATTTATAAATTTCTTTAATATCACTTATCTACCACAATTTCATTGCACGTCTAAGTAAACCACTCACCATTTATTTAACCAAAAGCTCTGTCGTTTTCTTGAGTTTCATAATAAAAAAAAAATTTAGATGTTCATATCCCGCTACTGATTGGATAAAGAGATGTACATAACTGTTTCAAGGCAACGCTAAATTGTATTTATCCTTCGATTGCTATCTGGAAAACCAATCTTGATATACGCCATATGCAAACGCAAATAAATCACTATATAAACTTCTGTGAAGGCTCTTTTGAAAATAAACTTGTAAAGTACACAAAAAAAATTGTTTTGTATCAGTTGTTGTTATCGTTCTTAATATATGGACATAATCCAATAAATCGCTGCATCACGATTAGCATATTATACCAGTAGTTTGTTACGGAACGGAAGTGACCAATCGCGTGCGCTGCCGGAAGCCCCACCCCTGCGCCGAACTGCTTCCGGTCACGTGACGTCATTTACATGACAGTCGAGCGCGAGGCCCACGAGAGTGCGGACGCTCGATTTGTTGGTTTGGGAAATGACTTTTAGTTTTATGTTTCTGTAACATCGTTATAATTTTGATAAATAGAAAATTTTATAATAACAAAAATTGCACGTTATCATAATATTGGGAATTCTTAATAGGGCCTTGAAATTTTAATAAATATATGTAGTTATTTAAGTGAGTAGTAAGTCTCATACTGAAATTGACAATAAAACTTATGATTCATTGATTTTTTTCAACAATAGTTTCAGCTTATCATGTTTTAGTTGTATCTCAGTTTCTACTCGCTTCTTGTTAGATCATTTGCATTCTAAATCCGTAGTAACTTTTAATATAATTTATCTTTTAAAATGTTACCCTGAAAGTGAATAAAGTATAGTTTTGATTATAAATAAGTTAACAATTATATAAATTTAATAAGAACTATCAGACAAACAATGAATTTTTAATAAAGGAAAAATAACTTCTTGCACTTTCCAATAGTGTTCTGATACAATTGTATCTGGTATAATAAGGTAGGTGTATTAAGGTCCTTTATTTTTAACAATAATCAAATGTAATTACAATTTTCCTCAAAACAACTAAGGTTCGCCGACCATTTAAATCTTATGATTTGCGGAACTGAAGCTAATCGATCCGTTTAACCACAGTTTTTTAATTCGGAACGTGTAGGGTGTATCTACGATATAGCATAAAAAATGCCTTGTCACTTGCTATACTTGTTGTGATACTTATTTTGAGTATCAACTTCAAATCGAAATTAAATTAATAATACAAAGACCAGTCGTGCGATTCTGTAAGAACTAACTGCTTATATATATTGTTTTAAACAATGTATTGATACTTGATAAAGTAATCACTTTATTACATTATTTTGTATGTGTGCCTTGCTATAGGTGTATATGTTTATAATTTATATAAACACTGCATCAGTTTTAACAATGAAATCGATGAAGCCGTATCGACTCGGGTCACTTCCATTAACGTACCAAAAATAGCGAACGCAGTGCACAATACCAACAAAAACTCAATTAATTCGCTCAATAAAGGGTTATTTACCATAGACGATGCCGCAAAAATGCTACATCAAAGGATTTTAATTAAACGCTTCAGACTTCGTAAGAACGATAGAAGTTTCTGTTTCGACTTTGTAAAGGGCCCGTGAGAGTGCTCGGCGAAAAGTTTGAGTCAGTTTCATTGGATCGGTGTTTTCGTCGCTTTTTTTAAGATTAAGCTTTCGGTTTTGATTAACGCTAGACTTAACTTACCTGCGTAATTATTGTACGTCTTTCAACGTATTGCTTCTAATAGCTTTGTGATTTTATAAGCGGTATATTTTTATTTGTAAAAGTTTTATGTGAAGTTGAAAAAGTTCTTCAAAGGGACACAGGTTTCCTACTGAGTTCTACAGCTTCCCCCATTTTTGATTAAGTTTGGATTCAAATCTATACTGATAAAAAAAAACGATGCTAAAAATTTCGTTGTCACGTGTCCCTGATAACAATAGTACATATGTGAGTGTTTTATATTACATTATTGCTGCATATTCTATTGATATTTTTAAATATATGATTGAAATACGAATTAATTTATATAAATCTCAGAATTACGATTTGCCGATTGAAACAGAAGGTGAGCCAGGATAGCGAAAGAAGTGTTGTGTTGTTATAAACAATATTCATTAAAGAGGCAACTCTGCCACCCCGTTCAAGTTCAACGATAATTATGATCGTTTATTGTAAATACATCGCTTTTTATACAAAAGTTAAATCATTATAATGTCGGTAGTTGTAAAAATCATATCACGAAGTTAAATAACCTTAAAACAAAATTTATAATCAAATTAACTTCAATAAATATTAGGTTATTCTACGTTGAGCTTCACACAATATAACTCTTACTAGAGGGACATGGTTACTTTTTCTGTTAAATGTAATAAACGATGTTCAAAACCTTCAGCACATTTTTTTTATATCTTATCCCGAATAAAAAAACTTACACGAAACGCTTTTAGCGTAAAAGTAACGCTAAATCACCATATGGAAACATCTGAAGGCTAAAGAATGACTAGTTTTCCGTGAAATTTAACACATTGAAATATACAAAACGAGGGCTGAAAGAAAATCCCTTTCTCCATGTCGGACCTTTCTGAATCGATCTTGTATGCACAATACCTGGCTATATCCACGTATTAATATATTTTGTGGAAGGTCATTATGGACTTGAATGGGCGACGGCGAAAATGGACGCATTGTAAGTGACTTAGGGTGGACGACGGATGAAATTACAGTTTATACTTTCAAGATTTCCGGGAGGTTTGTTTACATTCGGTTTTTGAATTTGGACTCTTTTGCATTCATTTGATATGATAAAAGTTATTTTCTTTCGTTGAATTGTCTCGATAATATTGTAATCAATCTTTATATTAAAGGCTCTTCAAGCTCTTTGGAGTACTCACATAGCATGTATTCTATTTTCAAAGACTAATAATTCGTATTGATGTAAATCGGTTTGAAGGTTGTGCTAGCTAGTGTAAAAGCAAATAAGTCACAATGGATATATCAAAGATTGTTCTGGTTGATGTTTGCAGTGTATGAATGGTTAACATTTTTTTATAGTGTCAGTCTTTAGGCGTTGGTTATCACTTAGCATGAAATGGACTATTGGCCCGACTGTCTCTCCGTATTATATTGAAAGAACATTCTCTTGTGAAAGCTTGCAACAAATGTTTCTTTAATAGTTTCACAATTTATTTACAGTTTTGATATTTTACGGTACTAAAACGAGGATGTGCGAATTATATTTTAGCACATCCTTTGGTTCGTGTATTAAATATGTGGTTTTCGAAATCTCTCAATCAATAATAGAATATTAAAACTCCAATAATAATCCCTCAAAAATTTCATTGACATCTATCTACACTCACCGAACGAGGTTTCATTATTTAGGATATGGTGCTGTCATTCTTAAAAATATTTAAAAAAACACCGAGTCGAGCGTGTGTTGAAAATTAATAAAACTCTTGAAAAAGTCCGGGGAGAAAATTCATCGTTATTCACGCCAATACCAGACGAAGACATCAGAATACGGCGAGAGATGACAACGAATTTAATTATAAATATAATAAAAAAAATCTCCATCGGCCCTTCCAGAGCCAAGCTATTCCCACAAGTCCACAATAGATTGCTAAGCGATTTTGGACTCAATTGCGTTACAATATAGCGCCTGTCGTATTAAAAAGCTTTCGAACAAGATTTGTGCGCTTTATAATATGTTGTAGGTCCGATTGACGTCACTACAATGAGGGGTGTCTCATATATTTTTTATTTAAAATTGGAATCTTTTGCGCGGGAAGACATGGAGTGTTCGATTACGTAACGAGATCGCGATTGCTGTCACAGATTATGTTAACACGTTTATACATTAATATTAATTCAAATTTTCAAAATGTTATTTGATGGCTACATATTTAATTAAATTACATTCATCGTAAATTGCGTCTATCAATTTATAATTAATATGGAATGGGAGCTGCGGATCGCAATTAATCAATCTATTAAATTATTTTTTGAATAATAGTATGTCCGGATAACATTTAAATTAATTGTGTAGGATTTTGTAGCAATCATCTTCGCCTCTGATATCATAATTTATAAATGTTTAATTTTTATTTTTAATCTGTATATATTTTAATATATAAAACAACAGTAAAAATTTATACAATATGTATTGAAATCAATTAAACTCGTGAACAACAGATAAAAGAGAATTGAAAAAAAAGTCGAATACCTACGTGTTTAAAAATGGAACTGTAAATAATTGTCGTTACATTATCTGTGGCAGTTATGATTTTAAATTGAAATAAAGAAACATTTCGATATTTTTTATCAGACTACACTCATCGTTTGTATGTAAATAAATCCTATACTGAATCGTTACTAAAAATATATTATATAGTGAGTGCTTATAAACTTTATGACGTCACATGACATTTTAAATGGCGCATAAAAGACGCCATATTTAAAATATTTAAGCTTTTCTACATTTATTATATGATATGATTATTTTTTAACTTTAAACAAAATATTTATTCATACAATGCAGCGTAATTGTGTATCTATGATATCGAATTCATTATACAAAATAGTTGAATAGGTTCAAACTCTGTATTCAACTTAACACCTCAGTGTGCAAGTGGCCTCCGTAATGGACAGAGGTCTATTGACTCCGGCTCGGCACATTCATAATGGCGGGCAGGGAACTCCGATTTGAGCACCAATTAATTATTTCATTGTGCCATGAATAATCCGACGGCCCTCGAGTACTATTAACTAACGGTCAGTTCCTTAGAGGTGTTTATTAAATGCGCCTTAGTTTGGGGCTAGTTCCGTTACGGGATGAAATGTGGGTGGGTCCGTTAGTAGTTAATTCTATAGTTCATGTTTAGATGTTTATTTCTTCAATTGTTAATAACCTTTTTGGACGCAATTTGCTAAAAGATCAAGGTCGAGTTTGAATGCAACGTTTCATAAATAACGTTTCTGACGCAAATAACTTTGTTTTATTGGATTATATGTCTATATAAGTAAGAACATTATGTCAGTTTAACCTAAAATATGTAAATAAGTTGAAATAAAAGCATTACTATTCTATAAGAACTCACATCTTTACTTACCAGTGATATGTTGACAACCGACTTCTGGTGATATACTATTTTGATGCGTATATCCTTGAAATGTTATGATTATAACGGTCAATGTCGCACATCACATTCTCATTTCTGCGATGAGTTTCGGTGTTGCTCTTAGAAAAATAGCACAATACGGTTGACAGTTAAAGAGTAATCTTTGGTCGTGCGTACGAACGTACAATCGATGCCATCAGCTGATCTTTTATTAAATTTCACCTTTCCCTTTAATTGATAAGATTACACAATACAAGAATACATAGATGATAAAACTGCGTGTTAGGTGGATAAACACGTGGGAGGGGCGTGGGTATCGCTATGGCCTGTCTGAATAAGTTCCATTTATGTTTTACAAAGATCTTAGCTTTAATGTTTTTATTAAATAATCAAACAATTTGTAATGTAATTTGTACATTAGTGACTTGATTAGTGTTAAAATTTGTTTTGGCTTGAATAATAATATATAGAGATCTATATACGTAATGGGACAAAGGCCCCATCAATTGCATTGCCTATATGGCTTTATCAGGTCCCATCCGACTGGCGTTTTCGCAAAGTTTTTAATATCAATTCCGAAGGATATGTGGAGCAAGTCTTCCTATATGACTTTAATAGTGTTTTGTGTTATATAATATAAATAAGGCAAAGATAAACAGTTCAGGACCGCTTTCTCTTTTCTTCTTAACTTGAAAATATATAAGTTAATATGTCGAGATATTTAAGGATTGCAGTATAATTTGTTTCCCCAGGAATGGCCGGTGGAGGTATGACACAAGCGATGGGCGGCTACTACGGCGCAGCGTACGGTCCGCTCGGAGCAAGCATGGCAGCTGCGGCCGCGGCAGCTGCACAACAGAACGCCATATCAGCGGCACTTACACCAAATGCTCAGGTTAATATAACAATATTTATTATTATTATATATATCAAAAAATAAGGTGGATATGCCACCTTATTCAAGGAGTCTTTTTTTAAATCCTCATTGCTTATGATAAATGATAATTTTCATAGAAAACATTGTAAGAAATTCATTAGTTACGCTATGTTATCCCAATAATAATATATATACGTGTACCTACTTCATATGTAGCACAATGAGTATGCACTAAATATTCTTAAAAAATATACTTGGCGGGCCGGTTGGCGTGGTTGGTAGATACTTGCCTTTCACGTCGAAGGTTGTGGGTTCGATTCCCACTCAGGAAAGACATTTGTGTGAATGAAAATGTCTGTCAGTCTGGGTGTAATTATCTGTATAAGTATGTATTTACAAAAGAAAAGTAGTATATGTAGTATATCAGTTGTCTGGTTTCCACAGTACGATCTCTGCTTAGTTTGGATCAAATGGCCGTGTGTCAAATGTCCCATGATATTATTATTATTATATTAAGTTCAAATAATATTGAAAAAAATATTGAAAGCCTTTTATATATCAAAGTGTTGATATATACTTGAAGGCTACAGCTTCATGTTTACTCTTACGCGATTTTTAATTTACTTAAGTTAGCTGAATCAAATATGTGGAATAAATTAAATAAAATACTAACTTATTAAAAAACAAAAATAACACAATATATACATAACACAGATTAAAAACATATTTCGACACAAGTAATCACTTTTAAAACAGAATTAAAATAATATCACAACAACTTCATAACATATGAAACGGAAATAAAAGTTAATAAACCGTATAATACGCGTAAAGAAATCCTCATCATCATCCTAATATCATCGAAACATAAACAGAAAAAATATTTTTAAAATTCGAAAATGACCGTTAAAACCGGTAATCAAATTCAATTTATACGGAAAAAGTTATACATCCCTTTTAATAAGACGTCGAAATTCGGAAATTATAAAACCGTTAAAAACATGTGATCTAATAAGTTCCAATTTTGAAATAAGCGCCGGCTTAAAAAATAATACGCGTGTAATGAAGCGGGAATGAGTTTACTCTTTGCATTAGCGAAATTCGATGTTGTATAAAAAAATTACTAATTCGATACGCCTACCGAACTCAACACCGTAAAAACTGATTCGTAATGTGCCCATGTGTAGTAAAAAAATATATGAAGGCGGTAGCTTAATTATTTTATTTTATTTTAGGATGTATATATCGAAGTCCTTGCAAACAATTTGCCAATAGCGGCAGGAATTCAGGTATAAAATTATAATTTTTACACTTTCTTCAATTTACACGACTTATTTTTAAACTATGTGATATGGTGTTAACAGTTAAGAGTTAAATAAATATATAGTAACAGCCTGTTAATGTCCCACTGCTGGGCTAAGGCCTCCCCTCCCTTTTGAGAAGAAGGTTTGGAGCTTATTCCACCACGCTGCTCCAATGCGGGTTGGTAGAATACTCATGTGGCATAATTTCAATGAAATTAGGCACATGCAGGTTTCCTCACGATGTTTTCCTTCACCGTCAAGCACGAGATGAATTATAAACACAAATTAAGCACATGAAAATTCAGTGGTGCTTGCCCGGGTTTGAACCCACGATCATCGGTTAAGATGCACGCGTTCTAACCACTAGGCCATCTCGGCTTATTATAAATATTTATAAATAAATAAAACTAATTTGTATAAATTATTATAAATAAATAAAACTAATTTGTCGTCGACCAATTATCCTACCACCAAAAAGATCAAAGGCTTATATTTCTTACAGTTCAAGTGTATATAGACATCACAATTAAATTAATAGTATTGACAATTAATAAAAAAATACATAGTTCGTGTTTATAAATAGTTAAAATTTGTCAAAGACGTCCATGTTTTTCCACAATATTTCTTTACGTAGGACACGATTCAATTTGCATCGAAAAATTAAGTCATTCAGTACTTACAATAATGTCGCTCTTCAACTTTTAGTCTATACTCTATACCGACCACAAGAGGAGTATATAAACAACTTTAACATTGAATTGATTTTCATTGTATATTAACAAAATAATGGCGATATTATTATCGAAACTTTGGAAGTAAAATTAAATTTATGTGTATAATTAGTTAAGTGGAGTTTCACCAAGGAGGATGCTTTAGATATGGCAAAGTGCAGTCAGTACAACTGTAGGAAAGCGGACCCTTTTTTTATACGTGGGGAAATCCTCGTGGATGCCCTCTACCACAGATGATGATGATAGAGGGTTATGTCGGACTCTTAACGACTAAAACCATCACGGTCAGTCTTCGCTCCGCAGGGGGTGAAGTTCCGGGCACACTTACGTATACATCCGCGACTCCACCAGCGGTTGTTCAATTAAATAACCCTTCATTGTCGAAAACTCCTATTTTCTTGCTACATACTTGTTGAAATTGGCACACTTTCGTCCTAGGGACTCTATACTTTTCAGGCAGTGAATTTCCCCTTTTCAATGCCCAAAGGTATTCTTCACGGAGGTAGGAATTTGGCGTTATTACGCCGACTGCGCCCTACTCTTCTACACCTTATCCGTGCTGCCAGTCTCTCCCTTTCTGCCATTTCTTTTTGCGCGATAACGGTCTCGCAAAAAGTGAGCATAGCTTTCCAAGACTTTTCATTACCAACCATGGACGGCTGGCAGCGAAAAATCCTCACCGACTGCTATGATCAACCAAGGAAAGCGGACCCTGGCATAACTAGGCTGGGAAAACGAAGAAGAAGCGGAGTAGTGTTGTAAATTAAGATATATTATTCAAGAACTGTTTGTAGTGCATAATATAGCAGAACTATTAGGAAATCGCACTGAAAACTTCAATCTGTTTTGTTTATCTTTACTTCTTCTATTGGAATAGTATGTAGATAACCGATCGTTTCATAAAGGCATTGATTTAAGTTATGCACTCTCAACTTCCTAGAAGTTTTATAGATTGATAGAATCCACCACTTTTTCGCTTAAAATCACCCCAGAGTTACGTATTAAAAAAAAACCCTGGTGTTATTCGCAAGTTTATGAAGTCGTTAGTTTTGTTGTAACCGTTAGCGCTACTTTCAAAAAAATCGTATGGAAAAATTTTTCTTTACAAAATGGCAAAAACCAAACGACTGTTAATTATATTCATATTTTATCCTGGTTTCCGCTGCTACTTCCATGACAACTAATATATATATAAAAGAGCCTCGTGTTAGGTCCCAACTCCCAAGTCGGGCCAATAAAATGTTATTGGATATTTCTGCCGAAGAATATCAGCAGCAGTCCGGAGTCTAAAAATTGGAAGTATGTACAGTCCCGTGCCTCAAAAAGCACATAAAGCCTTTTGTCCTGCACCTGAGCTCTTGCTATTGTTTACATACATCACTTTTCCAATAACAGTAGCGACACAGTTATTTGAATGAAAAATTACAAATAATTAATTTATCTGACGTAAGATTTTTATTAGCACAGTGTTACTATAAACAACGTCTCAATCCATATATACTTGAAGATACTATCAAAGTAATTAAGTCTCACTATCCCCAATATTGTGAAGCGTCTTCACACCAAACGCGATGTAATCCGAAGCAAGGGTACCATCCCTCGCTAATTATTTTGTGACGACTCACCGCTCCCGACCGTAAACAATGGTGAGTGGGGGTCGGTACGGTGAGATTACCATTCGTTCCATAGGGACACCATGAGACATGGGCGTATTGGTTTATAGGATTTTTATGTTTATTATTCTGATATTGCTTAATTACTTTTATAAGTTAGCTGAACAACAAAGTGATTACGATTTCTTAATTAAAAAAAAAGGATTTCACAAAACAACAAATTACTTAATTGTTTGTTCTTTAAGCCACTAATGTTGTTTATAAATATTATAATAGAAATTGTTAAACTTTATAATCAATAGCAAATTCTTTTTATAGGTATTTGAGTTGTTTTTGGCATCATGATCCATTCGATGACTTTTTAGTTAGACTCTGATTCATCTGATGGTAGAGCTTTGTGCAAGCTCGTCTGTGTAGGTACCACCCACTCATCAGATATTCTACCGCAAAACAGCAGTACTTGGTATTGTTTTGTTCCGGTTTGAAGGGTGAGTGAGCCAGTGTAATTACAGGCACAAGGGACATAACATCATAGATCCCAAGTTTGGTGGCTCATTGGTGATGTAAGCGATGGTTAACATGTCTTACAATGCCAATGTCTATGGGCGTTGGTTACCACTTACCATCAGGTGGCCCATATGCTCGTCCACCTTAATATTTTTTTTTTTTTTTATAGAATAGGAAGGTGGACGAGCATATGGGCCACCTGATGGTAAGTGGTCACCAACGCTCTTAGACATTGGCATTGTAAGAAATGTCAACCATCGCTTACATATCCAATGCGCCACCAACCTTGGGAACTAAGATTTTATGTCCCTTGTGCCTGTAATTACACTGGCTCACTCACCCTTCAAACCGGAACACAACAATATCAAGTATTGCTGTTTTGCGGTAGAATATCTGATGAGTGGGTGGTACCTACCCAGACGAGCTTGCACAAAGCCCTACCACCAGTATAATATAATATTCTATATAAAAAAAAATAAAAAAAAACCGCACTTACTGACTTTATGAACATATACTTAAAAGATATATATTTTTAAACAATATACAAATTAATCACAGATACAAAGTTTTATTTAAAATTAACCATGGCCACCCTATTCAATAACATAGTCGAGATGAAGTTGTATTAAGGATATGAATCAAATACCTGATTGTATTATTGTCGAAGTATTAAGATAATTCGTTTATTATTCTCTACGATTATATTATAATATATCGCATAATAAATATTTCCGTTCTTCCGGCACCGATTACATTTTCTCAGTCACGAACTAGTTTAATAATTTAGAATCAACGGTACTATTAGACTACATTAAATATATTCTTGATAGAATTTCTCAAATGAGAAATAAAAATACCGCTTAAATTGAGCAGTTACGACTTTATATACGTTGTTTCGCGAGTGATTAGTTAAAAAATGCTGTCTTCTTTTTTCAAATGTCAAATCAATAATGATAGAAAGAGATAAATCAATGTTTAACTAAACAATCGCAACGTTTATAAGTAAGGCCGTTGGTTTAATTATAACTTATGTCATTCTCACGTTCGTAGATTACGAAAAAAGATTTTTTTAATACCTTTTATATATATTTTTTATTATTTTTATTTTTAGTTAAACTCGTATGTAGACAATTTTTCACTTTTTTTTTTTGTAAAAGTAGTATATACATATTTCTATTGAGTTTTCGCCCCCGTCTTCGGCGTGTGTAATAGGTACCATACGTCCTTTTCCGTATCCCTGACAACGTGTATCCAAAATTAAACAATAATCGGTTGAGTAGTTAAGACGTGAAAACGTTACAAGCAAACAGACTCGCATTTATAATATTATTAAAGAAAAAAGAGACGAATTCTAAGCGTTATTTAAGGGTAGTTTTTATTTATTTATTTGGATCTCCAACAGTTGTACATAACACACATTCAAATCACTTTTTACATTAACTTAAAACTAACTATCCACAACCAATTACAGGAGAACACACCATTCACAAACACAATTACAAAATATACAAATCAAAAATAGAATAAAAAAAGTTTTTCATACATAAAATTAAAAAAGAAAAGTAACCTTTAATTAATTAGAAAAAAGTAATTAGTTTACATTTTAAATATATTATGTATAAAAATAAATCTATAGTTATTCTCGTAAAACAATTACAAATAAGACTATGGACTCGCTTATTCATCACAGATTGCAACCTAGTATTTAACACATCAATGTCAACTGCAGATTAAACGTCAGGGGAAGATCGAGGAGGTGCAGGGAAGGGAGGATAGGGGAGTTTAATTGCGCAAGTTTGTGTGTCAAATAGAGATTTAATCGATTACGTTTTATGGGGTTGATTTTGTACCAATGTTGATTGTACTTTAATATAAAATAAGGACCTATCGGCGTGAATCTTAACCGACGATCGTGGGTTCAAAACCCGGGCAAGCACCACTGAATTATCATGTGCTTAATTTGTGATTATAATTCATCTCGTGCTTGACGGTGAAGGAAAACATCTCGAGGAAACTTGCATGTGGCATAATTTCAATGAAATTAGACATGTGTATTCCACCAACCCGCATTGGAGCAGCGTGGTGGAATAAGCTCCAAACCCTCTCCTCAAAAGGGAGAGGAGGCCTTAGCTCAGCAGTGGGACATTCACAGGCTGTTACTGTTTACTGTTACTTATCGGTACTTTGTGGTAGGTTGATACCATTCTGTAAGTATAATAAGAAAATATATTTTGGAGTGGTTTGTTACCTATACTATATATTAATATTATAAATGCGGAAGTAATTTTGTCTGTCTGCCTGAACGCGATAAACTCGAAAACTGCTGAACGGATTTTCATACGGTTTTCACAAATAGACGGAGTGATCCTAAACCTTCCTCATGAAGGTTTAGGTGTATGATACATTACGGCTTTGTAATAAATTGGCTGAAAGATGATGGCTGTTGAAGATGTCGGAAAAAATCAAGACATCTGGAAGCTTTACTATCGTGCGCCACGCAAACCAATAGAGTTATGTATTGTATATGTGTACTAATATATATGTGTTACGATATAAACGTTTTACGCAGATATTATTCGTTCGAAGCCGGGACAGCAGGACAGGTCGCTAGTGTGATATATTTTTAATTATTTCTAATTAACCTTCATTTCTAATAATACCTTTGAAAAGCTAGGCACTGCAACCCGCACTCGGAACTATAGGCATACCCCAGATGCTTTGCAAACCTTTAAACCCTTCAAATGTCGCTTAAGAGGTGATTAGTTAAATTGTATGCTAAGTTTCTTGAGTGTTTTCGAGCTTTAAATTTAATTTATTTTATAAAATAACAACAATACTTACAGCCTATTTAATTAAAGAATATTTATAATTTTATATAACCTAACTACAAATTTATATACAAAATTTATCACAAAAATATTAACACGATTCTCCTTCATTATAAACCTGCCTAATAGTCCACCAAACGATACATTATCACCTCCGTAATAGATGACCGATCCATCAGGATCATTGTGCTACCTTAATAGACTCCGGACTGAAATGAAACGCATTTTTTCGATTAACGTGTCGAATCGAACCCCCGAACTCGGTTGAAAACAATATAATCAGCTACCATTCAACGCGTGGTATCAACATGTGGACTATTTGGGTAACTCAGACATTCGACTATACAAAAACTATATATAAATACAAACTGAATAACTAAAAACTCTTTGAAACAAACTATTTTCTTGAAACTCTTGATTATTACAGAAAGTTAAACACATTTTTGTATAAGAATTTTAATTTAAAACTAAACCCACATTGATTCATGAATTTAAATTAAACATCGCTACTCTTTAACACGCCAAAATAAACTTCACTTTAAAAATCTAATAAAAATATATGTTATTTGTTATTATAGATGAAATAATGACAGCAGTAAAAGTTTATATAAATGATTACAAATGAACATACATAGATATTTCAAACGATTTTTTATCCCAAGGGTGTACGCCGAGTTTAACTGCAATATGTTTTATCGTTTATGTTTAATCTAATTAAGATCTTTTTAAGCATTACCTGTAATAGTTTCTAGTAGCAATTAAATTATTTGAAAAAAAAGCTAGAAAAGAAGACCTCCATTTATTTTATTTGTAAGATAAATAATAAACAATTTAAAATAAAAATATGTTTATAAATAAGTTGTCATAGATCGAATTGAAACCAGCGCATGTAATGTCTGGTGTCTGCGTCATCTTCGGCGGATATTAAAAATGGTGACAGTGCATTTTCGCGGGCAGGTATGGTAGCGTTTTAACGAAGCATTGTGATTTTCGTATTTTATTATCTTGATCGATGGTTTATATAGTTTGGTTTATTGAGCTTTCACGGTTATACCGGTAATATACATATTATAGAAAAAAAAAACCCAATACTAATGTTCTAAATGATACAAAAAACTGTAGAATATGTATAATCTGGAGTGCCTTGTATTTTTTAAGTTGCCTATTATAAGTTAAGTAGTACTTCTCTTTTTCAAAAAAGGTAGGTTTGCCTAAACAATAAAAATAAACCTTTTTTTTACATATGTAAATGGCCCACCTGATAGTAAGTGGTCACCGCCGCTCCTAAACATTGGCGCTGCAAGAAGTATTAAAAATTCCTTAAATCGCCAATGCGCCAATATCTTGTGAACTAAGATACTATGTCAACCAGAACGCAACGGTATTACTGCTTGTCGGTAGAATATTTGATAAGTTGGTGGTACCCACCCAGGCGGGCTTGCACAAGGCTCTACAACCAATTAATGTTTGCATCAGTAACGTTCATCTTAAGTACGAACATAATACACCTGTTATCGACAAATAATTGTCTTTTGCTGATCTGACTAATACAGAGAATATAATGAAAATTAGGAACTATAACAGACATACATAGTTCGTGTATTGAATCCCTATAATTATTATATGGCATATAAATTATAAACGGGTCATTTTAATACCATCTCATTAAATACTGCTAATATTTATTAAATTTATTGTCACCATTTGAATATTAATATAACAAAGAAGTCGTTTTTAATTCATAAAAATTGAATAAATTTAAAAATTATTTATACCGTACATATCAATATATCATAGACTATTTACAAAACATAGTTATTGGAAGTATTCTTACAAGTGTAATAAAATACAGGCGAAGTGAGGTCCGAGGGCCGTAAACCCATAGCTTGATGTCGCGGTGTCCGGCTAATCCTGATTTAGCGTGCTCCGTGCTCGCCGGCGTACGTTATGCGTTAACACGGACGACACACGAACGTTTGCGTCGGAGAACTGGAGAAAATTATACACGAATAAATATTTCTTACATTAATACAGTGTCTAGTGAGAGATTTTTTACTCATTTGTTATCGAATGGAATGGAAACAGCGCCATCTAGTGACAATAATCGGAGTTCCATAGAAATCGCAGTTAACGTAAACGCTATTGTATATATGTATTGATATTTTAATATTCATATATTTAAAAATATATTTCTTATGTCTTTTCATTGTACAGTAAAAAGTTCCATTTTGCATATTCCATCGGTGTATTTGCCAATGTGTAAATATGAAAATTTTAATACTCGTTCCAATCGGTACGTAAAAAAGAAATTAAACCACGTAATCAAGAAACGTTTCAAAAGCGTTACATTTAGAAAGTTAACACTCAATTACGTTTCGTTTAAAAATATATTGAATATGTGGTACTATTGTTAATTTATGTATTACATACTGTTTGAATTTTAATGTAATATGTTGAGTTCGAGTTTTTGAGAGTATAATCCGACTAAATCTAAATCTAAAATCATTCAAAGAGCCGTCAAGCGGCGAGCTCTGTGTGTATCGCGTCAAAGCATATTTTCTTCACAATATTGTGTACGACTCACTTCATTAAAAAATTTAAAACTCCGAAGTATTATACGAACGCTTTGTTACGTTAGATTTGTGTGTCTGCCCGTTTGAAGCACAATACGCTGTTTTCATGTACATATAATATATCATACGATTCTCTTTCAAATCACCTCGGCTTAAGGTTCTATTTCATGTGACAATGTTGTATCATAAAGTGTATTTAATTTTCAGTGTTTCGATTTATTTGTGGATATATTACAAATATTATAATCGGCTTATGAAATCAATAGAGGTGATGATTTGTCAATATTTTGACTTGTGATGTTTATAGTTTAGACGAGAGATAATTGATTGTAAAATATTGCTCGCCTACGCGTTTGACGATATGGTTTCAAGTTCAAACGATATCACAGACATTTTATATCAGCTGTTTTTTTTTTATTTGTGTTCTAAAGGTTTATTATAATTCTGAAAAGGGTGATCATTTTACGTAACAATTTTTAATCATGTGTCCTATTTATCAGAATATTATAAATGCGAAATTAAATCTGTCTAATTAAACCTCGTCGCGATTAAACCTATGAATCGATCGTAACGTAATTAGACCTAGAGGTAACTTGTTGCCTGGACATATGACATATGCGAGTCGCGGTGAACAAGTACCACATACCTTTTTTTTAACGCTGGAAAAACGCGTTACGGGGCTCGCCGGTGTCCGAGGCGCCGAGTGCGCCCCGAACATCGGAATAGCCACAAAGCAAAAAAACCAGCGGTACCCTTTCCGTCTTAACGAGAAGCGCCACGGAATCGCTTTCGCATGCTACCGTGACGCTCTGACGGCCAGCTACGACGTCGACGGCTACTACAAACCTACATAATATACTAATCACAGACCTATTAAGATAGTAAAAATATTGATCATCAATTAAATCTTTTGAGTACATACGACAAAAATAACGAATACAAAGAGAATAAAACCTTAGTCCCTTCATCGCATAAGCGTGAACGCAGCATTATATACTTGCACGATTCTACGTGTGATCGCGAATTTACATTTGATTCTGATTTATTTCTTCTTTTTTATTTCCATCTTCGATTTTCCAATTACTTTTTTTACACATAAATTAAGAAGAAAGACAAGCTTGTAACACCCAGAAGCATCTAAGACTCAGCAGAGTCAATACATTCTTCTTGGGCAAGGTGTTCGCTTCTATTAAAAACTGCAAAATATTTTTAACTTCATTTTACGATAAATTAATTAATTAATTAGTTTTACATAAATATATATATTAAAAAAAAAAACATTCATATATTATTTTGTGTAGTAAGCATGTTTATTTAATTGGTAGAAAAGACTACTACTGAATTTCTTGCCGTCTTCTTGATGGAATCCACATTGTAAGCCGGTGGTAGCTTTAGATTAATTATAGTTGTTCAATGATTCAAGTGCTTAAAAAAGTCTACTCGAAAAAAGTATAAATTGAGTTTAAAGGTCTCCTTTTTCGCTCGCTCCAACTGCTGCCCTGCGGTTTGATGGATGCACTCATTCGTTAAAATTCGCGACTTCCAACCATTGCTCCATCAAGGCTCTTTATGAGTTTGATTCTAAAGATTGCAGTTAATTAATGAAAATATACACCTCTACACTTATTTATATATTTTATTAAAGCTGTATTCGAGCTAATCAATCGTTTCTATTACAGGTTGGTTCGACGATGGACATGTCGAAATATTCGATCGAGGATAAATACAGGAGCTACAGCATGTATCCTGATCCATCGCGAGGATACCTCGATTCAGCCGCACTCTCCAAAGCCTATATGTATATGGACCAGCAGCAACAACGCTCCTACCCAATGGACATAAGTAAGATGTACGATGCCTCGGTCGCCATGGCGGGACTCACTTCAACGGTTAATTCCGCGCCCAGCTTGTCCCCGAGGTCCACAGCTGAATCCCCAGATACTCAAAAGACTCAGGATCGCGCTGAAGGCAGTTCCTCATCAGGGTCGAATCCGTCCCCATCTCTTCCCTATTACCAAACCTCGTCCAGCCTTCTCATGCCCCAATATCCGGGTCAGTATCCCCAAAGTACGCAAGGCGGTCCAGAATTTCGGAGACCGTTGACTGTCATATTCTGACCTGACGCTTAGTTCGGATATTTTAATTCAATTTCGAATGTTGATTTAGCGATTTTTTCTGTAAATAGACAGTACCTATTCAGCCTACACTCTCTTTTTATGAAATAAAAAACCAATTAAGTGTTATAGATATACACACATATACATGTAACATATATTGTTTATGGTATTATTTTTATTTCGCGATAAAATTTTGTAAAAGCACACACAGACTTGTTTTTACGATATGTGACCTTTTCTAAAGTTCCTTGATTTCTGTTATAGATTTAAATTATAATATTCTAATTTTAAAACATTAATAAAAGCTTTTAACTGTATATTGTTGTTATGTAAATATAATAAAATGTTATATTTAAGGGATTATAAGTGTTTATGCCATCAAATACGATACTAAAACATTTAACTTTGTTTTGAAGTTGAAATACTCTAGTGATGTTTGTAATATGCCATTACGAGTATCCGAACGATTTGATCAGTCATAAGCACTTATAATTGTTGCTAATTTAAAAAAGTCCAAGCTACAACGACTACGTATATAATTATTATAATTTAAATACTGTATATAGAAATATTATAGATCTAAGAAAAATAGGAAATAATGTCTGTTAATATTAAATATATTATGAAAAATTGATTTTTTTTTTCAGTAGGCTGCTTTTATCCAGATCTTTAGACTGATTTGTTTTAAATTGTAATGAAATGGAGGCGCTTTGAACTATTTTGTTTCGATATTACAATAAATATTGTAAAATACATTTATATTAATGTTTTGTTATAAGTAGATTGAAAATAGACGAAATAATTTTTCAATTACGATTAATAAAAATTACGCTAATGCGTTCAACGTTGCATTTATTATAAGATGCCATAAGAAATTCTGTTGAACATTGTTATTTAGAATATATAGAAATAAATATGATAAGAAAAATAATTTTAAATTACCCAGGCTTGGGATAAATATACTGCAGTTGCAAAAAGCTATTTTTGGCTCTAACCCAATTGACGCTGGTACAGTGTTGCCATTAAAATATTTTAGTAAATATTATTATAACGAAATAAAGCAGGACTCAAAAAACGTTTGATATTTAACCAAATATTTTTTTCTTAATTTGCAATTATATTTTAACTTTTAGCGTAAAAACTTTGTAGATGTTTATGCTGGATATTTTAAAATGAAGTGTAATCGTGTATAGTTTGTCATTTATTTGATATCAAATTGCAATTTTTAATACGAAATATTAAAACAAACCTAACCAGTGACTCTTTCTAGTTTAGTGACTATGTAAATTATTTATAAACTTAATTCTGTATAGCGTTTTAATATGTACAATGAAACTAGAATATATAATTATTGAAAAATTACGTAATTAAAATAAAATCTTTGAAAAATCGCAATCTATTGTTTAATTTTACTTTTAAGCATGACCTATATAAATAAATTATTTATTTGTGTATTATTTTAATGGTCTTAGTAACCCCTTCACACATTTCTGTTTAGTCTAAAGGTAATTTTGAGTTCGCCTTTTGTACCAACTACACAATTTTGGTCAAAATGGTTTTTAACATAAAATATAAAACAATAACTATAAGAAGATTACGCAGTTTTCATATTATAGAAACATGTTTCAAATTAATTATTTTATATTAAGGTAAATTATTACACGAAGGTCACCTACCTTTACCTATAAACGCTGGACCCGGCGCTACTCGACATACTCAGCTAACGAAAATATTTAGTTAACCTTTTAAGCCGAAAGCAATACAGTACAATGTTTGGCGGCAGATTAGATGATGAGTACGTCTACACGAAACAGTACCACCGATAAAACACATGGTAGGTATGTTTTATTAATAAGTATATATAATGTACCTATACCCTATTCCAATGGAAGAAGGAGTAACCGTAACCGTAACAGCCTGTGAATGTCCCACTGCTGGGCTAAAGGCCTCCTCTCCTCTTTTTGAGGAGAAGGTTTGGAGCTTATTCCACCACGCTGCTCCAATGCGGGTTGGTGGAATACACATGTGGCAGAATTTCAGTGAAATTAGACACATGCAGGTTTCCTCACGATGTTTTCCTTCACCGTAAAGCACGAGATGAATTATAATCACAAAGAAGGAGTAAAAATATGTAAACCATAGGGGTAAAAATAAAAAAAAATCGCGGTTTTTAATAGTTTCTCTATGTTATGCAATACACATAGTTCTAAATTAATATATTTTCATTAATATTACAACACTATTCCAGTTAACTACTTATATCGACTTTAATTTTACCTCCAAAGTTCCGAAAAACTTTGAAACGCCATTTTTTCACAAATCCATAATGAATATTATATACAATATAAATATATATATACGCGATATAGATACCTCTATCGCCTCAATTAAATATCAAAGTCGTTTATTTGTTTTTACTCTTCTTGGGGTAGTAAGAGATTTAAAAAAATTTAGAATTAAGGACCTAAGATTACCAGTAGTTTTCATTTATAAAGAATGAAACGTAATGAAAATTATAAGGAATAAATAAGGAAGTAAAAATTTTCGTATGAAGTCATTATTTTTGACGAAACATGATTAGTGAAAACAATATTTCTATTCGTTAATCCAGACTTTGCTGTGAACTACGGCAACAAATAACGAGTTTTTATGTATAGTTTTATTTCTAGGTTTATTATTAAATTTTATTATTAAATGTGTGTGGCTCTACAGGCTTGCGTCAGTGCCATTTTTCGTTTCGCGCCGTTAATTGCGAATTTAAGAATTACATTGAAGTAATTATATTCTATACTATCTACGTCTAATGCACATAAAATAGTTTTGTTATTTTTTCTATTTTATTTCTAATACACGTTATATCTAAGAAATAAAGCCGTGGAAGCAGCACCATCAATTTCATGCTAAGTAAAATTAAATTAAGCAACTTGAATGTAGTTTTAGGTAAGTTGTGGGTATTATTTTTCAAGGTGACATGCGAGCACTGCTGTCGTCTGGGCACCTGCGTATTAATAAATAATAAATTGAATTTAAAAAACATTCTACTTATACAGTGATAAACACAATTGAATAGTTCGCAGCTAAGATTTTGGATAGCTTGATCTTGTTTCGTACTTTTCTGATCGCGATTTCGTCCGTAGCCTGTTTTTTTTTAATGTTTTAAGCACGCTTAGCGATCTTGAATTATGTTCATACACAGAGAAAAGAGTTTAAGCTAAAATAAAACAACACATTTTTGTGTTCAATATTTTGACGAGAGAAACTAATCTCAGCTGATGAGAAGGTATCTTTAACGTGGATTACGTACAGTAAGGGCCAAACGATGACCGAAACAATACATAAATATTATACAACAATTCGTTCGTATAAATGCATAATCCATTTCTCTATTATCATATCATTGAACGAGAAATACTTTATAATAATTTCGAATACACATGTATTAGGAATTCAGGTGAACAAAACGATCACCTGATATTAAATGATCACCTTTACCTATAGACTGCTAATTTAAGTAAGAAAAGCCACTTTTTCCATCATCGATGCGATCATCGGATCTAAGATATGACCCTTGGCTCACTCACCCTTTGATTCGGTAAACATGGAAACGGCAATCCAAATATGATTATATTATATAAAAAAACTACTGTACAAGTCATTACTGCATAGCTGGTGGTACGAATGCTAGTAGAATTTTCTCGAAATTTAAGTGAAAAATGAACCAGCCTGGTGACAGGAGCCAATGGAGGTGAGTGCTTTGTTTTTTAGAAATATTTTTGTACTATTATTTTAAGGAGATTTTCTGGCCAACATTTCACGCGGCCATACCAAATTTGTTGCTATTTCTAAGTTTGGTTTCTTTATTCTTATTTATTACCTTAATGTAAGTACATATTTTATTTTGTTATATACTTAGTTCAAACTACTTTTTCGTGAAAGATAAAATAAGGTAACCTGGGTAATTTATTGATTGTAGAATTATTATGATGAAATAAAGAAATCTATAGATCTATAGATAAAAAATCCTTACCGTAAGAAAATAAAGGCAGATAACGGTTTTCTGGATATCTATCTAAAAATATTGCTTAATATCAAACAAACTCCTTTTCGCATTTATAATATAAATAAGAATTGTGATCATTTTCATTATTTTTAGTTTGATTTAAGTTTACATGTAATATTTTTGCAGCATGAGATGGCCCAGTGGTAAGATCCCGTGAATCTTAACTGATGATCTTTGGTTCAAACACAACACACACTCATGTGCTTAATTTGTGGTTATTTTCTTTTATATTCGCCGGGAGGGCAAATGACTCTACTCCACCTGATGGTAAGTGGTAGTAGAGTCCAAACGCGACGATGGCCAGTACAGACGGAAAAAACGTTCTGCACTAGCCGCCTTCGCCTTGCCGGCCCGCAAGATGCCTCTTCACGCCTCGTTTGAAGGAACCCGGGTTGTAAGAGGAGGGGAACACGTGAGCTGGTAAGGAATTCCATTTTTTGGAAGTGCGACAAAGAAAGAAGTTGCAAAATTTCTTTGTTCGCGATGGAATTGATGTCACAGTTAGGCGGTGACATCGAGAACCAGCTCGCGTGGACTTAAGAAGGAAGGGAGAAGCAGGAATTAGAGAGAATAATTCCTCAGAGCACTCGCCGTGATACAGTCGATAGAAAGCGCTCAGTGCTGCTATCTCACGACGCAATTGTAAAGGTTCAAGGGTGTTTGTGACCTTTACGTCGCCAATAATGCGTACGGCACGTCGCTGCAACCAGTCCAAGGCCTGAAGTAGGTACTTAGCGGAGCCATCCCAAAGGTGCGAGCAATATTTCACGCAAGACCGTACCTGTGTTTTGTACAGCAGGCACAGTTTTTGCCAGGAAACTCCGAGTTTCCGTGAAGCTGTTTTTATAACAGCCTCGATATAATCCCTTGGACTAAGGTTGCAGCGAACGTCAATCCCCAGCATGGCGATTTTGCTTTGCATCACCAGCGGAGTACCACAGAGGGAGGGAAGAGGGGAAAATGTTGACTTTTTCGCCGTGAGACGCATACCTGTGTTTTCTTGGCATTAAACTCAACAAGATTATCAGAGCCCCATTTCGCGATAAGCTCTAACGTCCTATCGAGTTCAATGATAAGATCCTTCCGCCTCTCCTCAATTTCTGCTCGCCCAGCCACTGCGCGTCCGTGGTATCCACCATGCACTATCGTCTGCATAGCAATGTATGTTCCCAAGAGAGAGCATATCATTGATATGCTCTCTCATAGTATGCTATGGTTATAATTCATCTCGTGCTTTACGGTGAAGGAAAACATCGTGGGGAAACCCGCATGTGTCTAATTTCACTGAAATTCTGCCTCATGTGTATTCCACTAACCCGCATTAGAGCAGCGTGGTGGAATAAGCTCCAAACCTTCTCCTCAAAAAGGAAGGGGAGGTCCTAGCCCAGCAATGGGACATTCACAGGCTGTTACTGTACTGTAATATTTTTACGTACATATACGACGATGTAACCTTAATCTTCCTGCTTCAAAATTGGAGAAAATAAAACATTTCGCGTACCATCGCAATCAAGCCTATTTAATAATAATAATAATAATTTTATCTGCATGTAATTTAGTTTTACAGATGTTATGATTTCTTTATAAGTATCTAATATATTTTGCCCAAGATAGGCAAGCAAATTCATTTATGATAACTTGAAATATTGTGACACAGTGATAAGTGAATTGAATCACAAAGTATTTTATATTTATTTCTTCTTCTTCTTGTGCCTCTCCACTACTGGAGGTTGGCCGTCAGCTCAGCGAATTTTTCGCGGTCTCGCGCCAAGCGAAATAGTTTTTCCACGCTGGCGATCTTCGTCCATTCGCGGATGTTGCTCAACCAGGACTTTTTTCTTCTTCCAACGCGTCGTTTGCCCTCTACTTTGCCCATCATTATAATTTGGAGCAGTTGGTATCGCTCGTGTCTCAAGACGAGGCCCAAATACTCGGTTTTTCTCTTCTTGACGGTTTGCAGTAACTTCCGGCTACTGGCGACGCGCTAGAGTACTCTCACGTTTGAAACTTTCAAGTCCATGCCTCACTACCGTATAACACTACTGACCAGACATTTATTTCTGTGTAGAGAATTAAAAAATAATCAAATGTTTACTTAGGATCATAGACGTTATGAAAAAATTATTTATTTATAATGTCATTATCACTCATTCCGCTTTTTAAGCCCGTTAAAATAATAAAGTGCCCTATATAAACATATTCATACTGGAACCTTATGTGTATGTAATTAAGATCTATTTTACCCTGACTGTATTCAATATACAGTATGCTCCAAGAGTCCCTATGTTTTTTAATAAAATATGCACTGCATAGGTATCATTGTGCCTGGCACTAGGGTAGTGATTTGGCAGAAAGTAAACAACTGGGCTGTCTTTTATGAGCGAAATACGGTGGAATAACATAAACAAAGCGAACCCTCTCGTAATGTTAGGTGAGATTATACAGAGTGATTATTTATTAGACGAACAGTATTTTCTCTTTGATATAATTTAATTTAGTATTAGAAACTTTTGTACATTTAGCTTAGTGCTTATACACTCGTAACCCAAAAGGAAAGTAAACCGTTTGTGCTATGGCTTAAATTCTTTTCATTAACAATTCGTGGTTATAATAAAAGTATGTATTCATATTCAATTCACATATCAAATTTGTTTTATTACACACAGTTTGTACTATTTTTAGTTTATATTTACCTACTGTACTTTGTATTACAAAATAAGCAAATGTAAAATCACACGCATATCAAAATTACATCACAATTAAAATTATATTTTTAATTTAAATATTTTTAAACGACGATGTTAAATAAAACATCATGTATACCAACTGACAATGAGCTAACTCCCCGGTATTATGATAAAACGAATGAAAATAAACAAAACGAATGTAGTGTCGGAGGCAGGCTGCGATTGTTTTCAATGCAAACAGAATCGCGACTAATAAATACACGTCGATTTACTTCTCAATTCAACGTGTAATTGGTATAAAAACTTAAAATCAAACACCTGTAGTTAAAAGGAAAGCAATACTTGTTATATATAATAACTGTTATATGTTATATGAGTCCTTACAGGACCGTTAGTTTATAATAAATCTAGACATATTTCGAATGTAGAAAATTGTAAACGGATAATTGAATGTACAAAAAAAATACGTATAAGTTCAATACTTTTTAATCCTTTTTTGTTGGTGGTTATTACGATGATAATTTAATTCAAATTCACCCGTTATTTAAAACAATATGCGTCATAGCAAGATTATATACAGAATCTGTTTGCTTTGGAAATTATATTGTTACTAACATTGTAACTGCGAAAGTAAATCTATATTACCGGTCGTTGTATATAGAAAAATAATGAGACGAGTAAGGGACGCGCGGGTGAAATCTGAAATTTTGCTATCTTTAGATGCGCTCTTAAAGGTGGAATTCCTTTTATATAAAATAATTAATATTAAAAAGTGTATTTCTGTAAACAGATCAGTTTTTTTTATAGAATAGGAAGGCGGACGAGCAAATGGGCCACCTGATGGCAAGTGGTCACCACCGCCCATAGACATTGGCATTGTAATAAATGTTAACCATCGCTTACATCACCAATGCGCCACCAACCTTGGGAACTAAGATAGTATGTCCCTTGTGCCTGTAATTACACTAGCTCACTCCCACTGATGAGTGGGTGGTACCTACCCAGACGAGCTTGCACACAGCCCTACTACCAGTGACCCTAGTTCGAGTTTTTTTTCTTATTCGCTATCGATTTGTATGGAATGAAAACAGCGCCGTCTAGTGACAAATCGGAATTCCATACAAATCACAGTTAACGTAAGCTATCGTATTTCTACAATTCGAATAGGCACACAGACTAGACAGCGAGTATATTCCTTAGAACAATTATATCGTACTGTAATTTGAAATTGGATTATTACATGAAATTTAATAAACGATAATTAAAACGGCGAGCTATCGTATTTAATTGTATGTTACAGTATTTGTACATAAGTTTGTATGTCGACACTCATAACAGATGTTTCATTCTCAGGGAAAATTGAAACCTTTCGCTGTTTAACTACTGTTTTCCGACCCGTTACTCATATTATGTTATTAACTTGAGACATAATGTCACCTGTGTTGACAGCCATTATAGAGTTGTTTGTTTGTTTTTTTAAGGATTCGTTTTTTCCAACGGTATGTAATTATAAATGCTAATTGATTTAGGTTTCTAGATATTTAATGGTATTTAATATTGAACGTATCCGTTGCGACAGATACTGTTGGCCTCTGTAGCACCGCATACCACGAAATCAAGAGGAGCCTTCTTGGAGTCTAAGAGCTTGGGTCGAAATGCAGCCCATCTTACGGACGAAAAGGGCGCATGTGTCCTCTATACACAGACTTCGGCTATCCAACTGTACACTATAGTACCTATTGAGTTTCTTGACTTTTCTTGGATCTAAACCATATTCCGCTTTTCGGTAGCTTCACGTGTAACAGACTTCTAAAATGTGTATTTGTAATTGAAATAAGGGTCTACTTCAATATCTTAATAGTTTATTTTGAATATCTTGTACAAACATCTATTATTTGTAAAATATCGATTAAAAAACTAATCGTAAATCGTATATCATACATAGAAACAAACCATTATCTTCTTTAGTTTCGTCGCAGTTGGATAACGACATTTAAATAACAAAAATAAAAGTAATATCAAATACTTGACTCCAAAAGTTAATTATTAGAACAAAGCATTGACCACCGTTTTGCTTATCGCCTTCGTGTTTGACAGTTGACCTGTCTGTCAAACGTCAGTGTCACGTGGCGGCGCGTGCGCTTTAAACTGTTATCACTGATTTTGACAGGAAAATGTCAAACGTGATTTTGCAATTGTGGTCGTGTTGACATTGATTGTGTAATGGCTTTTCTTTAAACTTAATTCGATTTTGTGGCATTGTTATTTGGTCTATTATTTTCATTTGTGGTTTTTTTTATAGTTGACTTGACAGTGTCTATCTAGACGGTTTTCTATCTTAACCATGTATAAATATTGGTTTTGCTCTGCCCCACTTGGGTGGGTACTAAGTTACCAAATCCTAACCATTTATTCATCCGAAAAATATTTTTTAGTGTTGTGTTTTTACTTAACAGGCGAGCTTAGTAATGTAATTAGAATTACAGACGCTGACATTTTAGGTTCCGTATTTGTGTTCGTAACGGTGTGAAAATTGACTTATATTTCTTACAGTGCTTGGGTCACATTTACAATTAGGCACACACTCTCGTTTCTCCTTCTTCCGCATTGTGTAGAGATACCAATACATTTCAGCACATTCTTCAGATAGTACGTTATGATTAGAGAGTGCTTTTTGGTGTTGTTACCAATCAGTGGTCTCCATTCCAGGATTCGTCTGCTTCAACAACCTTGAAGCTTGACTAGCTCACTACCACGTCAGCTTGCTAATTTTGTAAGCTACGTAAATATTTATATATTAACGTATTTCTAATTGCATCCTGCAAATATATATCCCAGTATAGTTCGCTCCATACCACAGTGAGGGACTTTTAATTTGTGCACTAATCCTGAACATCTCACACAATCAACAATCATGACACATCGGTTGAATACTTTTATTTTTGTTAGTCTGCCTTCCTAAATTAAGTTAAAAAAATACATTTACAGGTGGTAAGGCTATGTGCAAGTTCGTCTGGGTAAGTACCACCCACTCATCAGATATTCAACCGCAAAACAGCAGTACTTGGTATTGTTGCGTTCCGATTTAAAGGGTGAGTGAGCCAGTGTAATTACAGGCATAAGAGACATAACATCTTAATTCCCAAGGTTGTTGGTGCATTGGTGATGTAAGCGATTGTTAACATTTCTTTTAATACCAATGTCTATGGGTGACGGTGACCACTTACCATCAGGTGGCCCATTCGCTCGTCCGCCTACCTATATAAAAAAAATCATTCATCCACAGTATAAAAAAGTGAAACCTACGCTATGGCTTAAACTAGTTAAAGTTAAGTTAGTACGCAAGTTGGAGTGAACGTACTTGTCAACCCATTAATGTGTCCAGCGCAATTAACCTAAATGAAATGAATGGATCTGGCCCTATTATAACGTCAGCCCTAATGACGCGAACAAAAGCTTCAGAATACCTAATATAAATTGCTTGGAATCACAGAATATACTTTAAAATATAAACGTAGTTATTCCGGAATAATGAATGACGACAAAATGTGCTAGAAGACCAAGATAAACTCGACACGTCAATACTTATTCTCTCTAAACAAAATAAGTAGAACCAATGAACAAAGAAAAAAAGGGATTGCATTTTGTTCTACAAGCAATCCTATTATTATACAATGTATTCGTTACCTTAATATAAGCAAATACATCATAATAGACAAAGTTATCTTGATTTGAACAAAGAGTAGACATGGCTCAAATTGCCTCTTGATATATGTGTATAATATTATTTTATTTATCTTTTTAATAATGTACAGACATTTTTACAAAATAAAAAATTCAAATAAAAAGAACAAAATACACATTAGAAATTTAAAGCAAAAACACGCCGTCTGAAAGATTGTCCTGGGGAATTGTACCCAAGACGCTGGCACTATTGCCTCTCTGCACCGCTAGACTCAGCCTTTGGGATAACTATAATATTATATTGTGTATAATTATATAAATCGCTAAAACAAAGTTTCGAACAGAAATGAAACGTAAACAAAAATCAACAATAAATTATCAATGTCGTCACGAGAAAATCGATTCTGAAAGTTTCGTCCGAGTTATAAGAAAACACATATATTTCCGAGTTGACAGGCGACGTACACGAAAAACATCTATTGTTATCGTCCCCGGGGACTTTAAAACCCTCCAATATTTCTTAAAGATTATACCCTCTTTCATCGTGATATTGATTACTGACTGATGTTTGTTTATTGACAATACTCTGTTGGGGCTGACGTGTGATTAAATCGAAGTTCAAATTTACTTTGATTGATTTAACGATAATATATATTTTTTTTTATATACAATTATGAGCTGACATTTTTTTTAAATCAAATACTTATGTGATTTTATGGCCCAAAGGTAAAGTCACTTACAGCCTTTAACATGTTTTTAATTTTATTTTTACATTAAAGTTTGTAGTTTTTGGTGTACTTATCACTGCTGGGCTAAGTACTCCCTCCCTTTTGAAAAGAAGGTTTGTTGCTTATTTCACTGCTTCAATGCGTGTTGGTGGATACCTTTCAACATTTCATTCGACAAATACAGTTTTCCTAACGATGTTTTCCTTCACATCTGAGTTCGAGATGAGCATGAATTAATCATATGAAAATTCGGTATTTCTCGCACAGGGTTGAATCCACAATCTTCTTTGAGATTAACCTGGCCTCTGGGCGATCTCGGTTCTTTAAACAGCTTTAAGCTAATATGTTATTTTGTTTTTATTTATTAAGTATGAATACTGTGTAACAATTAATTTAACAAAATTGTAGGACTTGTCTATTAAATATGTTTGTGCCACGCAGCAATACTCAGTATTATTGTGATCCGGTTTAAAGGTTGAGTGAGACAGTGTAACCACAGACACGAAGAATATAACATCATCAACAGTGACTTTGGTCTTTGGGCGGTGGTAACCACTTACCATCACTTACTCTCATCAAAGTCTATCGAGACGAAATAATTGACAGAATACGAGAAATGTCGATTATAAATATTCCTTAACGAAAACAATCATCATGTATAAATAATAATTATCTCCGTACAGACGTTTCCCAGCAGCTTGACTGGTACCAATATTGGGTCATCTTTCAGTGAACTTCATTTACAGGGGTGAGTACAAAGATACAAGGGGCGTGATTATAAACATAATTAAAATCGACAGCAACACGCGCCAGATACACATCGTATGAATAATAATAGCTTATCTGTCTCAACCCGATATGAAAGATGAGACTTAAATACAGGGGTTAATAATAAACCTGTTTGCTATTGACTCTTGTTAGTCAGACACAACTGCGTGTCAGGCCATATACGCGCTTTTACGGAAGGAAACACAAAACGAAAACGTGTTTGCTTAAGATTTATAGAAGGAACGGCTTTTTATTTTTTTGTCTCAATTTTTTTTGTAGAATAGGTAGGTGGATGAGCAAATGGAAAACCTAATTGGAAGAAATGTTAACCATCACTTAAATCACCAATGCGCCACCAACCTGTACCGTACCGTAATACATAAATATGATTTCAATTGCCATCATAAATATAATAGTCAATTATCTTCCAAGCCTGAGATAATAAACAACAGTACTTAATGAGTTTACAGTAATAGCCTGTGAATGTCCTCCTCTCCCTTTGTGAGGAGAAGGTATAGAGCTTATTTTACCACGCTGCTCCAATGCGGGTTGGTGGGATACATGAGTTCAAAATATTTATTGTTGTCACAAAAGCCAGGATAGCATATTACAATAGATATTTGAGAGTTTCGGACATCACTGTTTAGTTTTGGTTGCAGTTATTAAACCGCCAAATGGTAAAAGATTGTATTGCTCTGTTGTGTTTGTATGGTGGGTGAGCCAGTGTAATTTAACCTTTCTGTTTAATATCATCCTAAAATGTCTGTATGTATGAGCAATTGCGACCTTCCCAATAGGTGATCTTTATCTGATGATAAGTTAATTGCATTCGACTGCTGGACGTAGGTCATTCCAACGGCCATCAGTCGTTTGACATGCGTGTCTGACCAACTGTCACTTCAACCTGCTAATTTTGAAAGCTATATTTGGTAAGTCTTTAGATAACGAATAATAACAGTACGAATATTTCTCTTTAATTAATTATACTTACTTTAAAAAAAAATCAATTTATTCTTAAGTAAGTAACAGCCTGTGAATGTCCCACTGCTGGGCTTAGGCCTCTTCTTCTTTTGTGAGGAGGTTTGGAACTTATTCTATCTTATATTCCTCGCTGTTCCAATGCGGGTGGGTTGGTGGAATACACACGTGACAGAATTTCAATGAAATTAGACTCATGCAGGTTTCCGCTTGACATTTTCCTTCACCGTCAAGCACGAGTTGAATTACCTGTTATATAGGTAATTCAACTCGTGCTTGACGGTCAATTCAATATAAAAATATCAATTTAGCACATGAAAATCAGTGGTGCTTGCCCGGGTTTGAACCCACGATCATCGGTTAAGATTCACGCGTTCTTACCACTGAGTAATCTCTTGCTAATCATATTTTTCTTATGTATCTATGGCGTTATTGTATTCGTATTTAATGTTTAAATTACAATCTATAGTTTACACAGCATCCAGTTTCTATATCCGAGTGCTGTCACACATACTCAAGATGAAAGGCACACGTTATGAAGCTCTGAAAACGAGCTATAATTACGGCATTGTGGCTTTGTGTTCATTATACACGGCTGTTGTCTATGATCGAGCCGGATTGTTTGTCGTGTAATATGTGTATATGTATATAGGATTCGTAGGGGAATACTGACAATTGTTTATAGCAGTTTTATATTCTACATATCAGTTATTATGTAATTTACATTAAACCTGTAAAAAGTAGGCAATTACCTAAATAATTATGTTGATTTTTGGCTTGTTTATATTTGTTGGCGTTGACAAATAAATGAATGAATGAATGATTAAATAAATAAAAAAATGTAAACGATTAGGACTTATGATTAAAATACCAACAGATTTTGCATACACGTTGTTATCGTGTACAGAAAAGTATAGAGGGTTCCTATCAGCCGTGCGCCGCAACTGCTATTTGTATAATTAAATTAAAATAATTTAAATTTATAGTTTAAGTTAAAATATTTGCATGTCATAAATATAGTGACTAAGCATGTATATTATGTTTAAAGCAAATAAATTGAATTGAATTGTATAAATGAAAAGTTATTTCCGACTCCGCATATGACTATTCGGAGTCGTAAATCACTTTTTTTTTTTTTTTTATAGAATAGGAAGGTGGACGAGCATGTGGGCCACCTGATGGTAAGTGGTCACCAAACGCCCTTAGACATTGGCATTGTAAGAAATGTCAACCATCGCTTATAGCCAATGCGCCACCAACCTTGGGAACTAAGATTTTATGTCCCTTGTGCCTGTAATTACACTGGCTCACTCACCCTTCAAACCGGAACACAACAATATCAAGTATTGCTGTTTTGCGGTAGAATATCTGATGAGTGGGTGGTACCTACCCAGACGGGCTTGCACAAAGCCCTACCACCAGTACTTACACAGAATGACTTCATATCTGCAATATGATACCGCAGATATAGATTATAGAAAAGCGTAGAGTTTTCTTTGATTTCTAAACAGGACATTATTAATTGTATTTAATTTGAGATTTGATTGCTTACTTTTATCGGTCGTTCAAGATTCTGATGTTAGGTTGTCTATATGTTAAGTCAAGGTATAAGCTATTTGCATTCCAAATTTCATACATATTCTTCGCACCGTTTTTGCGTGATTGAGTAACGAACATCCAAACTTACACTATCACGCCCTTACTAATATTATAAATGTGAGTTAACGGAAGTATATATAGTATATAATTAGTAAGTAAGTAAGTATATAATTCAATTACAAGATTTGAGCCAAACATACTAACAGCTAAAATTGATTAAAAGCTTTTAAAATATATTTAAAATATTTAGTGATTTTTAAATTTAGAATTTAACGACCTTTTCTTATACAGGTTTCTTATAGGCAAGCGTGCTACATCTTAGACTGTGTCGATGCTTAACATCAGGCAAGTCAACGGTCAAACGCTGGCCTATTAATAATAAAAAAAAAACCTTACTTATAAACGTTCGTACTGCGTGTGATTAGTTAAAGAATTTGTCTTCTTCTTTCGAATGTCAAATCAATAATGACAGAAAGAGATACATCAGTATTTAACTAAACAGCCGCTTGGTAACATTAATAAGTAAGGTAGTAAATATTTCATTAATAATAATGTCAATTGATATTTTAGTTACTTAGTATTACTGTGTTTCGAGCTTAAGCGTGACGTAATATATTTACAGACACAATCGATATAACATCTTAGTACCAATACGTTCCAGCTCTTTGGCAACTGCCAACTGATACAACTGACACTGATACTGCAAGGAGTAGTTACTACTAGTTACTACCAATCAACGAAAGAATTAAAGAAAAGCTTATTTAATACAACTCAATGCAAAAAAAAACAAATGCCGATAACGATTGACTTAACCGCGATATTAACAGATATCAGGTGGTCCGTAATAATAAAAAAATATTATAATAAATATACATATAATATATAAACTTACCACCCATATCAAATACTTTTTTACCGCCCAGAGCTTATAATCAAATCCCACACAGTATATAACATTCGAAAATATTCCAACAAAACGCCATATTTAACAATAGAGTACTCTATATCTATTTTGAAGCGATTGTAGTCCCCGTAATACTTACATAATACATAAGCAACGAGACTTGGATTTGCCTAACAAAGCGCCTAACGCGACGCGTCTCGGGCGGGGCATGTACCCTGAGGTAGAGTCGCCATCATACAGACAAATCTGAGATTGTCTCTGTTACACTTTTTTTTTCTCTTGAAAATGAAAATCTATTTATATTTTGTAGTATATATTCATTCGGTGGTATTTGTGCCGGCCCGTCTGGGTAGCTACCACCCATTCATCATATTCTCTACTGCAATATTTAGTATTGCTTGTTGTGTTCCTGTTGGAAGGGTGAGTGAACCATAACATCTAAATTCCCAAGGTTGGTCGCGCATTGTTGATGTAAGAAATGGTTAATATTTCTTATGGTGACAATGTCAATGGCCGGTGGTGACCAATTACCATGGTAACCCATCCTCTTATCCTCCTACCTGTATTATAAAAAAGTACAGTTTATTTATGAATTGCCTCATTGGGGGAAATGACTAGAGGTTCTAATTTGGGACCTAGTCAATAAAAAGAAGGTAAGAGGAAGTTTAAAAGTTAGCAGTTATACACTCTCGTGCTTCGAAAAGCGCATAAAGTGGTCTAGCGCCTGATAATTTTCGAGACATAGGAAATTGACCTCCCATCGAACTATGAGAGTATTATTACTAATTTTTATGCACATTAATAGGATATTTCACGAATTGTCCCTAAGTCAATACATACAATACATATATAAGATACAATCCCTTTATTTATTTGTATTTAGGGGTTAGAATGTAAGTTAAAAAGTAAAGTTTGAAGTCTCAAATTTTGCACCCGGTTCTTCATTTAGTCTCTACGATGTGATGCATGGAAACAGACAGTATATGTCTTTCTATAAATTACGTAATGCTTGCGTGTGAGCAGTCCCACCATATCGACTACTAATAAAGTGAAAAACGTACATACGATTGTCTAATCGTTATTGGGAGTAAAGTGTTTATATCTGTTGTAATGTAATTCAATATAATTGGATTAGTGATTCTATTCTCTTTAAATAAACGAACAATATTTTAAAACAGGGTGTAGGACTTTCCTCCGTACACATAAACCATGACTACCCTATCGCGGGGGTGTCGGGAGGGAGCGCGCACAATAGCCTGCGTAATAATATAATCGGGCGACGACGCCACTTGCTATTAATTAAATTTAAAATTTTCATTGCTAGGTGCGCCGAACATTGTGCCGTCGCGATTATTATCTCGCTATGAAAGTTATGAAACGCATTTGTTTCGAATGCTATTCATGCGTAAATGCGCCATTGTCTTGCAAACCTCGTCGTTTTAAAGTGCTAGTGAAAAAATAGCTTGAAACTCTGACTATATTGTCCTCGAACAAAACAACATATTATACGTATGTTATTAACATAACTGTAAGTTTTTAATTAATGATGATCGTTATGCGTTAACAAATGGTTTTTTATTGATTAAAGTTTCCATTAGTCAGTTCCACTTAAAGATGGGATGCCTCAAATAGCTGCCGCTCAGTTATTTTATCTAAAGCATCTCATTGATCGTTAAATGCTGAGTCACCGCAAAATGGTTACAAGGACATTTAGTTACGGGCATCTAAAACACCAAAAAAGCCATGGGAGCCGAAAATTCCTCGCCACCATCTTGTTTTGTTATGAATGATCTTTTTTATTGCACCTCCTTCGTTCGAACGATTAGTTTCATTACAACCTGCCAGTTATCGTCTACGTCAATAAAAAGTATAATAAATTGTCTATGGATTTTATTAGTGAAAAGGTTAAAGTTGAAAATCGAATGCAGAATTTAGGAGTTCGGACTGTTAACAAATAATAATGTCAATGAATTAAAAAAAATAAAGTCAAACTGGCCCGAAGGTGTTTTATAGGGTTACCGAAAAACTTTTTTACCACTTCCTCTTCTTTCATGGACTTACGTTTTTTTTTTATTTGTAGCATATTGCGATAATAAACGAGCAGGTGCTATTTTATAGTGAGCCGAATGATTAGGCGTATGGGTAGCTAGTTTGTTGTCAATGGGACCTCTTTACGACGGGCCGCCATATTTTTTCATACTGCACCCATTAAATGAAAAATACTACCCAGTATATTTACGAATGCTTTTTACCTTTTTATTGACTTCATTCTTGCCTATACCTACAAAAATAAAATTAAAATATAATCAGATGTTCAATTTCATTATTACTACTATATTAAGCCTTTTCAAATGCAAAAACTAATACTTGCCTAGAATTTACGTAATCAGTCGAGCAAAAAAAGTTCCGACCGCTCACGCTTAACCAAACATTTCTTAACTCGTCAACGTTCCGGGTTTGTTTTTAATCAATTGGCAATTAGGCTGCGAGGCGCATTGTCGTAGCGAAAACTTTGATTGGCCCAGACTCAACCGGCCAATTATATGAATACAACGCGCCAATTATATCGGACTTAGGGCTACCATTTTGATATTTATAAAGAATCTATTTTTATTAAAAAAGCAGAGCAAACGCAGAGTTGTGACGATTTTTTGTTTGAAATTTTGTGTGATTATTTAACTTCCGTATATTTCAAATTATCAAAGTTAGGTAAGTGCGTATGTACGTGTAAGTATACATATATAAAGGTCTATGTTTGCGTAGGACCAATGATGATATCGAATCCGTGCTTACATTTGTATATGCTAAGAACGAATAAATAATTGCAATGTATAACAATGATATGACATCATTTTTATTGTTAACTTTCGGAGAAATCTATAATAATAATAATAATAATATCCTGGGACATTATTCACAGACCATCTGATCCCAAATTAAGCAGAGCTTGTGCTATGGAAACCAGACAACTGATATACTACTTTTCTTTTGTAAATACATAGTTATATAGATATTTACACCCAGACTCAGGACAAACAGACATGTTCATGCACACAAATATATGTCCTGGGTGGGAATCCCACCCACAATCTTCGGCGTGAAAGACAAGTATCTATCAACCACGCCAACCGGCTCGTCAAAAATCTTATTCCGCATGAATTTTGCGAAGTTTCACTTCAGAAAATCTAGTCAATTATTATTATATATAATATATAAGTATTTAACGTATTTCCGTAGTGTTTACAGCTTATTCTTATTTTATTTTACATGATGTACATAAGTGAAGCATGTATACAAGCATTTTAAGTGAAACTTTTTGCGATCCTGCAATTCGACTCGATCGGAGGGAGATCAGACTCAGGAATGGCTTTATGTGCTATCCGGAGCAAGCTGTACTTATCATTAAAAACATCGTAAACTAGAGGTTCCTACTCTCGCCTACATTTAGAGCCCAGAACTTCAGGATCTGTTGTCCAATGAGTCTGCAAAATGTATAAGATACTCAGGTGCTTAGCTTACAACTTCGAAGAAAATGCTCAAGTAAATCAATCACTAATGTTTGTAATAATGTTTCAAGTTAATTCGAAATTCCGTATATCAATATTTAATCTTATTAAAGATAATAAAATTCAACGTAATAATCAATAAATAGATTTATTAGTCCGTAAATGGCCCACGTCTGGGCAAAGGCCTCTCTTCAATTAAGGATTATGTTTTGAGCTTATTCCAGCACGCTGCTCCAATATTTGTCAAGTCATGAAACAATTAGTCTAAGACAAAACTTTGCAGTTACAAAGTCGACGTCTACAAAAATATCATTTATATACATGCATCTATCATAAGTATATAAGGTATTGTATATAGTATATTTATACCTATTTTATAATAACTAGGTACCTACTTCTTTATTTCTTTTCTATGCGTGACGTGTAGTTGTAATAAAATAATATCAATTTGTCTTTTTTAAGTATTTGTATTTATATTAAAAAATGTTGGGCGGCCTATGCTCCGTTTCAAAGATTGCGCTGAGCGTGATATGGTTGCGTTTAACATCACAAGCAACCAATGGGAGGAGCTGGTTGAGGACCGTGCCAAGTGGCTACGCCTTATTCATGAAGATCAATCAAAGCATGACGATGCCTGGCTTTAACTACTAAAAGAAAAACGCACGAGGCGTCATAAGCGGGCTTCAAACCCTCACCCATCTGGGGGCGCATACACTTGTCGGAAGTGCGGCCGAAGGATCCTCTCTCTTTAGTCACGAACGCAAATGTATCCGCGATGCTGCTTAAATCATCTGTCAAATATGCAGACAGTAACAGTAACAGCCTGTAAATGTCCCACTGCTGGGCTAAGGCCTCCTCTCCCTTTTTTTTTTTGAGGAGAAGGTTTGGAGCTTATTCCACCACGCTGCTCCAGTGCGGGTTGGTGGAATATGCAGAGGCCTGTATTTATTAAAAATATGTGAATATAATGAATTTATTTTCTATATCACAATAATTATTTTATTTTGAATAATGAATAATGTCGAGATCTTCAAGATACCTTGCCTCGAGTAGCTTCGGTACTAGAATAAATAAATAACATCGTAACAATATAATAATAAAGATTCTATGAAATCGACAGCCCTGATTCTTAATCTAGTGTATTTCCACGAATGGTAACCCTACCGTACACCGTCACAGCCAGGCCTTGCTCAATGGGCCAATAATTAAAACCGATGGAACCGCTTCTTCGAAGTTCGCTTTTTAATTAATTGAATTGTTTTAGACGGACGTCTATGCAGTACTTATTACGAAGTACATATTATTTTAAACGATCGATTCTAACCGTATTCTCTATAGATATTTCAGGAAATTTCATTTGAAAATAATTATTATTGAAGTATTAAAGGAAATTAGACGAGAATTTTTTTTTTTTTATAGAATAGGAAGGTGGACGAGCATATGGGCCACCTGATGGTAAGTGGTCACCAAACGCCCTTAGACATTGGCATTGTTAGAAATGTCAACCATCGCTTATAGCCAATGCGCCACCAACCTTGGGAACTAAGATTTTATGTCCCTTGTGCCTGTAATTACACTGGCTCACTCACCCTTCAAACCGGAACACAACAATATCAAGTATTGCTGTTTAGCGATAGAATATCTGATGAGTGGGTGGTACCTACCCAGACGAGCTTGCACAAAGCCCTACCACCAGTAAATATGAAGTTATTCGTTTTTCTGATGAGCAAGATAATATTATTCAACTAAAAATATTGCCATTGTTTTATACGTGATTGTTTCGTGACTGGTTTAAACGGCTACGGATTATACATTCGTATTCAATTTTCGGGTCGGGACAATAAAGGTTACGTGTCTATTGGGTTTTATTTACTTGGTGGCTTTGTGCAAGCTTGTCTGGGTAGGTATTACTCACCCATCACACATTAATAGGATGTTTACTATTTTCTACAGTGACTATTTCTATGGGCGATGTTGACCACTTACCATCAGGTGACCCATTCTTTATATCTTCAATGTACCACCAACCTTTGGAACTAAGATGTAATGTCCCTTGTGCCTCTAGTTATATTAACTCACTCACCTTTCCAACCATAACACAATAATGCTAAGTACCTTTTGCTGTTTGATTGTTGAATATGACATGAGTGGGTGGTACCTACCCAGATGGGTTTACACAAAGCCCTAACCCACCAAGTGATTTGACATTTCAATCTCAAGCCTCAAAATCAACAGCTTCCCAAGCTACTTAATATTCCAGGAAGGCAAAAAGGACACTATAACAATAATATAACATTCTATTATAATATATTATATGCTGGAATATCCTTAGAGTCCAGAACTATTATATATCCGTATTACGTTTTGCCGTATTGATTTCCGCAATAGAGTTTAGCTTGGTGACCCACAGGATTACCGAAGGGGCTCTCGACGAAAAGCGACCATTCAACAAGATATATCCGGTCATGTAAAAGCTATACATATTACGGATCAAGAGAAATGGTTGTTATAATTTGATAGTCATTTTTCCCTTTATGATAAAAAAAGAATGTTTATTGATGATATCTGTTATCTATGTATTTATTGGAATTTGTATAAATTAGTAACTGTTATGTTTCGTAATCCAAGTGATATTTTTTAAATGACGATTCAGATTGTATATATTACATATGTAAGCTGGCTTAAATTAACTATTTAACAATTTCTTTATATAACAAAAACATTTTTATCGACCAACCCGATCTGTAGCGTTACGATCACCAAGCCGCAACCTTTTTAATTACTCAACATTTTTCGTAAGTAAACTTAAACTAAACCCAAACATCCTTCTAATAATGGTAGAAAGGCTTCGGGCAAAAGTAGCTCATTATTTACTGATAAACCTTATAACAATTCAATTTATTTATCGTTAAACGAATAGCGTTTCTATATTTCAATATTAAATATTCTAATGATAGAACTTGACAAACAAAACAAGTTTTTCTAAACTCGAAGGGATCACACATACCCTTTGAAGAGTTCCACTATTTCTTTTCACAGCTTGACAGAACCAAATATAACGCAAACGTATCTATGTACAAAATTAGAAATTGATTAATCAACTTCCTAGATTTTATATACATTGGCTAACATGATAACAAGTGAAATTAATATAAACATATATACAATAGATTTTACTTCAAAAACTACAGGATGTTTAAATAAAGTCCGATGTAAATGGCACAAAAGCTCGCAATAAAACGACTGAGCCAGACAATGTTATCGATCCGGGAACGGAACCGGCGACCGGCCACCTACGTTCGTGTAAGATATCATCTTTAAATTGAACATAGATATACCTATCTCAGTTTAACTAAAACTAAACCTAGATTCTTACGTTTTTATAGTATATCTAATAACGGCCTACTTATAAACCTTGATTAGCGACTGTTTTGATAAACACTGATTTATCTCTTTCTGTTATTATTGATTTGACATTTGAAAGAAGAAGACACATCATTTATTAACTAATCAGACGCTGAACGTTTCAGAGGCTGTTATTGTTTTCTAAATAAATGTTTTATAATTATTTAAATTCATTCAGAAATGAAAATAAGGCTTTCACGTCTATTTTCTGATATTCCGTTATAAGTAATTTAAAAAGTAAGTTGTAAAATTGATAAATATTAAGGAAAGTTCCATCTACGCATCGTCCATCAAATGTTTTTATAGGTAATAACTTACCACGATAAAAAATATAGGTATTTTATTGAACAATTTATAAACTATTTTAATATGAAATCTTATTATGTATAACATTTATTTACTATTCGATAGTGACGGATGACCCGTCACTATCGAATAGTAAATAAATGTTATACATAATAATTTTAAAGATTTAAAGGTACGTAACTAAATTATTTATTTTAGGAAGGAAAACTAACAATTGTCCCTGATGGTAACTGGTCACCTTCATCTATAAACAGGGCACTGAAAGACGGTCACAACGTCACTACAGCCTCATCCATCGGATCTAACAAAGATATTAAATCCATTGTGCCTATAATTTACACTGGCTCACTGATACTTGCAACGGGAACACAACAATACGAAGTACCTGATGTTTGGCGGTAGAATTACTCAAGACTTGGTTGTACCTACACTCATTTTTTACTTTTGTCAAATGATACTTATTATAATATAAATCTTATTTAAAAAAACATCTTCGTATTCGTTGATTTCCATGTAGAATATTTATGGACTAACCTACTTACGGGTAAATTAAATTGTGCGGCTCGGTAGGTACAGCTAAAAATATAACAGACAAACCAATTTGACATTCAATTGACGCGATATCAATGGTCGAAATCTCGAATAATCTATGATATTTAATATGCATTCGTGAAAAAATGGCGTTTGAATGTCCGCGAAGTTGTTATCGGGACTTTGGAAGTAGTTTTAAAGTGGAGATACTTAGTTATGTGTTCAATTGTTGTATTATAAATAAAGATATATTATACAAGAACTGTTCGTAGTGTATAATATTGGCAAATTGTATAAAATATGTAAATCTAAAGTTTGTTTATATATACTTTTCTTTGATTGGATGACGTGGCCGAAATCGGTCTGGAGGTCATTATTCATTATTATTATATATGTAGATATTTATAAGTAAATAGTATTATTAGAGTTAGGTATTATTGTTCGATAGATCCCATAATCTACGTCATAGCTGTGCACGGGATATGATCTAATTTTGGTCACACACAATTAAAAAAAACTGCCCGTCACGACTTTGTACGGATAAAATTCATACAAAGTAATTTTAAGTCAATCGGGTATACCTATCGTTTCGGAGATCTCTCATTTAGACTGGTTGTATTGCACTTACCAATATATACCTATATATCGAAATCTTACTAAATGTTGGTACATTTTATATACTTTTGCCTGATTGCTTGGAAGAGATCACTATAAATGAGGCCACTGTAATAAGGCCGCCTTTGCATACTATTTGTTCTACTTGTTATTATAATAAAGGATTAATAAATAAAATATTTACAAGTAGATCCATATTTTAAATACCATTTTCATACCTAAATTAAAGATATGGGGTATGTTCCTATTTTCCGAGAATAAATCTTATTATAAGGGTAGTTCTATTAGGTACCTACATATATTTTCGGAACAAAAAACGTTGCTCAGCGAATGCTTTTTTAAGCACTAATTTCTATCATCATTGTACACCTCTGAACAACATCTATATTGAGCCTATTCATCCTAGAGCCATTAGTAGACCGATCATGGATAGCTGGCGATTTAAAAATTGATCAAAAATCTTCGTCGCAACATAAATCGTTTACAAATCATAAGTAATGTTACATACATAATATATTACATACTTTAGGTACTACGTAAAATAATCTAGGCATTATTTAATATAAATATGTAAGTATATAAATGTCATTGTTAAGCCTATACATACGTAGGTACTTACGTTAGTTAAATAAAAAACGAATGACTTTATAACTAATTAATTCTTGATTAATACTGAAAATTAATTAACATAAAATCCAATTTAATTGAATATCATAAAATTGCATTGAAATTAAACAAATAATCCGTATTTTTATCTTAGTAAGATTACACATTTAATAACACATGTATTTCACCAATGAAAACAATTTAGGTAAAAAAAAAATCCGTTTCAGCATAACGACCACACCTTCAGACGTGATTCGCTTCCACACCCACACAATAGCTAACAATCGCCCCACACAATGGGTACAATGAGAATTCTGTCTTCCCATTGTACCGAACAAAGGAGGCCACGCCCACACGACAAATGCGGCTTTGTTTCATCTCACCAAACGCATCTCCCATTGGCCGAGACTTGGGTAACGAGCTATAAGACATTTGACCACCCGGGGCTGAAATATGCACCGAAAAAATTCGGACCTTATCTTTGGAACTACTTATTCTGTGCTTTATTAAATTTCTATCTTATTTCTATAGGTTTAAGATTGGATTTAGCTTGGTGAAAGATTCTAGGACGTTTTTAAGTGAGCGTGACAATTGGATTTAGATCGACGTGGTTCCTATCAGTGATTCGATTTTGACTCTTGCTTTGTTTTCTTATCCGACTGTGGAAGGAAGGGTTATGTTTGAAGTTACTGTTACTAAGTTTTTTAGATTTTAATGTATAATTAGTGAAATAGAACTGAAAAATATTAATGTAAAAATAAAGAGCGACGGTCGGGTTGTATATTGGTAGATTCTTGATTGTATGTATACAAACATGTATACCGACTAATGGTAGGTAGGCTTGAAGAAATGACCTACCTACCTATATCGATTGGTACCCATTCCATTAGGTAATGTAGGTATATGATGACTCATCAGATATTCTACCGCAAAACAGCAGTACTTTGTATTGTTGTATTACGGTTGGAAGGGTGTGTGAGGCAGTGTAATTACAGGCACAGGGACATGATATCTTAGTTCCCATGGTTGGTGGCGCATTGGTGATGTAAGTCATGGTCAACATTTCTTACAATGCCAATATCTATTGGCGTTGGTGACCACTTACCTTTAGGTGGCCCATATGCTCGTTCGCCTATAATAAAAAAGGGTTGATTTCCAAGCAGGATATACGTAAATTTAATTGATGTAATTTTATCCCTACGAAGTCGGTACTTAGGTAAAGATAGATGTCTGTTAGGTACGGCGTTTTTCATCTACCGAATAATTAAGTACCTAGCTAAAACCTTTTTTATTCTCCAATTCCTGAACCGCTGAATAAAGTCAATTTACTACTTAATCTGAATACTAATATAATAATAAATAATAAAACTGATCGCTCATTGATCACTCAACGCGTTCGGATTAACCAATGAAAAGTTAAATAATAATAGTTAACATTTTCAGAAACAAGAGATAAGTATTTATGTATTATGTTATGTATATCATCGCTACGTTAATGACACAATTACCCGTATATATAGATTACATAAGAATCGATAAATTAGTTTTAACATTACTCCGGAGACTTCCAAAAATTGATAAGCACGTGATCAATGATTGAAAGAAAGACCATAGAAATCGCTTCGACTCGAATCGAATGATTTTTAATCAAAGCCCGCTGTTATTTACGGCGTTTTTAAGCTGGAGAAAACCTTCTGCCCTCAATTGGAACTTAAGGAATACCTGCTGCCCTCCTGGTATCCATAGTACAAGCTGTGCTTAATTTAGGATCAGATGGCCGTGTGTGAATAATGTCGCAGAATATTATTATTTTAATACTATATAAAAGTAAAAAAAAGTAACAGCCTGTAAATGTCCCACTGCTGGGCTAAGGCATCCTCTCCCTATTTGACGAGAAGGTTTGGAGCTTATTCCACCACGCTGCTCCAGTGCGGGTTGGTGGAATACACATGTGGCAGAATTTCGATGAAATTAGACACATGCAGGTTTCCTCATGATGTTTTCCTTCACCGAAAAGCACGAGATGAATTATAAACAGAAATTAAGCACATGAATATTCAGAGGTGCTTGCCCGGGTTCGAACCCACGTTCATCGGTTAAGAATCACGCGTTCGTACCACTGGGCCATCTCGACTTACTATATACAATACGCTATTTAATTTAGCGGTATTATAATGGTGACTATATTCACTAACTCACTAACTTACTTAGTCATTTCTAACTCGGACAATAAATCATCACACAAATCTCATATAATTCCGTTGTCTTAGAACAATTAGAATTAAGATCTCTCGTAAGTAAACAATCTTTATTTGGTATTTCAGAATGTTGGAGCTTATTCCTTCTCCTCAAAAAAGGGAGAGGAGGCCTTAGCCCAGCAGTGGGACATTAACAGGCTGTTACTATACTTACTGTCAGAATGTTGATATTATAAAGGAACAAGATTTAATCAAAATATTACTATGACTGAATCTAGGTAATTGAACTGAACTGAAGTCTGAACTAAGGCTGTTGTAGGCTGTTGTAGATATCTTCTTCAGTGTTTTAATAAACAAAATAAACCAAAGTCTATTAAAAATCATTTAAATAAAAGAATTAAGTAAGCTTATCAAATTTATTTATTTTAATACTATGCAAGTCTTAATTTTTTAATAGTGTTAGCACTTTATTGATTGCTCTCGGTCGGTTTGATATGACTTGTAATAAAATTATAATCTGGCCATTAACTGTCATTACGTAAGAGGACAACTGTCATGGTAGCGATTTTTAAGAAAATGAAGGATCTAAGAAATTATTTTTGGAATAAGATTATATCAGAGAATAAATAACATTATATTGACATAGGTTTTTTATTCCGGACAAGATTAAAATAGTATTCGATTATATTTCTGCACAACATTTACATGTAGCGCCATCTAGTATATTATAAAGAAATTTTATGACAACTTTTTATTACCTACTTGGTAAGAAAATAATTTTTCGTCTTCGAGTGCTTTATTCAATGAATAGTTTATATTTTTTATATTTAAATTTACCGATAGTTTTGAAGAAATAAAACTACCTCAATGCTAAATCCTTCTAAATTCTAACTGTAACCCGAACTCAAGACGAAAAGATACTTGAAAATGGCAAAATTGGCGAGTCGAGTACGCTGGTACGCAAGAGGCAAACACATTTGAGTGTTTCCCGACCCCGACAAATTGCCTCTCGAGGCGCTAGCCGACCTGGGACGGAGGAGTCTAATAATTTAGTCCGGTTACCGATTTAAACGCTTAGGTATTAGTGCTTTAGTTACTTCGTAGTAAGTAATAGCTTGTTAATGTACTATATTGCTAAGCACTAAAGAAAATGTGTTAAAGTGCAATCAATTGTGGAATACTGATAAATATAACGAGTCGGTTGGCGTGGTTGGTGGATGCTTACCTTTCACGCCGAAGGCTGTGGATTCGATTCCCACCCAGGACAGATATTTGTGTGCCTGAACATGTCTGTTTGTCCTGAGTCTGGGTGTAATTATCTATATAAGTATGTATTTACAAAAGGAAAATAGTATATGTACCATATCAGTTATCTGGTTTCCATAGTACAAGCTCTGTACGAGCTTAATTTGGGATCAGATGGCCGTGTGTGAAAAAAATGTCCTAAGATATTATTATGATTATTATATTGAAAAGTAACAACAATTGCTTAATATATTTTTAATTTTTAACCTCAAATAACTAATGAGAATAAAAATATATAATCTTTTATTTGTCTTTATGAAATTATATTTTTTTATGTATAACTCTGATTAGTATAATAATAATTTAAACATATTATGGTACCAATTTGAAAAGTAAGAAATGTTTTTGTAAGTCAATAGCGCCATCTATGCAACTGCTGCCACAATTACTTGCTATTGATAAGAATTATTATTCAGAATGATTGTATTGGTTTCACTTCCAAAACATAGATGGCGCTTAAAAATTATATTACAGTTTGTGCTGTTTTATTACGTTTTTGCATTTTTAAATAGTTTTACATGGACTTTTTTATGTTCATAATAAGAGTAACAAGTAATATTTAGTGTAACTACTGTAAGCAATTGATTTCCAGTTAATTTTTCTTTTTTCGTAGAGTAGCAGTTATATATGTTAATGAAGATTATGTATTCTTTATTAAGTAAAGTTAAGTAAAAAATATTTAAAAAAATATATACAAATATTATAAAAAAAAAATCAATAATAATAAATTGTATACATCATTTTCAATTCATGTTTCAAGGACCGTGTGGCCTAATGGATAAGGCGTCGGACTTCGGATCCGAAGATTGCAGGTTCGAGTCCTGTCACGGTCGGAACATGTGTCATTTTGCATTTGTTATGTTTTATTTTTATATAATAAAATTAATTTGATATTTTATGATTTCTATTTATTAAAGATTAGTACTGGTCATAAAATAGCTCGATGTGACAGTTATAATATAAATCAATGGAAAATTACATACAACGTACATATATAATTTAAATTAGGAAAATCAATCACATATATTACTTTTATCTTTTTTGCGACAAGATAATGAAATTTTATTTACGATTATAGCGATCTACTACAAGACAGTTCTGATGACGATTCATCAGAGAACGGTTACATACAAGGACAGCAATACCATTGAAAACGAATAATTCTGTATAGTTATCATATCATTACATATAAGCCGTCTTCTTCATTTCGTAGCAAACACTACGTCAAGCAACATTTATATAATTATTTTATATATTTAAGTATAAGATTCTACACATTTTTTATTAATATTATGATAACTATTGTAATTTCGCAGGTATTAAAATACAAACACTTCTCCGTCTTAACAGTTTTATTATATTAATATAACTCAATATTATCCACAGTGGTAATACAACTTGTTTCACAACTCGAAAATTACCGTTCCTCTTTTTAAAAAACCAAACAATGCGAACTTTTATCTAGTACTCAACTGACTAATCATAATATAATATTTTTCGGAACCGGTAGTCAAAATAGAGCTACTAAATAATAAAAGTACGAAATATTTAAATATACAATATAAAAAATAAACAAGCAAAAATCACGTTTTGTAGTAAATATGACAATAATATAAATTATAATTTATTTAATTCTTTTCATAATGCAGACTTATTTTAATGGGCACGGATATTCTTTACAAAATGCTCAATACTTATTTGAAATTACAGTATGATTAATTTATCAAGCTAACAATTATAATATTATTACCGCTGCTATGCATTAGCCGCTAGAACGGCGCCGTCGTCCATTTTGGAATGTTAGAGTACCTGAATGTGAATACACGCGAATGTGTAAACAGTCACTCGTTACATCGTAGTTATTTAATGTCTCACCCAACAATTCATCGAGTGGCGAGGCGAATCACGACCACTCATGTGGAATGTGAAATGCAACGTATACATATATGGCGGGGTGTCCATCAATGAACCAGGCCACCTGGATATATCGCTAAAGCAATGTTGCCATTACGTGCTACTCACACATACACACTTGTCTCGGTATTGTTCATTAGCCTATCCTATTTAAGTGGCACATTGATTTAAATGATTTTTTGGTGAAAAGGTTATAAAACCTAATGTTTACACGACAACTACACGAAAATTAAGTATGAAAAATAAAAATTTGGTCAATAGGTACATGTCTGCTTGCAATATTGATTAATGTTTGCGATTAGTGTGTCGTTCCTAGATGTAGACTGAAGTTCTATACGTAATCCGACATATCCTCTAATATTCCTCGACATATGGACCATGTTACATAAAAAAATCAAATGGTACTGATATTTAGTTCATTAGATTAATGAGTTCAGTATAATATTTAAATATAGATTAAAAAATAAATATCACGTACATTTTATAGAAACCTTAATTTAATCCTTATCAAAAATAAATATCTAACTATTTCGTTACAGCGCCATCTATTAAACTCGGCACAAACTACGTTACAAATTATAAAGTATGGTGCAGTATAATTGTTCTACAATAAAGTTATAGGTGTCGCAGCTATTTCAAATTTGTTATTTTAGAACTACTAATACTTATTTTTTTTTATTTATTTGCTGAATAATTATGTTCAATGAATTAATCTATTTAAATTTTTAATGTAAAATTAAAAAACCTAATAAGTAGACTGTAAAGTCAAAGGTTTTTTTTTAAAATTGTTTTGGACATTGGCGATCAAATAATAATAAATATTAAATAACTATTTTTAATGAAGAATACAACCATTACGCTTATTAAATAATACTTTGGTTTTTATTTTTAAATATTAAAAGTTATTGAACTTTCCTAGTAAATAAGAAACTATGATACGATGACAGTGACATCTGTAATGTAGTACGAATACTCCTTAAATTATAATGAGTTACGCTAGTTTCATCCACTAAGCACAGGTGGCGCTGTTATACATATGTTACGTAGTCTTAATACAAATGAACAGCGAATTATCTTATTAAACTCAAAATATATATTTTTTCAGATTGACATGTCGCTATTGGGGTCACCCTCCTCGCGGTGAGCCAGTTGTCAAGTTGGTCTGAGTTGACAAATCATTTAACTTTAACAAGTTTGCCTCACTCTCTATGTAATGTGACACACACCGATCGTATTCTTAGTACTTGATAGATACTTGACTCCAAATGTCTACATGATGAAACTTTAGGAAACAAAGATGATTATTTTATTAAAGCTAAACATAATGTAAGTTATAAGAATTTTAAGCGTGGCCAACACTTCCGGCCTTTCTGGCTTTTGTACCAAATGTTAAAGGGCTTTGTTTATAAATTTTAAAATCAGATTCCGTCCATATCACAGATACTACAAAGACGATAGAAAAGTGAAAGGCTAAGAGTCCGGATGTAGACATCCCCAAGGAATTTATCGTACAAAAATTTTTTTTTTTTTTTTTATATCGCCGGGAGGGCAAATGACTCTACTCCACCTGATGGTAAGTGGTAGTAGAGTCCAAACGCGACGACGGCCAGTACAGACGGGAAAAACGTTCTGCACTAGCCGCCTTCGCCTTGCCGGCCCGCAAGATGCCTCTTCACGCCTCGTTTGAAGGAACCCGGGTTGTAAGAGGAGGGGAATACGTGAGCTGGTAAGGAATTCCATTTTTTGGAAGTGCGACAAAGAAAGGAGTTGCCAAATTTCTTTGTTCGCGATGGAATTGATGTCACAGTTAGGCGGTGACATCGAGAACCAGCTCGCGTGGACTTAAGAAGGAAGGGGGAAGCAGGAATTAGAGAGAATAATTCCTCAGAGCACTCGCCGTGATACAGTCGATAGAAAGCGCTCAGTGCTGCTATCTCACGACGCAATTGTAAAGGTTCAAGGGTGTTTGTGACCTTTACGTCGCCAATAATGCGTACGGCACGTCGCTGCAACCGGTCCAAGGCCTCAAGTAGGTACTTAGCGGAGCCATCCCAAAGGTGCGAGCAATATTCCACGCAAGACCGTACCTGTGTTTTGTACAGCAGGCACAGTTGTTGTGGCGTGAAAAAGCGCCGCACCTTGTTCAGAACTCCGAGTTTCCGTGAAGCTGTTTTTATAACAGCCTCGATGTAATCCCTTGGACTAAGGTCGCAGCGAACGTCAATCCCCAGCATGGCGATTTTGCTTTGCATCACCAGCGGAGTACCACAGAGGGAGGGAAGGAGGGAAGGGAAGGAGTTTTGGGATAGGCCAAGGATTCTCGTGACCCTTTTTCTAAAATCAACTAAAGAGTTCAGGTCTCTGGTTGCTATACATTATAAAATCTTAGGAAACCGTTTGACAGATAATTATTATTATTACATAACAATATTTTCTCATCTGCGAACTACGCTATGATTTAAAATCTGTAAGGTGAACTCTTTCGATTTAAATGTCGATAGGCTTTCTCGTACAAATTCTGAAAAACCTGGTGAACTAACAACTGATTCCCTGGGAATGCGAACGGCTCGAATCGTGGGACTTCACATACATTAGACGTAGTGATGTCACTACGTCCGATGGACACATCGGTTACGTCTGATGTCACTGAAACAATATTAACTGCCAGTCGCCGTAATCGTGGCAAACTTTGAAACCAAAAAATAGCGCATATATTCGTCGCTCTATCCACATTATAAGTTGGTTATAGTTGAAAAACAAGGAGTTTTGAGTTATAGTGCAAAACATAAAACACCGTGACATATTACGTTGACTAACAATAGGGTTTATCTTTCGCCAATTTTAGATAATTGGAATTACGATTTAACCGAGAAATGCTGTTTTTTTTTTTTTTATAGAATAGGAAGGTGGACGAGCATATGGGCCACCTGATGGTAAGTGGTCACCAAACGCCCTTAGACATTGGCATTCTAAGAAATGTCAACCATCGCTTATAGCCAATGCGCCACCAACCTTGGGAACTAAGATTTTATGTCCCTTGTGCCTGTAATTACACTGGCTCACTCACCCTTCAAACCGGAACACAACAATATCAAGTATTGCTGTTTTGCGGTAGAATATCTGATGAGTGGGTGGTACCTACCCAGACGAGCTTGCACAAAGCCCTACCAAGTTAGTGTGCCATGCACCAGTTCATGCTATCATCTATACTAATATTATAAATGCGAAGTGATTTTGTCTGTTTGTCTGTTACGCTTTCACGTCTAGAACGATGAAATTTAATATGAAGCCTGAATCCCGAGGAAGGACATAGGCCAACAACAACATCTCCCCCCACCCCCCCTCTTACCTTACATACTGGTAACTTATATAGTAGGTATTTTTAATTCCATTTAATATTCGATCGACCGAAAGGTATTGCGGTTTTTGAAAGTAAAGATGATGTTACGATGGTTTTTGATGTTAGGATTAAATTGTCCATGGCATTTTTTCTATAAAGTTTTAATACTTAAGAAAAAATATTACGGCCTAATACTGTGTTTTCTTCTTTCGAATTATAAATCAAAAATCACAGAAAAAGGGAAAACAGCTACTACGCTATCATTTTTTCAGCGTACTTCGATACGCCATATACTATTCTAATTTAAATTCAGATATATTAAAGATATGTAATTCACACTCGATCGAAGTCATGTAAAAATATCAAAAATTCAATTTATATCGTCGTCTCAAGTATGAAATATTCCAAGCGGGGTAAAAGCGCACTCACCCGTCGCGGTCAAAAGCCTTCATATCCGCTGTTTGGTGAGGCATACGGCCGTCTGATCGAAAAATCTCATAAATCTACGACCCAGCTCGAATTATTACGTATCCTTTTGGATAGCGATAGTTTATCTACGAACAGGATTCGATTATGTCATAAAGAAGGTTCTGGTGAATTCAAGTTCAACATTTGAGGCCTCTTTTGTTAATTTCTAAAACATTTTTTTTGAAGAGAAAACTTCTTTAGGCACGTTGCGTTGGTTTATAGTTATGGATAGACTCGTGGCTTCGCGTCACCGACATGCTAATATTAATATAATGAAATCGTTGAAAGCACAAATAATTTAAGTATTTTGGATAATAATTATTGAAAATTATGTAAATACTAACAGTAATACAAATAATAAGTGTTTTTTAACTATTATTTATTAAATTTAAGCTGTATTAATATTTTTTACGAAGATTGCGACGTACTGTGTATTTTGATGAATAAAAAGCTATATAATAAAAAGGGATGCAATTATTACTTGAAGTGCCAATAGATGTGGAAATTGGACAATTATATTTTACAGTTTTCACTTCAATCGGTAGTCCCTATGACTGCCTGTTTTTTAATTTATATAAATATCAAACACAAACACCCTTGAACCTTTACAATTGCGTCGTGAGATAGCAGCACTGAGCGCTTTCTATCGACTGTATCACGGCGAGTGCTCTGAGGAATTATTCTCTCTAATTCCTGCTTCCCCCTTCCTTCTTAAGTCCACGCGAGCTGGTTCTCGATGTCACCGCCTAACTGTGACATCAATTCCATCGCGAACAAAGAAATTTGGCAACTCCTTTCTTTGTCGCACTTCCAAAAAATGGAATTCCTTACCAGCTCACGTGTTCCCCTCCTCTTACAACCTGGGTTCCTTCAAACGAGGCGTGAAGAGGCATCTTGCGGGCCGGCAAGGCGAAGGCGGCTAGTGCAGAACGTTTTTCCCGTCTGTACTGGCCGTCGTCGCGTTTGGACTCTACTACCACTTACCAACAGGTGGAGTAGAGTCATTTGCCCTCCCGGCGAATATAAAAAAAAAAAAAAATATATATATATATATATATAATGTAAGCTTTTATTTTTAATTAGGAAATAAATAGCTATATATTATTAAATGACTAGACGATTTTTGTACATAAAAAATATACCAGAATACGCAGCGCGTTTTGGAGGAGGTTTGAGTGCCTATATAATATTATTGTATAAGTGATTGTGCGTCGCAGTTTCACCTTCTTTTTTGTTGACGTGATAAGCGTAAATTTCATTTGATTGCAATAGATATATATGTATTCGTTATTTTATCTAATAGAATATTCAGTAGGAACTTCGAACGCGCTGTTTAATAACTTTCCTCCTCTGAATTGACCTATAAATAACTATCCATTTAGGTGCATACCTATGTTACGATTACACATTACACTTTAACTAACAAAAAAAATAATACATACATAGAATACCGGTATTACCTAATTATTTCAATATTTTATTAGATACCACTAACCGAATTCAACACTGGCAAAGCCGAGTGTTTTGCTTGTAAATATATAAATGTAATACACTATTGAGCTGGTTGGCGTGGTTGGTAGAACACTTGTCTTTCACGCCGAAGGTTGTGGGTTCGATTCCCACCCAGGACAGACATTTGTGTGCATGAACATGTATGCTTGTCCTGAGTCTGGGTGTAATTATCTATATAAGTATTTATTTACAAAAAAAAAAAAAGTAGTATATGTAGTATATCAGTTGTCTGGTTTTCCATAGCACAAGCTTTGTACAAGCTTAATTTGGGATCAGATGGCCGTGTGTGAAAAATGTCCCAGGATATTATTACTATTAATGATAGTGTATAAGAATAAGTATGCGATAAATTTGGCGAATATATTGAGTAGTGAATCTAAAACAAGTATTCAGCCTTATAGGGTATTGGGCGTATAGGGTTTTCCCAAGAGACCCGAGGTCTTCAAAAGTATTCAAAAGTATATATGTAATTCCACAAGATATATAATCCTTCCATGTTGAGTACTCCGATAACTCCCTAACGATGCCATAAAAATTATGACATATTTTATTTATTTTCATCATAGCCATTTGAGTTTTATTGCTATGGCTTTTTGTTTTTTGATTATAAACCTCAGTGGTCGATGTTTTTCTCGCGGAAAAATATATAACTAAAGAGAATAATTATATCCGAGTAATTAAACATCGTACATTATTTAGCAATAAGTATGGGCAAACCCCTCCCTTAATGGCAGATGCGCCCAAAAAAAGGCCCCCAGTTACCGGCAAGCCCGCTAGGCCCGACCAAGGTAGCGGTCGCGGTATCGGCAGGGCAGGGGGTGCTAAGAATCACCGGTTCACGGCAGGCTACCGTATAAAGCGACTGAAAATGGCAACGTATAATGGACGCTCGATGAGGCTGGACCATCACCTCGCCGAATTAGAAGTAGAGTTAAGTCATATAAACTGGCATATACTGGGGTTATCTGAAGTCCGAAGACAGGGGGAGGACACGATAACTCTAGAGTCCGGTAACTTACTCTACTTCCGCGAAGGTGATAACCTGTCCCAGGGTGGTGTCGGTTTTCTAGTCAAAAAGGATCTCATTAGCAGCATTGTGGAAATCAGTAGTGTGTCGAACCGGGTAGCGTACCTTGTCCTAAAACTTTCCGACAGGTACTCCCTGAAGGTTGTACAGGTATATGCGCCAACTTCGACATACTCTGATGATGTGGTCGAAGCGATGTACGAGGACATCGCAAAGGCCCTCAACGACACCTCGAGGGCCCACTACAATGTTGTTATGGGAGACTTTAATGCTAAAGTGGGAGTACAAGATAGCGGTGAATCGAAAGTCGGACCTTACGGCTTGGGCTGCAGAAATCACAGGGGGCAAATGCTGGTAAACTTTCTCGAAGCGCAGGGGCTTTTTTTGATGAATTCTTTCTTTCAAAAGAAGCCTCAGAGGAGGTGGACCTGGCGAAGCCCCGATAACGTGACAAGGAACGAGATAGACTTTATCATTTCGAATAAAAGGCACATATTTAGAGATGTTTCAGTGATCAACAGGTTTAATACCGGAAGTGATCACCGCTTGGTTCGAGGCACTCTAAATATCAACTTAAAAGCCGAAAGATCGAGAATGATGAGGTCTACTCTCCGACCTACCATGCTCCAAGCTGCTCAAGGCTCCGAAAAGTTCCAAATGGAACTTCAAAATCAATTCACCGCGTTGGAAACCATAAGCAGCATTGATGAGAGAACCGACACGCTGGTCAAAATACTGCAAAACACATCCCGCAAGTGTTTTCCGCCACAGAGAAGAGACAACGCACCAAAACTCTCTGCTGAGACACTCGAGCTCATGAGAAAACGACGAGAACTACCATCGTTTTTGTCAGATAAGGCCTTAAACCGAACAATAAAAACGCTGACGCGACGCGATCTCCGACGCTCCAATACCCGTGCCATCAAGGCTGCGATTGAGCAAAATCGGGGATCGAAAGTGTTCGCTCGCAAGTTTGGGAGGCCGCGTCTGACAAAACTTAAAACTGAAAATGGTGGGGTCGTTACCTCTAGGCCTGAGATTGTCGGAGAAGTAGAGAGGTTTTATGGGCAGTTGTTCTCTTCAAGATCGGATAAACCCGTGGGAATCAGTATTGATGACCAGCGCGCCCCTCTTATGCGCCATTACTCCGAGGAGCTCCCGGTCGTTGACCAAGGAGAGATTAGGGCGGCTCTAGAACAGCTTAAAAACAACAAAGCTCCGGGAGATGACGGAATCACAACAGAGTTGCTTAAGGCAGGCGGGACTCCGGTCCTGAAAGAGCTAGCAAGCCTCTTTAATTCCGTCATCCAACATGGCAAGACCCCGGAAACGTGGAGCGGGAGTGAGGTGGTACTGTTTTTCAAGAAAGGTGATAAAACCCTCTTGAAAAACTACAGACCAATCTCCCTCCTGAGTCACGTGTATAAGCTGTTCTCAAGAGTCGTCACGAACCGTCTCGCCAGACGACTTGACGAGTTCCAGCCCCCAGAGCAAGCCGGCTTTCGATCAGGCTACAGCACCGTGGACCACATCCATACTGTTCGGCAGATTGTGCAGAAGACCGAAGAGTACAATCAGCCGCTGTGTATGGCATTTGTGGACTACGAGAAAGCTTTCGACTCCATCGAAACCTGGGCAGTGCTCGACTCATTGCAGAGATGTCATATCGATTGGAGATATATCGAGGTACTGAGATGTCTGTACAACGCCGCTACAATGACTGTCCACATCCAGGACTGTAAGACGAAGGCGATCCAACTGCGCAGAGGGGTGAGACAGGGGGATGTAATATCCCCGAAACTGTTCACCAACGCGTTGGAAGACGTTTTCAAAACGCTGGATTGGACTAGGTATGGAGTCAATGTAAACGGCGAGTACATCTCACACCTTCGATTTGCCGACGATATCGTCATCATAGCAGAGTCGCTGGAACAACTCACCGAAATGCTGCGTAGCCTAGGCGAGTCTTCCCGGTGTGTCGGTCTCGGTATGAACTTGGACAAGACCAAGGTCATGTTCAATAGGCATGTCGTGCCGGGACCGATATACGTCGAGGGGAAACCTCTCGAAGTTGTTAGTGAATATACCTACCTAGGACAGATAATACAAGTCGGTAGGAACAACTTCGAGAAGGAAGCCGATCGAAGAATTCGCTTGGGATGGGCAGCATTTGGCAACCTTCGTCAAGTCCTCAAGTCGTCTATACCGCAATGTTTGAAGACGAAAGTCTTCAACCAATGCGTCTTACCTGCCATGACATACGGTGCCGAAACGTGGACACTAACTGCGGGACTAGTCCACAAATTCAAAGTCGCTCAGCGTGCTATGGAGCGAGCTATGCTCGGAGTATCTTTGAAGGATAAGATCAGAAATGAGATTATCCGGAAAAGAACCGGAGTCACCGACATAGCTTGCAAAATTAGCAGGCTGAAGTGGCAGTGGGCTGGTCACGTATGTCGTAGGACCGATGGCCGTTGGAGCAGACGAGTCCTAGAGTGGAGACCGCGAATCGGCAAGCGCAGCGTAGGGCGCCCTCCAGCCAGGTGGACCGACGACCTTAAGAAGGTGGCGGGCACCAACTGGATGCGGAAGGCGGAGGACAGGGAGCTTTGGCGCACCTTGGGAGAGGCCTATGTTCAGCAGTGGACAACGATTGGCTGTTGATTGATTGATTGACATTATTTAGCAAGTTTATTTATTTCGCAGCGTTATATTCGCAGCGGTTATTTATTTGGGTTTGATTTATTTAGACTATTCTAATTTTACTTACTTTACTGGTGGTAGAGCTATGTGCAAGCTCGTCTATCTAGGTACCACTCATCAGATATTCAACCGCACACAGCAGTACTTGGTATTGTTGTGTTCCAGTTTGAAGGGTGAGTGAGCAAGCGTAATTACACGCACAAGGGATATAACATCTTAGTTGGAAACTATTGGCGGTGCATTGGCGATGTAAGCGATGGTTAACATTTCTTTCAATGGCGGGAATTCCCCAGTACCAACTTCTTTCCTTTGGCTGCATTCAACTTAGAGTAGTTCCAATTGTCGACGATCAAGCTGTTACGGACCGGCTCAATCCTTTGGAACTGTGTAGAGATGTCGGGTCACTCTGCATTCTCTATCGCATATATAACGGGAAATGTTCCGAGAAATTTGGTGGATTAGCCCCGGCTGAAACAAAAACAAATGTCTATGGGCGGTGAAGGTGACCACTTACCATCAGGTAGCCCATTTTCTCGTTCGCCTTCCTCTTCTATATATAAAAAAACATAAATATCCTTTGGGTATATAAGCCAAGTGTTATCAATCTTAATTAATATAATGTATTTTATCGGTGGCAGGTGGCGGACGTTAAATATACCACATGTATCCACCAAGCCGCATCGGAGTAACGTGGTGTGAAGGAAGTCTTAGCCAAATTTATTCGGAGAGCTCTTAGCAACGCAAAATTTCTCCAAAAATCAAAATAACATAAATACAATCGTTCTATTTTCGATCATATCGTAGGAGTCTAATATAAACAGCACGTATAGTCTTCATGTTAACATTGTATGTGGGCGCGTAACGAACGTTGATAACGCAGAATATTACAAAACTTGATCACGTAGTGGGCAAAAATTTGCCGTTTTCAGATCAACGCAAGATCTCGACGAAAATTATCGAAGCGAAAAAACATACCCGTAAAAACCGGAGCGAGTCATAAGCGATTAATATAGAGGCTTAGAGAATAGAATATATGGATCTTAATCGAATGTCATAGGTTCGAATCTTGAACGTGTTTTATATGGTTCTTAAGCGAATGTCATGGGTTCGAATTTTGAATTTCTGGACGTGTTGGATGAAATGCTAAATATACTTGTACCAAAATGTTCGGCATTGCGGTGAAATAAGCTTTGAGCTTCATACAAGGAGGTCTCCTGTCCTGAGACGTTATTAGGGCATTTACGGTGTTACTATTGTTAATCGAAAACCTCAAACGTTATATATGTATATATATATAAGTATGAACACATCAAATGAATAAATGAAATTTAATTTATTGCATATAATCTCGGTCCATTATCTGACTCGCTTTACAAAGCTAACTTAAGTTTCATTATTAATTCAGAAAACTGTTTCGAATTTTAATGATATTTCGAAGTTCCAGCCGCTCATACCTTACACGGATTCCATGATTCTTATCACGTCGCCAAAGGTATCCCGGTCAAAAAGTTAACTCGTGCGTTCTCGGCGCTCCCGGCCGGCGCTACCCGACAAATATCCCTTTGAGAAATCTATGGTTTTTTAGCTACACGCCTTCTGCTTGAGGACGTGGCTCTGAATAATGTTTTTGCGGTCGTTCAAGGTGTGAATTTTAATATAATGTAATTCTTGTTCATATAGACTATGGATATTTGTACGGGAATTCATTTTATTATTGTTTTTATGTTACTGTTATTTTTTTTATTATAGATATGTGGACGGGCAAATAGCCTACAAGATGGTTAGGGATCACCACCATCCATAGACATTAGCGTCGTAAAAACACTAATCGCCGTAATATCTCCAATGCGCCACCTATCTTAGGAACTAAGATGTTAAGTCCCTTGTGCCTCTAGTTACACTCATTCTTTCGCCCTTCCAACTAGAACACAACAATAACGAATATTGCTGTTAGACAATAGAATATATAATGAGTGGGAGGTACATACCCAGCGGACTTGCACAAAGCCCTAACACCAAGTAAAACTAACTAAAGTCATTTTCATTTACTAAAAAGCAATTAAGTAAGAATTTTACACGTGTTAGGAATAAAAGCAAAATCTCTTACTGAATTAGGTGTTCCAAACGATGTGACGAAATGTTTATATTTTCATTACTCGTAGTAATGAAAAATCTACGAGTAATGAAATAAAACATTTTTAATTATGTTTTTATTGTTTAGTTAGTTATGAGGAGCTATTAATTATTATTCTAATTATATTTTAAATGCAAAAGTTTGGATGGTTTAACGATTGAAAATTGAATTTATGAACGATAACGTAAAACGCTTCTAGAAGTTTCTACTATACTAATTAATAAGGAGACGTTTTTTGTAATGCCTAACTGTAAAAAAAGCTATTGTGTTATTAGAAGACCAGGTTCGTTTCGGAGAATTTTTAAGTACTAATATAATATTAGTCATCATATCAAGTACAGTGCTTGTACGGCAAAACTATTGATGTTACAAAAGACATTGTTACATAATTTCTAGGGCATGTTTTCAACTTTTATTTTGTAAATAAATGTTTTTATCGTAAAATGAGTTAGAAAGGAGATATTGTCCAAAATTGCTTTTAGATGCCATTTTTCTAATATGGTGGCGAGAACAGCAAAGTTATGAAGTGGCAAAGTTGAAATTCGGAAAGAGCATGTCAGCTCATCGATAATTTTATATTGGCGAGTACATTATTAAAAGTCGTGTGTAATAGTGTAATATATATATATATATATGTTGTTAGTGTGCTTATTAATTTAATAAATAAATTGAGAATACTAACGTGGAGTGAAGGGACGTAGAATACTTGCGTGAATTTAACCTTATTGTTAGAAATAAAGTTATTGTTAATCAATTCAAAGAACATAACATAAAACAGTATCTACTTGGACTGTATCCAGTGCGATACATTTAAAAACCGCTTAACAAATGAGGGTAGTTTGAATAAGTAAGCATGCTGGTTCCTTACTCCACCGCAACGCATCAGTCTCACTTCGACCATCGAATTAGACGGATTTGTTGTTTGCGATAAAAATTAAAAGGGGATTATTCATTGGTTATGTCCAATCTGGTAAGGATCTGGCCATGTACGAGTGGGACCACGAACTTGTTGAAATTTTTAAAATTTTTATTGACGCTTTTAAACTTCAGCAATAACATCGTGGGGCATGAAGAGAATTTTTCTCAAGAAAATAATTAAATATCAAAAATATAATTATAGCTTATTTCAATATTTTTGTTTAATGTTCCTTTGAAAAACGCATAACATATAAATTGATACAATTAAAGAAGAATAAGTGATGGGGTCTTGGGCAAAGGCCTCTTCTTGGATTAAGGTATATGTAAGTTCCAAGACTTAGCTTAAACACGCTGCTCCAATGCGGGTTTGTAATACACATGGGGCACAATTTTCTCATGATCCTTTTTTGAAGACGAACACGAGATGAATTTAAAACGCTTAATTTTACCACGTGAAAATTCAGTCCCGGGTTTGAACCCGTGATCGTTGGTAAGGTTAAGAGATTAGTGTGCGCAATTCAGAATGCTAGCACTCGACTCAGCCCTATATTTAGCCACTAGACTATAAGGCATTCCGTTAATTTTCATATGTTTATCCACAATATTAACATAAAATATATTATTTTATGAAATATACGAACACGCTTTTTTCTGTGATCATTCGTTGATAATATATTTCTTGATAAAATAGATAATTTGAAATAGCACCCATTAGCATAGAAGTGGTTATCAACGCATGGCAGATTTGATGAAATTTCCGTTCACTCGTAAGTGCCGTTCACTGACCGGATATTACGGACCGGCTGACCGAACGAAATGGGTCACAGCGAGCCATTCATTCATTCAGATGCTTGTAGATTGCGAACGTTAGGCAAGATGACGCGGAAATATCTTTGTTTTTATTATTCAAGATATTTTTCCATGCCTACGAATGAAAATAAAGAATAGCTTACAGATACTTTGAGAAATTGTAATTAATATTTTATAGTAAGATATTTAAGGAAAAAACGTCCAATGTACGTTTTATAATCCGAATTTAATCATGGTGTCTTATTGATTATCATTTTGTTCTATGGACCAATAAACATAAAACAAAAATGGGTCACCTAATGGTAAGTGGTCACTAATGCCTATAGACATTGTAATAAATGTTAACCATCGCTTACATCACCAATGCGCCACCAACCTTGGGAACTAAGATATTATGTCCCATGTGCCTGTAATTACACTGGCTCACTCACTCTTCAAACCGGAACACAACAATACCAAGTACTGCTGTTTTGCAGTAGAATGTATGATGAGTGGGTGGTACCTACCCAGACGATCATGCACAAAGCTCTACCACCTGTTATATTATTAAGAGAGATCTTTAAGCGATAGAATATCACAGGCATAATCGCATTTTTTTATATCATAGTAGTCGGACGGGCAAATGGGCCACTTGATGGTAAGTAGTCCCCACCGCCCATAGACATTGGCCCCGTAAGGAATACAAATCATCAATCATACCTCCTCTAGTTACACTTCATCACCCGTTCATTCACCCGGATCACTCACCCGTTCTATCCGGAACACAACAATACTAAGTATTGCTGTTTGGCGGTAGGACTGTAGAATATATGATTCAAAAAAAAAAAAAAAAATTACATGTTACTGTACATTTATCAACACATCTTAGTAAATAAAAGCGACTTGTCACGCTGTATGCGGTGATTTTGAAAATAACTTCACTGTGTCCGAAAGCTAGCTATGTTTTTTTTTTTAAATTATTCATTCATGCAAAGACACGTCACTTTGTCTCGATTTTAAAACAGTTGCTTTTGTTTTAGATTGCATTTTAAAGTGTATGTAAATGCGATTTGAACATAAACCTTCTTATTTAGCCCCTGCAGATTTGAAGTGTACAATGGAGGAGAAATGTTTAAATAAAAAGTACCGAAGACTTTTGTCTGTCGGTAGACGCGAGTGGAGCGTCGGTAGACATAAAAAATGTGAGCCAATTTCACTCGCCGCCCGCAGACTGTCATGAATATTAACCATTTTGCGCTGCGGACAAAGACTAAGTTCATTAAAATGTAGACACGACAGGTCTTATTATTATTGTTTTTGACACTTATTTGTTTATATATAAAAAAAATAAGAGTTACTTATCAATAATAACTTAAATAATTTGAATATACTTTTTTTTACTTTATTTGTTTTGGTACTTTAACCATTTTAACTTGACTGTTTTAATTTTTGAATTTTATTTTCATAATATTTGCCGTTACTTAGTTATATAAAATGAAAGCTGTGGTTTACTATGAGTACATAGATATATAACTAGTGTAATGTGTAATGTAAGCTTGTGTGTGTATGTGTATTCCTTATTGAAGATCCTAATAAAATTGCTAAAATAAATAATATTTATGTTCCCAGGATTTGAACTATTTCTTTTTATGTAAGGTTCCAGTGCGTGTTAACAAATTCGTTTTTTATAAAAGGTCAATAATAACGAATCCTTAAACGATCTAATCAATGGAAAATCAGTAGCTAAATTGTTCGACTTTCTACAAGACCATTTAACGGTTGAAATGTAAGAACACGACCACGTGACATGCCGCCATTGCGGTTAGTTTGTATTAGATAGTTTTACTAATAATATTACGGTTAGTTAGTATTACTAATTATATAAATGTAAAAGAGTATTATTTATTTGTTACGCTTTCACGCTTTAACTTCTTTTTTTTTGGGGTACAAAAAACCACATAGTACCTTATTCATTCTACCCCCTAACGGGCGGGCGAAGCCACGGGCGAAACCTAGTGTTTAATATAAATTTATCAGTTGTGCCCTTAACAACGAATTACGAATTAACTTTCAGTTCGCTGCAATTGTGTCTACGTCATAAAAAGAAATATAAAGTTTAACTGTTTACACCTCTTGTACCGTCTGGACCGTAGTTACTCTTTGTAAAAAAAGCGTAACACAGCATAGCCAGCGTCGATTGCGCTTACGATCCTTCAGGGTCGTATTTCAGGCGAAACGACCGAGTTACAGATTACGTCCAATTTTCTTTCCCACCATTGAATACGCTCCAAGGCATTGACAATGATAAACTCACGCACCTTTAGACAAACAATATTATGATACAATGCACGATAGTAGCTTCGTGCGCGGTGTAAAAAACTGATACGAAAACAACATGATTTTGTTACGATACATTTTTATATTGGACAGATGTGTATTGGAAAACGAGGCCTGGGATATAGTATTATGGCCTTTCACACGACACTCATAATAAAATAGTTATGATAATTGTATATATTAGCTATTCTTAAAGAAACTTCTCACGATACTATTATTTGAATACGAAGTTCGAGTAATTTAAAAAAAAAAAGGTTTTATTTTTTCACTACTAATAAGTAATTGAATAAAATTTATTAATTACGTTATGTTATTCAGTCTTTTAAATCTCTACAGACATTAATGTTCTTTGAAATATTTTTCTATTATTTGATCGATTTCGGTAGTTTCATACTGGTCTGGATAATATTCGGTCAGCCTGTTCATTGTATGGTAAAAATTACGAAATATTTTTATTTTTCTTTAAATTGGTAGGCGAACTGGCTAATGAGCGAACTGTAGTGAGTGGTCACACTGCCCATAGACATAGTACAACGCCAATGTGCCACCAAATTTGGAAACTAGGAAGTCATGTCCCTTGGACATGTAGTTAAAGCTCCTCACCCTTCAAATCGGAACACAACCATACTAAATATTGCTATTTTCCGGTTGAACATGTAATGAGTTGGTGGTACCTACCCAGAATAATAAGAAATATTGCGGTTTGATTTATAACATAGTAGTTTTCAAAGGCTTAAATTAATTCTTACTTCTTGTGAAATCTTAAGCATGATTTTTTTTTATAGAATAGGAACGCGGACGAGCATATGGGCCACCTGATGGTACGTGGTCACCAATCGCCCTTAGACAATGGCATTGTAAGAAATGTCAACCATCGCTTATATAGCCAATGCGCCACCAACCTTGGGAACTAAGATGTTATATCCCTTGTGCCTGTAATTACACTGGCTCACTCACCCTTCAAACCGGAACACAACAATAACAAGTACTGCTGTTTAGCGGTAGAATATCTGATGAGTGGGTGGTAGCTACCCAGACGAGCTTGCACAAAGCCCTACCACCAGTAATATATGTATATATGATATGCAACATTGACTATAACGATAATATAATTTAAAGGAGAATTTAAAAGTACATCACCATAAGTCGGTTTTCAACAAATGAGTGAGACACGAAGACTTTGCAGAACAACATTGCCTGTATTAGGTCGCTAGTCTGACTTATTGATTGGATTTTTTATTAGCGTTATTTATTTATATATTCTTTATCGCTCTGCAATTAACTAAGCATATTATATACTTCACAAAGGACATCATTGTATAACAAATCACACGCTAAACAAGCTTATAAGTGAGGCCGCTTGAGTTGAAAACAAATTAAAAATACTTATACTATTTATTATTTTATTAATAATAATAAAAAAAATCAAACATAAAATTATAAATGTTTAGTACATATATTGCGAGCATATATAGTTATAGTAACCACACATATCTATATTATTTATAAACAGAAAATGAAGTTTAAAAAAAATAGTGAATCCTAAAACATTCGTTTGTAAAAAATTATGTTAAAAAAATCTCCGTAACCGTAATCCGTAACAGCCTGTGAATGTCCCACTGCTGGGCTAAAGGCCTCCTCTCCTCTTTTTGAGGAGAAGGTTTGGAGCTTATTCCACCACGCTGCTCCAATGCGGGTTGGTAGAATTCACATGTGGCAGAATTTCAGTGAAATTAGACACATGTAGGTTTCCTCACGAAAAAACCTACAGCATTCGTATTCCACTACGGTGTTAAAAATATGGTCCTAAAAGCTTTACATGATTATTAACGAAATAAACTACCAATAAATTTACAGAACGGACTTGCTGCTTTCATTTTTAATGGCAACCTCAGGTCCGTCTTGCTCGGTGGTCGAAGCAAGAGTGATGTGTTTCGGGCGAACGAGCGACCGCCGCGCTTACTTATTCAGACTACCCTCATTTGTTGTGCGGCTTTTAAATTGAGGGCAGTGGATTATCTATGTGGAGTCAAAGTAATGAGAACGATCTTATGTTAAAATATTCCTTAGATTTATATATGGTCACTTTAATGCGGTCCTACATTCAATCACTGTTACGGTATAATTTGTAATTTTACCCTTTTACTGAATAGGGCATGTTTTTTCTGTAAATTGTTTCTATTTAATATATTAGTAGCTTATGTATAAGTTTCTAGTGATAAAATTTATTTGTGTTTAAGCAAAGAAATCATATTCATATATTCTTTATCATTGTACATACATCGTTATCATTTTGTTCTTGTTTTAAATATTATTTTGAATATTGAACAAATTGCTGAGCTACATATAATAAATTATCATTTCATCTCATTCAAAACGTAAATTTCTTTGATAAATAAGTACAGACAGACGAAATTGAGAGTTAAACATTTATACATAATACGCTGAGCCATTTTATAAACAGCGGCTAAACTTAAGTACATAATAAACTAAAGCCACTGCTACCTCGACTCGTTTCGTCTGATATTTTAGCGAAATGGCTTCTTTATCCCGATGATAATCTCTCACGATATGTTCTGAGATCCTTAATGTGTAAAGGTAAAAAGCTGACAGGTTTTACTGCTTGTTTCTAGCGGGGGGCAGGTGTTGGGTATGTCCTTCTTGAGAACGTTTATGTAAAATTTTATGATGATCGGTTAAATATTTAAGTGAAAGTGTAATAAACAAATAAGTAAATAAACTTTCGCATTTATAATATCAGTAAAGATTTTACATCTCAGGAGTCATTTAATTATTATATAGATAAGAAGTAACAATTAGGACATTGACGCCTGGTCCAAAGAGAATATATAAATTGGTGTTTCTTCAAACACACAAGCATCACTGTGCTTCCAGTTGCCTAATTTGTGTTAATATTGCATCTCGTGGTCAGCACTAAATCATCGTGAGGTAAACTGTATGTGTGGGAAATCTTCTATATGTATATCCACTCCAGAATTAGTGGAATAAGCTCAAGTCCTTCTCCTCAAAAGGAGAGGAAGACTTCTCCTAGCAGTGGGATATTTAGTATGATTTCTTTTTTTACCTTGAGTTATGAAAGTGTTGGACGTTAAATTGAGAATATATGTCAGAGATAATAAATTTAAGCGGGTATACGACGTCATTTATTTTATTAGAATAGCAACACCTCACAAGGTGATTGACATCTTATAGGTTGGTCGGTTGTCAGACGTCAAGTTGTGAAAATATAAGACGGGTAGTTTATTATGTAGCCGATTGATGGAAATATAAAATATAATGGTGTAGCTGTCAGTAGCGTGTGTGATCGTTTGTCGAGCGAACCCCTTGGTCTCTTTTTCTCTTGCTCTTAGGACAGCGCCAGCGCCGGACGTGCGCACTAACTGATTTAATAAAATCAACATATTGGACGACAATGGCGGCCATTTACAAGGCAATTCATTTGAATCCGCGACAAATATATGCAGGCTTATTGTTTGTGTATTTTATAAATATTATATAATTTATTGATAAATAATAAAATTGACGACATATCATCAGCAATATGCAATATCAGAAATAACTTTACCAAAGAATGGAATGTCATTTATATATGGTACAAATAGAAGAGGACACCATAATTGATCCTTGTAGAACATACATTTTTAGTTAAGATACAAAATACTTTATTTTCGTACTTATTATATATATTTATACTTATATTCTTTTTCTATTTCTTTATTTATATTTTCTAACGAAAATGAATTGGTTTAAGTATCAACCAATGTGACCCAAGTATATTAGTTTTGAAACCGTAATATTTTGACTGCATCGTTCGTCGTTGACTACAGATAAAGCAACAGATCCGGACGCCCTGAGTTCGAATTGAAGTTCGAAAACCTTTATTGCGAGTTATTGGAATTTTTTGTCGAAAAATTCTCAAAATGAATTTATAATTATTACATGATATGTTGTAAATAATACATAGATTATACAAAGACATAATTATTTCTATTTTGATATACAATGAAACAACAAACACACACGTAATCGCGACGCTTAAAAACGTCTTATCGACTGCACTGGCCGTCGTCGCGTATGGACTCTACTACCACTTACCATCAGGTTGAGTATTAATTTGCCCTCCCGGAAAATATAAAAATATATCATAAAATCTAATTATCTTCAATCCAGACCTCGCGTGAATATAGCGTAAGGGTTTTTCATTCTGTTTCGATAGCATCGTGATTTAAACCGGTTCACGTATGCAAATTGTTCATCAGCTATTCAGTGTTTGGACATTCGTTATGCGAGTCCGGCGTCAGTGTGTATGCGGCTGCGTGTTTTCGGTAGAAGGTATGAGTTGTTGCTCCGTATTCTGCATGTATAGCTTTAGTTACAACGCAACTATTTCTGATGTAAAACGTCTATTGGCGCACCTTGATAAGACTAGTATGCTGAGACGATAAACGCCATGACGCTCTTTTTTTCAAACTAATAAGGCGTAATATTTTGAACCCTCTGATCTTTAGGATGAAACCTTAACGTTAAGGCTGGTTTCAGAGGTTCGTCACGGTAGTATGCGAAAGCGATCCCGCGGCACTCCTCGTTAAGACGGAAAGGGTACCGCTGGTTTTTTATTGGGTATACCGATGTTCATACCGCACTCGGCGCCTTGGACATCGGTGAGTCCCACATACCACCCCCCCCTACTGTTCCCGTGGGGGAAACGCGTTACGCGTTTTTCCAGCGTTAAAAATGGTTTTAGAGGTTCAGAGGCTACAGTATGCCAGAAGTAAGCAAAATGATAATCTGAGCCTATATTATTAATGTTAAAATAACTTTGTTGGTTACGTTATTTCATCAAGGTGTGAAACGTTAATGAAATTTCGTGTGTTTGTTGTCAGGAGTACATAAGATGACATAGAGTCGTTCATCCAGGGCGAGGCCGCGGGCTACAACTAGTTTGAATACAAATAAATATTTAGTTATTCAATCGCATTTGAAAAACAAATTTATAAATACTACATACAAATAACGCGTCGCTGAAAAAAAAACGCAAATTGTAATTTAGTGGCGATCGAACGATGGCCGTTGATAAAACTACCAATTGATTTGATCAAAAGTTTTACTCTTTTAAAAAAACGATAATTATCAATTCCGTTTGACATAATTGGTTTAGTGAATTGAATTTTGTGTTTGATATTTAATTTATTAGAAATGAAAACGCTTTACAAATATTTTTTTATGCATTTTTGTATCCGTTTATATAAAGTATCGTGGTTTTTCCTTTTATCATCCCTCTCTTTTTCTCGCGCTCTCCCGTGATATTTATTTATTGCATTAAATAAATGTATATGTCTATAAAATATGGCCTAGCATTTATTTGTCCATGCCACATTGAATGATAACGATGTAATAATAAAAGTAAATTCGAGTGCAATCGTGAAATTTAATATTATTCATTGGTTTATTATTAATAGGCAAGTATTTGATCAATAATAACAGACGTGTGAAAAAAATTTTGCCTTACAGGGTTAACAATATTAACAAGCACAGTTAGTATAAGTTTTTCTCTTGTATATAAAAAAAACAACATAATGAAAATTCATAACAAAAATAAAAGCTTATTTTTCCATGATAGCTATATTTGGGTCAGCGTGTCAAGGCGAAAGCAGTAATGAATTTTAAATGTAACAGTTCTTTGAGTTTGAAGGAATAGGAAAAATGTAAAATATCCCACTATGTACTAACGTTTTCCGATGTGTAACAGACAAATTAAAATAACGCTCGATTAGGCGGTGTAAGCGCTGAAATGGCTTAAAAACTTCCGCTTCGTTTGGTCACACGAATGCTCAAGATCGCTGATTGCTTGCAATTTCATGGTGGCACTTGTCTATAGATTTTTGATTCACAGGTAAAATATGTACTGGAGGTTTAATATGTTAGGCTATCATTATTATTGAAACACATTTTGTGATCACAGATAGTAGTAGCTTATATCATTCACAACATAAACATTTATTATGTTTTTTTAAATAAACCTAATTGTTAAATATTGTAAATTGTTCTGGTTCTGCCTCTTTGCAGAAGTAGGTAAAATGTTGCCACAATGTTAAACCACATAGACGTACGTTAATTAAATACAATTTAAATGTTTATTTGTGTAATTTTGAAATATTTTTTGACCAATTCAATATTTTTTTTCTTCTTTGTATCGATATCAGTAACAGCCTGTTAATGTCCCACTGCTGGGCTAAGGCCTCTTCTCCCTTTTGAGGAGAAGGTTTGGAGCTTATTCCACCACGCTGCTCCAATGCGGGTTGGTAGAATACACATGTGGCAGAATTTCAATGAAATTAGACACATGCAGGTTTCCTCACGATGTTTTCCTTCACCGTTAAGCACGAGATGAATTATAAACACAAATTAAGCACATGAAAATTCAGTGGTGCTTGCCCGGGTTTGAACCCACGATCATCGATTAAGATTCACGCGTTCTTACCACTAGGCCATCTCGGTTTCCCAAGTCACGAAATAGTCACGAATAGAGAAATAAAAAAAGTACGTATTTTAAAGTTTTAATGATATATCTATGTAAATGTGTTCCGTACAAAACATGTGCCCTTGTGGGTCGTTTGTACCCTTGTTATGACATCGGTTATTTAGGGTTGAATAATAAGTATGTGTGATTAGATTTACACGGTTATAATTAATTATTTAGCAATGTCTGTTGTGTGGCGAGTGGGTTAATTTTGACTGACGAAATCAAAGTACTACATTGTTCTAAATTTAATAAGTTTACTAAATTAATTTTTATTGTATTACTAGCCACCCGTACTGGTTTCGCATGGATAGATTAAGGCTCTACATAAAACGTGTATATTTAAGGACAACAGTTCCAAGAAAAAAGATAAACGGTTTATGGTATTGTACAGGTTTGGTGGCGAAAGGAAACACGCGATGAATATAAACACAAACAAATGAAAATGCTGTTGCTTGCACGGGTTTGAATTCGCAATCAACAGTTACGATTCACGTGTTTTGACAACTGAGACATCTCGACTTTTTATAATAACAATGAGAGGCAATGCGACCATACGCAATACCACATAAATCCACTCCGCCCGATTTTAACAGACTTAACACCCCGCCTTAATGTGTCGGCCGGTGACAGCGTATTGGAATTGCGATTCAACGGGAAAATTCTACTAGCATGCCACCCACCAATCTACGATTCCTGAAAATGTACTGAATTTACTTGTGGTATATATATTTAGAATTATTAAATGTTATACAACAAATCCGACGAAAGACGAAAGTCGACGATATTGGGAAGCGTATCACGAGGTTGAAGTGGAGATGGGCTGGACACTTTTCCAGACGGGAAGACGGAAGGTGGAATAAAGTCGTCACGGAGTGGTGGCCTAGAGAAGCGAAAAGGTGGGCAGACCACCCGCCCGATGGTCAGACGATTTTAGAAAAATGGCGGGTGCTCAATGGATGCGATTAGTACAGGACGGGGAGAATTGGCGCGCCTGTGAGGAAACCTATGTCCAGCAGTGGATTAATGTGAGCTGAATATGAATGAATGAATGAATACAACAAATGTTGTTGTATGTAGTACTGCAAGTTTGTCAGTGTTTTACAAAAAACCATATTAAATATATTCAGGAATTTTTCAAGTTAATAAATAGCCTTTGGATGCAATGCGAGTTTCAAGGTACAATTTGAGTGTAACGTTTATATAGGTAACGTTTGATTACAACGTCACTATCTCAAAATAATTTTACTTCTGTCACTTGTTAGGATTCTTCAGGCAGGTAACCTGGTAATTTGTGATGGCAAATGTGCCACGTGATGATAATCACCTTCGCTTATAGATATTGGCACTGTAAGAAATATTAACCGTTCTATACATAATCAAAAGGTTAGCGGTGACCTTGGGAATTAAGATATAATCTCCCTTGTGCCTTTAGCTTAATCACTCTTCAAACTGGAACACAAAAATACTAAGTATTGCTGGTTGGCGGTAGAATACGTTATGAGTGGGTAGCTACCCAGACAGGCGTGCACAAGGTCCTACCACCAAGTAAAGCCCTTGCGATAGTGACCTTCGACTTTTCGTAGTGACTGTATCTTGTACCTAAAAATTGTATATACGAAGTTATATACTCATATTTACGTTTAAATTATCTATTTTGTTAAATATGTAATCTAATATTAAATATTGTTAAGTAAATAAGTAATCTATTTTAAATGTCATTCACACCATTTTCAAATGACTGAAATAAACAAGTATAATTTTACACAACCGGTTCTTCTCATGTCTGAGGAGTTTCTTACCGAACCGGTGATAAATTTTTTGACAATCAATAAATCACTTATTTCAACGATATTGTAAGAGTCACTGTCGTTGGATGCGGTCAGCGCAAGACTGGCATGGAAAACCTTGAGGGAGGCCTATGTCCAGCAGTGGATGTTCTGGCTGATATGATGATGAAGATGAATATTCTATAAGAATAAACTTGAAACTCAACGCAGAACACGATTGTTATATATCAAAAAGTGATGTGCGATTAAGTATATATATATACTAATAACAATTTAAGGACAAACCCATAAAACTAGCGTGCCACCGTTAGTCTTGAACATTTCACAACTGACATACGAACTGGTGTCCATCTACAGTTATTTAAGCAATTGTATGCCAGTGACAATTCGTCTCGTTAAGCGTTTACCGTCATCAAAATGTTTGGAATCTTTGCGGTGACATTACCATCGTTTATTTAAAATGTCATGTTCAGTTGTTTTATGTATTCTCTCTATACGTAAATATATCTTGTTGGTATGTTTATTGCGTCGAACACTAAAGTTTGGACGGCTAATGCATAGATATATACATATTATTATATAGTTCAGTAACATCGATACTCACTTCATTCTCGAATAAAAATCTGTTCGACTTTATTCTGTATATTGAACAATTCTGATTGATTTAGAATTTGATGTTAGACCGCTTATATGGCTTGTCATGTCAATAGTTCTCTGTCCACCCATAGATATAACAACTTTATTGATTTCAATTTTAAAAATATTTTTTTACGAAAATTTATAAAACATATTGCATGCACCGATATTACTAATAATATTTTCTTAAATTAAACTTTGGCTGTATTTGAGTGTATTATTTTCTAAGGTACCACCCACTCATCAGATATTCTGCCGCTAAACAGCAATATTTAGTATTGTTGCGTTCCGGTTTGAAAAATGAGTCAGCCAGTGTAACTACAGGCACGAGGGACATAACATCTTGTTGCCGAGTTTGGTGGCGCGTTGGTAATGTAAGGAAAGGTTAATATTTCTTACATCGGCAATGTTTATGATTGACCACGTAACATGAGGTGGCCCGTTTGCCCGTCCGCCTATCTACAGCCTAAATATATATATAAATAAGATTAGACTTACAGAGGAGGGTAGTACAAATATATTTGCATATAATTATTGTCATTGGAATGGTACGAAATAAAAAACCTCTAGTATACTATAAAAACGTCTTTAAATGCTATGGCCAAAGATTTAATATGTTATATGGCTCAGTGGTTAGAACGCGTAAATCGCCAAATCGGGCAAGCACCACTGAAATTCTATGTGCTTTATTTGTGTTTATAATTTATCTCGTACCTGACGGTGAAGGAAAACATCGTGAGGATACATGTATGTGTCTAATTTCACTGAAAATTCTGCCATATGTGTATTCCACCAACACGCATTGGTGCAGCGTGGTGGGATAAGCTCCATAACTTCTCCTTAAAAGAAGGAGAGAAGGCTTTAGCTCAGCAGTGAGACATTCAAAGGCTGTTACTGTACTGTACTTTATCCATATAAGCCTTTGACTGCAATTACAGGGGCTTACACTGACGTAGTCTAATTTATTTTATCTCAAGATTAGGATATTAATTGCTAAGGTATCACTAACCTTGTTTAGAAACTTATTAGTTAAAATTTTATATTAAAAAATATAATTAGTTACTTGAAAAATGTTATGAAGAACTTTCCTTTTTCTTAACCTTAAGACGTTAGACAAGCATGTGGACCATGGAAACTGGTGAAGAATGGGATTTACATTACGACTTACATTATATTTTGCTTTAAAATAAACTGTCTTATTAGCTCTCCATACTGGATCAGAAACATACGATTTTGTTCGACAAGGAAATAGCATTCAACAGACAGATAATAAAAATGAAATTCGTGAAAATGATAAATTGTTGTTAACCTTTTCTGTTCTAAATCGTGAACAAATAGTAATCACTTTAGTACAATTATAGTTCGCCAAACAAGTTGAATGTATTCGTTTATTGTTCACATACATGTTCTCAACTACAAAATTTGTTCTACATTGACTTAAAGTTGGATATATAAAAGCACATCTAGTAACCATTCGCATTTAGAGTAGAATAGAATATATTGTACAACAAATGAGTAAAATAGAAATAAAAAAAATTATGGACAAAAAATTTATAATCCAAATAATATGTAAAACTTGATTTAAATATAATATAATTATTATATAAGATTAAATATCAAAAACTAAATGTGTCTGCAACATATTATGTTAATGCGTAGACGAGATGTAATTACGACTCGTATGCAACTTTTTCGTGATATGAATACCTTTTTCCACTTAATATACATACATATTACATACATATATATTATTTTTTATAGAATAGCTATGCGGCTAATGGGTTACTCGGCGGTAAATGGTCACCAACGCCTGAGGATTTGAATACCAGACCGAGTCAGTAAAAAGTTATTGGGGTTTTCTTTTATGGAAGTAACAATAGCATCCTGAAAAAAGAAAACAAAAATACTTCTAATAATTCATACTGGAGGTTGTCCATTGGTAGAAATTCGATGTAATTCATCACTACATTATAAAACAAAAGCGGCGGAGGCGCCGTATTTATCCGTGTTCGAGCATAAAGCGTTTTCTTTTTTTAAATTAGTTTTATTTTTTAAGCTACAATAATATTTCCAAAAAGTGTTTACTCTATCGACATGGTCGAGCTTTATATGTGTGCTTAGAAGATATATACACACATAAGATCGTTATTACTAACACATGCTAAGTTATACGTATCCAGACTTATATTAAATCCGCCACATGTTGTACGAAAATCGTTCTGAAATATTTTCACCTCTCAATTCCTTGGTAGTATTTTTTTTTAAATACAGTCACAGGAATTCTCGAAGGTTCTATTTGCTCCGGTGAATCGCGCACGTGTCGTTGTGAAGATGCGACTTCCTAACTGTATTTCATAATTATATTTTGCTTAAATTGAATGTTGTATGGAACGAAATTGTTTTATTGCAACAGGAATCAGGCACTCACTATATAAAAGGCGAAGTAATTTGTGAAATTTGGATTTATGTATAATTTAATTTAAAATGCATCTTCTATCTAGATATATAAAAGTATAACTGACTGAAACATCAACGTACAGCCCTAACTACTTGGGCTAGCACTTAAAAAGGATTTTTGAAAATGTATCCATTAAGGTAGTAAATCGCATAAAGGGAGCCTAGATCCTAAGGATGTACTTTACATTTTGATACACTATTGTAAAATTGAATATTTAGATGCTACTGTTTTCCATGCTATATTATTTTTTCTTCTGATTTTATGTATGCTGTTGGCCTTACTAGCCTTTACAGCGTCACCAGGCGTTGTGGCGAGTACTCGACTCCGCCTTGAAATTGGAGCCGTCTCGGGCTCCATCCTGAGAGTGTCTCCTACGAGATCGCTCCTCGGCTCGGGACGTAGTCGTTGGTTCTCATCCGCTATATTCAAAAACTCTATTAACCTTTATATAACAGATAGGAAATCTTGTAGATATCAGATAGATATATGACAATTATTTTATATGTATTAGGTGTACATAAAGGTGGAAGTGATGTACTTAAAAAGTACTTATACAATAACTAATGACTTATTTTCCGGTTATTCTTATTTAACTCTAAGCCTATTATATTTATTTATTACAGCTTTACATTTAGTCTCGTGAAAAGATGATTCGAAAGTATATGTCTACTTGAATGAAATGTATTTTGGATTGATTCGAATGTCAAAAATCTTTTATCGAGAAGATAGATTTTGACCTGAATCCGTCACGTAGCTTGTATATGGGTCGGCGAATATTCGTCAGAAATTTTTCTCTAAAACATATTAGTTTTACAATGTTTTCGTTCGTAGAGCTCGAGATGAATTGTAAACATAATGAAATATTTAAAATCGACGTTTTCTTTCACAAGACTGTATTGATGAGTTTTGTTTAGTCAATAATTATTATCGGTAGTGTAACTCGCTAGCATTACTTGTCTGTTTTCTTCATTAACTAATCATAAATCGGATATGAGATAAACTGGCTTACTCATCTTTCAAACTAATCTATACAATTATTTTAAAGAGATAAAATGTGTGTTTGTTTGTAATGTATAAACTCAAAAACTAATAAATCAATTCTAAAAATTCTTTCACCTACAGAAAGTTTCATTATCAGCAAGTAGCATACGCTAAATTTTATTTAAAAAAAAATACAATTATCAAAAAAATTCCTGTAAAGTATCTACAAAGATAGATAATTGTTCAACCCGAACGTAGTCGGGGCGGCCCGCTAGTAATTTATATGACTCTAAGCTTCACACAATATAACGATGTTCCATCTACTCCACATATTCTTCTGCCAAATAGCAATATTTAGTAATGTCGTGTGCTGATTTGAAGGGTGAGTGAGGCAGTGTGATATTTCCTTTAAGATATATAGTGATTATAGATGAATCTGATTCAGCATGTTTCAACGTTACTTCTTTATATTTGATATTGTAATTATATCGTGATTATAAATTTGACTGGCGATTATTTTTCGAAAAGCTTAATATAATTTTTCACATTATGAAATAAATACGAGTAGAATGGAAAACATTTTTGTAGTAAAGGCCTTTTAGGGCTTAGGCCCATTCGGATCGTAACAATCATTTTTATTCTACCACAAAATATCAATACTTTGTAGGTTACTACGTTGAGTTCAATTATAAGAGCGACAGTGTAACACACGCGCGGGAATTTTTTTTTTTTTTATATTCGCCGGGAGGGCAAATGACTCTACTCCACCTGATAGTAAGTGGTAGTAGAGTCCAAACGCGACGACGGCCAGTACAGACGGGCAAAACGTTCTGCACTAGCCGCCATCGCCTTGCCGGCCCGCAAGATGCCTCTTCACGCCTCGTTTAAAGGAACCCGGGTTGTAAGAGGAGGGGAACACGTGAGCTGGTAAGGAATTCCATTTTTTGGAAGTGCGACAAAGAAAGGAGTTGCCAAATTTCTTTGTTCGCGATGGAATTGATGTCACAGTAAGGCGGTGACATCGAGAACCAGCTCGCGTGGACTTAAGAAGGAAGGGGGAAGCAGGAATTAGAGAGAATAATTCCTCAGAGCACTCGCCGTGATACAGTCGATAGAAAGCGCTCAGTGCTGCTATCTCACGACGCAATTGTAAAGGTTCAAGGGTGTTTGTGACCTTTACGTCGCCAATAATGCGTACGGCACGTCGCTGCAACCGGTCCAAGGCCTCAAGTAGGTACTTAGCGGAGCCATCCCAAAGGTGCGAGTAATATTCCACGCAAGACCGTACCTGTGTTTTGTACAGCAGGCACAGTTGTTGTGGCGTGAAAAAGCGCCGCACCTTGTTCAGAACTCCGAGTTTCCGTGAAGCTGTTTTTATAACAGCCTCGATGTAATCCCTTGGACTAAGGTCGCAGCGAACGTCAATCCCCAGCATGGCGATTTTGCTTTGCATCACCAGCGGAGTATCACAGAGAGAGGGAAGAGGGGAAAATGTTGACTTTTTTGCCGTGAGAGCGCATACCTGTGTTTTCTTGGCATTAAACTCAACAAGATTATCAGAGCCCCATTTGGCGATGAGCTCTAACGTCCTATCGAGTTCAATGACAAGATTCTCCCGCCTCTCCTCAGTTTCCGCCCGCCCAGCCACTGCGCGTCCGTGGTATCCACCATGCACTGTACTATCATCTGCATAGCAATGTATGTTCCCAAGGGAGAGCATATCATTGATATGCAAAAGAAAGAGTGTGGGAGATAGCACAGATCCCTGGGGGACCCCAGCATTCACTACATAGAATTGTGAAGCGCAACCATCTACTAAAACACGAAGGCTACGCTTGTGTAGGAAGCTGGCAATCCAGGTGCATAGCTGAGCAGGCAGACCATATGCCGGTAGCTTGGAGAGAAGACTTCTGTGCCAGACCCTGTCGAAAGCCTTGGAGATATCGAGGCTGACAGCCAACGATACTCCATGCTTGTCGATAGCTTCACCCCAGAGGTGTGTTACGTACGCTAGAAGATCACCTGTGGACGGTTTTGGTCGAAACCCGTACTGACGATCATTAATCAGACAGTGATCTTCTAGGTAATGGATCAGTTGGTTGTTTAAAATCCGTTCCATCACCTTACAAAGTACTGAGGTGATAGCTATTGGCCGATAATTTGCCGGGTCAGACCGATCCCCTTTTTTGGGAACCGCTTGCACATTAGCTCTTCTCCAAGCCTCCGGCACACTTCCCGAGGAGAGAGAAAGTTGGAACAGGCGCGTTAACACAGGAGACAGCTCCGCTGCGCACTTCTTCAGCACTATGGCTGGTATTCCATCGGGACCGCTAGCTTTCCGTACATCAAGTGATTGCAGCTCCGCACGCACATCACGTTGCCTGATTTTAATGTCAGGCATCGTATGGCCACATGCAGGTATTGTAGGTGGCAGTGCACTACAATCATCAATGACGGAATTGTCGGCAAAGAGTTTAGCCAGGAGATCAGCTTGCTCTTGCGGACTGTGAGCTAGCGATCCGTCCGGATTTCTGAGCGGTGGCAGCGAAGGTTGGCAGAAATTGTTTTGCACAGACTTGGTCAGACGCCAGAAGCTACGGGAGCCCCTAGGATGCGAAACAAGGTCATGACCAATCTGTACAATGCGCTGTGCATCCGCTCTCGTGTATGCCTTTCTACAGGACTTGGAATTTTTATTATAGTTTGCTTTCAGTGAGTCAATGTTAGATGCCCCGCTAATACAGCCGTTGATCCACTTGCGATATGCCGCCTGCTTAGATGATACAGCATCGGCACATTCACGAGTGAACCAACGGTTACGCGTACTCCTACTGACGAGATCTGAGCTAGGAATGTAGCTGTATGTATGTTCCATTCCCAGCATGATCTCGCCAGCAACAGCAGCGGCACTAGCTGTCGGGTCATTCCCATTGAAGCAACGTTCCTTCCAAGGGACCGACGCATAGTAATCGCGCATACCGTCCCAATCCGCCGACTTATAGTGCCAAACGCGACGTTTGCATACCGCTAGTGGCGGCAGCTTGGCCTGTGGCACTCTGGTAGAAATAAGGCTGTGATCCGAAGAGCCAAGAGGAGCCTGAACCACAACCTGATATACTGGAATAGGACACAATTACGGTGTAAAAAGTTGTGTACATTATTCCAATGTAAAGTGGAATTACAATCACGAGTTCGACTATTTGTTCGACTTCCTTCTTAAAATCCATTAAAATTATTTGGAAAAAATGAGTTACATTTAGGTGCAATACAATCAAGTCGCAAAATTCCAATCTAGATTTCTAAAATATACATTAAAAAATGCTAAGATACATTTCGCTATAATAATCGTTCTTTGTTATTTAATTCTTATTGGTTATGTAAAATAATATATAGTATCTGTAATTTTTTTTCCGTCCACTGCTGGACGAAAGCCTCCGCCATAGAATGCCAACCATCCCGATTTTGGGCAGTCCGCATCCATCCCGTGCCTGCCACCTTTTTTAAATCGTCGGTTCAGCTTGTCACAGGGCGTCCCACACTACGTTTGCCTAAGCGTGGTCTCCACTCTAACACGTGTCGGCTTCATCGGTCATCGATGCACCTGGTGACATGACCAGCCCACTTCCACTTCAGCGAGCTAATTCTACGCGTGATGTCGGTGACTTTAGTTCTCTGGCGAATGTCCTCATTTCGGATTCTATCTGCCAGAGAAACCTCAAGCATCGCGCGTTCTATTGCTCGCTGAGCGACCTTAAATTTGTGGACCAGTCCTACGGTGAGCGTCCACGTTTCGATTATGTTTTATAAAATTAAGTACATATTATTTATACAAAAATTATCATGTTAACATTTTCTCGTCTCGCATTCCGCTGTGAATGCAAATGCGTTCTTAAGAAAACTTGAACAACTTGAAATTTTTAAGTAGTTGAAAGTGAGGTATTTCGTAAATTTAAACGACTTAATCTATACTAGTTATTGCCAATGGTTTCACGTATGATGGACCGATGATTGTATAAACAATTGTTTTATAAAACAAAAACATTCGTGTTCTTTAACTATTTATTTATTTCAATAAGATATTCGCCACGTCGTTCAAGTAAAGGTACATAAGTATATGACGGGCCGGTTGGTGTGATTGGTAGATACTTGCCTTTCACGCCGAAGGTTGTATTTTCGATTCCCACCCAGGACAGATATTTGTGTGCATGAACATGTCTGTTTGTCCTGAGTCTGGGTGTAATTATCTATATAGGTATGTATTTACAAAAAATAGTTTATATAGTACATCAGTTGTCTGGTTTCCATAGTAGAAGCTTTGCTTAGTTTGGGATCAGATTGCCGTGTGTAAATAATGCCCAAAATATATATATATATGTGTATATAATATATATATATATATGTATATATATAAGTTGTTCTGCGGTAACAAGTTCGATTTCTGTTTAAGCCATTATTTTTTGTACATTATTATTTTGTGTATACTTGTATATATGTTAATCTTTGTTGGGTATTTGAATTTCTGGTGTAGTTTTTTGGAGTTCGACTGAGGTTGGGTACTTAGTCCATTACATATCACTTGGGTGTGTCTTGTTTAGTTTTGTCTATATTTGAAGTGGAACTTTAGACATTATAAAACTTAATATATATAAATAATCTTAAATTGTATTAACGGTGAAGGTCCAAGGAGCCTCCTGCAGCCCTTGTAACAATGTAACATTTCTCCATCAATTTCATTCTTAATCGAGTTTCACACGTTTAAATTTTTATTTATATAAAATTATTTAAAAGCACACGAATGGACAGACATTTTGATAGTAAAATTCTTAGTAGAAATTGCATGCTTTAACGTGCAATCGTATGCAAATCTTGTGTTTCATCACGGGAAAGTTTCTCGCGCTGTAATAAAAGATATTATCTAAATAATAAGTCTGCTGCCGTTTGTTTTAAAGATATACTGTACTGTTGTTTTGAAATATCGTAAATTACACTATACGGGCTATTCTCACACAAACACTAATGGTCTTACCACTTGTATGTAGGAGGCCAAATTTAGATTATTATTAAATTATATCTATATTAGAATTTGAATATATTTATTTCATTTAAGTATAAATAACAACATTTATAATGCACGTTCTTTTTCTTTAAATATATATATTATATACACTGTCGTCTGAAATACATGTTTTCTCATTTCTAGTTCATAGATGGATGGCCTAGATTGCAGCCTTATTATTGTTGTTAATATAATGTTGACTGCCCCGTTGGTCTAGTGGCTTGATGCAAGCCGCAGACCCGGAGGTCCTGGGTTCAATTCCCAGGTCAGGCCAATAAAAAGTTATTGGGTTTTTCTATCAGAAAATTCCCAGTGGCAGCCCAGAGTCTGGAAGTTGGAAGTGTGTACACTCCCGTGCCTCGGAAAGCACGTAAAGCCGTTGGTCCTGCGTCTAAACTTTTTCCGGTCGTGTCTACTCTACTACTACTAATCTCTCTTGAGATTGGCCGCCGTGGCCGAAATCGGTCTGGAGGACATTATTATTATTATTAATATAATGTTAGTTGTTTGCTGTAATTGTTCTGTCTTGGCGTGCAATATAGTATTTAATTATAAATAAATTTTTGCATGTCTGTCCTCTATTCGTTCCTAAACCACTGTCTGTGGCGAACCTTAGGTGAGATTTTCTGTGTACAAGAATGTTCCTGGTTCAAAAAAACAATATTTTTTCTTTGTATGTTTATTTTTCAATATCAACTTTTAATGTTGACCCTTTCGTGCCCATACGAAGGTTGTAAAAATAAGATTCTATCATTTTTTAAATTTATACATATAATTATTCTCCTACCCGGGTATGTGTGCCGTATAGGGAAATATTGCCAAGAAACCTGCATATATCGGGTAAAAGTCTGCCCTATGTGTCAAATGCCCAGACTTACCTCTGTACTACACAAGCTTAGTTGAAAAAGCTGCTAACCTTTTTCTTAAGAGAAATTGTGACCTTTGCCAGTGGGAAGTTGGTTTGCCAGTGTTGCTTTTTAATTTATAAGTTAAATTAATTTCAAAATGAACATTTTTTTACTTTTGTAGAAAAATAGAACAATAGAAACGAGCTTTCATGAGCTTGACGTACAAAATATGGGCAGCGCTAGCACGTCTTGTTACTAACGTTGCTTATTTGTTAGAGCTAAAGAGAACACAGAATTCGTTCACAACTATATACTTTTTAAAGTGGTTTTTTTTTCGGATAAAAGGGACATCGAGTTTAATGTTACTAGCAAACGTCACATACGTTGGAACATTTATAACTAGCGATTAGGTAAACACTGATTTTCCCTTTCTGTCATCGTGGATTTAATATTCGAAAGAAGAAGACAGCATTGTTCAACCCGCTAAACAACGTTTATAAGTAAGGATCATATATCACCAAGTTGCATGTGTTTTTGCATTACGTCGAAGTCATTAGGAAAAAAGCTATATACTTTGGTTGTATATGTCCATGTCGAGCTTAAATTAAAAACTCAATTCTTCATGTTATATATTTTTGGTTCATGTTTTCTTTAACATTGTTATAAATTTGTCTGTATGGTAAAAAATTATTGTTATTTCACTCTATATGATACTACCTTGTCTGAAAATACCATCTGAAATTACCGGGATAAAAAAAAACATCCAGAAATAAAAACTGATGAGAGTTTTCTAGCTTCGATCTGAAACCGCACTGGCTTCGGTTAGTCAGAAAGACTCTACCATTACTTATTAAGTTTGCAAAACTGGATAAATAAATTAGCTGATACATTAATCCTACATGCAAGCACAGTATGCAAAATATATTTTTAAGTTAAATTTAATTTTGAGATTGGATGCCGTGGACGAAATCAACCAACCATGAATCAACCATGTAAAAATAAGCATACTTAAAAAAACGCATTAAAACCTCCTTCAGTCGGATATTCAACACTTGCCCTCGGCCGAAAAAAAAGTTATTCGAGTAGCAACATTGAGGCGAAATGAAAAAAGTTCCGGCCGAAGTGAGGATGGGCCATACTTGTTTGTCGAGCGCTCGAGGCTCGGGATCAGGCCAAGGTTTTCATTTCTTACAGTAACAATGTAATGACTCATTGTCTATCTTTTGTTACTTTTTTTATACATTTTCTCTTAAGGATAATATGCGTTCGAAACACACAATAAAGATGTCAACCGTGTGTTTGACATCAATTGTTCAAAAAATAAATCATTAGGGTTTTTATATTATTATATCGTTGTACCAAGAGAGCCGAGTGGTGAATAAAGGAAGCATTGTATGGATCATGTGGACACTTAGAGCCGTGGACCCCGTCAAACATTACTGAATTTTCACGTGATAATTTGATTTATAATTAATCTCGTTTTCGAATATCTTGTATCAAATTGAAATATTTATTCGCCATCCCGCAATGTGGTACCTTTGTGGATTAACCTTCGAATCTCCTTCGTAACAGAATAGTGAGTCTTTGTTCAGCAAAGTTATCTTCTTTGACTTATGTTTTTTTAAATTTATTACGAAATACAGATATAATATTTCCGACATAATAATTGAAACATGATAAAATTATCATATAAAATTAAAGTGTACTTCATAGTGCTTATTTATTCTATCGTATCTTAAATGTTAGTCTATTTAATACATACATACGGAGCTTTTAAATTATTTCTTGTAATTCGCTCCAAGATGATTGCAGTATATGTCAATGGGCACACAGACAGGATGTCTGCGGACGTTTACAAGCTTATATTTAAAAGTAGATAGATTCAAATTTATATATTTAATACAGAGATTTCTAGTACTCGCTTCTTGTAGACCTATTGTTGTACTTCGTACTTCGATCATCGTACTGTTAGACTTCTAAGAATGAGTAGCTTAAATGTGATAAAATGCTTACGTCAGGTGTTTTCAGGAGCTCATTAAGTATTTATTAAGAATAGCCACGGAGGAGAGGTTCCTTTTATTAATTCAGTCTGTTTTAACTAATGAAAGAGTTTTGTGTTTAATATTATACTTTAGGAAAACACCAATTATTTTATTTATTTTATTTTATCAATTAAGAAGTTAGTTATATATTAAGAAAAACATTGTATATTTGCTTATATAAAAATATTGTAAGAAAATAATATCAATTATAAGCTTAACATTCAAATAAAATAATTACTAATTTACAAAAAAAAACATTTTTAACTTAAATAACAAAATAAATAACTGAATTTTGATATAAATATATACTAGTAAATAGCATTAAAATGTGATAATAATTATATATACCAAAAGTTTAAAAAAAATAAATATTCTATACATACAAAAATATAATAAAATTACATTAAAATTAAAAAAAAAAATTTAAAATTTCTTAACTAAAATAATTATTCAATTGAATATGTATATGTAAGAGGTATTTTTTTATTAATTATATATTTTTTATAACTTCATATGGTACTGTCGTAACAGTTTTTTTTTCTGGCGTCTTGGCTCTCCACTGATCATTCGTTTTTTACGTTTGTGCTCCTTAGAGCATTGCATATCAAAATTGCATAATTCCTTAAAATTATGCATTTTTGATATGCAAAGTATATTTTTGATATCTTTATCTCATTTGTTTGATTACGACACAATGTAAAAGTGTAACCTGTAAGTGTCCCACTGCTGGGCAAATGCGTTATCTCGTCACTTTACTCAATTGCCACCGCCTCTTATTAATTCTACATTCTATTTTTTGTATCTCCAGAAAATCGTTAGTCGTATTTTTAAGATAAATCAGACTTAATCATTTGATTTAATAAAATTCTCGAGTGTTATTATTTATTTGATTACCCAGTACTTATATTATTGACGTCAATCAATATTATTAAAAATAATATTAGTCATTCTTCAGGTTAGCTGAAAGAAATCTTTTATAGAGATATGCTTTCCTTTGTAACACTTTTATTTCATTTTAAATATACCTAAGGATACGATTGGTTATTAAATATTAAAATACTGCAACACTGGCTGGATAACCTATAAGATCACTGTCTTATTAATGATCGTCATTATGGGCTTCGAACCAACGGTCCACAGGGGATCTTCTAGCGTACGTAACGCACCTTTGGGGAATCGTTGACTGTCAGCCTCAATATCTCCAAGGCTTTCTTCGGATCGGAGTCTGGCACACAAGTCTTCTCTCCAAGCTGCCGGCATATGGTCTGCCTGCTCAGCTTTGCACCGGGATTGCTAGCTTCCTACACAAGCATAGCCTTCGTGTTTTAGTTGATTTTTGCGCTTTACAATTCTATGTGGTGAATGCTGGGGTCCCCCAGAGATTTGTGCTATCCCCCACACTCTTTCTTTAGCATATCAATGATATGCTCACTCTTGGGAACATAAATTGCTATACAGATGATAGTACAGTGCATGGGGGATATCGCGCAGTAGAGTGGAAGTTGTGGAGAGATGGAGGGATCTTGTTGTTGAGCTCAATGGTACGTTATACAACTCATTGCCAAATGGGGTTCTAATAATCTTGTTAAGTTCAATGCCAAGAAAACACAGGTGTGCGCTTTCAGAGCGAAAAACTCATCATTTTCTCCTGTTCAATTTGGCAATTATTTTCTTTATCGCAACACTAAAAATGGAATTCTTTACAAGCACACGTGTTCCCCTCCTTTTACAACCTGGGTTCCTTCAAATGAGCCGTGAAGAGGCATCTTGCGGGCCGGCAAGGCAGCTAGTGCAGCACATTCTTTCCGACTGTACTGACCGTCGTCGCGTTTAAACTCCACTAACACTTACCATCAGGTGGAGTGGAGTCATTGCTTCCCGGCTTTTTTTTTTAAAAAAACAAATTACAAAGTATACATATGGATAATAAAAGATTAAAAGTGTTTTCTCTTTAAAAAATTGCCACAAGAAATCAAAGTTTTAATATCATTTTTTATTATTTTACACTCTGTCACGAAGGAAACCCATATCCCAGTAGGCACTAGGCCAGCTAGGGATTAACATAGATAATCTAAAAGTCTAGGAAATTTCAACGGCATCTAGCTGGTAAGCGTTAACATTAGTTTTTAATACCGGGATCACTGTAAGCCGGCTGAGCTCACTGAGTGTAATCCCGAGATTAGCGGTGCCTTCAAGGAGTGAAAGAATCACGTTGTTTTAAAAATTTATCTCTCGTTTTCCGGTAACTTCATCGATTGTTACAGAATCTGAACTGTAATTTCACAGCGGATTTTTATGAACACGTTTTTCTTAAATGAAGCGTTTGTTTTCTGTAATATTGTTTTTTCGTCATTTGTCCCTATAGCCTTTTTGTGTTAATGCATTTTTTGGATGTTTCTTTTTGTTAATTTTTCTCATATAATATATTTGTTAAATTTTCACGGCTTAACCGATCATCGTGGAATTTTGCATACCCGTGTAAGGGGTACAGACAACATAGGACATCTTATACCTAACCTCTTTACATGCGGGCGAAGCCATGAATGGAAACTAGTATTATGTAATTGCATATCATGTATTATATAATTGCATGTCATATAAATGCATTGCATCATGCAATCAATGCATCGCATCGCATCAATGCATGTTTCTATTCTCTGTGTATAGACATTTATTCCTCAAAAAAGACAATACAGTCACTTACATGAGAAATGTTTACAATTATAAAAAAAATATTATGCAGGTTCTTGTAATATTAATAATCTTGTGAAATAAATATAATATTAATGTAATCATAAAAAAGTAATGTTGTTACGAGTACAACCAAGAGAAAATAATAATTAAGCTGTTCTTATTCTTACAAAGCATATTGTAATTTTTTTGCCTCTTCGTTGACATTGTACTTTATACTTTATTGTACACCACAAAGAGAAAAAAAAAAAACAAAACATGGATACAGCCTAAATAAAAGTAGCATACAATTTTGGCGACCTTATACATATATACATAGCGATCTGTTCCAGGCAAATAACGGTGTAAGTAATAACAAAGGATATGAGGTAGGTGGGGCTGTAATAATAAGTAAAATAACATTAATTTATAATTAAAACAAATCAATAAATAAATGTAAATATTGTAATAAGTGGTTTATACTTCTTGAAGTGCCCGTCCATGGGCGAAGTTACTATCTTGATCTTGATGATTGAGGACCTTGATCGACTGCCTTCCACCTGCAATCCTTACATCTGAGTAATGGATAGATTTTCGATTCAGCATTCATGAGTAATATTTATGTAAACATTTTTTATCATCAGCATAGAAAAAGACCAATGTTCACTATTTTGAGAAGAAAATATAACAAAATAATAAATGAATGACCGTTACAATTGCCTGTCTTGTACTATACTAACCATATATTTCATTTCATATCATAAACAAGAATAATAATGCATTTTATTCAAACGAGATATCAAATTCATAAAGCGTCTACATTTTGCGGTATATTTGATTTTTGCTAAAAGCCTTAAGCCAGGCTAAAAGCTGGGCATTCCGTGGTCGCCGACAAAGGCTGAGTTTAGCCTAAAAAGGCAGACTCAAAATAGTGCCGCACAATTTTATTAATACGTCTTTAAACGATAGTGCACTTAGTAAAATGAACCGCGCTTTTGTTTAACGTTCAAAGAGCTTTAAAGCGGCTTCAGGAGGAGAAAATTGTTAGTATCTTAATGGGAATACCGTTAATAGGGTTAAAATGTAGAGGACAAAATATTGAACATCAAAATCGGGTTAACGGTGGGTTTTTATTTTAAAAGTGCTTGAACACTTTTTAGAGTTGAATCGGCATCAACAAAGTGTATGTATATATAAAATCAAAAGAAAAATATTCAAAGCACTTTTCGCGTCAGAAAATTTTTACAAAACATTACATATAGTTAACTTTGCACTGTGAACTTAAAAAATCATCGATTCAATGCGTGCTTATAAATGTATAAAGATGATATATAGATGACCAATATACTTTGATAAAATACGTCACCAAGTTGTTTCAACAATTTTTAACACTACAACGTTTCGAATTCTTTAAGCGTTGTCAAAAGTTGTATTAAGAATAACTGCCTCATTGGTCTAGTGCCTTGATGGAAGGCCGCAGACTCGGAGGTCCTGAGTTCAATTCCCAGGTCGGAACAATAAAAAGTTATTGGGTTTTTCTGTGAAGTTGGAAGTGTATACACTCCCGTGCCTCGGAAAACACGTAAAGACGTTGGTCCTGCGCCTGAAATTTTTACCGATCGTGTCGGATTGCCATCCCATCGGATAATGAGTTATTAATTATAGAGGAATAGATATTGCACCTGTGTTTGCGCACACACTTGTACACTAATATCTTCTGCGCAATTGGCTAATCTCTTTAGAGATTGGTCGTCGTGGCCGAAATCGGTCATTATTATTCGAGAATTAATAGATAATTACGACCCGTGATGACATATATGTATGTATATAAAAACGTGAATATTAATATTGCGCTTTGAAATTCGGGTAAGTGTCACTGAGTATTCATATTCAGTTTTTTCGAAAGATATTTTCATGTGTATTCGCCAACGCACTGTGAGGCAGTGTGGTGGAATAAGCACCTGACCTCTTTAAGAGGAGAGGTCTCTTACTCATTATTTTTTTTTTACAGTTAATCGCACAAGACATAAACACTAATTTTGTAGTATTGGACATTTTCAGACTAAAATGAAATTATAAACATTTTTAATGCGCGAATTTTCATTATCTAAAATTGAAATTCAATTGTTTTTATTATTATTTTCAATTCAATAGTAACATTCCCTAACTATCGAATGTTTGTATCTTATTAAAACAATTTATGAATTTACGAAAACGTAACTGTATATAGTACTGTATACTGCTTAGAGTAATATTTGCGCAAACTTATAAATAAACTTCGATCTCCTGTAAGAAATAATGTTCATAGATTCGTTTTATATCTTAATATAATGAAATTACTCAAATTGCTTAAACGTATTCATTTTATTCGAATAAAAAACATCCAACAACAATAGCTTCCAAATTTAAAATTGCACATCGTAATGTTACATTCAATAAAAATCGCAAAAGCAATACAATTGTCTCGCAAATCCAGAAGTAGCAGTATATGACCATTCGGGATAATGAACGGAACGCGTCATCCATAAGCGATGCGAGCGCACAATACCCAAAAAGGGAAAATCCATGGAATCCAGCAAAATGCAGTGCATAATTGTGCCGCACTGTGTTACCGTAACCCATTTGCACCATTCCATAAATCATGTTTTTCATATGACCACTGTTGCTCACGACTTGGGTATAAAAGTTTAATTATTTTTTATTTATTTTTTTGTTTTAAAACTTTATTTATTTAACAATATAAACACCCAAATAACAATTAAATGATGACACTACGAAAACCACGAAAGTTTATCTTGAGTACCTTTCCGTGTATGGATTTAAATACAATATACGCTATAATTGTTTTAAATAATACATCATCATCTAATATTTAATGTTCTTTATGGTTATTTCTCGTTTTGTTAGGTTATCTAAGCTATTTATTAAGCGAGGAATCATGTAAGAGCTAGTACGATGCCCATATTTGTTATTATATTTACTTTATATTGTTGAAATAGTTGCTATTTTTGTTTGTTGTATTAAGACTTATAAATTTCATTTTATAAAAACCGATCTGTTTTCCGTTTGCTATTTACCATGTTAAATTGTCGTTTGCGTACTTACTGGCGAGCTGATGCTATTCAGATGTGATATTCACAACATAGAAATATATACATAAAAATAGGTTAGTGTTCGATACTTGGGGCAGAAAATTCTACTGGAATATCTAAGTTAACGTTTGTTTGATTTAAATTACCATATCTTTTGATGTAAATTTTAAAATATATATTCCTGCCGTATTTCAAAAGTCTATTCTGTATTTATTAATATTTTATACAAATAGTGAAAATTTAAAATGACCTCAAGTTCACAGTAAAGTAGTAGTACTCGTGACGGATTTTAAAATGGATGACAACTTTGCTTTGTGTGGTGAGTGACTCTGCAATTTCGCAGTCTCTCCATCGTCACTCGTTGCTCAGACATGCGTCGGCTTAGCTCAGGAAATGTAAAACCCTTTGAATTTGCCATTTGTATGTGAATGTGATTAGTTCGATGTTAAAAAACGAATTTTTGATTGCAAAAAGGAAAAATAATCTGTGCCTTTTTGTATCTCGATTTTATTATAACTACCAGTCCCGGCTACGCACGGCTGTAATACATTATTATAAATAACTATTGATATACGCGGCGCACGCCAGTCAAGTTCCCAGACTTCATGTTTTTTCCGATATTTTCAACAATCATCGTTATATTTCAGTCAATATACACAAAACCTTAAATAATTTAATTATATTGATCTTATCTTTTATAAGCCTGTGAATGTCCTACTGGTCTACCTCCTAAGGCCTACTCTCCCTTTTTTGAGGAGAAGGTTTTGGAGCTTATTCCACCACGCTGCTCACTCGGAATACACATGTAGCAGAATTTCAGTGAAATTAGACACATGCGGGTTTCCTCACGATGTTTTCCTTAACCGAAAGGCACGAGATGAATTATAAACACAAATTAAGCACATGAAAATTCAGTGGTGCTTGCCCGGGTTCGAACTCACGATCATCGATTAAGATTCACGCGTTCCTACCACTGAGTCATCTCGGCTTATATATTGATGTATTTATATAATTATATTAATTAAATTATTATATATATCATCTAAGCCTCCTTCATGTATCTGTTCCGTAGTTTTTGAGTTTATTGCGTTCAGACAGACAGACGCGGTGGGGTGCCTTTTTTATAATATCGTGATTAACAAACGATCTCGTGATTTCCTTTCATATAATTTCCATGCGACGTACAGACAGACAAAAATGTCCCTCGTGATGCATATAAAAAAGTTTACGTACAAACACGATCCCGTAACAAATAATATATGTGTATATGATATGTATGTACACATAATTCTGTGTTGGCGAATAGTCTTGTGCATGATTCAAGCCCCGGGCGATGTCTAGCTCAGGGGTTCTCAACCCTCATTTGATTATTGTCTCTGAGGCTTTTGTAATTGAGTGTGTTATGAATTCATATACCTATTTATATTAATAGCTGTTGCATTTGTTAGGGATGAAAATGAAGTATATTAATAAGATATTTTACTGTGTTTTTGTGAGTATTTTTAAAAAATATATGCTTGTTTTTATTAGTATTTCATTGTTTGTTTTAAATAGTTTACTTATGTGGTACATCTATATATCTGTTGTTATGCCTTGAGGGTGAGACCGACTCGTAAGCCGTGACGGAAAACGGCATGACGTGCTCTCTCTCTATCCTATGGGTATGACGTCATAAAAAAGCCGTCGTAATCGCCGCTCTCCACTTCGTGTGTGCATATCGGGTATTTTATATATATAATAATAAGAAACATATATTTATGCTTGAAACATGTCCGTAACTGCCGAATATTTTTTTTGTTTTGTATAAATTCATTTTTAAATTCATAGATACTGTTTGTATCCCCTGTAACGACATGTCACTTGACCGGTCTAATTTATGGCGCGTCGAATCCACCGGCATCGTCTCCCCGGTGAATTTAGTCCATTATGTTGTACTAACATACCACATAAACTATGGGTTAAATCTAATCATATTAAGTTAGTTTAACTCGACCACATCGAAATCAAGATGGGTCATGCTGGCTCTATTTGAATAGAAATTAATTTAATTGATCTAGATTCTGCCACGCTTGGTATTGTGGTTTATTATTACGCTTGGTATGTGGTATATATCACTAAGGGCGTTGGTGACCACTTACCATCAGGTGGCCCATATGCTCGTCCGCCTTCCTATTCTATAAAAAAAAAATATAACAGTACATACGTATTAAAATGGAATTGCTTACCAAATTTTCTATATTTATTTATTTTTAATTTCTACCTCATTAGCATGGAATTTTGTTAAATGCGTCAAAGTATATCACGTGGCCTTATCAGTAAATAGACTTGTAAAGCTAAATAATGATAACATTTAATAAACACGCGTTAAAATAGCGTATCACTGTAAGTCGGTTATTAATATTACACGAGTGAGATATGAAATGAGTTGTTACAGAATAGCTAAAAAAACCACGTCTGCTTTCTCATGTCTAGGCTGCTGTCAACTTGATTGTTTCGCCATGTATGGAGCGAAATCTTCACGAAGATTTTGATTGAAATAATGATAAAATATAAGAGTTTATTAGAAATTATCCTCGCGATTCCGCAACAGGTCTTCACAACAATATACACACATTAAACTTTTTTTTTTTTTTACAATTAATAGGCCAGCGTTTGACCGTTGATTTGCCTGATGTTAAGCATCGACACGGTCTAAGATGTAGCACGCTTGCCTATAAGAAACCTGTTTACTCTGGATTTGAATACACGTAAGGTCTAAATAAGTGATATAGCACTTCGCGATATATATATAAAGTCGCAGCATAAGTGTATCATAAAAAGATATCTGTTTAATTTAAAACTCATAAAAAAAAATCAATCCCCTATTTTGTCATCCTTCAATGGTCTTCCTCCAATGGCCTTTCCATTTGATTTTACTCCCATTAGGTATACTCTCAAATTAAAAAAGAATTTTTCAAATCGATTCATAAATCACAGAGTTCTGAGGTAACAAAGAAGAAACACAACTGAATTCAGATCATATTTATTTAAAGTCGGTTATTAACTGAAGCAAGGACGTACATAGTTCATGTAATGTTTATAATTAAGGTTGTCGCTCATCCCGAGGGATCAAACTTTTGATTACATACACCTCGAGGTTGTGTAATTCAGTTGTATTCTTATGCAGTACGTCGGTAAAGTCGAGCCTATTTACCAGCGGTGGCCCGCGGCTAGGATACTTGTCAGCTAAACTTGTAAGTTAGGGTTGCCACAATATGCAGCTAAGAATTTCATATTCTTTGAAGAGTACATTAATTTTAGGTACGTCAAATGACGGAGTTTTTAGGTAATAGATATAAAATAAATACAAACAGATTCAGAAACTCCTTTCTTTAACTTTAACTTCCTTTTTTCGGTTAATAAATTAAAGCAGAAACATGGTTATAATTATAATAAATAAAAATATATATAACAAAAAAAAAATGTAATTATAAATTACGTGAAATTTAATTTACCGATTGACTTTCACTCTCTTTTTACTTTCCAATATATTTCATAGTAAAAGAATTAAAATAAAGTTAATATTGCCTTATTTGGTCCTGATAATAAATAATATTGTATTAATGAATAATCAATCTTATTTAAATAATGATTAGCTGTAAAATTCTATAAAAATTATATATTTACTTCATTAGGATATATTAATAACACAATAAGTTAATATACTTAGTTTGTTATATGAAACATATTTGTAAATATAATACAATACAATACAAGTGACAACTGAGTATTTATTGTATTTTCAAGTGCTTATGAATATAAAATACTAGTTTTCTTCCACTTGGTGTGGGGACGAAGAGATATTCTACCGCAAAACAGCAATACTTGGCATTGTTCCGGTTTGAAAGGTGAGTGAGCCAGTATATTTACAGGCACAAGGGACATAAAATTTTAATTCCAAAGGTTGGCGGTGCATAGGCGATGTAAGCGATGGTTAACATTTCTTACAATGCCAATGTCGTTGGTACCACTTACCATCAGGTGGCTCATATGCTCGTTCGTTTATCTATTCTATAAAAAAAAACCAATGTCCTTCTTTGGGAATCGAGCTTGTTTCATATTTAATTTCATCAAAATCGGTTCAGTTCAACCTTGAAAGCGTAACAGTTTAAGTTACGAACTATAAAATAATTAATATATGTATAAACTTTTAGCTATCATAATGGTATATACCATGGTATATATCTATGATTTTTTTTACAAATGCACTATATATCAATGATCGTGATTTGAGTCTATTATTAAAAAAGTTATCGTTCCATTTCTATTTTAATTACTAAACTTTTATAATTTCGCTTTAAAAATAAGTCAACTTTGGACTGAAGACCTTACTAAAGCCAGATTTATTTTTTATTTTTTATTACATCCATATAGTGCTACATCATATAACAAAAATGTATATAAATACATGTATATATAATTATGGTTTTAATCAAAAGTAACTTTTTGTAATTGAAGATTTAAAAATAAAAATATTATGTATTTTTATTTATTATATTATTAGCTCATAAAAGCACTTTTGACTGTTCGTGTTACAAGAATAAATTGAATGTAGGTATTACCATTTCGAAATGTACATTTTAGAGGAAAGAACCGACAGGAAATTCAATACATTTAGTAAACTCAGTATACAGTAACAGCCTGTGAATATCCACTGCTGGGCTAAGGCCTCCTCTCCCTTTTTGAGGAGAAGGTTTTTGGAGCTTATTGAGTAAACTCAGTATATGTTATCTTAATTCATATTATTATTTTTTTGTCTTTATATATTTGTTTTTCTTTTTTGTATTGTATCATATGAGATAAAGTAATTTTATTAGTTATTTCATTATTATATTGATCAAATATTTAGACAATAATTTCCGTTGTTAATACTCAATACGTTTGTAATTGTCACTCATTGTTCCCTAAAATATTGTTAAGTATTTCTTATCTATAAGTGTTTAATATGTATGATTTTTATGTAAAATAGTTCCTATTTTTCAAATTATGTAAATACCAAAGTGCTACATTTTTATATAAAAGTAATAGTTAGCAGCTCTGTCATTGCGCACACACTTTAATAATAACTGGTTTAAGCATGACCACCGAAATCAGTCCAGAAGATATTAATTTATTTATTTATTACTCTCGATTTATAAAACTGTTATAAATATACAGGAATGTTTAATCTCAAATTATATTCCGTTGTAATCTTCAAAACATTTCCTACATAATAATAAAAACGAGCACATGCGAAAACTTTGCTTACATTAAAAGCACGAGATAATCTCCAAAAATGTTATTTTCAGTCGAGAACATGTTTTTGCGTCCAGCTCTTTGTTGAAATAAAGTTTAATTACTTTAAATATTTACGCCTGTTACGGAATACACGAATACAGGGCTTATTCGGTTGAACGATTTGTATTACATAACTTTTATGTGTCTGTGTGTGAGTGTCTAATATACAAATATAACTGTCTCATAATATAGAGATCAGTTATTTGAAATATTAGTTCATATTTTATAATTTAAGATTTTACTTATTTATATAAGCTGTTAATATTCCACTGCTGAGCTGCCTCCTTTTGTTTAGAGGCTTTGGATTTATTCCACCACGCTACTCTATATACGCGCTGCGCTTTGCGGGTTAGTGGATACACGTGTATCAAAGTTCATTCTACCAATGCAACCTGTATTCTAACGATTTTTTATCCTTCATTACTGAACATGAGACGAATAACACAAATTAAGGACGTAAAAATTAAATGGCGCTCAGAGATTTGGCTATTAAATATTATAAATATAAACTTACCTACGCAGTGACTAAACATTAAAATATTTATTTATATAAACTAAAACTTTAGATATAAAATTATTTTCATAAGTTTAAGTTATAAGCAAAAACCCTATCTACCTTTTGACTATTGACAAACTCGAGCTGAAGTGCGATTTCGTAAAAGTCACCATCACAGTAGACGTCATTCTCGGAGTCCGAGGTAGCTCAAATTTCAAGACGGAACTTAGACCAGAAGAGCCCAATATACATAATATCTTGTATAAAATAAATAATTCCTTAATATAAATAAATTCATGCTATCTTAAATAAAATAAACACATCATTAAATTTTCATCCGAATAATTAGAACAACCATGAATCAATCGTGTAATTTTTGATTTGTTTTTAATTAAGCTATCTAGATAAGATAATTAGATTTTCTAAATTTAAAAGATTTTTCTTAATTTAAATAAGATTTTCTTATTTAATTTTTTCATTCGACGACAATTTTTTTAAACTATTTCAGTAAATATTATCTGTTTTTATAATTAATCTAAAAGCCTGGATCGTTGCCCTCACGTGTCATGCATCGTGGCTTAGCGGGGACCCCTCAAGGGACAAAGAGAGAAAACTCACACCGTCACAACCTTCGTATAGCAGCGTCAGGTCACGCTGGCTGGCTGACAGGATACAATGCAAGTGTACATATATGTATATTGTATGCGAAATTTAATTGTACTGTTATATTAATCTATATATAACTGATCAAACAAAATTTCTTCCGAGGTATTTTAACAAGTAAGAAGGCTTTACATTATGTTTATAAACAATTAAAATATAAAGAACGAGTTCGGTACTGTTTTTTCGTATCAAACGTTTCGATCGAAGTGGGTTTTCATTTTTTTTTTCAATAGTTGCCTTAATAGTTTTACACGCTTTATTTAATAATTGAAATGATATGTAAATTATAGTGTCATATGTAAAAAAAGTGAATTTTAATTGCAAATAAATGTAATTCAAATGTTATGTTAATAAACCATAAGGAAATTTAATGCTGAAAAGTAAAATACACGTTTTAAGACTAATAATGGCGATTTTTTTTTCAATTTGTATATAATCATATATGGAATACGTGGGATAAAGTAAGGTATATAATGTGAGGTTGTGTACGGTTTAAAGCTTTTAATTCAGTGAGATCATTAAGATATTCTGTACAATATATAAATCAGTGGAGACGTAAGGCATGTGGAAGTTTCTACAAAGTCTGATTGGTAATTACGTCATCTGAATCTGATACTGAGAAACGTGATCAAACTTTCTCAGACCAAAGATAAATGTTACGTTTGTTAGTTGTATGTTACATTTTGCAGCCGTTTTAAGTAACAGTTATTTAGTTTTTTTGTAAAAAAACAATTCTTACTTACCATCAAAAAATACTAGTACTAGATCCTGAGATTAGTGCAATTAAATAAATAAATAGTTTTTAATATTTTTATTTTATTTTATTATTTAGGAAGCCCGTTAACGTATCTTGTTATAGAACTCGATAAGACGTCAGAACTCATCGCCAAATGGGGCTCTGATAATCTTGTCGAGTTCAATGCCAAGATAACACAGGTTGCACTCTCACAGCGAAAAATACTTAAATTATTTGTACTTTCAACAATTTCATTATATTAACATAAGTATGTCTGTGACGCGAAGCCACGAAAGAGTCTGTCCCTTACGATAAACCAGCGCAACGCGCGTAAAGAAGTTATCACTTCAATAATAAAGCAATTAACATAATGTTAGAGGGCTGAAACGAAAATTATATTCTAAGGGTAAACGGCATGACGCTATTATCACACATTCGCACAGTGCTAAGTGCGAAAATGGATCACATTATTTTTTTTTAAATAAGGATCTTCAAGGTCACCTTTAACATATTTAATGTAACTTTATCATCACCATCATCATGTCAGTTAGAAAAAGTCACTCCCGAGGATTTAATTAATTAGGAAGCCAAAATATAAAAAAGAAGATTCTTATTGCTTAGGCTTACTTAACATTCAAATAAAAAACTCTAAAACGACGAAAAACAAAAAAAAACCATCTTCAACTTAAATAACAAAATATATAACAGAATTTTGACATCAACTAATAATTAGCATTATAATGTAATTATGAATCTATAGATCTAAAGTTTAAAAAATATAAATATTCTGTAAACAAAAACAAAAATATTAGGTCCTTACATATGAAATTGGCGTTTTGTACGGGAGGAATATAAAGTCAATTTTTTTTGTAAAATATATTTAATTAATCAAAGTATGCACCGTTGTTATCTATGCACTTTTACCATCTCCATAAGTAGTTCATTGATCACTTTACTATAAAAACCATGGTGGCGAGAATGAATAAACTCTTTGAAGGCGGTTTGGACTGCCGCATCGGAGAAGAATTTTTTTCCTTGTAAGAAGTTGTCCAAATTCCGGAAAAAATGGTAATCTGTTGGAGCAAGGTCCGGGAAGTACGGTGGATGTCGCAGAAATTCCAATTGTAACTCATCTAACTTAGCGGTTGTTTGTTGTGCAGTGTGTGGTCTTGCGTTGTCGTGAAGCAGCAGTGGCCTAGAGCGATTAACCAATCTCGGTTGTTAAGCAGCTAATTCTTCCTTTATGGTTTGCAGTTGCCGACAATAATCGTTTGGCCATATTTTAGAAAGCTGTAGTGAACGACACCGGCGCTAGTCCACCAAACACCTACAAGTAATTTTTTCTCATTCAATTTTTGTTTAGTGCAGGATTTGGCTGGGTCTCCAGGGTTCAGCCATTGCGACGAGCGCTTCCGATTATCGTACAGTATCCACTTTTCATCACAAGTAATAATTCGAATTAAAATCCCTTCATTATTGTGTCGGTTGAGCAAAGTAACACAGCAGTCGACGCGTGTTTGCAAGTTCGATTCACTCAATTCATGAGGTACCCATCGTTCAAGTTTTTTTACTTTCTCGATTCGCTTCAAGTAGATTAATACAGTTTTATCACTTACCCCGAAGCCCCCAGCTATCTCTGAAGTGCTTTGTGATGGATCCGCTTCCACAATAGCCTTTAATTCTTCATTTTCCACTTTGGTCTCCGCCCGTCCACGGGGTTGGTTCTGAAAGTCCAAATTTCCAGAACGAAAACGTTGTAACCAAAAACGTACCGTGGTTTCTTTTGGGACACCAACGCCGTACACATCATTAATCCTTCGAACTGTTTCATCAGCACTGGTGCCACGGTAGAACTCGTACTCGTAAATATACCGATACTTCAGGTTTTCCAGTGTGCGGTAATAAGCAACGCCAAAGAAAAAAATAATGAGGAAAAAACAAATGAATTACTGTTTTTAAAACTCAAAAGTACCAGCTAAATGAATTTATAAATTTGAGTTTGGAATTCTTAACCAAATACGACAAAACGCTAATTTCATATGTAAGGACCTAATAAAATAAAATAATTAATATTTTCAATAGTAATGTAGAGGCGACCATTTAGCATTTATCTATGGGTCAAATAGCACTTACTTACATAGTATTTACTTGCACTCGAAATACAATTTAAATCCAGTCGTATATTTCTTTCAGTCCCTTCGGGCTTGTTGATTTAGATAAAAAATTCTAACATAAAGGCTCATTTACATCTTTTTATAAGCATAACCCAAGCAACGCACTTAAGTTTATTAAAATAAAAATTGAAATCAGCTGAGTGCAAATAACATTTTATAAGCTGAATGTATATTTTTATTTCAGTAGGCCTAGATAAGAATTTTCAACTTTTAGGAAATGACAACAATTGTGATGACGTGACGTTAGGCCTAAGGCGACTTCTTGAAGTTAATAATATATTATACTACACACTTCAATTGACTGCCTCGTTGGTATAGTGACTTAATGTAAGGCCGCAGACCCGGAGGTCCTGAGTTTAATCCCCAGGTCGGGCCAATAAAAAGTTATTGGGTTTTTCTGTCGGAAAATTCTCAGTTGCATCCCGGAGTCTGGAAGTTGGAAGTGTGTTCACTCCCGTGCCTCGGAACGCACGTAAACCCGTTGGTCCTGCGCCTGAACTCTTTCCGGTCGTGTCGGTTTGCCGTCCCATTCCATGGATTATGAGAGTGAAGGAAAAGAGAGTACACCTGTGCACACACTTGTGCACTATATTATCTCCTGCGCAGTTGGCTAATCTCTCTTGAAATTCGCCGCCTTGGCCGAAATTGATCAGGAAGACATTTTTATACTAGGGCTTTCTATGCGGCTTCGCTCGCATCATAATTAAGAATTGCTTTATATCAATTTCTATAGCTCTTTATTCAAAAATGTTGGTTTTTATACAATCTTTCATCCCGGTTACCTTAGGGGTTAAATTTTTAATAATCTTTACTTATTGCTAGTCTATTGCGTAAGAGAAATCCATTCAAATTTTTACGGTGCTAGCTTCTGTAGCTTGAGTTGCCCATATGTCAGTCATACAGTTATTCTTGTATATAATATATATACATAAAGAAAGTACATATACCAACATTTGTATAACAATCAATATTTATTGATTTAAAGATTCCATATAATCTTTTTCCTCAGGGGTAGTCATTTTTATTTATTTTTATCACGGAAATAATATATTCATAGTTTTTTCATATTCACTAACTCTACGAACTAAGTCGAAAACGCCAACTGGTAGGTACATAATAAAATATATTTCATTGCAGAGTTTTATATCATTCTGTAGAATTATTAGGGAGCGTTAAATTTACACATACAGCCGAAATATTAGTACACCGGTCACGTTTACAATCGATTACGAAACTAGATCGTAAAGTTGGCACTTCCAATTGCAAGAAAGCATAATATACCACGCGTTTTAAGTACACGGTTTCTGAAAATATATACTTTAATGCGTTGTAACAAGGATTTTTTAACGGCAAATCTTGACTTAACTTCCGCAATAGCGACGGAATTTTATGATTATTTTCAAGTTCTAAATAAAACATAAATAAATATCAGAGATTTGATAAATGTTATATATATTTGTTATTATACTTAAATATTTACTTAAGATCGGATACGAGTAGCGTAAGACTGTCCATCTTGGAAATCCTCGCGAGAGTCTTCTTCCAAATGACATGATGATGGTGATGATTTAAAGTCCACAGAGTACGTTATAAAATTACAAAATTTATCGTTTTCTATAAGTTAATCCGGTTCAATCCAGTTTTGTATAATCATAAAGCGGATGCATCCAAATTAACAAACAGCTTCCATGCCCGTAGTCTTATTGAAATACAGTCGAACAGTGATAATAAATTAATAAAATCGTATTAACTCATAATATTAAAACGTGATGTGGAACATCAAAATTGGTATTAATGAAAACAAATTATGCTTAATAAAAAAAAAATTAATAAAATAAATATTAATAAAAAAATATTGTTATAATGATATATCACAACGGAATACATAGTAATAACAGTAGTAAAAAGCGGTAGTAAAGGGCGCCCATGCCCTTTGCCTTCACGGCATACGGGTCAGTCCCACCCACAAGGCACTACCAGATGTTTCACATTAAAAATATTCTTAACACTTACGCCTCATCTAGTAGTAAAACTTTCTTTTCTTTCCTTAACATATCTGCTGTATATGTAATTAATGAAAAAGAGAATCTACTGAGCTTCTTTCAGGTTCTTCTCGATATAATTCCGGTGATAGTTTAAAATATGATCTTTTAGAAGGAATACTCAAAAATTCTTGTAAAAGAGAACTGCTTCTGCTTAAATAAAGTATGTAATGGTTTGTTTACGGATTTCCTTCAAGCCATATGTACATATGTACATACGCATAATTATGTTTTCTCAGTGTTCAGAATTAGCATTTTAGTTAACCCTTGAGTCGTCACGATATGCATACATGGCTCACTCGCATAAATTCGCATAGCGGATTGGCATACCATTAGCAGATGATTAGGCTGAACAAACTATATGGGTTTAACGAACTCTGTTTCAACAAGACGCAATCCGTTTGATTTGAAGTTTGAGTTTGTACAGGCTATTAATTAGGCCTCATCAGACTATTTGGAATAACATTTAAGACGTTGCAATTGTTATGATTTTTGGAGTGAATCCTATCAGTCGGGTCTGATCTGGATATTGCAGAGGCAGAGGTTGATTGGTTTATTTAACTGCATTCAATCCCGACTCCAGGTTTGCGGTATTCACTTATTACCATCCAACTGTAACTGTATTTTATTAGTAATTTAATTCTAATGTAAGTAATGTTTGATAAATACATATTGTTTTAAATGTATAATATACATACATACATAAAGGACATACTCTTCCTGGTGATTCTGATTATGAACTAAAATTCGAAATTCGAAGTCCATTAATTTTTTTTTGTTTGTTGGTTTACTGTAAACTTTTGACATTTGCAGTTATTTTAAAACAATATGTCTTTCTATTCTGATAAGTAGATTAATAAAGCACCGCTTAAAATTGAAAAAAATCATAGTTTTAATTTAACCCAAGACTTCGTTCATGATGATGTTATTAAAAGATATATTGTTGTAATCTGTTAAAAAAATTGTCAAAAATGGTTAAATATTTTTATATTGTATAATTTTTTATCAATATCTGATCAGCAACATTTTCCAAGTAACGTTTCGCTTAACAATTCCAAAATACCGTTCGATATTCACTTTTTATTACTTACATAACCACCCTTGTCTGCACACATGCAAACCTTAATTATTGACCCTCCCACCTCGTACGATGCAGTAACTACTCCATAAATATTTAAATGGGAACCCTGTATTACGTATTCCGTTAGTGCATGGTTAACAGCACTTAAACAATAGTTTAACATATTGATATGGCTACAAAGAACTAAATGTATGCAGCACTTGTCAATATTTGGTAAACATTTAGTTCAATTTCAATTATGCAAATTGGTACTCGTGTTATGTAGTCATGGTTTAATGATGTTTAGGGCTGATATATTATGTCGAGTGTCTGAGTGATTTTCTTTTGCGTATTTATGATCTGTGTAACAGAACTACGCTACGGTATCGATACCGTAAAAGGAAAAACGTAACCCTTATAGGATTCATGTCGTTGTTCGTCTGTCCGTTTGTCTAGTACCTTTTTCTGAGGAAAAATATCACTCTCTCTTAAAAATCTTTATTAAAAGTACACATTATAAATAATTTAATTTGTTTTCTGCAGTAACTTTTTATATCTACCGACGAACCGATAGTATAAAAAATATTACAATTACCACATAGATTTAATAGTCATAAATTTTCAGTAATATTTGTTGAATAGTCAAATGATGTCCAGTGTTTATTTCCATTAGCAGTTAACCAGTGAGCTGACGGTGACGTCATAACCGAAATTCAGAACTCGAATTGCGTTATACATTTCAAATGCATCGTCTGATTGTTGTTTACGATGTGTGCGGTACGAAGCACGTCATTAGTTTTGTGATGAATTCGTAGTAACTAGGAAGTTATATCCTATGTATCAACTGTTTTTGTTGACATCATTAGAAGAACTATGAGTATATTAAAACACGAAAACGACACAGTACATACAGTATATACATTTGTTTAGTGTGTTTTTGCTGAATCATCATCATTAGCAATCCTTTGGGGGTAACACCCAATCGTGTGTCGTAAAGGCATACGGTATTTCGCTTTCTTATGCCGTCATGCCTTCTCTCTGCTTCCTTGTGCATGTGGGGCGTGAACATTATACTTCGTTGCTGTACATTATTATAATTATAAGAAAAATATACTTTTTTCATTAAAGAAACTATGATATTTTAATTTTTATTTTTTTTTAAATCTTTGATTTCAATTACAGCCTTGAATGATATTTTTTTCCCGCCTTCAACTTTTAGCTATACAATAGCTTGCCACCACTTATTATATTTTGCCAAAGGTCATGTAAATTTCTACGTCGTTTCTACATGTTTAAAATTATCAATTAGTTATCATTAATTTATAAAACAATTAGCTAAAATGTAAATCATTAAACATTAATATTTAATCTATTCGCAAATAATTTTAATAGTTTTGACCAATGTTTGACTTGCAGTGCGGCCAAACCTCAAATTACTTTGACAAGCCGTCAATGCGATTAACGCGATATCGGATAATGTGGGCGCGAAAATCGATTCAAATAGCCTGGGAATTAAGCCGTAAATCCCGTCGAGTGACAACACACCGACCATCGCATTCCGACTATTGTTTGTAAATGTCATTCGATCGCGTCAAAACGGCGCATGACAACCCAACGCATTACGTCACGGCAAACATCGATGTGTTATTCATAAAGTAAAATATAAGCGATTCTATATCTTGAGCTATTGTATATAGAGTTGATCGGTTCATTGGACAGATGAAAACCTTATATATGCGTTTGTTTACATACTATAGTGGAAGTTTGCAATGCAGATTGGCCAGTTCAGTGAAAATGCAAATAAGCGCACACCATTGTGAGTGACCCGTGTTCCGTATGTAATCGTAGCGGATTTCATTACGCGGTTAGCATTGATTGCGTTACGTTCTATTTATTATATTAATAAATATAAATTAAATTACTAATAATATTTATTATATTTATGTTAACTATACATATATATAGCCGTTGGCCCAGTGGTCAGTACGTGCGAATTTTAACCGATGATCTCGGTTTCAAACCCAGGCAATCACAACTGAATTTTAATGTTAAGTATATTAAAATGCATTTATGCCTGTTTATAACTAATCTTGTGCTCGGTGAAAGACCAATGTGAGGAAAGCTGCATGAGTCGATGAACGACTTTACGTGTTTTCCAATTCACGAGAGCATATAGTCATTGACAGGAAAACCTAATTACATTTATTACCTCAACACGGAATTTTCATTCCGGTCCTTATTAAAGATAGCTAGAAGGACAAGGCAGTAACATTTTTTTTATGTTTTAAGTTGGAAGACGGACAAATGGGCCACCTGATGGTAAGTGGTCACCACAACCCACAGATACATTGGCGATGTAAGAAATATTACCCATTCCTTAAATCGCAAATGCAGCACCTTGTTATATAAAATGTCATATTTGTGGTAGAATATCTGATGAGTGGGTGGTACCCAGACGGGCTTGCACAAAGCCTTACCTAGTAAAATATTATAAATAAACAAGCTAACTCAAGAGATGTTAATACCGTACAGTTAAGTATACGTTTGTAAATGTCGTCCGTCTAGAAGGTTAATGTCTCGCATTGAAGGGAAGAATTCGGTCCTTAATCAACCACGTCGCTTCACTGCAATTTCTAAAGCTGTCTTTCTTTGAATGTCCTTTACAAAATCACGACGCGTTCTTTTACCGTTGACCACAGACAAAAATGTGGACATTGGATGCCCGGCACATGCGGCAGAATCTAGAAAAAATTGTAACTAAAGAAAACCAATAAATAAAGTAAAATAAACAAAATCATAAAAAGTAAAGTAACAGCCAGTGAATGTCCCACCTTCTATTAGCGAGCCTAAGGCATAAATAAACTCCAAAATTTGGAGTTTATTTCACCACGCTGCTCCAATACGGGTTGATACACATGTGACCAAATTTAATTGATATTAGACGAATGAATGAATGAGATGAATTATCACGAGTTAAGGACTTAAAATGAAGTGGCTAAAAAAGTACATTCCACGTACACATACATATTATAATAAAAATTTAAAAATTAATGAATGCGTAGTTTTTAACCTCTTTTAACTTGGGAGTTTTTATTTCAAAATATTAAATATTGCAAGATGAATTATTTGAAGTACCGCTTGTCAACTTCCATCATAATGGAGCACAGAGCAAAAATAGATATAATAATGTGCGTTCTAGACCATAAATACTACTTGTAGACAAGTGATGTGGTCAACAAATGTTTATTAGGAACAGTTTACTAATACGAAACTATTTTAATTGGTATTTGTTGCATTCAATTAAATTATTTTTCATAAATCTATTATTGTGTATATAATTGTATGTTTTAATTCTGCGTTAGATAGTTTTTATTACATAATAATAATAATATCCTGGGACATTTTTCACATACGGCCATCTGATCCCAAATTAAGCTTGTACAAAGCTTGTGCTATGGAAACCAGACAACTGATATACTACATAATTATACAACATTTCTTTTGTAAATACAAACTTATATAGACAATTACACCCAGACTCAGGACAAACAAACATGTTCATGCACACAAATGTCTATCCTGGATGGGAATCAAACCCACAACCTTCGGCGTGAAAGGCAAGTATCTACCAACCACGCCAACCGGCCCGTCAATGTTACATAAAAACAAGAAAAAACGTAAAACGGAACACGTTTACTTGTTTGATGCTGTCTATGTCAAACGTTAATGTAATGTCATTGCAGATCTTCATTACGTGGTGTTTGTGATTAGTTTTGGCGATTAGTTTCTAATAATTTTGATCCCCGCTTATCTCTACAAACTGATACATTCTACCATTCAATTATGTTGCTTCTAACTCCGGTGACTGGACTCTGATTTGCATTGTATTTCGGATTTGATTTGATTTATTAAGCATTATGAGGAGATGGAATTTACTTTTCCTATGTTTTATTTGACAGTAAATATCGCGATTCTATCTTGGAAGTTATTTATGTGTACTATTGTAATTGTCTTGTAGGCAATAGTTGGTCATTGTAGTCATGTTAGGACAATAATCTATTGCTTTGGTTTGCCAAGACACCAAAACAATACAATTCAAGCTCCAGCAGGATTCTTAGACAAAACATTAATAACAATTGAAGAATATTAAAATAAATTATTTTAATGAAAAAATAGTAAATGTTATTGAAAGTAAAAATGCAAAATAATATACCTATGTCTCTGCTTGTATTTGTTTTATCTTATAAATAATTAATTATTTATATTCGTTTCATTTTGTGTTTTTCTATACCCAAAAACCACGCCAGTTAACTGTAATAATATTTTTTTTCCTTTTCTGGTGTGTTTACGCAATTTGAGCGCAAAATATTCCGCCAATGTTAACTGTAATAATTCATCGCTATTTTAGCTTTAAAATAGCCTTAAATTTTTAAATAGCAAAATCATTATCTAACTTATTGCCAGCGATTTAAATAAAGGTTTAATTAAATGTTGAAACTGTTTACGTCTAGTCTCTTGTAATGCGAAGTTCGTTGAGGTTTTTATTTATAGCAATTTAATGTACCAATATTCACGAATAAAAAACACCGCAACTCATTGGTAAGAATTAAATTCGATACCTATGCAAACGCTCATACAGAAATTGGTCATTTCCTTTTAGTAGTGCTTGCCTGGGATTGAATCGCGAACACTGATTGACATTCACTTGTCATCGGCCATCTTGGTTCTCGAATAAATTAATGAATAAAAACATAGGGTTATGTCAATGAAATAAACATAAGCATTTTTATGCGTGTGATACAAGAGAGAAGTAACGGATTGTGTAGTATTCATGCCTCACACAAACAAGGGAGTATAAAATGGTGGCGGAGAGAGGTATGACGTAGGTCACGGTATATGATTCGGCCTTACCGTTACACATTTCACATCAAAAACTCGAATATTTTACATACAAAAACAACCTTTTTCCATACACAAATAAATATAATTTTCCGCTTTATTTATGCTAAGTCGATTATAAATTTATGTTTGTATGTTATTAATACGATTTCCCAACTACACATGCTACAAATTTACAATCGTTAATCAGATGCGATTATCGGCAATTTGAATACTAATGCCTTAACGTATTACAGGGCAAGCCTAATCTGATATTACATTAGTGTTATGGTTTTGTCAGAATATCGAATTTAGAATCATTAATGACATGAAAATTTTGCTAAATTAATTAGTGGACTTTTTGTGAAATGTCCAATTTTTATTATTTTTTTTATATTTTGTTAGTCTTTTTAGAACGTCCATCATCATGAATGGTACGACAATTTTTTTATTTTATTTAATGGACATTTTGTAAAATGTCCGGTTTTTATTAATAGTAATTTGCGAGGATTTTCATATATCTTATGAGATATTATATTAGTATTTATGTATATTTATTAGTTAAAAATATAGTTAATAATATAAGGATGGAGAGGAGGGGCCATAAGGAATTCCTGTGCAAAATTCCAGCGAAAACCCAGCGGCTTAGGCTGAGCATCGTATGTGTCATTTTAAAATTAAAAAAAAACACTAGTAATAGAATATTAAATATATAAATAAACCTCGTGACGTTGGACAAATTAACGTTAAATAATAGTACTACTATTTAGAATATGATTTGTTATATATATAATAGGCGTCTATATAAAAGGCATAGCATTTTTTTAATCATGGCAATTAACTTAAAAACAGTTGATTTAAAGCAGAAATTAGATATTCGTTGATTCTTAATAATAACATTAAAATAAAATAACGAATCCACGAAATTGTCTATTACATCCGTAAGATGATATAATTATGATGAAATAAATATTCAGAGGAATCGAATTAAAATATGAATTTTTATAACAAAGAATAATCTTATTAGTTTAAAAAGCACACAACATGTGTGAGTATAGTTGTGTCTCTGTGTATTTTTTATTTGTATCCCTTTTTTTGGGTTAACTTATAATATGATCACGATACTGTATACTGATTTTAAATAGAGACATAACTTTGATGAAATTAGTATCAATATTAATAAAATTACTGGCTTTTGAACGTGTTCCGGGAAGTTATTGATTCATTAATTAACTCAACGATGTTAATATGATTTTTGATTAAACTATGATATTATTAACGGCGAAACGCTATTTGAATTAATTTTGATAATGAATAATAAATACATTAATTTATTTAAATATAAGTTACTTTAGTATTCATATTAATTATTTTTGGGTTATTATTTAAGGTTTAATAGTAATGTCATTTATTAAATGTATCGTGACAAATAATGGATGAATGATTTGATTCGTTACAGCAAACAGTCAACTTAAAATGCATGAGTTAAATTTTTTTATTTTATACAAACACATAGAATACCAAACCTTTATGTGTTTGTCACATCCTATTTTTTCCGAAATTAAAAGGTATATATACAATAAACAGTAATTGATTATTGAAGGTTACATTTTATAGGAGATTAATTTACAGTACTGTAACGGGTGATGGAACGGATTCTAAACAAACAACTGATCCATTACCTAGAAGATCACTGTCTAATTAATGATCGTCAGTACGGGTTTCGACTAAAACGGTCCACAGGTGATCTTCTAGGGTACGTAACACACTTCTGGGGTGAAGCTATAGACAAGCATGGAGAATCGTTGGCTGTCAGCCTCGATATCTCCAAGGCTTTCAACAGGGTCTTCTCTCCAAGCTGCCGGCATATGGTCTGCCTGCTCAGCTATGTACCTGGATTGCCAGCTTCCTACATAAGCGTAGCCTTCGCGTTTTAGTTGATGGTTGCGCTTAATAATTCTATGTATTGAATGCTGGGGTCCCCCAGGGATCTGTGCTATCTCCCACACTCTTTCTTTTGCATATCAATGATATGCTCTCTCTTGGGAATAAACATTGCTATGCAGACGATAGTGCAGTGCATGGTGGATACCACGGACGCGCAGTGGCTGGGCAAGCAGAAATTGAATAGAGGTGGAAGGATCTTGTCATTGAACTCGATAGGACATTAGAGCTTATCGCCAAATGGGGCTCTCATAATCTTGCTGAGTTTAATGCCAAAAAAACACAGTTATGCGCTCTCACAGCGAAAAAGTCAGCATTTTCCCCTCTTTCCTCCCTCTGTGGTACTCCGCTGGTGATACAAAGCAAAATCGCCATGCTGGGGATTGACGTTCGCTGCGACCTTAGTCCAAGGGATAACATCGAGGCTGTTATAAAAACAGCTTCACGGAAACTCGGAGTTCTGAACAAGGTGCGGCGTTTTTTCACGCCACAACAACTGTGCCTGCTGTACAAAACACAGGTACGGTCTTGCGTGGAATATTGCTCGCACCTTTGGGATGGCTCCGCTAAGTACCTACTGGAGACCTTGGACCGGTTGCAGCGACGTGCAGTACGCATTATTGGCAACGCAAAGGTCACAAACACCTTTGAACCTTTACAATTGCGTCGCGAGATAGCGGCACTGAGCGCTTTCTATCGACTGTATCACGGCGAGTGCTCTGAGGAATTATTCTCTCTAATTCCTGCTTCCCCCTTTCTTCTTAAGTCCACGCGAGTTGGTTCTCGATGTCACCGCCTAACTGTGACATCAATTCCATCGCGAACAAAGAAATTTGGCCACTCCTTTCTTTGTCGCACTTCCAAAAAATGGAATTTCTTACCAGCTCACGTGTTCCCCTCCTCTTACAACCTGGGTTCCTTCAAACGAGGCGTGAAGAAGCATCTTGCGGGCCGGCAAGGCGAAGGCGGCTAGTGCAGAACGTTTTTCCCGTCTGTACTGGCCGTCGTCGCGTTTGGACTCTGCTACCACTTACCATCAGGTGGAGTAGTCATTTGCCTCCCGGCGAATATTAAAAAAAAAAAAAAAATAGTGGACACACTTGTCCACTATAATATTTCTTGTGTAGTTGGCTAATCAGAGATTAGCTGCCGGTGCCGAAAAGGGTCAAGAGGACATCATCATATGTATTGATAGATGTTTCTAGTTACATTTAAATTTTATCTTATCTTTTATTTCCAGTAGGAAGAGTCACCTTATAATAGTTACAAAAAGTTTAAAGAACGAAAGGACGTTGTGAGCCTTTTTATTGAGCAGATTATTGAAAAAGCCGGCGCAGAGCTTGAGCGTAATAATGGAAAATGTATTGTTGAAATTATATGGTTCTAATATATATATCTTTGTTTGTGGTGATTTCAACATAAATTTATTAGAAAATTGTAGTACGAGTATTGGATTCAGATCTCTATTAAATTCATATTAACTTGTTAACTTATTTCTAGAGCCAACTAGAATCACTGAATCCACTGCAACATGTATTGATAATATATTTACTAATTGTGTACCACATCATAAACATATTATAAATATGTTAAGTTCCGACTATTGTGGACAATTGGCCTCAAATAATTCACAAGTGTAAAAAAATAAAGAATCAAAACAAACCTTTGTTCCAATCAATTTGAATCGAATGGAGAAGTTCAGAAGTAATATTATGGCAAAGCTCTCATATTTACCATTACATGAAATTTCTAATGTGTTTTATGACATTTTTTTTTCAAATTAATAAAAAAATAATTCAATGCCATATTTACTTTAAAGACAGTCAGCTTAAGGAGTTTTCTCACATTTAATGATTGGGCGGCTGTAGGAATTCACAAGAGTAGGCAAACGGTAAAAGGTAGATTGTATGAACTTTATAATGAAAGAACTTACAACCGGTCCCTTTCTTTCATTAATCATGTTAGTGCTTACTCTAAATGATCTATGTGTATGAAAATGGTAAGTACTGACATGACGAGTGAAGTGGAAGGAAAATAAATGTTGTGCCGACCCCTCGTAGTGGGAGATAAGGGCAGGAAGAAGAAGAATAAGTAAGTGTAACGCTTCTATATTGAATAAAGACTTTTAGGTTTAAAGAATTTATTCTCAAAAAGACTCACTTACACGAGAACAGACAGACAGAAGAATAAAGACTTTGGACTTTGAATAGTATGTTAATAGGTATCATTTGTATTTAGAGGGTACTCTAGCTGTTAGGAGCACTGTAAGGTGTCCCCAGGCATCACCATCAGGGTCAGTTGACTGTAAGTGGACAATGCATTCGGTTTAACCATTCATACATCTATGCTATGTCTATGATGCCATGTCTATGTTTCAACACCTCACTAATTGTTCTTCACTGAAACTCAATGGAACAAAGCTGTTTAACGTTATGTTATATATGTATAAACTGTTCTTATATGTTTGTTTAACTATCGAAAGGTTGTACTAGATCGGATGGCATTATATAACGGAACAATAATGCGGAAAGAACTAACAATTAACTAACAGTTACATAAAAATACAATAAACTCTCAATGAACAAACAGAGTTAAATAAATACAAACAAATATGGAATAACATAAAAAAGCAAAACTAGAACACATAAAACGAATCCGCACTTTTAATTTCGCTACCAACACTCGGAGAGCTATAAACAATTGAAAATCAATCCGGGAACCACGCAACGATGCATTCGCAAGTGTACGCGGATTTTGATTGTAAGCGGCTGTATCGCTTATGTAATAAGCGTGTTTGCAATGCAGATCGCTTGCAGTGCAACGCAAACACCACTAGATATAGCGCGCATTGAACGCCGGGGACAAAAAGCGGCATGGCAAATTGAATTTTCATAGATACGCTTTGAATGGGTGTATGCGAAAGAGACTTTATGCCTTTATGATACACGTTTGAGGTTCCATTACGTGTACGACGCTTTGTGTGTGAAGTTTAGAGTTTATTCGTGTTATGTTGCGTTTATCGCGCGGCTTATACGGATCTAGAATTGGTTTAAATAAAAAAAGTAACACTAAAAAAAATTGGATTCGTATTCAATTATTTAAAATATATTAATACTTTATTTATTTGGTAATGGTTATGATATGATTAGTCGTCTAAAAATATCTATCTTAGTTTTAAGTTTCACGTGCTATAACAACTTAAACAGTAAAAATGTATAAAATAATGTCACAGACTCAATCACATAAGCGCTGATTTAGTCCAGCACCGATATAGCCGGTTAGATTACTTAACAGAATCATTATCAGCTAATGAGATGTAAACTAATGATGATCATCGTCGGTACGAGCGCAACCGGGCGCTACACAATCATTCGGTTTAATGACGTCGCAAACTTGCGCACTTGTTAACAATTCGTGTTGACGTAGAAGGTTGTATCTGAGTTTTATTAATATTATAGTTTATTATCTACGTAATTTCTATTGGATATATAAACATGGTTATCTTGCTTAAGAGCCTTACTGAATTATATAATTAAGTTAAGACAATATATGACTTTCGTCGGCAGATTTCATCGGTGATTTTTCCGAATCGATACGACATAAACACCTTTAAGAAAAGAGCGTACTCATTCCTCAAAGACCGGCAACGCTCCTGCATACCCTCGGGTGTTGCAGATGTCCATGGGCGGTGATAGTCACCTTCCATCAGGTGAGCCTCCTGCTCGTTTGCCCTCTCTTACATAAAAAAATATATAATGTTTGTAGAAAAAATAATTATATATGAATTAATAACAAAAACGTATTTACAAATAAAATTTCGATAGACGTAACGCAGCTAATTGGCAATGGCAGCACCCATTCTGCGAGTTGACTCGTTCCCTCCGATTGCCTGGCTGGCATGCGCATGCGCACTGTAAACGATTCTTAACACTATTTACATAGTAACTAAAACGATATGACCGGTATGCCTGTAATTACACTGGCTCATTAACCCTTCAAATTGAAACACGTTTGTGGGTAGAATAGTAATTATTGAGTAGTTACTACCAACCTGGATAGAAATAATGTTAGCATATAAATGTATATGAAGTATATGAGTGCATTTTAAATAGTGTAAATTAAGTATACATTTAATATTCGGAAAAATATAATATTCATAATAATATTCAATGTAGTCTAATAAGTGCGTAATCATTAATTTAAAACTTCTAACATTTATATTGAGCTAGTGGAGCGTTATTTGAGGTTTTTCTAATTATATTATAGTTAGTTTTAAGACAGGATCAAAAACAAGCTCGATATATTACTTTTTTAATTCATCATATGTTCAAAGATTTGAAATGTATTAATTCTGACTTGGAAATATTGTGATTCTAAGTTGTATAGCCATAAATTCGAAATAATTTTGTATGGAATACACATAAAATGTCCGCCTTAAAAACGAGTCTTTTTTATTTTTAAATTATTCTAAATATATGATAAATTAATAAATAAATATAAATTGATTATTTTTTTTTTTATAATATTTTGCGATTATTATAAAATATAGCAAGTAAGTATAATTCCGTGTTAAGAAATTTAATAAAAATATATTAAAGATTAAGAAGAAAAAAAATCCACAAGTAATTTTCAGTTCTGTATATTTCCATCGTAAGTGTCACTAAAAGGGTCGCGTTTTCCACTAACAACTGAGCTCCATCAACCCTGCGTTATTATGATGCAATGTTAATTGTAACAGACACGTAAAACGACTGTTTCTACAACGCTGACGTTTTCTCGTTAGCTTTCATATTTTATAAGCGTATAGTATATGCGTGTGTGTTTATGATTTTTATGTGTGTGTATTTCAAATGAATTTGCTTATTATGCGCACGTTTATGTAATCACTTATGTGCGTGCGTCATATTATATTGTGCATATGTGTGTTCTAATTTTTAATCTAATTTTTTGCGCCTTGTACACCGGCGAGCCCCACTGACCCCTCCACTATTCCCGTGGGGGAAACGCGTAATTAGTTTTTCCTGGTAAGTGGGTGCAACCGCAGCCTCTCCAATCGGTCCCAAGGACAGCCATCACAGTGGTTCTAATCCCACACGGGTAAGAATCCCACACGGCCCGGTTAAATACATATCGGCCTTATTATATAAAATTAATTTTAATTATAATTATAATTAATAATCTACCAAATATTTTAAATTCGAAAGTAACTGTCTGCCTTTTACGTTTTCACGGCTAAAATATTGAACAGATTTTGATGAAATTTGATATAAAGCAAGCTTGACCCTCAAGAAAGGATATAGACGTAATACAAGTCACATTCTGTGAAATACATTCTTAATATAAGAGTAAAATGTACTTTACTAAATATATATTTTTCTATTAACGTTTAAGTAAAAATACTTGATATTCAATTCTGAAGAAAGCAACATCATGCCATTCTGCTATTAGACAAAAAGGTTAAAGATCTATTGCGTGTTTTATTCATGTAGAGAAAATGTAAAAGTGCCGCGTCGAAATATTTTTACACGACTGCCCAAAAATAAGTTTATTTTTTATAATATAGATAGGTGGATGGATTATGGACCACCATGGTAACTGTTTACCACCCATAGATATTGACACCGTAAGAAATATTTACACAGCAATGCACAACTAACTTTGAAAACTAAGAAGACCCTTGTGCTTTGTAGTAGTAACACTGGCTTACTTACCTTCATATCATATATATTTTTTTTTTTTTTTTTATAGAAAAGGAAGGCGGACGAGCATATGGGCCACCTGATGGTAAGTGGTCACCAACGCTCTTAGACATTGGCATTGTAAGAAATGTCAACCATCGCTTACATATCCAATGCGCCACCAACCTTGGGAACTAAGATTTTATGTCCCTTGTGCCTGTAATTACACTGGCTCACTCACCCTTCAAACCGGAACACAACAATATCAAGTATTGCTGTTTTGCGGTAGAATATCTGATGAGTGGGTGGTACCTACCCAGACGAGCTTGCACAAAGCCCTACCACCATATACACATATATACGGTATATGAATATATGATGGGTGGTATCTACCCTGACGGGCTTGCGCTGTTTTGTTTCAAGGGTTCGTGTTTGTAAGTTTCTTTATTCCACCACTTTTAAACAGTTTGAATAGATTTGGACGGTATCGCTAGGAGTCTTACATCATGGGAAACGTGTAAAGGCGAAAAACAAAAAAGGAATCTTACATCATCCCGAGTGACACTGGCTATAAAATCATTCATGCATAATTTTACCACGATTTACAATATTTCTAAATTTATTATAAACAAACGCTCCTTACAATTTTCTTGTTACTCATAACATATAACGAAAAATATGAACGAATGAAACCTTATTTTATTTCCTTACGAAGAAAGCGTGGGCACTTTGTCGTAGCCTTAAAGATAAGATGAAAAGATGCTTTAATTAAATACAATATTGTTTATTTCAGCCTTTTATTTTGCGAAGATAGAAAAAAACGTCTTTCATTAGAATGATTTATGCTCTAAATATTTATATCGAATAAACATACTTTTGTATAAATAAATGTTTGTTTTAGCGAATTACTCGGAGAGAGTCCTTTTACTTACGTTTTGAAGAAAAAAATATTCATAGAAAAAAATAAATGTACTTTTGAAAAATGTTCGAACAATCATTAATTATATCGACTATTTATAATATAATAATAATATTCTCGTGTATTTATGTTGAGCAATGGGGACGTTTATTCTTATATAGCTTTTTTTACGTTAAAGTTAGGCGGACGGGCAAATGGACCACCTGATGTTAAGAGGTGCCCATAGACATTGGCGATGTAAGAAATATTAACCATTCGTACATCGCCAATGTAATGTACACCAACCTTGGGAACAAATGTCCTGTAGTTACACTGGTTTACTCACCCTTCAAACCGGAACGCAACAATACTAAGAATTGCTATTTAGCGGTAGAATATCTGATGAGTGGGTGGCTAACCAGACGGGCTTGCACATCACCTAGTAAAAAGATTACAAGAATATTAAATTGAATTGGCTTTTGCGCCATTTTGAATTTCTTGTAACTCTTCATGGTCACAGAGTTCAAAGTGACATATACTAATCAATTAAAAGTGAATAAGTAAAATAACACTCAATAAATATCTTGCCGCTCATCTTCTTGGGGGTAAGATTTGAAGCTTATTCCACCACGCTGTTCCATTGCGGGTTGGATTGGATACTTATGTAGCTGTAATTGGAGGTCCTGAGTTCAATTCCCAGGTCGGGCCAATAAAAGAAGTTTTGGATTTTTCTGTCAGAAAATTCTCAGTAGCAGCCTGGAGTCTGGAAGTTGGAAGTGTGACTCCCGTACCTCAGAAAGCCGTAGCCGTTGGTCCTGCGCCTGAACTCTTTCCGGTCGTGTCGGATTGCCGTCCCATCGGATGAGAGTAAGGGAATAGAGAGTGCACCTGTGTTTGCGCACACACTTATGCACTATTATATCTCCTGCGTAGTTGGCTAATCTCTTGAGAATAGCCGCCGTGGCCGAAATCGGCCTGGAGGACACTAATGTAGCGGAATTTCATTCGGGATATACAGGTTTCCTCACGATATTCATTTACCATCGAGCATGTGTAAACAAATGATAATAACCTGTAATATTATATTTTAGAAATGATTATCGTTTTTGTGTATATTAATCGAATGTTCATTTTGTTAAACGACTTATGTAGCCAAACTTAGTTTTTTTTTGTCTGCGAAAAATGAATGGGTGTTTTTGACAGGCTTTAACAAAAATAATAAGTTACATGGCAATAGAAATGGTGATCTTCGAATTAACGTAATAAATAAAAATATTTTCAGTTGCTGTTGATTAAAATGTGTGACTTAGTAATGAATAAAAAAGTAACTCGCTCATCTACGTTTGCTTATTATATTATATTATTACGTATGCTTATGTAGATAAGTTTTTTCAAAATTGATTGTTTTATATATTCAGTTGACATACAAACAAAAGACCCCTAATAATGTTCCAAATTATAATAAGTTAATGAGAGCGTTAGTGCACCCCAAACTTAGCTGGAATTGTTAGGTACTTGAATGATTACAAGCGTAATAAGGCACGATATTCGGCACACGTCCGGTAATATTCGGTAATATTTTAAGGCGACACTTGCGACCGGTGGAATGGGCAATAATCAGATACCTAACAGATGCCTGCTTGAGAATGTTTATAGATTAGGATCTAGAGGTCGCAGATGTGACAGCTTTGAATAGATTATTTACGTATATTAGGTAAAGTAATTAACAAAGCGCATCTAGCACAGCACAGCTTAAAGCTATAATCACTATTATTCGCTAATCAATTAACAATGTTTCATAACCTAAAATGTGAAACCAATAAAATGGTCGATTTATCTTTGAGAGCATTAAATCGGTCAGAGCTTGCGCGAGCGTACGCACTTTTTCGCGCAGTACGGACAAATTAACGCGCAATATCGCACATTTACACCCGGGCAAATGTTTATTAACATTTTTTTTATCTATGAAACTTGATATTGCGTATCAAAAGTTATTATGAAGGATTTAAAATGTAATCCCGATTACCTCTCAATCGTGAGAAACAAGTCATTGAATGTTTATTTATGACAGAAATAATATGCGAATAAAAGAATATGTGTAACTGAGTAAACACAAGCAGAGACAGAAAAGCAACTTGTTTAAATGTTATTCTGCATTTCATTCTTATGTATATAAATACGTTACGCTTTTGACCTCGAAATTTCATTTACATCACGCCCAAAGAAGTTTGATTTCTATAAGAGAACAAAATATATTGTTAGAGAATACAAGAGTTAATTATGTTTTTTTCAACTGACATTATACTTTCTTCAAGTAATACTTTGAAGTAGGCTCTTGCAAGTACTATTATATGAATCGTCATTTTACAAGATTATTTTGAAGTTTAGCTTCTACCGGTTCGGGGTGTAGATTCTTCAGAGAAGAACTGGCAAGAAACACAGTGGTTGCTTTTTTTCGGCAATCGAGTTACATAGATAATTAAATACAATTGAATTATTATTATCGGGTATATAATCCTTCATTGAGTAAAACGCCTTATTAATTAATAATTAATTTTTCATCTAAGTTGATTTAATCCCCTTACACTATAACAATCACTCAAGTATAAATAAATATTTACGGAACTATTATAGGACATAACATTTATTTGCGTGGACTTTCTGCGACCGATAATCTTTGTGTAAGCTCGCCACTCAAGAGCACATGACAGATGGGCGCGGGCGCGGTGGAGTCGCGTGACAAATACGGCCGCAGTCGAATATCCGTGCGGACGCCGGCCTCTACATCGATAGAACTGTGTATATGATCGACATACATACAGGCTGATCTCGTGTAATATATTTTTTTATATTAAACATAATATATGTTTTTCGAGTAAAACTGTTTTGGTCACGATAAGAATTTCAAGGTCAATTTAAAGTGCAAGAATTTTTACATAATTCTTAAAAGCGTGTAACTTATTTTTTTTATATAGTATTTTGTGAAATAAAGGTCTTTGTATAGTGTTTATACGAATCTTAAAATTAACATTCGTAATTTTTACCGGTTTTGAAGATATCCCGGACAAACAGGCATACATAGACCTATTACAATTCAGATTAAAGTCAGTCATAACTCTTTATTCTATATAGAAGAATTACACTTGCTAATTGATTGTTAAAAAATCAATCAAGGGTACCAAAGAAACACCTCAGACCTGAGAAGAACCGGGGAAAGCAACTTATTTCATTTCAATCTTATTTTTTTAACAATTGTATTTACATTATTCATATTTATATAAATTTATCATATCCTTTTAAACTAAAACGTTTCATAACTTTTTTTTAAGGTAATTTTGTAATTCTGTTGTAAATATACGTTAATTTGACGATCAGCGTTTATTGTTAATCGTAACCAATGCTATTTAATTTTTGCATTAATGAAAAAATGTTTTCAATTTGGAATGTACTTTATAAATTCCTACACATTAAGAAAGGTATTATACGAGTCTCGTATAATACCTTCCTCGAGACTCCGATGCAAGGGCAATATTTCAATTGATTTTTATAAAAATGCAATTATATGCAGACAAGTGTCATGAGCCGACCCTCGAACTTCAGCCGACTGTAATTGCATATTGGGGGTTATTTATGGTTTAGTGCAATTTTTATAGGCTGCTGTATTTAACGGGTCTGTGGCGAACGATTATGAAAGGAGCTATGATCTTTGTTGAGCCCCTGGTTTTAAGATGTAGGGGTGATAGAGAATATATATCATATGGAGCTGTTGAAACGAATATGGTACTTTAAATGTCTTATTCAAACGGAACTGGTAATGCGTGATCATAAATAATTTATTTAATGATTTTTTATTTTTTTATTTCTTGTTTAGTTATGTTGTCTCCCTATTTCTTATTTGTAATAATTGTTCTTAGTGAAAACTTGATTAGTTTATGATAGTTTATGATTGATTAGTTTATTTGTGTAATTTTGTACCCACTGCTTGTTTCCCAAATGAAGAATGAATAACTAAAAATATTTTATTATTCATATTTAAACAAAATTTTATTATTGTTTATTACTTCCATGTCAATAGTATAATAGCGGATATTACTACTCAATTAGTACGGCGTAAACACAGTAATTACAAAATGTGGGCTGGTGTTGGTGATAATGTAAAAAGAGGAGAATTTTTTTAGTTATTTAATCGATACATATTTAGAGTTATTTGCAAAAAGACTAGAATAAAATCAATTCATATCACTATATAATATTTAAGAAACCTGCCATTCAGTTTTTTTTTATTAAAATCATTTGACCAACGAGTTGGGCCAACATATTGATTGTATTCCATGATACAATTTCCACTTCTAACAATATTAATAACGCAAGCAACCATTGCATCTAAAATGTTATTTCGCTTGTGTAGTTATACTTGGCTGAATCCTTCAAAATGGAAGACACTTATACAATACAACAGGTATGTATAGAAGTGTATACCAAACGGTTACTGCTTTTTACAGTCGGTAAATTAATTGGTAAAACATACTGGTAGGTTGTAAGACAGGCGTGGCAATACCCAACTGTGGCTGTACAAATAAATAATATTGAAGTATGTCTGTGATTTTATTGAGGTAATAATTAAAAGGGTAAGTATAAATTTATTGTGATTTATTGGATTATTATATTATTATAGTAAGTATTCCATCACCAATCCAACATCTGGGTTTTGGGAAAGAGAATCCCAAAATATTGAGTTTAAAAACGTTAATTTGCGATGTATAATTTTTTCATTTTCCACATTATTGAAATTTTAAATATTTAAAAGCAGACTATTTTGGCGATACTTGGGGATTTTTCGGGATTATGGGGATTATTATGAATGAATACATTTACAATTTGAGTTGCAACAGCTCTATGTAATTCTCGCTTCCCTAGTTTGGGACCCTTGTAATGCATTCTTTCATAAGTGGCACGAAGAAATATGAGGTTATTTATATTAAATTACGGGGTGAAGACTCATTCATACACGATTTATTTTATATTATTATTATACACTAACTAATCCATCCATTCTACTTAAAATGTAATCAAATATTTTCTAACTTTGTCGAACGTTCAAACATTTCTAGGGATTTCTAGGGAAACCTCTCAAAATAACTACTTCAGTATTCATACAAGAACTTAGATAGATGATTCAAAGAAACTTTCAAATTAAAATTAAAATATTAGGAATTAAACTATAAATATGTAATTTTATTATAATTCTGTGTAATATTCGAATACATCTAATATGAGGATGTAGATAAGTTTTGAAAGCAAAACGATATAGCTTTTCATCAAATATTTTGTTATATAATGAATGAAAAAGGAATTAATTGTATATAAGTAGCCCGTTACAAGCTTTTTTCAATCGTCTTATAACATCAATTAAGACCAAAGTAAAACATAATAAATAATCTTATTTAACATCGATGTAACTATTCTATACTTTTTAATGTCTATATTTATTATTATAGGCTGGTTTCGTTTGTCCTTCTGATCGAGTTACTGACTTTGCAGCCGTGATTACGCGATATTCTTGACTAGACCTGTATTTGATAAAAAAGCATAGGTCTTTTCTGTATTTCTCCATAGTCCGATGGTAAAGCAATCTGTCAAGAGCAAAGAGAAAAATGTCATGATGTTTTTTTTATTTGCCAAAGACCTTAATATCTACAGCCTAATAATTAATTACTATATCAAAGATGCAGTTACATATGTTATATAATATACACATGTTGACGATGTTGTTGTCTATTACCAATTCCCATAACAAAAACCGTGTAACCAGAAATTATCTCAATCGGTATCTGTAACTTGTATTCGCTAGAAGCGAACAAGTTTTCGCATAAATTATTCGAGATAAGCGAAAATATTGTCTTCAGAATATTTTCCGAGTAGATAATAAGTTTTGCCAAACAATAGAGTCAACGAAACTCCATTAGGATCTGTCCGTCTCCATATGTCTGAAGTATTATCATTTCGTATTAGTTATTATTGTTTTATATAATATTCAATATTTAATTAAATTTATTTTTATTAAATGTTTATTAATTTTATATAAGGTATTTAGGTATAACAAATTTGTTTGTATAATTTTAAAATATTTTATAAAAGTCTATTAATTTTTCTTATATATGCGTCGATCAAGCACCGCTATACAATATCATCGAAGTTCTTAAATATATAAATGAATATGGTTCTATAATAGTAAAAAACGAAAACTACCTTTACAGAAAAGTATTCAAATGAATAAAAAAAGTCTTTTTTATAAATAAGAGAGTCTTTTTAAATTCTATCTTCAATACACTATATGCGCAGTTTGTCTCAGCTGCTATTAAGTTACCACAGAGCTATACATCAGCAGACAGGGCGCTAACACGTCAGCGGCACGCATATATCACGCCGCTCACACAGTGCATTTGCGCGTGAAATAGATGTCGCCTCTGTGCGTTATACGTGCTACATGCGTTTAAATTTAAGCTTTGCGTTCATTTTTACATGACCATATACATGTAAATGATTATATTTACCATATATATAAACCCAGGCAAGCACCTCTGAATTTACATGTGCTTAATTTCTGTTTATAATTCATCTCGTGCTTTTCGGTGAAGGAAAACATCGTGAGGAAACCTGCATGTGTCTAATTTCATCAAAATTCTGTCACATGTGTATTCCACCAACCCGCACTGGATCAGCGTGGTGGAATAAGCTCCAAACCTTCTCCTCAAAAAGGGAGAGGAGGCCTTAGCCCAGCAGTGGGACATTTACAAGCTGTTACTGTACTGTACTGTTTTTTACATGACCATATATATGTAAATGATTATATTTACCATATATAATGTAAATAAGTAAAGAAATATATTAATTTATTTACAGCTATAACTGTATTGTGTTGATGATAATATTAATATTTATATTATACATTCATGCAATAATATTTGGTATAAAATTAAAAATCTTTTTTTATTACAATATTTTCTTTTTTTATAAATAGTTCGTTCCAATACTTCGGTTTTTGATAATCAATTAAAAGTGTACCCTAATGATTTTTTATTGAATAAAGATTTTGAATTTGATTTTAGCTACATAGCCAAAATAATTTTTTGTCTGTATATAATTATTGAATTCAAAACTAAAGGGTCAAGATTGAGTGTTTTCACTATAACATTCAATATCAATTTAATGTATGCTATTGCCATTTGTGAAGTTTCATGACATGAAAACTACAGATTGACGAGCCGGTTGGCGTGGTTGGTAGATACTTGCCTTTTACGCCGAAGGTTGTGGGTTCGATTTCCACCCAGGACAGACATTTGTGTGCATGAACATGTCTGTTTGTCCTGAGTCTGGGTGTAATTATTTATATAAGTATGTATTTACAAAAGAAAAGTACTATATGTAGTATATCAGTTGTCTAGTTTCCATAGCACAAGTTTTGTACAAGCTTAATTTGCGATCAGATGGCCGTGTGTGAAAAATATCCCAGGCTATTATTATTATTAGCAAATATTATTTTAAAATAATTATCATAGACAATAAACAAAAAGTCATAGAACTTACATATATTTAGTAAGAAATCTCATTGTTATATCTAATATAATAATCTATAACAACGAAGCGACTTGTACTATGTAACCAGTTTACAATAGTTATTCAGAGGCAGACGAGACTCGCGAGCCAAACCGTCACTAACACGCATAAATCAGCTCCACGAGTTACAGACCCACAGTCTATTTGCGCGTGAAATAGAAGTCCTGACTTCGCAAGAGATGTACGATTTCAGTTTATTTATTCCATTGCTTATTTTAGTATAAGCTTAGTAATAATTAATTAATCATTTTGCGTAGAATAATTCGGAAATTACATATGTGATTTTGGAATTTGTTGTAATTTTTATAAGAGGATAAAATCAAAATAAACTTTATGCAAGTATCTTAAGCATTTCATTAATCAAATTACATACGTGCATATCAACTATAATATGTATGGATACAATAAAAAAAACGATATTGCTGAACAACTAAAAACTGACGTTTTTGTTTCAAAACAACTCGTTTCCGTTTCCTGTAGGGCTTTGTGCAAGCTCGTCTGGATAGGTTTTTTTTTTTTTTATAGAATAGGAAGGCGGACGAGCATATGGGCCACCTGATGGTAAGTGGTCACCAAACGTCGCTAGACATTGGCATTGGGTGGTGGGTGTGGGTGGGTTTCACTGGTGGTAGAGCTTTGTACAAGCTCGTCTGAGTAGGTACCACCCACTCATCAGATATTCTACCGCAAAACAGCAGTACTTGGTATTGTTGTGTTCAGGTTTGAAGGGTGAGTGAGCCAGTGTAATTACAGGCACAAGGGACATAACATTTTAGTTCCCAAGGTTGGTGGCGCATTAGCGATGTAAGCGATAGTTACCATTTCTTACAATGCCAATATCTGGGCGTTGGTAACAACTTACCATCAGGTGCACGTACATCAGTTTCAAATTCATTAATAAAAATGACACTTAAAATATTAAAACAGAATTTACAGTACTGTAGAGTAACATAAGCCTGTGAATGTCACACTGCAGGGTCAAGGTCTCCTCTCCCTTTTTGAGGAGAAGGTTTGAAGCCAGTTTCACCAAACTACTCCAATGCAGGTTACTGATATACACATGTGGCAGAATTTCAGTGAAATTCGACACATGCAAGTTTCCTTACGATGTTTTCCTTCACCTTCAAGCACGAGATGAATTATAAGAATAAATTAAGCACATGAAAATTCAGTGGTGCTTACCCGGGTTTGAACCCACGAACATCGGTTAAGATTCACGCGTTTTTACCACTGAGCCGTCTCGGCTTTTTAAAACAGAATTTAATACAGCGATTTAACGTTTTAAAATAATAAACAAAAGCGAAAATTACCATAAATCTATATATAAATCATTTAAAATATATTTTGTATCATTCCATTTAATACACCAGAGCGTAACTCGCATATATAAACACATAAATCATAGCATTCAGCGTCCCTGAATCCCATAATAATAGAGCGAGACAAGTGAAAAACTACAACGCTTCCCTTGTTAAAACGGTCCATAATTCTAACGCGGTCGGGTTTGCATTTCCGTGTGAAGATGAGACGGGTGCCGCGTCTCTGAGATTTATATGCCACTTGCGGAAATTGACCGTCGTTTACGTACTTTCAATGTTATTAATAACATTCAGTTTCCAAAATCAATAATGTTCTAAAAAAATGTTAATATTTTTTAATTTAAATAACTGATAACTTTGCTCTATGAATTTATCATTATGAAAATCTATCTATCTAAGTTTAAACTAAGTTTTCCACATTGCATAATTATGCACTATAAATATTCATATGTAATGGTTATAATCCCCTTCATATTAAAATGCCTTTACCTGTTCTCTTACAAACTTCTTTCACCAAAGGTTGTCTGTGAGAGATCGCTATAAGCGATAACATCGCATTTACGCACCATTTGTTGTTTGATTAATTGTTTTGTTACTCTTATATCATAATTTATTAAGTAAATAAATAATTTAGAGTTTGTGAAGTAAAAACGATATGACAGAAAATAGGCCAAATAATTCTTTTATTTTTTTGATCAAGTTGTTTTGTCTGTATAGTTACCACCCACTCATCAGATATTCTACCGCAAAACAGCAGTACTTGGTTATTGTTGTGTTCCGGTTTAAAGGGTGAGTGAGCCGGTGTAATTACAGGCACAAGGGACATAACATCTTAGTTCCCAAGGTTGGTGGTGCATTGGTGATGTAAGCGAAGGTTAACCTTTCTTACAATGCCAATGTCTAGGGGCGTTGGTGACCACATACCATCAGGTGGCCCATATGCTCGTCCGCCTTCCTATTCTATAAAAAAAGCTTTGTTCCATTGAGTTTCAGCGAAAAACAATTAGTGAGGTGTTGAAACACAGACATGGCATCATAGACATAGCATAGATGTATGAATGACTTAAACCGCATGCATTGTCCACTAACATACGGCCCATATGCTCGTCGGCCTTCCTATTCTATAAAAATATATATATATCAATGTTATACGAACTTTCCGAACGGTCGTATGTATGTTTGCACTTATTTTTATTATTCATCAAATTTCGAAAGACTAGATCTTTTTCTTTGAATTTAAAGACTTAGACGGTTATATATATAGATGTATATTCAATAACTGCCTGACTGACTTTGATATGTCATCAACGAACAGCCCAAACTACTGGGGCTATCACCATGAAAATTTGGATATGGGTTCCTTTTACACAGTACGTTATCACTAATGAATAATTTTTGAATGCTTACTAAAGTGTAAAATTAGTAAATAGTAAGTTTACTAAAGTGTAAAATTAGTAATAAAGGGGATGAAAGTTTGTATAAAAATCCTTAATTTGTAAAATCCTTGAGTTGTTTAAATGAATTATGACATAAAGGACGCAAATCCATAGATGTAGATATATGGTAACAGAAAAGAAATTAAAGTATAAAATGTGGACTTATTGCCTCTGTGTGCACGCTTTCCAGATAATATGTATGTAAATAATAACGGATTTACCGTTAATTAAAAATTGTTTAGCGGGTGATTAGTTAAACAATGCTGTGTCTTCTTCTTTCGAACGACAATTCAATAATGGTAGAAGAAGTAAAATCAAAATTAACAAAACAGTCCGTAATAACATTAAAGATTTAGATTACACAAAGAAGTTGAGACGAGATCATTAATTAAATATAACATTGAGAAATGGAACATAGGAAACATATATAAAATATATATGTGAATAATAAGTAATCTATAATTTCCCTTTCAACGTCGAGTTTATACCAAATGGCGCTCATTTCATCGGAATCGCCGTTCGACGTTGACAAACCTTTACGAATGAAAAAGATGTATTTTCCTTCGATAAAATTCGGTCTGACGGCCGACTATAAATTTCTTCGCACATTGCTGATTCCCGTTGGCTGAATCGTTTAACTTCAAGTTAGAGACGAGATTTATAACTTAAGTGTATTTTGTTCCACTGTAGTCGGAGATTTACTTACAATGCTCTTTAGTATTTACGTGAGTATGTAGAAGGGATATTTTCGTTTGTTATTCTTTCAAAATAAAATATTTTCTTTCATTAATATTCTATTTGAAATATTTATTTCTTAAATAGTTTTGGTGTACGATATCCAGGACAGGAGGACGCCTCGCTCGTTCTGACTCAGGTTTAACCTGTTTCAGAATTTTTGATATATATATATATATCGATATATGTATAAAAAGTCGAGATGGCCCAGCGGTAAGAACGCGTAAATCTTAACCGATGATCGTGGGTTCAAACCCGGGCAAGCACCACTGAATTTTCATGTGCTTAATTTATGATTATAATTCATCTCGTGCTTTACGGTGAAGGAAAACATCGTGAGGAAACCTGCATGTGTCTAATTTCACTGAAATTCTGCCACATGTGTATTCCACCAACCCGCATTGGAGCAGCGTGGTGGAATAACCAAACCTTCTCCTCCAAATGAGGAGAGGAGGCCTTTAGCCCAGCAGTGGGACATTCACAGGTTGTTTCGGTTCGGTTCGGATATAAGGCTAGTGTTGCTTTTAGCGATCAGTACGACAAGAGATGCGAATACAGAATATACCCTTTATTTCGTTTACCCTTTTTATTAAGTTTTTTTTTTTCAAATATGTTAGGAATTTACTCATGAGCCGGGTGCAACATATATTTTATATTTAATTCTTTCACGCTTAATCGTTGATATTCGTATAAAATTAATTGTTGGTATGTCTTTTCGAGATTATTAGCCTTCCTTACCGTTAGACTAATCAAAATGAAAGAAGACACGGCACAAATACATATTTTTTGATGCAGGGCGTTTTTAAATATATATATAGGATATTTAAATTGTTGCAAGTCGCCGCTAGAAGGCGCTGCAGCACATAAACTTTTATTCGATTGACATTTTTTATGTTATAGGTAGGGGGACGGGCAAATGGGCCACCTAATTTTAAGTGGTCACCACTGCCCATAGACATTGACAATGTAAGAAGTATTAACCATTTCTCACATCGCCAATGCTGCACCAACCTTGGGAACTAAGAGGTTATGTTCCTTGTGGCCTGTGTCTATGAGTGGGTGGTACCAACCCAGACGGGCTTGCACAAAGCCCTACCACCTAGTAAATATATAATAATAGTTTGAAAATATGCTTGACTCAAAAAACAAAAACGCTCATTAAGCGAAAAAAACAGCTCTCAACGCGTTGTGGTCACGGTCACAACGCAAAATTCATGTTATGAATCTTATGTAAAACTCCCAAGCGCGTTGTGGCAAGTACAGATAGAACAAATAGCGAAATTTATACTTAAAAAAATAAACCATTTTCATATCATTACATTTCATAAAAAAATAAAAAAAAAATTGTAATTACCATGACTGGGAGGTTATACAAACTATAACAAACTTATGACATAAAATTTACAAAGTTTAAAATCCGTTTACAAAATATTTTTATTTCCCAAAATTTTAAATTCAATTTTATCTGACCATTCCATCACTGCAATACCAAGATTTGAACACTTAAAAAGTTAAATTTTATATTTTTAATAAACAATTACATCACAAAGAAACTTGACGACATAATATCGGCCCTTTGAATCAGCTAAGGGTCTATCCACATAAATAACGAAACAAGAAACTGAAGGCGAAATTAAGCCACAGTTTGTCAAGCAGGGTGAATAAATTTTGCATCAATATGCTTATTAACGTAGAAATGATAACAGCTTGAAACATATTGTTAAAAAAGGTTTCTATGAACTTTTTGGAATGTCAAGTATCATTTAGAATAGATATATGTATATATTAAGTAAATTGAATATATATATTAACAGCCTGTTAATGTCACACTGCTGGGCTAAGGCCTCCTCTACCTTTTGAGGAGAAGGCTTGGAGATTATTCTACCACTCTGCTTCAATGCGGGTTGATAGAATACACATGTGGCAGAATTTCAACGAAATTAGACACATGCAGGTTTCCTCATGATGTTGTCCTTCAATTAAATTATAATTATAAACACAAATTAAGCACATAAAATTCAGTGGTGCTTGCCCGGATTTTAACTCACGATCATCGGTTAAGATTCAAGCGTTCTAACATATATATATAGATATATCTCTTATAAACACATAAACATTCAGCAACGAATCTACTTGCCCGTACGTTACTAATGAGTCGTACAACACGCCCCGTTTATTTTTTCATACGTTCATTTAATTAGCTCGTAATATTTCTACTACTGTTTTGAATTGCGAAGTGTGAAAGCGCATATTTATCTATATAACAGTTTAAAATTATCATGCTCTCTATTTATTTTCATATAGATTAATACTTTATAATATGATTTACTTCGTAGGGAGGTATTCAAAAATGAAGCCAATATTAAAAATTGAAGTGGAAACGATGAAGAGGACCACGTGTTATGGCCAGCGATGTATGTTTTGATTAAAATTTTCTGGTATTTTTGGAGTTATTTAAATTAAAACGTAAGCTACGTTTGATTTTGTATTGATGAAAATATTATATAATACGCAAAGAAAACAAATTTCTTATCACATTACTTTATATTTTCACTTATGTTACCCCATTTTAAGAAGCGATAACATTTTCGTATTGATCATTGAACAATAGATGTCCGAGAGGCGTGCGACCCACAATTTCAATTTACGAGTGGTAGGCTATAAAATTGGCACGTGATAACAGTGAAACAAATAAATAGCCCAATATATACTAGCTTTATACCCTTGACGTCATCATATAAATAGAATTATTGTCGGATTTTAATCAAAGGAAATAGTATGAATTGCGTTCACCGAATGAACACGTTTACAAGAACATCAGTTTTACAAGATGTTCATCATCCATAATCTTCTCTTGTTTTCTTTTATACTATATATTTAGGTATTTTTATATTAACTCCCATTGAAAATTACTTATTCTGGTGAAATTTTTCCTGCCACTATTAGATATTACTGGTGGTAGGGCTTTGTGCAAGCTCGTCTGGGTAGGTACCACCCACTCATCAGATATTCTACCGCAAAACAGCAATACTTGATATTGTTGTGTTCCGGTTTGAAGGGTGAGTGAGCCAGTGTAATTACAGGCACAAGGGACATAAAATCTTAGTTCCCAAGGTTGGTGGCGCATTTAATATGTAAGCGATGGTTGACATTTCTTACAATGCTAATGTCTAAGAGCGTTGGTGACCACTTACCATCAGGTGGCCCATATGCTCGTCCGCCTTCCTATTCTATAAAAAAAAAAAAAATATGGCCGCTTAAATGTTCGATGGCTTATTTGATGGATTAAAGCTTTCTATAATCGACTCTGACTACATTAAGAGATGGTATTGGTCAGTTCTTCTCTGAACAACACAGTCAATTTTTTCATTTTAAATATGTTTGTATTGTAAATTTGTAATACCTGTTTATGTTAATTGTAATTTATATTATATAATAATATAAATAATGTTACTGTCATTGGAAACCATACGTGAAACTCAACAAAACATGCTGAGTGGTAACAAAATCACAATAATTGTTTTTTTTTTTAATTTAACAATATAATATAACACTTTTTAGTTGTTTTATCTTCTTTATACAACTTTGATTTATTTATCTTTTAATTTTAGTTCCGATTGTAGAGTTCGATATATATGTATGTCCCATATGCATGTCCCTAGTTTTATTATTCTTCTTTTTCTTCTAGGTGGTATATTATAATGTTGTAGGTTTTTACTTTAAAATGTTATTAAGTGGATTATGAAAGCAGTTATTTGCATAAATCAAACTAAGTGTTTTGGTGCGAGGCTACGTTCTTTCTTTAACATTATATAGTATTATTATTAAACCATGGCTGACGAGCAATGAGACCAAAGTAATCGAGTGTTCCAGTACCATATAACGAGTATTTAAACGTTAACAGTTTCAATTTTATTTTCATCTTACGAGACAAAAAACTTTTCAATCATTTATCAGCCTAATTTATTACTCTGAACTAAGATAGTTACTATAACTAAAATTGTTATTAGATATTGCAATTACGGTTTAAAATTTCATAAAACTCCCTCTGTCCATAACTCATAATATTAGGAGGGCTGACCCCAGGGGTGTAGATAATAATTCTTCAATAGCCCAAATTGCGTTGTTAGCTAACCTACGATAATTTCATTTTCGCTCCCGGCCTATTTGTCACAGATTAAAAATAAAATAAATTAGTAAATCGACGCTGTTAAAGTAGCGTTTTTTGTTGGTTAAGAAATACAAAAAACATAATGCAAAACGGGTTATTACTCTATATACTTCTGTTTGGTGGTAGAATGAGTGATGGCCGTGTGATGATTATCCTGTAGAGTATCTATTAAGCTGATGTACATAATTATTTATATATTTTTTTATATATATGGATATATTGTCACTAATATAACACGTGAATCTTAAACGAAAAATGCGTGTTCAAGCCCGGACAATCAGCACTGTGATTTCATTTGCTTAATTTGTTATAAATTATCTCGTACTCATGTATGGTTGTAAACGGCAACATTGTCAGGACCAGCATGACGTTGATGACAATCAGGACAGCACAGTAGGACAGTTACAGGCTGTAATTTTATTATTGATGTTGGTATATATATATCATAGTAACATTATTATAATGCCTCACAGTGATACACCAAAATAGAAAAAATTTAATCTTCTTGTCATTTCTGCGAAACTGTACTCAATGACGTGACCTTCGAATTATAGTCTAAGAGACGGAGTGTGAAAACAGGCAGATGTTGTTAACGCAATTTAGATAATCGTTTGTGTAAATAAATGGTTGAAACTCGATTAGGGCAACTATTGGTAACAGAGGGATCAGCTACATTATGTGGGAGCGCAATTCTTGAGAACATCTGGTGTTATTTATTTCTTAAGTTGCTCGATACGGATACGAGTACTATTCTAACTTGGAAATAATCAAATAATAATATAAATACAACGTTCTTATGTTATAATATGTTCCAGTAATATTGAGTCATTCCGTAATAAACTAGATCGTTTTATTGTAATGCCTGTTAAAACGTATATCGAAAGATAAAGCGCGTTTCGGAGAAGGTTTTAGTGTATAATATTACGATACAAGGTCGAGCAGTTATGCAAGCTTCAAATTTACACTATTGTCGCGGCAAGCGTGAATTTTAAGTTATTGTATATATATAATAAAAATATACTCATGAGTTCAAGCTCGTATATAATTTCCGCTTTTTTTAACTAGCTGTATATAAAAAGAACTAGAATAGAATAGTAGTTTCATTTGAAAAAAAAAACGCCACAATACCGTACCGCCACAGTGAATTATTATTTTTATAATAAAAGAAACAAAAGAAAAAGTTACGTTTTCTTAAACATCATCGTAATGATAATTTTACTATTAATAACACAAAAAAAAATATTAAAAAGAAACTTCTCGTTGAATACATTAATAAAAAATAAAAGCTGTTACGTAGAGCTTTTCTCTAAGAACAATTTAGAATCTCACCACTAATGACGATTGTGATAATCAGAAATTGATATGCAACAATGACTATTATAAATATAGGACTTAAAGGACATACGTATCATAATAGATTAACACTGTAAAACGTATTAGAAAATTCCACGAGAAAAACGAAATGATTGCTAACATCATCGTTATTGTTCAGTGGTGTTGTTTCGATATAATAGACCGCATATCATTAGTCAAGGATTCGACCAGGACCTTTATTTTCAGTGGCCCACGATTACGTAATTTATTTCCAGATAGCAGTGCAGTCTGACTTATACATTATATAGCATCCTATAAAGAGTGAAATAAAATAACACTCAAATAAATTAAAAAAAACTCGCGGAATTTCTTTCGTCGGTTCTTCTCAGCTGAAGTGAAGATTTTGACAATCAACAAGCAAGTGTACTTAACTATAACCATATAAAATAAACACATTTACTTTGACTTTTGTAATAATAATATTTGATGTCTACATAACTTACTCAGTGCGTACGATGAACAAGTTATAAAATACATAGAACTGGCTACTGAAATTAAAAAGCAGTGGTCAATAAAAGTAGTTAAAATTTTACCAATCATTCTCTCCATTATTATCCCGAAAACGCTCCGGATCACTTTTACAGAAAGCAGTCCTTCTAAACACAACTCGTCTAACTCGGAAGATGTACACATTGCCATTGTCAATTTAATATTTACAAACCTACCACTCTTGGTAAATATGTTTTTTTTTATATAGAATAGGAAGGCGGACGAGCATATGGGCCACCTGATGGTAAGTGGTCACCAAACGCCCTTAGACACTGGCATTGTAAGAAATGTTAACCATCGCTTACATCACCAATGCGCCACCAACCTTGGGAACTAAGATGTTATGTCCCTTGTGCCTGTAATTACACTGGCTCACTCACTCTTCAAACCGGAACACAACAATACCAAGTACTGCTGTTTTACGGTAGAATATCTAATGAGTGGGTGGTACCTACCCAGACGAGCTTGCACAAAGCTCTACCACCAGTTATTATAATATTATGTTATTAATATGGTATAATTATGTTACCCCTGTAAAAAGGTAGATAAAAAAGTTGATACAAAAAATATACTTATATATTTTTGAGCATAAACTATTAGTAGCTCCAAAGTAATTCAAGCCACGACCTTTGATATAACTTCAACAATAGTGACGTAAAGACGTTGGTTTCCACAATCGCAATGTCGATTTCCACTTAATAAGATTTCACAAGCGAATATAAGAAAGTAACATTCATTATTCTTTTCTGGCAATCTATTAGGGTCGCGATAAACGCGGGTCGAGTTAAAATAAATTGATTTTATTCAAATTTCCATTAAGGCACTCTGTGTCCCCGGAATTGCTGGTCCATGTCTCGTTGCTTTCGAACGTTGTCGTAAGAAGATTTGGATGGTGTGAATTTGTCTTCTCTTTGTTTTTTGAATCAATCGTATGATTTAAAATTAATAATAAGCAATATGTTCTTTCTAGAAGAATACGTTAGGCACTTTTTCTTTCTAGATATTTTTTTCTCTTTGAAAGTGATAGGTTTAGTTAAGATTAGGTTCAACTATGTCGTTACAAACATTTCCAAATGGAAAGTAAAAAAAGTATTATCATATCTTTATCATCATTTTAGTCTGTATCCAAATCTGTATATTCGCTGTGACTTAGAAAGGTTTCTTTTCAAGGTCAACGCGTTTCAAAACGTCGAAACTAATACAGACAAGATTATTCGTGTACACTAAGTATATTTTTCTGCTCGTCTAATTTTAATTTCCAATAGTAAAGTCAATAAATAATTGAAAACGCTAAATATAACACAATTTCCATTCCATTTCGCTGATCGCTGAAATCTCAGCGTTTGTAATTGAAAAGTTTTCTAGCTCTGAGATGTAAAGTGATTTATAAGACAGACGAATGGCCGCTGATGGCCTTTTTTACTCATTCCGAATCTCGTTACCCTAGCACAAAGTTATTTTAAATTGTCTCTCGTTTGTTTTAATTTTAAAAAGGGTTGAATTTTTGGGTTGCTTCTAGTGAATTGTTGATACATTGATATTTGATCGTTTACTTGAATTTATAAAATAAGCAAATGGACCGTCTTATAAAGTGATAAGCTTTGCTCGTAGATATCAGCATTATAAAAATATATCCCATACTTAAATTGATGTTGGCAGCGCAAGGCAATATTACCACCAAATTTTTCATTAAAAAAGACAGACTCAGTGTCACTGCTTTATTTATTTGATAATCCAACAGCTAACATCGTCATATAATACATAACTTATTACATTATGTATTATATTACTCGTGAGTGCTTCGTTGGTCTAGTCGCTGTATATAAGGCTGCAAAACCCGAGGTCCTGGGTTTAAGCTGCTGTTCGGGCCAATAATGAGTTATTGGGTATTGCTGTCGAAGAACCTCAGTAGCCCGCAATCTGGAAGTTGCTCTGTGAACACTCCCGACTTGCCTCGAGAAGAAGGTAAACTTGGCTTTGGTTCTGCGCCTGAACTCTTTCCGGTCGTTTCGGATTATGAGCGTGAGGGACTAGAAAGTGCACATGTGTTTGCACACACACTTGTGCACTATAATATGTCCTGCGTGGCCGATATCGGTCACAAGGACATCACCATATTGTTACTTTTAACTAAAACCAAAATAGGAATGTACAATTAGTTTGAATATATGTTATATAAAATACAAACTAAAATACAAATTAAAGTAAAATTATAGTAAATACTAAGTAAAGAGATGAGAATCTAATGTGTGCGTGTATTTAATGCGTATATTTACGTGCATGCGTGGATGTGTCGTATTCAATTTTTTTTATAACAAAGCAGCTCAAAGAGAAATTCAAATTAAAAAATTGCAGATAATAGTCGTAAATCATTACTTAATACTTATTTAAATACTAGTTTTTCATTTAATGAATATTATAATAATTCGTTAAAATAATGAATTCATCATAGAATTTAAATCATTTGTCATCGATTAAAGAAAATTGCAAAAATGGACTTGTAGTTAAAACATGTGAATCTTAACCGATGGTTTCGGGTTCAAACCTAGGCAAGCACCTCTAAATTTTCATGAGCTTAATTAGTGCAAATAATTAATCAAGTGATTGGCGGAAGGAAGGCATCATGTTTCTTGCATGCATCGGATGAAAATCAATTCCACATGTGTATCTTTAACCAGCACTATTACTCCAGTCATTAACATTACTTAAGTTGAAATATTATCAATTTAAGTAGCACTTTTACTTGAAGGCCTTACTTAATATTAGTAAAAGTAATGAATTATTCGAAAAATATGACATAAAATTTTATTTTTGTAATTTTACATATAGGTATCCCAAATTATCTTTGTTTATTTAAATTCTAAGCAAATCAAAGCAAAACTAAGTCATTAAATATCAAATTTAAATGTATTTAATGCATAAATAATAAAAACTTTTAAATATATTCATTTAATTCGTGTGCTTCGTAACTTCGCGCGTAAATCAGCGATATCAGCTTTATTAATATAATTTACAGTTAAAATCAACTTCGTGGGCAATTTAATATTTTACGGCCGACGTTTGTTTTTAATAATTATCGTTAAAACAAGTTCATTTTTCTGTTTATTATATTTCATTTTATAACACTATTGTTTGTTTGTTAATAATATAGACAGCATTTTAATAACTTTATCTAACTAGGAGTAACTTAAAAGAGAAAATTAGTACGGTTTCAGAGCAATAGCGTTGTTTTTTTTAATTAATATAAATTCGTAATAAAACTGTATAAAGTTATATATAAGTGACATATAAAATTACTAATTGTAAGTGACTAAAAGACTGCGTACACATGACAGTAATATATTTTAAAACTATTATTTTATTTGTGCGAACTCTGGATGGGATCTAGTTGTTTTATGTAGTGGAATTATCTGCTACCAATTTAAGAAATAAAAGGTAAAATGGGGAATCTAATTGGTGACATACACGGAACAACAACGGAACAATGGCTTTATAACAACGGAAGAAATGTAAGAACCTAATGATAGGAGAACTACATGTTTTTTATTTCATATAAAAATTGCGAAAGATAAATCAATAAGTACAAAGCAGAAGTACCTTCCAATAGTAGCACTATTATATAATAAAAAAAAATGCCGTAAGAGCCACGATGGCCGAGTGGTTAGAAGACGTGAATCTTAACCGATGATTCCAAGTTCAAATTCAGAAAGTATCATTGAATTTTAATGTGCTTAATTTGTGTTTATCTCGTGCTCGACGGTAAAGGAAAACATGCACGTGGCGCATAAAAATCTGCCAGATGTACCTTCTCAAAAAGGAGAGGTCAGACCCAGCAGTGGAACATATACAGGCTGTTTCTTTTCTTCTACTTTTAAAAATAATAATAATGATAATAGAAATGTGATGTGCAGTTATTCAGTTAACCATCTGTAGCCGCTTATCCCAAAAACTTGTTGAAATCATCGTACAGTTGATACTTGTTGCTGACATCTGGTCTTTCTAATTAATCCAGCGATTAATAGAGAAAAAAAAAAGAAAATGGCGCAAGTTGTAAGAACGAAATTACTTTTTTACGGCTTCTTGGTTGTGTTATGATTTATCGTTGCGGTGGGCCCGGTAATGCGCTGTTGTTATCCATCATCGTGTAGGGTGACAAGGGTTTACAGGGAATCGGATATAAGTTCAAGTAAATTATGACGAGTTTACTAATTCACCGCTTAAAATATATAATCGATTTCAACTCACGTGTATGTATAATTACATAATCTTAAATCAATGTATTTGCCGACACAACAATCAACCGTCTCTTAGACTATGATGATGGTAGCAACGGAGACTAGTGAACTGCGCAGGAGATATATACACTTTCGCCAGGCCTGCTGATGGGGATCCCAGGTCTTCCTCCCATAGGCGAATCAGGGCTTGTTGGGCTACAGACCTGATTCGCTCACCTCCGCTGATCCTGGACGGTCGCCATTCACCCAGGCTTCCACCCGGAACCGATGCAATTCCGCAAGTACCTCGGCCTGGAGTTCCCAGGGCGGATCGCTTGCAAGAAGTGTCGCCGCAATCTACGACACCGTACGGTATCCGTTACTGTATCCTGTACCGCTCTCATCGCTATAACTCTCTGTTGCGCATTGGCGATATAAGAAACGGTTAATATTTCTTACAGCGCGAATGTCTATGAGCGATGGTGACTTACTCCCAGGAGACTTATATTTATTTTATATAAAAAAGACATAATTCGATGGGACGACAACTTATCTTGGAGAGGGTTCAGACTGCCGACCAATGTTCTCGCTACTAACAATTTATTGACATTAAAACTTAATTTGTTATTATGTGACTGACCCAGGTTCGAATTCAGGACCTCGGTGTATATCTTTATACGCTTACAGACCAATGTAAATGACATTCTGAATTATTGAATTGATTTCCATAAAAATAAATGGTCACCCTACAGCTGCTTTGCCATTAATTAATATTAATTGCGGTATTATTGTAATGATTTATAGCGACGGGTTTGATTAGTAAAATACATATCATGCTTTGTTTAGTATGACTAATCAAAGCGATAGTAAAAGCCAGCCCGCACTCAACATACTAACGACGCCTGTAATATACAATTTTATTTTTGAAAACGGTACAATATAATATAATATACTATATGTTAATTATTAGTAATAATTAACATATTATTCGTATTGTAATTGATAACGTAGTCCACGTCCTCTATCATCTTAGAGTATATAAAATACCGTAACAGCCTGTGAATGTCCCACTGCTGGGCTAAATGCCTCCGCACCTCTTTTTGAGGAGAAGGTATATAAAATGTGATTGTATATATAAGTATATAAAATGTGATTGTGAAAATCTCATTTAAAATATATTAATAAATAGCGCTTATCACTTGATAAAATAATTTTGAAGTAAAAAAAATGTGGATTTAGTGTGCGTCGATATTTATGCAGGATGAATAACATTTTAATTGTATTTAATTAACATACAAAGAAGCAACAAGCAAGCGAGTTTTTTGCCGGTTCTTTTCAGTAGAATCTACATTCCGAACCGGTGGTAGGTTTAAATTTAATTTAATCTTGTGAAATGACGATTCAAAAGTGACCACAAGAGCTTGAATAGATACAATATAATTTGATTTGATTTAACATGACAAAAGTTCTTTTATGAGCCATATTTGTGTACGTTTGTGAAACATATTTTGACTGAAGTTTGTAACGCGCTAACACTATGAAGGAGTAGAACACAAGCCATTAATATTTAAAGGTATATAAGTATATATAAACTAACTTCACTATAGTCAGATACTAATTTAATTTTGTTGAACGAATTTATTGTTCTTTAACGATTATTTTTTTATCAATAAAAACTCTCAAACTAAAACTGTTAATTTTACCAACTGCCCAAAAAAAGAGTGTAATGTTTTCAGAGTTTGTATGTATATGTATAATATGTATGTAACTTTCTTTGTGACGCCAACTTGTAAATGCTTAAATAGTTTTAAATGCAATATAACGTATCGTTAGGATCCTTACATCATTACAAGTGACACTGGTTAAAAATTTATTTATTTATTTAGGGCAGTCGTGTCCTCTTATTTTTAACATATTTTTATTTTTAAATTTCTTTTTGTGACTGTTATTATTTAAAGTTGTAATTAATTTTAGTTATTTGTAAAGAAGTTTTTATACTTTGATGTAACTTGCGGCTAGATGGTGTTGCAAAGAATCAACCTAATTTTTTTTCAAGCGGTCGCCAAAGCAATTGTTATATATACACAGAGAGAAAAAACTAAACTAAATAAAAGAAGTGGATACTGTTGTAATTACGTAACAAATTGAATGATCACCGTAACGAAACACGCACACATACGAATCCACTGTAAACGTTTTTCTAAACAAAGTAACATTTTCTCAGCCATTTCACAGATGACAAGTATAAGACGGATAATTTCTTTGCGTGTTACACGTTATTACAAATATTATTTTTCTGTTTTATACAGAAGAATTATAAACGAAATATAATATAACAGGAAAATTATTCTATTAACATTATATAGAATATTATTAAGATTATATCTTGTTATTTACCTGGAATGATAGTAATGTTACAATCAATTGCAAGTTTTGTTTCATATTAGATATATAATGGACTACAAGGAGGAAATGATGGTAATAATAAAATAAGTTGATAAAACTGGACCTTACGAGCATCAACGCGAACAGATACTCAATAAGTACGATGAGAAGGAAACAGCGGGCGTGCGCCTGCGCGGCGGTACGTTCGCAGATCGCTTGGTTGTGCGATACTGCGCATCAGGATAGAGCTTGAATGCGGCTAGTATATGCCTCATGTGCTGTACCGGCTTAAGTCTCTATTACCAAAATAATATCAAAGTACTAGGCGACCAATGCTCTAATAAATAGTTATGTATTTTTTTAATGATTTTTTTCAGTATCATTATATTATCAAAACCTTATCAAAATACGAATGTTGATCCAAATCGTTAGAGCTGTTTCCGGGATACAGAATTTATATACAAGAATTGCTCATCTATACTAATAATATAAAGAGGTAAAGTTTGTGAGGTTGTAGGGGGTAAACTCTAGATCTACTGAACCGATTTTGAAAATTCTTTTACCAATAGAAAGCCACATTATTTGTGAATATCATAGGCTATATGTTAACCCGAAAAATGAAAACACTTTTTCGTGGTTGTCGGATTTGCAAAGTAAGTTTGAGACGGTCGAACGAAAACGTTTCTTACGAACGCTGTCTTAACGATAAGAGATATATGATTGAGTTATAGAGAAAAGTTGTAGAGGTTGATAATGCCTACAAAAAATTCAGGGACAGTACATGTCTAATTTTTATATTTTAGGCCAAAAAAGTAGTTTTTATATTAAAAAAAACTAATGGTTAAAGGAATAATACGACATAGGTATGGAACTGCGACCGTGTCGTAATCTAGTCAGTGATATTTCTATTAGACGGTTTTTTCATATACAACACGTCGATCTATTTAAAAAAAATTGCTTTATCACCAAGAAATTTTATTTAGATAAAATTCATTTTTTACAGTATGTTTTTTGGTGGCATAGTTTAAGAGATAATTTAAAATATCAAAAACGCGAGACAATTTTATTAGTGTTCGGCCAACGCTACTTTCGGCAGTCAGGAAATAAATCATAGCACTCAGTACTAACCGAACCACAATAATAATTTCATCACAATTAAAAATGTTTACCATCCAACAAAGTGGGCACAAGTCAGCTAGTTTAATATAATATAAAACAAGACTGTTTTACAGATTATTGTATATTAATACGTAGATGTTTAGTTAAACGGTAATAGTTACGTCAAACAGCTTTAGTACAAACCGAATATACTGAAGCACAACTTTACCCTTCGTCAGCAATTACTACGGATGTTACAAGGGAAACTTTACACTTGACGAAGTAGAATCGTCATATTTAATCTGTAATTTCACTTCATTTTAAGGCGACGTAAGATCATCTCGAATGCAAATTTAACTTGGTTTCTGTGAATAAAAAATGTTTAGCATTTGTCATGGCGCGCTCTCTTGTTAAAAGTGTGACACGGGTCCCTGACGAGGGATCATTTGTACGAAAATATCGGTTTGTATTCAAAACTTTTTCATTTGTCGCAATTTATAAGATCGCCGTAATGATATATTTTATGTAATGATGATGTACGAATAAGTCAATAAAATGCTTACAAATACCACTGGTAACTTAAAACTATAATGATTTTTTCATTCTTATAATTAAGCAATATTTATGATTTTATTTTGAAAGTTATTCGAAATTCAAATAAATTTTAATTAAAAAAAACATACGAAAGTTTTCCTATAAAATTCGTATTTAAATATTGATGCTACCTAATCAGTTTACGTTGTTCTTGTCTAAACATATATGCCTTGCCTTACTTAAGTCGAAATGGCTTAATAATTATTTAATCGTGGATTTAAGTCGAAGTCGGATTTATATACAGAAAAGCAATATGGAGTTCTTTCGAAAATTATTAAAAAAAGAAAATTAAAACAGCTAGAAAGATATAGTGATAGCCTAAATTATGATATGTGGTCACCACTCATCTCATTATTTCTTCATAATACTTTTCAAATACAACTTACCATCAGGTGGAGTGAACTAATTTTCCTTCCCGAATCTATAAAAAAAAAAAAACGTTAAACGTTTCTTAATATACAAATCACAGTATCCAAGTATACAAAGGCTGTACAAACATTAATATTCTCAATTGCTGTTAATATATTACATTTTATGTAATTAAATTTTCTAGAGCAAAAATTTTATTAAAATTAATGAAATTGTTAACATATCATATAAAGGAAAATGAGAGAAACGAAATATTGAGTATGCAATACGCACGATATTCAAATATATTTTGCCCCAATTTCCGGGGAAAATATATAATATGTAATTTGAATAAAATCACTCTGAATCTTTTAGAAGTACGAAGATTCAATTAGAACGAAATTCTTTATACACCGCGTGAATGGACCCCGCTGAAAGGACCAAACTCATGTTGAAATAAAATTAAATGTAAATAAAGCAAAATCCTAACAAATTAAATATTGCACACGGCTCCCTTGTTTTGTAAAGGAATTCAAAAGAATAAGGTTTAAAATTGCTTGCATTTACATTTTCAGGGTGTCGTTTTAAATTAGCAGGATTGCAAGGCGGGCTTTACAAAGGCATATTCGTGTAGATCCGGGTGGAAAGTTAGTACAACACTCAGCACGTCATTAGAGGGTAGGTACGGCTAAGTGGCAAGTTGCTGGGGGTTGTAAGGAGCCGCGTTTTAGAAAGAATAGACAAAGAGGTGTGAACATTTCAGTTGAGACAAGTGAATGTTTGGTTATTTGAAACAATAGAGAATACATTTAAAAGCATATACATATGTATATTATATATATACATATTAATGTCAAAGTTAAAATATGCTTTATTTAAGTAAGCTCTCAGAAGAACGTTGTATCGTCATTTTACAAATTTTATTTCTAATGTAAAGCTACTATAGATTCGGAATGTAGATTCTACCGTGGAGAACAGTAACAAACTCGGCAGGTACTCTTTTTAACAATCAAAAAATGACCATGTAATAACCATATACAATTATTTTTATATATCCTGTATGCACATCAACGAATACTAAGTCTAAGCTCATACAATACAATACTAAGTCTAAGCTAAAATTTATATAATCCTGTACAGTATACTAGGCTTATTTATTAAAAAAAATCACATAAGTTTCAAATTTAGTTACTCGTAAATATAAAATAGTCTGCGTATTTTAATTATAGATTAGATTACTCTGCCCCAGGAAGGATGTATTGACTTTATAATTAATAATTATATTACAAATATAATTATATTTTTCATTAATTAATGACTTTTAATTAATAGTACAATAAATACAAAGAAGCTGTGTTTGAGCGTAACACGCTATTTGCCTACAGGCAATTAGCTGTTTTATTAATTACGTCACCGCTATTTGAAAAATACAAAAAAATCTGATTTATAATACCTATTATATAGCTTTAGTTATAATATCGGTACTTGAAAAAATAAATCTAAAAGCGATTACATTAATTATTTTTTAGAGAAATTTTAAACACGACATATAGAAGAAAATTTTATTAACGACATTTTTCCTCTATCTAATTGATGGATCTAATAGTCAAACTCAACGTCAAATATAGAAGCCTTAATTATATAAACACCTCATTCTTTCATATAAACACCTCAGACCTGCAAAAAAAGCCACGGAGTTTTTATCTCATATTCTACAATTATAGATATTCATTCATTCAATTATATAAAAACGCTGATAGAACAAGTATAAAAGTATAATACATTTAGATAACGTGTTCGTTGTCCCTTTTAACGCACACATTGTGAAAGTTTTCAGTGAATCAATGAATGGATGCCTTTTACTAGTAGCTAAAATACTAAAGAGAGCAAAGTCAACTGATCCTTTAAATTATCCTTGAAATGTTCATGTATCAAAACCGATTTCTATCCGTATTTTGGATCAAGTTTATTGTACCTATAGTTCTAGGTTTAAGTATTGTTACCTACGAATTTTCCCCTCAGGGGTAATAAGTACCATCACATCCGTCTCGCCGTACCCCCATGCATTTGTATTGGACTGTTTCGTTTGGACCCTTGAAACGAGTGATTTGCTATTGAGACGGCTATTTCTCTAGTTCATACACGAGTATTCAAGTGTCAAGATTTTGATACAGCGCAAAAAGTGATTGCATGTAAAATACGGAATTATAACATTTATAAAATGATTAAATTTTTGATTGATAATTGCATAAAAAAGGAATCATTACTTATATACTCGAAAATATACGAAAATGAGAACATCAAAAGTCAAGGACGCAGTTTAAGCACTTGGGCTATTCTTGTATTTAGTTTTAGAAACATCTTAACGCACAGTAAACTATGCGAGGAGGATTCAAAAGGAACATTTAACATGAACAATAAGTAATATTTGGAGACCCAATTCGAGCGACCGATTATAGTCGAAAATAGCCAGCACTGGGGTTTTAGTTGGTTAGAATACCTGAAAGCTCTAAATATTAGAAAGTCTAAATATTTAGGGTCATCGTAAATATTCTAAATGAATTTGAAGTGAATTTCGCATACTGCATCCATAATTCACAAGTTATGAGGTAAAATGTCTTATAATTAAGTCATTAGCGAAAATATCAAAGCGGAGATTTTAACGAAATAAAAAAAAAGTTTTAATAGGAATGTAGCAAAGAACGATTTCATTGCACTTTCCTATATATACGTAAAAAGCTGGCGTTTTCTGCTAAATAATAATCAACTTTATCATACACACATAGAGACTATATTCAATAAACATTAAGAAATACGTGAATATTATTTGATTATAAAATAAAATCGCGCTGAACGTGTTCTGCACATGACGGGTAGCATTTTGAGTTAATTAGTGCGATTTGCGATTTTTTAATGGCTGAAAACTTAGAATTCAGCGACTTTATTCATTTGATTTCAAATTCATCTGAAATAAAAAGAAATGTACGTGTATCGATGTCCTCTTTCCAATTTCAGTAGCTCCATTAGTGAATTTATACTAATGTATGAAGTTGAATAGTTTTTTCATTAAAACGCGCTTATCACGTATTACCAGTAGTCGGCTGAAACACCATGGTGGAATAAGCTCTAACGTTTCTTAAAAGAAACACTTTGCCCAGCAATGGAACATTTATAGACTTCAAATTATTATATTAATATTATTGCAGAAATATTATACATAAATATATTTCATATATTTCTTGATTATGATTTGTCTTTGAACTAGATCAGATAAGAATTGGAAGGCGTGACGTCAATTGGGTCAGTATTTTGAATGATAATAATAAACTGAGTGAATTTTGAAGAGCACTTGTCTTACGATTACATTATGCAGATGTCAATCTGTCACAAATCGTACTTTCTTTTTAATGAAAGAACGATCATATGTGCATTGTCCATTGCAATTGATATTGGTTAGACTTGAGCACTGCAGTGTATTTCTTTTTTATGGCCAATATATATTCTAATATGTCATTTTTCCTGTTCCTATAACTACATAAGCGCATTTATATAAAAACAATTATATGATGAATTAAATAAATAAATCTATCGTGGGTTGGTGTATGGATGAAATATTTTTTTAGAAATCAATGATTATCTCAGGTGCATTATTATTGTGATTGCGGAGATCAAATCTTGATTTCACGTATCAATCCTTCCATTTTTATTTGCAAATCAAGGCTTTATTCATACAAAAAACTTGTTCAAATATAACGACCTCGGTCGTTTAATAAAAAAAAGATAGTTACGTAGGATGGTTATAGTTTTTTACCTTCCAATTTCAAAGTTTTTATTGTTATATTGTTTTAAAAGGAATTTTATATATGTGTTTTGTTTTTCGTAGGTAGGTCTAATGATTGGCTAATATTTGAATTATGTTGGGCCGGAAACTTATTAATTTTTGCTTCGCTTTAGATGTGCGAACAAAAAATATCTGCTCTAAGGATAAGATTAAGCGTCCTTACTTATAAACATTGTTGAAACAGTGCCGTGTCTTCTTCTTTCGAATGTCAAATCAATAATGACAGAAAGAGCGAAATCATCGTTTAACTAAATGTAAGGTCATTCAAGTGGAAATTTTAAAGTACAAGCATATCAAATTGCATACATTTCTTAAATCTTAAGTAATAATAAGAATATAAATACATGTCTAAATTCCATATGAATGCAGTAGCGGGCACTGCTCTTAAAATATGTAGCTCCATAGTTTCACCCATTAAGTTGAAAGGAGTTCCTGTAAAAGCGTTTCGAACTATATTATACTACGCGAAATATGAATGAATAATTTCGCTGTGAGAAAATTCTTATATTTAAATTTATAGACATGAAGTTAAAACACTAGCCTGTAATAAAGTATAGTAGACTTCAATGAGTTGAAGTTGAGGAATATTAAAATATAAGAATAGACTGCGAGGAAAGTTAGGGAACGGTATTCTACTTAAAAGTTCCTTGAGTTATTATTACTGGAACAGGTACAGGTGATTGTTGAACTTATAATATTTGTACATCAAAATGAAAATATACTTTGTTTAAGTAGGCTCAACAAGATTCCATTGTTGACGAGCCGGTTGGCGTGGTTGGTGGATGCTTGCCTTTCACGCCGAAGGTTGTGGGTTCGGTTCCCACCCAGGACAGATATTTGTGTGCAAGAACATGTCTGTTTGTCCTGAGTCTGGGTGTAATTATCTATATAGGTATGAATTTACAAAAAATAGTATATGTCATATATCAGTTGTCTGGTTTCCATAGTACAAGCTCTGTACAAGCTTAATTTGGGATCAGATGGCTGTGTGTGAAAAATGTCCCAGGATATTATTATTATTATTATTGCTACGTATAGTAGATTCTATCGAAATCCGGCGAGACATTGAATACTTACTGTTTTTGACAATTATATACATAAATAAGCAGACCACGGTCCTAATTTCAAATAAAAAATCTCATCCATACTAGTATGGTTCTTTTCTAGGACCGAGGAATGTAGTTAACTAAATGTAGTTAATATTTTTGTTTATTTTATTAATTTAAATATTACAAATATTTCGTAATTCGTTCGTTAATATTGTAATTCAATACTCTTTTAACATTTATAAGGCATGTCAGTAAAAATTCTTAATATTTTTATCTATAACTATTTAAAGAATATTATATTATACTTATATAATAAATAAATAGCCGAGATGGCCCAGTGGTAAGAACATGTGAATCTTAACCGATGATCGTGGGTTCAAACCCGGGCAAGCACCACTGAATTTTCATGTGCTTAATTTGTGATTATAATTCATCTCGTGCTTTACGGTGAAGGAAAACATCGTGAGGAAACCTGCATGTGTCTAATTTCACTGAAATTCTGCCACATGTGAATTCTACCAACCCGCATTGGAGCAGCGTGGTGGAATAAGCTCCAAACCTTCTCCTCAAAAAGAGGAGAGGAGGCCTTTAGCCCAGCAGTGGGACATTCACAGGCTGTTACGGACGGACTTATATATTGAGTGTAAATAATAGTCTTCGTAATTATGTTCCTTCATTTTATATCTTAACTCGTATGTAACATTCGTATACAATATAGTATAAAGTAAAGTAAAAAAGACCAACATTCCCCGAATCGTAAAATTAATACGACAATGGCGTCATATTTAATCTATCAAACCAATTTACGAATAAAACTGATGAACTATTTCGAATCAATTAACGTTGTAGCGCTGTATACTGTTATCATGTCCAGATTTAAATTTATATCTCTGTATTCTTCACAAACTTCGAAGGGGAGTAGTTAAAAATTTTCTTTTTTAAAGTGTTCCACAAACTCAAAACCCTCTAATGGAAGGAACCATTAAGCATTCATCGATTCCTAATTTATCTTACTTTTCGATTTTTCCTCCTTTCAAATCGCTAAGTTAATCGCGAACACTTTTTGCCTCAGAATCGATTCCAATTATAAAGTGTCGTAAATCTTAAATTTATTGTTTTTGTCCCCAATTGGTTCGAACATTTAACTCCAATTTTGAATGATAAATCGTTAAATATTCGGCACAAGTTTTATAATCGATCCAAAACTCCTTTGAATATTTTAACATTATTTTTAATATTTGCTTATCTAATTTATATTTTAATATATTCAACTAACTCTTATTAATAAACAAATTCAGAACTTTGAGTGAAACACATTCAAAATGTTCTTTTTAAAATCACTCTTACTCGTCCAGGCAAATTCTAAGAAACATTGGAATTGAAGTAAATTATCGACATAATGGATAATAGAGTACGTATAAATTTGAATCTGTTCATAATATAAGCTTTAATTTAATTATTTTTTATTCAGTCCTATCTTATAATTATTCTAACTAATTACAACCAAAAAGTATAAAAACTTCTTGCGAGAAAATTATATCTTTTTTAATCAAGAAAAGTATCAGATATTTAAAAACAAAATTTGACAGTGCCGAGAAACTAATAATAATATACAAAAAATCTTTATTTTTAGCAAAACATTTGCATTTTATAATTAATGTGTTAATGGAAGGCTTTTCATATGCGTATCCTTTTCCACAAGTACGTCCCCCAGAAATGGAATACCCGGACCATGGTGATGGATTTGGGGAGTATTACGGCTTGGGACCTCTAAATGGAGAAAGAGATGTTAAACGGTGAATGCTGATCATAAGTATAACATCAAAATCAATGTAAACTTTATGTAAATAATACAAATAAAAATTTAATTACTGAAATATATAAAGATAAGAGAGTAAAGTCAATTAATAGTAGTTCTAAGTCCTTAAGTGTAAATGACTGTTTACACTATATTTGGTGTTTTTTTTTTGTCTGACTGGTGAGTGACACTTGAAATAGGCTTATAGCAAATGTATTGATAATCTTTTTTTTATTTTATAATTTTAAAGTTTAACGAATCAACAGACAACTCAGTACATACATTTCATTAGTTACTTTTATAAACGGATTATTGTAGATATATTTTTATTATAAATTTATAACTGCCTTATAAAATATTTAAGTTTAATAATTAAACTTACTTTTAATTGCTATAATTTTATAAATATAAAAATTATCTTTATAAATATAAGCGACTTATATATTAATATATAGTACAGCAATATAATAATATTCAAATGCCTAGGGTCAAGCAAATCAAACACGACACAACCCATCGATACATAAAATACATGAAATTATAGCTATAGAGAATTTAATGTCGTCGTTCATTTATCAGTTTATACTACGGTCTTACTAATAAACGTACTGCCTCGTTGGTCTAGTGGCTTGATATAAGGCCGCAGACCCGGAGGTCCTGGGTTCAATTCCCAGGTCGGCCCAATAAAAAAGTTATTGGGTTTTTCTGTCAGAAAATTCTCAGTAGCGGACCGGAGTCTGGAAGTTGGAAGTGTGAACACACCCGTGCCTCGGAAAGCACGTAAAGCCGTTGGTCCTGCGCCTGACCTCTTTCCGGTCGTGTCGGATTGCCGTCCCATCGGATTATGAGAGTTAAGGAATAGAGAGTGCAGCTGTGTTTGCGCACACACTTGTGCACTATAATATCTCCTGCATAGCTGGCTAATCTCTCTTGAGATTGGCAGCCGTGGCCGAAATCAGTCTGGAGGACATTATTATTATTATTACTAATAAACGTTGCTCAGATAAACAATGATTTATCTCTTTCTTACATAATTGATTTTATATTTGATAGAAGACGACAAAGCATTATCTGAGTCTAGTCTAGTCAGCCCCTACACAATATAGGTATTGCTAGTTATTTTAGAATGCAAGATAAGCCGAAAACCCGAATCCATTTAAAAGCGAGGCTCAGTTTGAAGATAAAACTCCACCATTAAGAATGAATTAATAAGGGTAGACAACATGTTGATTTGTGACGTCTTCTTCGTGCGAGTAATTATTCAATGAAACAAGTTGCTTCTGTTTTGGCTTTTATTTTTTTTTTGCTCATAACGTTGCGACACTATAGGGATCACTGTTTGTTAATACACAGTATATTTCTTGTCTCTAGAAACAGCCGCTCTAAACAACGTAAAGTCAGACGAGACACGAAACGTTCACGATCGAGAAGTGCATCTAAAGCTCGCTCAAGGTCGCGAACGAGATCTAGGGGCGGATCTCAATCCCGTTCCCAATCTCGGTCCCGATCGAGATCCCGCTCTCGAAGCCATTCTGGAAGTAAAAGAGAAATCAACTTCAAAGAGCCGGGATTTTTAGACGCATTTAGAGTTTTGTATCTGACACGTAAGCATACTTTTTTATGTTACGAAAATATATTTAATAATATAAATAAAAACACAAGCAAACCATCGGCAAACGTTGACCTGCTTGACCATTAAGGATTGATATTATGTACTAAAAACTTCTCCGAAACGTTGTGCATCGTCTGATATAAGTTATAAGTAGAATTATCTATTGTCATAAATTTTATGATAACAAAAGGCAAACCCAATTTTCAAAAAAATACTAAACCGTTATACAGAAAACTTCGTGATAATGATTCGTGTTAATTAATTATTTATATTGTATTCGTTAAAATCGGTGTTTGCATGTTTTCAATTTACACTTCGTAACAAATCTTAAATCAACATATGCGAATTTTGATTAAAATCTTTATAATTTTATGTATTTCTCTGTATTCTAGCAAGCAAACATAAAAAAAACGAATCGAAATATTTAACAACAAAAAAGCGACAAGATCGTATTCAAGAAATTCTTAAGCGTGACGGTCTGGGGTCGAAGCGTTGGCTCTTCTATCCCCGTTCCCGAAATCAAATCGAATCAGATCCGATCACAGACTTGAAATCGCGGGATAGTTGTGACCAGAGGGTGAAAGTTGACGGTGAATTCTTCAGGAAATATAAGAAAAGTAAGCGAGTGGACGTCGACGCGCCAATAGCGAAGCTGAAAAGGTGGGAGGTGATTTTATATAAGAAGCTAGGTTTTATTCAGGCTGTTTAATTTTGTCGTGTAATAAAGTTTTAATTTGTAATATTAATTGCTTTTCTTTTCAATTTTTTCTTATTTCTTCTCTAGCTATTTTTGTGCTTAATAGGAGATTCAATTTTTTACACGTAAATGTAAATTATTTTATTTATAATACGGGGTTAAATATGATTTTTATTTCAAAAATATAAATTATTCATAAATTATTTTCGAGAATTTTTTAAGTTCATTTGCAATTCGCAATACTGTTTTTGTAGTTGTTAGAAGTATAAAATAAAAAAATAAAGCTTTGGTATTCATCGAGATGAAGCATTTTACTTAAAAAGTCTTGCACGATACATCCAATAAAAAGTAGATTTTAACTCTAATAATTTTTATTTCTACTCTAACAAAAATACACGGCAAGCAATAAATTTAAACATTAGCTTGCTTAGAGCAGGAGTAATGGTCCGGTTGGTGCACGGGGAAGTTTTAAATTAGTACCGAATCGTGGGGTTATCGCGCGGAAAATTGACGCGTGGGAAAAACTGAGTTTCAGGATAGTTTTACCGGTGAACTTGCAAGTTCAGCGCACTTGGTAAACAGGTTTTAAATGGATTATACTTGTATTGCTTACGATTTCACTTTGATTACAAATTCATAATATGTAGACAAAAGTTTTTTTTTACATTATCATTACTTAAAAAGAAGTATTATAATCATGTATTTTAAAACATCACGCTCCGATGCTATATTCATGTTTAATCCAAATCGCATAATGCATTGGATTTTGAATTTTAGTTGTGATTCAAAATTTACAGACTAAACTCTGATCAAGAATGTCCTTAGCTTTAATGTTGTATAATTAATATTTTCTTCACCTAAATACTCGTATGTCCACCTGTATATATCAGCCTTACAATAATCAAGTAAGCCCAGCCGAAAGGACTATCTATAATATAATATTACAAGATATAAAGTAAAAAAAAATAATAAAGTAACAGCCTGTCCATAACTTACTGCTAGGCTAAGGTCTCCTCTCCTTTTGGGAAGAAAGTTTTGGAATTCATTACACCAACGTTTCAATGCGGGTTGATGGAATACACATATGGTAGATTTTCACCGACACGTGCAGGTTTCCTCACATGAAATTTCAGTGGTGCTGGCCAGGGTTTGAAGCCGCAATCTTTCCAAAAGGATATAGTATTTAATTTATGTTAACACGCTTATAGTGATGGTAGATTTTCTTTTTATCTCGGTCGTACATTACATAAATCTTGAACCTGATTGCTAGCAGACTAGACTAAGTTATAAACCACTGTTGTAAAGTTTCAACTTGAGTAGTGTGTTTTATGTTTAATTTTATTTTATTATTTTAAGTATTTAGATCATTTTACAACAATTGTTATGGTTAAAAGTTACGAATGTTTTTATTCTAATTTTAAATATGGGATTTTATTGTAGTAACGTTTTCATTATTCGTTTGTAACAACTGTGTGTGTATATAAAAAGTCCTCGGAATTATTACCATCATAAGCTTGTGACTCTATCACACAAGACAAAAAGAGATGTCTCAAGAAGGTTGTTGTCTCCATGCATAAGGTCGTAGCGTTGTCTTTCATTCAAGTACAACGCACGAATCGAATAAAAAAAATCTTTTCCAAAAAAACTATGACAAATTTTATAGAATAATGGTAGGCATTATATGGCTGATATTAAACTATTATGCAAGTAATGGATATAATATTAAAGTGCTGACATATTTTCGTTTGTTAGAATATTTTGTACCGTTAGCAAAAAAAAAAAAACATTTAAATATATATTGATAATATCTTAGTACTATAGAAGTATAGTTGTTACGTTGTTATCTCTGTACACGCACAGTAATAACAACCCACAATTGAATAAGATCAAGTTATCTTGTGAGAATTTGGAGCCTATATCATTTATGCTCCATTTTGCGGTAGATACTGATATATGTAGTAGATTTTTATTCAACATATTATACGTGTTTTAGCACGTAAAGGCTTTATGGATTATCCGGTTTATTGTTTACATTTTTATTAATACATAAAAGTCGCATTCGCTGAATATTTTAAAATGAATTAATAATATAGCTGAATATTTTTTTTATCAACTCCACATCGTCTTTGAGCACACCACTCAGCCTCGGCAGTTTTATGTCATGTACACACCGTACGATGCCTAGCTGTTTTAGCCTGTTTAATTCAAAATTTATGTTTCAAACTTTGCACACCCGACAATACTAAAATTCATTTCCATTTTATTATAATATGTTACTTAGGCGCATGATATTACGCTGCGCTGTGATAGTGTAGTTTTAATTAGGTGTGAATATTTAATTTTTAGTGGTTAATTTCGCGGTCTTGGTACCACGTCTTGCGGATTTAGAGCCAGAATTGCATAAGCGAAATAGTGTTAAATCATAGTTTAAAACTACTACTGGACAACTTATATAAAATATAGTTTATAACATTATTTTTTTAAGATTAGTGTGCGGTGCTAAGGCACATTGGGAATTGAAATATCGCGTCAACTGTTCTACCAATATTAATAATTCAAATATTTAAAAAAAAATACAGTTAGTTCAGCCATCAAACGCACTGCGTGTTCTTGACATGATCAATATGAAATATATATATTCTGTTCGGCAAGCAAGTAGGCCATCTGATGTTAAGTGGTCGCCATTGTTAGATTTTGGCAGTGCAAATGTGCCACCAACCTTGGAATATAAGACGTTAGATCGTGGATGGTACCTACCCAGACGGGCTTGCACATAGCTCAACCAAGTGAAAAAATATTATTATTTAATAAGCATATTAATTAAAATAAAAGCCCGTAAATTTCCCCTTGCTAAATTCTAAACATTAGGCCAGCTTGGCTCAAAGCCATTTTATTTTATTACTAGTTGCCGCCTGTGGCTTCATCCACGTATGAGGGGGAGAAGTACTAGATACCATTTGTTTTTAACTGTATCCTTGATAATGTGTATCCAAGATTTCACGATGAAAAGTTGTATAGTTAAAGCATAAAAAACAAAAACACTTTCGCAGTTATAATATAAGTAAGGATTTATAAAAATATTATTTCTAATAGGGGGGGGGAGAGCTTATCTTAATATTAGTTAGTGCAAGTAAATTCTTCGACTAAACGTAAGTCGCGTATCATTTTTTTATTATTATTAACAAAAACTTTATGTAAAAAATAATACAATGAGCCTGATTCGACATAATTTTCTAATAGTTCTTATTTCCGTTTCAATGAAAAGTCTTATGACTGGATGGGCCATGGCCTCGGGATAAGAATCTGCGAACTTCACATCCCTAGGTCTCCCAAATACGATAACGCTATCGAAGCAGTAGGTAAATTAACTAATTTTTTTTTATATGTATCACATAATTAATAAGTTACACTTTTGGTTATTTTTCAAGAATTATAGTTTGTTGTTTTTCATTTGCGTTACATTTACAAATAGCACACAAACACACTCAAAACTTGTGACATAAACTGTAGTCGGTATGTTTGCGTAGTTTCTTTGCGGGGGGTGGTTCTTTAGCACATTGAAATGTTTGAAGTGAGACTTTGTGTAAGATCCCAAGCGTGGGTGAAGATTTCATACGCCAATTAGTGCTAGAAGTTGGATTGTGTATGTCTAGTTTCTAATTTTTGTGTTGGATAATTATGCATGTTTAAGAGTTTATGAGAACTAATTTATGAACATATTATTAGTATGTTTTATCTGACCTAGCCCAGATGGCCGAGTGGTTAGAACACCTGAATTTTAACTTAAGATTAAGAGTTCAAGCTTGTGCACTCACTGAATTTTCTTGCTAAGCGGCGAAGAAAACTTTCATCATTTTTTTTATATTATAGGTAGGCGGACGGGTAAATGAGCCACCTGATGTTAAGTGGTCACGACCGTCTATAGACATTTTCGATGTAAGAAATATTAATCATTTCTTATATCGCCAATACGCCACCAACCCTGGGAACGAAGATTTTATGTCTCTTGTGCCTGTATTTACACTGGTACACTTACCCTTCAAACTGGAACGCGATAATACTAATTATTGCTTTTAGCGGTAGAATATCTGATGAGTTGGTGGTAGCCACTTTATAGTTACTTACACAAATAATTGAATCTCTTTACTTTAAATACAAGGTCGTCGTAAGTTTTTTTTTTTAATATTATTAACATAAATATTTTTAGTTATTTATATTAATATATTTATTTTTATCACACCTGTGTGGAGACCGAGATATATACATGTAAATATTTTGACTTAACGCGTGCGCTGTCGTTATAATTTTATTTCTACCCCCATGTTTCTTTGCTCAAGGGAACGGGGAGTCTGGGTTTATTTAGGGTTACGTAAGATGTTAGGAAAACTCTTATTAATTATATTTCATTATAGAAACAGCTGTGATTTTGCTATGATATTATCAAACAAGAAATGTTATATATAATTTATTATTAAAGTATCAAAATAACTACGTTTATACATTCATTCAAAAATACGTATTTTTACGATTGCCTTGTTTTTCTGGTGACTAGAGTAGTAAGCACGTTAAGGGGTAGCCGAGTTATTTGGTGGGTCAGTGAGATACTAACCCACCAAATAATTCGGCTACCTCTTAACTACTGGAAGGCCGTCTCCAGCACGGTTCGAAGAGGCTGCGTGATCGTATCGACATAACGCATCCGAGGAATATGGTGTTATGTAGTCCTTTGTCAATAAATAGGCTATTTAATACCCTAACTAATCCTGAGTAAGATTACCGCGTTCAAACAAACAAACTCGTCAGATTTACATATTAGTAAAAATATTATAAATAGTTATATTTATATAAGAGTGGGAAAACGGGTAGGAGGCTCACCTGATGGGAAGTGACTATCACTGCCAATGGACATCTGCAACACCAGAGGGCTTGCAGGTGCGTAGCCAGCCTTTAAATAATGAACATAGTATTTTATACGGAACTATCTTTTGAAAACAGCAACTTGTGTTGTCTTATTTTTTATTTACATTTACTTTCAGCTTCAGTACACAACTCGGTGTTTTTTAAGTAATTGCTTGCATTTGATTTCGATGGAAAATTAAAAGAGTCTAACAAACTTAACCCCAGATGAATGAGAGTTTGAAGCGAGTGGCGAGACGGTGGTCGTTGTGATATGAGAATTAGATTTAAAAATTTAAGTTAAATTTAAAAATGAGAGTTGGTTGAAACTTTTATCAGAGGAATTTAATGATATTTTCCAACACTTGAGGTCTCATTCCACATTAGTGTTGAAAAAAAAAGTCTGTGTTTAAACGGTATAATGTTATTGGCTATCATTATTTTTTGAAATTGTATGATATGCTTAGAATGTAATAATTATAAATACTTACGTATTAAATATATATGAAAAATACCCGAGTTGCTCGTAAGATAAAACAAGTGAAACGAAGATCGCGGGGTTCAAACTCGGGCAAGCACCATTGAATTATATGCTTAATATGTGTTTATATGTGTAAGTAAATACATCATGATGAAATTTGCCACATTTGTACCCATCAAACTGCATTGGATCAGTATGATGAAGGAATGGGCTATTTCTATTTTAAATATCAAATTACTGAAATCATAAAAAGAATAAATATGTGAGAAAATAACCACACGCTTACAATATATACTAATATTATAAATAAGAAAGTTATGTCTGACTGTCTATTAGTTATGCTTTTACTTTTCTGAATTTGACGACGTTTTGGTATGAAGCAAGCTAGGAAGGATATAGGGTACTTTTTTATATCTAACACCTGACCTTCGGATGAGTGGTCGGTTTTAGAGGCATCGCAAACAAATATACAGCAGATAATAATAATAATATCCTGGGACATTTTTCACAAACGGCCATCTGATCCCAAATTAAGCTTATACAAAGCTTGTGCTATGGAAACCAGACAACTGATATACTACTTTTCTTTTGTAAATACATATTTATATAGATAATTACACCCAGACTCAGGACAAACAGACATGTTCATGCACACAAATGTCTGTCCTGGGTGGGAATTGAACCCACAACCTTCGGCGTGAAAGGCAAGTATCTACCAACTATGCCAACCAGCTCGTCGTCGCAGATACAGCGCTTTAAGCCATGCTATCTTAATTCTTAAGAACATGTATAAATCAATTGGTTCACTCATCTTACATACCAGCACCCAGCAATACAAAGTATAGACAGTTCAATCCACAATGACGCACATAAACTAAATATATTGATATTCAACATTGAAATAACTGTTGTGTGGGTAATACTTATTCGGGATGATATTTTTTAAAACAACAATAATAGATTCGTCTACAAATTAAATCGAACATTACATTACAAAACAATAATTATTTAAAAAAAACGATTTATATAAATTAATTGCATGAGACATTAGACTTAACCCTCTAAATTGCGGAAATAAAAACATCGGATCCTTTTACTTGATCTGTTTACAACCCTTCCCCGCTAATACGTTTAGTTAAATGGTGCTGGAAATCGTTAAAAAGGACCCCACGAATCGGTTCTGGATTTTATGTTCCCTGGCAGAAACTGGTTATTTAATGACGCCATTTATCGTTAATGATATTTATATTAAAGTGATATAAAATGTTATTTTGAATTACTTTATATCAATTTACAATATATATTACAGAAAAAAGGAACATCGATGAAATGAAGATGAAACTTCACAACCCTCATCCTCTTGGATTAAACTTCGCGTGGTGGAAAAAACTCCAAGCCTTCTCTTTCAAGGAAAGAAAGTCATTATAAGACGGATAAACATAATTTCCAATAGTTTATATCTTCCAGTATATGTTTTTATGCTATTTACCAATAGGATATAATTTGAATAATAATATCATTTAGCACAAAAAAAATTTATAAGAAATAAATTTAAGCAATCGTAATATTTATCATAATATTTTTGTTAATATTATTTTATTTGGGTATTAATAGAAATTGTTATTTTTTTAATTATTATGTTTTTAAGAACCAAATCACGCTTTAAAGTGCCTACAACATACAACATAGCAATTTTGTAATATTAGATTCAAGTATGCAAAATTCATACAGGAGATGTTTTAATAATATTAATTATAAATTAAGAGCATGAGAACTCAACGGTGCTTGACTGGGTTTGAGCCCGTGGCCTTAGGTCAAGATTCACATGTTCTAACCACTGGGCTATCCCGTATATGATTTTTTTATATATTTTTAAACAGAATATTCAGACTAAAATCGCATAAAAGAATTAGTAATCACTTAATAGCAACCATAACTCCTATATTTTTAATCATTCAACTATTGTATTGATTTATAATTAACTTATATACATACATTATATAGTAAATACTTATCCTTATCCAAGATCAGTTCCATATTTAGTCGACTTCTAATTATAGATTAATTAAGAAATACTAGACCATCTCTGCTTGGACTCATGCAACCCTTTTACGGAAGAAACGTTACACGTGGAATCGTTTCACTCATTTTATATTCTTCAAACTAAAAGACTTCGAAATATTGGATACAAGGTCCGAAGAAGTTCGAAGCAGCGAAAAGCTTCAAGTTACCTTAGCGAATGAACCGATGAATATCTTTTAAGAAATTAAGAAATAAAATTTTCAACGAGATCTCGTAAATAGCCAGCTTGAGACCAGACGTCGTTGTAAATATTAAAACTTTTAATTCTTTTCTTTTGAAACAAAAGGAAATTTCCTAACACTAGGTTTACACAAGGCGAGCCTTTGTGCTCCTTTTACTTTTCTTTGTTTGATATAAACTGATCTGGAAGAGTCATTATAATAGATTGCAACAAATATAAAAACTTGCGTTGTGACATATCAGTAATTTTCAGATTTTATATAAATTTATTTATTAATTAATATTTATTGTTGGTTCCAACCCAGGCAAACACTACTCAATTTTCATGTGCTTGACGGTGAAGGAAAAAATCGTGAGGAAATTTGCATGTGTCTAATTCTACTGAAATTCTACCACAGGTGTATTCCACCAACCCGTATTGAAGCAGCGTAGTCGAAAAAGCTCCGAACCTTCTCTTCAAAAAAAGGAGTGGAGGCCTGAGCCCAGCAGTAGAATATTCACAAGCTGCTACTTGCTTGCTAAATCAATTTATAATTACAAATATATTTTAATTGTGCTAATAGTGAACTAGATCGAACATTTATATAATAGAAGACTATAATAGAATCATAGCTTCGTCATTTAAATCTGGATGTCTATTTCATAAGTACCAAAACTACAAAGAGCTCGTACTCGTACAATTAATCTTTACGCCTCGTTAATTGTATATTTTTTCTCCTAAAACCCCATCCAGTTTGTCATGTTCTTCGATACACCCCTGCCGGATATTCCCTGAGGTAATTTGAATGCAGAGTGCGATGAAGAAGTTTTGTGCATACTGTTAGGGGAAACTATTTCAAATGTTATGTACGCTTGTACTCTTAATAGCCGCCTTGAGGGAATGTGCATGTTTGAGCAATACCGAATGTCGAACGGTAACTTGAGTGGGTCGGGTGTAGTGGAACAGTTAAAGATTTATGCCATTGGTTTCGAAGTTTGCAAGTATTTAATATATTGTATATTAGTGTATTATAAGCTTTGTGTTATAGGCTAGTTGTTGTGCTCCGACTTCCTTAGTCGTTGGGAATGGAGCAAGTCTTCAAAAAATATTGTTTATTAAATATCAATTAAATACATTATTATATAGATTTAGTCACATATTTTCTGACTGAATTTTGGTCATGCCAATTAACGGAAACTGTAACTGTCTTAGACATTACTGTTCTTAAGTGCGTGCGCTTTATTTTCTTTTTCTCTCATTCTCATCTCTATCTGCGGGCACAAGATCCATGGATTTAAGTTTCCTAGATATAGAAGTATAGACCTTTCAAGTTCCAAACTCCTTATATACTGATTGCTTTTGGACTAACCCAGAATTCGCTATTAGACTATCAGACCAACTTGACATGTTAATGTAATTCATATTACATCATTATCTATTACATCTTTTTATTAAAATTTTATTGTATGAGAAAATAATTAGTAAACTATTCCAAAAAATCAAGCTTTCTCTACATGCTATGAAGCGACTTATGCTCAGAGTACTTTGAAGGATAAAATTAGAAACTAAATATTAGTTAGCAATATAGCTTGCAAAATTGGCAGACCATGGGACCATTGGATCGATTGCCATTGGAACAGACCTTGTATGCCAAAGATCGCAGACTGTCAGACGAATAGGATTCCCTACAGCAAGGTAGAGTGATGATTCGAAAAAGGTGACCGAAGCTTTAGAACCATACGTTCAGGATGAGGTTTAACTGACTAGCTGAATGATGAGATGAAATGATACCTTTAATATTATTATATTACCATTATTGTTTCTTGTTTCTATTTAAAATGATTATTTTTGGCTTTATCATCAGAAAATATTAAATTATTTCAAAAGATGAAGCTGAGCTTCTTGTCAGGTATTTTCATAAAAGTTTACATTCCGAATTTGTAGATTCACTTAGAACTGACGTGACAGATTTGTACATGTTTAGGGTATTTTCTTGAATTTGCTTTACAATATAAGTTATCGTAAACCAACAGAAAAGAAAATCTTTCAAAAATCTATTCATCGATGTTTTAACAAATCATTTTGCAATATTTTTTTTTAATTACAATATCTATAACATATTCCCTAAGCTGTATAATGGCAATATTTTCTTAAAACATTACCAAACACGAAACGTTTCAAATATTTACACACACTCGTCTAAGCCCAGTCCGGCGAAACATTTAATATCAGAATATTTGTTCAAAATTATCATCATAATTGCTAAGAGCGTAGATTATCAGAACGAAGCGTGTAGCGCCATTTGTCATTTCGAGCGGAGTCCATATAATTTTCGGGATCACAACAATTTCGTTTAATTTATCGTTTCCTCCCCCGCCCGGGGCGATGGGGTGAATATAACACCGATGGTCTTTACATAAAATCTTGCAAGCCTTAGCCATTATGGGAAGTGTCCGCAATTTTGTTGATGGTTAAATATTGTTAATGTTTTGTAATATTGAAAAAATATAATATAAATTGTCTTATTAATTTGAATTCTATTCTATACTTCTATACTTGGTTTTTAATACGGGTTAGTGAATATCCAAACAACATAGAGGCAATTTTCTCCGCGATATTCGATATTTTTTATTTTACTATGGAGATATACACAATATATACTGTTCGAATTGATTAAAACAAATTAAGCTTATGAGGATCAATCTTTGCCAGAACCTAAAGTCCCATTTTCGAAAAAAATATCTCAGATGTATCCAACTTTGCATTACACTCTGAAAGACCATCAAAAATGTTTGTGTAAAGTTACAATATATTAGATAAAGACGTTTTCAAAGCTGATTTACTAATATTTAGTTTTATTTAATTAATATTTTTTAATTTAAATTAAGAACACTAAGTTATTTGACTATTAAAGTTCGCAATAGAGGTATGTACGCAATGTGCGTAACTAACAGTAAAATATCAGCGTAGGGGATGAAAATCGTCTGTCATACTTTGCTCCAATCATATAGCGAAACGAGTGAGTGTCCAGTGTTACTGATAGAAGCAATTCATCCCAGACATCGAGATCAGAAGGGACACGAAATATGCCAACTCACATATAAAAGCAGAATCTCTTTCATCGGTATTCTATTTTGTGTTTTATTTCCTTTATCCATATAATTTTCTTTTTACATCTAACTATAATTAAACATTTCATTGTCAAAAACGGGTACATTGCTAATTGGCTCTGGCTGATATTAAAAAATGCCAACCTTATTACGAAGACATTTCCGATATTAAAATATCCATCAAAATTGGTATTAAATTTTGATCACCAAAATTTTACTTTTAATTTATAGATCGTAATCTCGTTGTGATTGTTATCAACATCAGTTGATTCCACAGGAGTAACCGTAACTTTATAAGGGCTTTGAATCAATCGGACTTGTGTGATTCATCTTATTAAAATAAACTCTAAAAAATATAAGTAATTTTATAACATAACATTATGTAGGAATAACCTTAATATGGTCATCGATTATAGTGACTAAACGTCTAATACTTAGTTCCAAGCTATCCATAAACGGTTCACATAATCCCGACTCGAGTGAATTGAAAGTGACCGGTGTAATTCCATTCGATACCAATCGATCAGCGCCCGGCTTGCAAAATTGACATTTGTTTGCCAATTTGTCACTGAATTGTGTAACAGGGCTTAGATTAGTGATTTATAATCTGTGGGAATATTGACATTAAGCTGTTTTTAGCTGTTTACTGGGATAATAAGAGTTCATTTTATATTAATGCGCAATGTGTCAATTTTATTTTATTTATTAATTATTTTTGTAATAAGTCGTAATTTATAAAATTTAATTATAATTAAGTTTATCATTTATATACATAAAAAGTATCATTTTTAATTTATTTTGTGCAATTGTATTTTATCAATATTATTTAAAACTGGCTGGGTGGTTTAGTTTTTCGCGGCTTAAAACACGATTAGCTTTGATCAGTGTCATTACAGGCACATGAGACATAATATGTTTAAAATAAATTTTACTTGTAAGAAGTCGTTTACATATCTTACAGTTTACGGCTGAGGCTGACCACTTATTACCAGGTCTCCAGGAACACATTTCCTCGTCTGCCACTCAAAAATACTTTCTGTACAATTTATAAAATTTCTATAACACATTTCCCTTTCAACGAAAATTCAAAATGTAGAAGGCCAACCATTATTATATCCAACCTCCTTTCTTCAATCTCCTTAATTCATTATCGTCATCTAAAATGTACATTTGAAAATGAAATTGTTATTCTACAAAATAAACACAGACGTCGAAAATGCAGGAGCTGAGGCGGTTGCATAGACTACGAGTCCCCGGAGACCCGCAGAGCTTCCCTTCGCAAGAAATTTAGGGGAAATTTTCATACAGTACCTTCTTTCCCTCGTCTCAAAGAACCAATTTTTACAACACTTCTTTTGACTTTTATACCGCTGCCATTAGGGTTGTTTTTGCTTGTATATGAAATGTATAATTTTGTATAACAGAACGCTTTGTACATCACAATAGGGTAAGTAATTTAATAGATGACGCGTTCGATTTGGAAGAACGGTGGATGGAATTAAAAATTCGTTTGGAGGCGTGTTTCATTTTAGGATTTCCTTCACGTTCCCTCTTGTTAGATTTGATGTGATGTTCCATTACGTGATCTAAAGAGGATGTTTTCAACAATTGTCATCGGCGGAAGTTTTAGAAAAACATATTTTGAATACCATTAATTCGAAAGGTGTCGCAATTTAAATCTGTACTTATAATAAAATGGATCCAAAGTATTTAGTGAGCGATAAGTATATTTTGTCAAACTTATAAATAAACATACTTTATTTTATAATACAGTATATATTACACATATATCCTTTGTGGAAAGACTGTGCGAGCCAATAGTAGGTAGGCCCCTGGGAAGCTACCACCAACATATCAAATATTCTTACGCTAAGTATCAATAGTTAGTATTATTGTGTTCTGGTTTGAGGGGGAGTGCGCCAGTGTAACTACAGTTCCCAAGGTTAAGACCTATTTGACCGTCTGCCTAACTATTTTATATATATAAAAAACAAATGCTATTAAACGATCTATCATACGATACGATCATTATTTTTTTTTATTTTTTTTTATAGAATAGGTAGGCGAACGAGCATTTGGGCCACCTGATGGTAAGTGGTCACCAACGCGCATAGACATTGGCTTTGTAAGAAATGTAAACAATCGCTTACATCGCCAATGCGCCACCAACCTTGGGAACTAAGATGTTATGTCCCTTGTGCCTGTAATTACACTAGCTCACTCACCCTTCAAACCCGAACACCACAATACCAAGTACTGCTGTTTTGCGGTAGAATATCTGATGAGCGGGTGGTACCTACCCAAACGAGCTTGCACAAAGCCCTACCACCAGTAAAATTATATAACTAAACATATTATATAACTATACACTACCTAAATACTCATTTGTTTTAAAAATGTCAATAAGTATACCAATATTGAATCCGCACAATACGGAACGTTAGCCAATCGACTTAAAAATTTACAATATAATGATCGCAATTATGAGAATCAAATGAGTAATAAAAAACTTTGAATCACATTCGCAGCTCAATCTGGCTGTAATCCTCGTGGCAGATCACAATTCTATTCAACATTAACAAATTTTCGCCTACTATCACAAACTACACTCCAGTAAGACTGCCACAGGATCATGCCAGCAGTCCTACTATCACAATTCATTTACTCTAAAACTAACACTTACAATAGTAGTTTTTTATTAGTTACCTTTTACTTGTTATTCGTAAAGCTTAAAATATAATATTTTTTTTTATTTAGTGTTAAAAATTATTGCTCATTTATCTATTCAACAAATTCATAATTACCAAAAATCTTCTACAAGACATTTAAAGTTACATTTCTTAATTATATTATGAAGTAATCGAGTCTTTTCGTTAATTTAAATTGCTAATATAATATAAGCATGCATTTTTATAATAGTAATAAATTATTACTTTTGTTTTATTATTCAGGGGGTGCGAACAAACTTGTATTATTGATCCCTAAGGAATTTTTTTTCGTGCCGTCATGCACGCAATGTTTTATGGCAAAGCTTGATGGGCCATAAACTGTACCCTTACATGACTCATTCATGTGTTGGAAATTTCGCATCTAGAATGCTTTTAAGCCAGTCACAGGGTTTGGTTTTGTAAAAAAATATTATATATATACTATGTTGATATAAAATGAACCTTTGTGAGAAACTTCATCGGGATATATATATTGAAATTAAATCAAATCAAAATATTTTTTTTTTATTTAAATAGGCTTTAACAAGTACTTTTGAATCATTTAACAGAATTACGTTTATAGTGCTATAATTTAGAAACACAAACATTTTTTTAATTTCAACAAACACCGATGTACACAAAAGGACCTTTTTTATTTTTATAATTATAGATTTAAGAACGTTTTCCGGGATTCTAATGTATCCCACATACCCACAAAAAAAATCCAAGCCCTGTGTAATAGAGTAACATAAGTTACAAGTTAATGTATTGCATGACTTGGAGCAATGTTTTGAGAACACATCCAGACAAAAAAGAAACGTTTGTCCAGCAATGCTGCCCACTTTTTTTACTATTGCTCGCCGGTGTCCAAGGCGCCGAGTGCGCCCCGAACATCGGAATACCCACTAAAAAACCAGCGGTACCCTTTCCTTCTTAACGAGGAGCGCCACGGCATCGCTTTCGCATACTACCGTGACGAAAGCAATGCTGCCCACTGGTGGACATTTAAAGAGTATTTCCTCATCTCATTTATATGCATACAATCGTATTATCCAATATTTGCTTAAGAAGTGAAGAATAAACTGCAGTAAATCCACGTCAGTATACGAAATAAACTAACTTATTCAACGAACAGAAGCAGTCAACCCGTTCGAAACTATCATTATGATTAACGACTGTTGTATCGCCTTCGGTCCCAGAGACCCAAATACATTTTAGACTTGTTTACATAAACTTTCCGGGATTGTCAGATTTCTAGGAATGTAAGTTAACTATATAAATCCTCGATTCATCATTTTACCTTTTTTTGTTGTAAAGTAATAATAATAATAACTTTATCGTCCTGCATGCAGTCCTGAGTTCTGAATAAATATGAACCGGAAGTCATACACAATCACAATTTATAAATTAAAAAAAAAGTTTTGAAAAACGGTAATGATGTGGAATTAATGTTACTCAAATATTGCTATACAATAAGCAGACTAAAGTTATAAGATAAATTATTTATTGTAAATATATATCACTCGATTATATCTTTAACTACAATAGATTCGCGTAATTAACTGATAACAATGGATTTTGTGAATTTAGCCAATAAATAAAGCCAAAAGGGACGCCCGAGCGGAGACCGCAATTTCCCACGATCAATCACAAAAACACGAACAATTGCCTAACTGTACAACAAAAACCTGTGATAAAAACTGACGCGCAACATACAAATTTAGGTCGAAACGTGTCGTTTATCACAAACGCGCTCGGTTAGCTATCGGCTGATACAGGGTTAAAAATCACTCTACATAAATCTGCGGGTTATCTGCCTAAATGACCCCGGGAAGCGTTTGCGGGTTAAGCGGTATTGCTATATATTTAATGGTAAATGTCAACCATTGATGATGATATTTGTCAACTAATGTTTTTTGGTGCGAATCAGTTATTCTATTTGAAAGAATGAATAACATTGAGCACTTGTAGCTTAATGCCAATGATATTTTGTGCAAAGTGTGCGAATAGCGATTCGACTTATACTAAAGCAGTACGAACAGTGAAAATTTCTATTTTATTTGCGTATAAGATATTTTTGATATTCAGTGTGAGTTTCTGTTTATTTACGTATAATCTGGTTTTGTGGTTATTTAAAAATAATAATTGCATATTATATTTATAAAAATAATTATTATATAAAGGTAGGTCTTACTTATATATAAACGCTGATTTCTCTCTTTCTTTCATTAATGATATTCGGGAGAAGAAAACACAGCATTTTTAAGTAATCATTCGCTAAGCAGCGTCTAAAATAAAGCCGTATATTTATTTTCGCGTAATCTATAAATGTCCCATGGCTGGGGTAATACCTCATATCAAAGTCAAAGTTCAAGTCTTCAATCAATATAGAAGCTTTACACTTGCTTATTGGTTGTCAAAAATCTATCACCGGCTCGGAAATAAGCACCTCAATCAGAATTTAAAAAAAATTATGTATATATAATTACAAGCAATATAACATATTATATTGGTTATTAATATATTTTTTATTAATAACGCTGTGTCCTTGTGATACTGCCGTGAATCCGGTGTCGAGTTTTACGCGCAGCTATAATACTATTATTCGTGTCTCAATCCTTTATAATTTTATGTTAATATTATGATTCATATTTTAATATTATTCTGTTAGTTCAGCGGTTCAATTATATTCCCGAGCGCATTCACAAAAGATTCACAAAGTGCTTCCCGATCTTATGTTATACTTCAACTTCTAGCAAATTAATTTAAAATCACAATGCCTGTAGCTGAATCGTTTCCACTTCAATCTATTAAGGACATTTACACACGAGGCGATCCATTAAACGCATACTAATTAAACGTTTTTATCCCCCCTTCGATCACCTTAGTTCATTTTTCATTCAAATGATTGTTTTTATTATTTGGTTAATTCTTTTTATAGCTTTTAATATAATAATCTTATATTAAACTTCCCGTATTTTACAAATAAGTTGTAAGGCAATAATTTGATCGATACAATTATATTTGTTTTAAACTATAAATGAAGATGTCTTATATTCCAGAAGTTTTATCTTGATTTATTTAAGAAAGGTGGTCGAGCAAATGGATCTTGTGATGGTCAACTTCGCCTATAGACCTTGGCATTGCAAGAAGTACCAATACAAACACACTCAATGTGTTAACAACCATGGGACGGGATATTATATCACTTGGCTCTGTACACTGTCACACTCACTTGTTAAACCGGCATATATGAAAACTGTGGCAATGAACTTAAAGGAAAAAATACGAAATATCCTTTTGAGTTAAACGCTAGAATTGATGGGTAAATATATCTTGATCTAAGCACTTAATGGTAATACTTGAGCATCTTTAGCGCTTAAGCGTCTCTGTCGCTCGTCAGACGAAGCCCTTAAATCTATTAACAGCTGCACAATCTCCGCAAATGAATCTCCTTTTTCTTAGTAACTCAGCGAGGAGTTGGCTTTTATTTCCGTTTTAAAATCTTGTTTCAATCGGTCGAGTTAGTCTTGTGTTAGGTTTTGTACGACTGTGTTTTGATTCGACGATAATGGATGAGTTCTTTGTTAAGAATTTCCGTTTAAGAATATTTTAGTTTTTAACGTGTAAAGAATAACGTTTTGAGTTATGAGCTATGAGGCTAATTAACTGATATGAGCTGGATAGACTTCTGGCAAAATATGTTTAATTTTAAAATATTGTGAAACAAGTTGTGTAGGATAATATTGTTAGTATTACTTTATTTTCTTAGAAACTGAAAATGCATTTGTTAAATGATTTTTTTTTATATGCGCCGAGTTGGCAAATGGTAAGTGGTCGGGAAGAATGTTCTGTACTAGCCGTCCCCGTCTTGCCGGCCCGCAAGATGCCTCTTCACGCCTCGTTTGAAGGAACCCGGGTTGTAAGAGGAGGGGAACACGTGAGCTGGTAAGGAATTCCATTTTTCGGTAGTGCGACAAAGAAAGGAGTTGAGGGAAGAGGGGAAAATGGTGACTTTTTCGCTGTGAGAGCGCATACCTGTGTTTTCTTGGCATTGAACTCAATAAGATTATCAGAACCCATTTGGCGATGAGCTCTAACGTCCTATCGAGTTCAATGACAAGATTCTCCCGCCTCTCCTCAGTTTCCGCCCGCCCAGCTACTGCGCGTCCGTGGTAATGATAAACCAGGAACAATATATGTAATACGATATTATAATCAATGATTTTTTAATTACGTGTATCAAATGTAATAAAATATAGGAATATTATTTTAAACTATGCAACTGGATCACCAGCTTTTTGGCATATCGGTGCATCAAAGTCGTTGTCGACTGCGAAGGCTGCGTGCTATTAAAAAAAAAACCTACTTTGTTTCTTCTGCATATCAAGGACATGTTGCAAATTAACAACACTCACTACTATGCAGATGATAGCACTGTAGACGCCTTGTATACCGGCCGCGCGAATATTTCTCGGGAACTCGTCGACGAGTATCGGAACAAATTTGTGTCTGAAGTCGAGACTTGGGCCGACTAAACTTGGTCCAATTCAACCCCAATAAGACTCAAGTTTGCGCATTGACCGCTAAAAAGTCACTTTTTGTCATATCTACTCATTCTAAAAATACTCCCCTCGCTGCCACAGCCAGTATCAAGATACTTGGCGTTAAGATTTAAAAAGTTGTTCAGTTCCGGGGTCAATTGGAAGGTAAAGCCAATTTGACCTTTAAAAAGCTTAAAGTGTTCAACAAGACAAGACAGTACTTTACGTCGGCTCATCGCCTAAGACTACAAAGCCAAAATTCGGCCTCGCGTGGAGTGCTCTGATCTCTGGGCGGGAGCTCCCCAGTACCAGCTTCTACTCTTTGAATTGAAATTTTGCATTCAAAGTAGAGCAGCATTCGAATTGTCGACGATCGAGTTCTTGCGGACAGGCTCGATCCTTTGGAACTGCTTAGAGATGTTGGATCACTCTGCATCCTCTATCACATATATCAGGGGGTATGCTCTTAGGAATTGGATTGGATTAGTCCCGGCTGCTGAATTTCACCACCAGACATCGCGTCAGAACTCTTAATTCCATCCTCAAACCCTCGATGGCTGGAAATCCACAACAACGCGATTTTTAAGGCATTTCCTGTCTCGCACAACCACTTTGTTGAACCAGCTTTCGCCGATGACTTTTCCGAACCAATATGACATTCAAGAAAAACCAACCTTCATGAAAAGAGAGTTCTCATTCCTTAAAGGCCGGCAACGCACCTGCAAGCCCTCATGTGTTGCAGATGTCCATGGGCGGTGGTAGTCACTTTCCATCAGGTGAGCCCCTTGCTCGTTTGCCCCCTCTTACATAAAAAAACTACAATTAGATAATTAATTTAAATAATAATTAATTATAAAGTATAAATTAAAAAAGGAGGTTTTATTTTTATTTTTAATGGAGTCCATTAATTATGTGATGCAGTTTTAAATAATGTCTGTAAAGTGCACTTAACTAAAACGCTAACACGCAATGCAACTAAAGCTATAAAAACAGTCACGTCTATTTAAAATAATCAGACGTTGAATTATTGAGTCGTCCATTTTCCCCTGAGCCTCCAACTGTTGTTCATTTCACCCGCACTCACCCGATCTGAATATTCCATCGGGGGAGGTAGAGGTGAAAATACCCTGTACAGCAACTATAACTTCGGCGCCTGACGTTGTCGAGATAATTGATTAATTGAAGCGATGCAGCGTCGCTTTATTCAGAAATCCAGTTTTTATACTTTCAGCGCTTTTTTTGTTGAGTGGTTTACGCGAGCGCTTTTAATGTCTCGTCTGCTGTTTTTTTGTTGTCTGATGAATTGAAGTGATGCGGGATGGCTCAGTGGATATAATATTTTTGTTCTTTTAGCGGGTTTAAATCTCATTATCGCCTATTCCTTCATTTATGGTAAACACTGTTTCTAATTATTGTTTACCTTTTTTACTGACATTCAATATAAGTAAATATTATAGCAAATATTTATACAACATTACTAAATATATATGTATACAATCCTTACTACAGAAATTCTATTGTACAACACTGTTATCCATATTCAATTCTCAAAAAAAGACATGACCGCATTGAATAATGACAGCAAAGCTATCAATTCTTCGTTAAATTGCTATTTCGATTATAGGCCAAGAATATCATGCCAGTCCGGGGGCCCTGATAAAGACTTATAGCAAATGTCGTATTCGTTTGTAGAATAATCCAAAATTTATGGAAACGATTTATTTATTCGATTTATCACGTGACCATTAATTGACAATTGGAAAATAACATCGACAACCGCGTATTTTCTACAATAAATCTCTTAGAAATTGTCCTTTGATCAATAGAAAGACGATTAAGTCAAGAATTCCATCGTCAATAGTCGAATACACTTTGTCTAGCTTCAATTTTTTCTTCAAAAAACTCTCGAAAACGAATTCAGTATTTCTCCATTCGTATCGTCGAGATAAAGTTTACATTACGAATAAGATTATTAAAATGTGCGGTTACCACACTTCGTAATAAAATTTAAGGCTTTTCATTGGTTAATTCCTTAGCTCTTGGTCCAAATCGCTAAGATTAGCGATATAATTTAGTGATCACGAAATTTTTAACTTATCTTCTTTTGATTATTATGTATTATTTCTGATTCTGTTGGTCAAAATAATGGTAAAAACATCACTAGGTTATCATCTCTAGACATCGTTTTAAGTGTGTGAAATTATTTGCACAATTGCAGAGTTCACTATGACTCTCTGAATACAAAATAATTGGTAAAGCAGAGTAATTATGGTTGCAGACGCGCAATAGGTGAGTTTTAAAAATAATAACTTATAAAAAAAATAATAGGCATTGCAACGCATATCGTGAATTACAAGTAAATATTTAATCTAGTTAAATTTAAATAGTAAATTGAGCCTTTTTAATATTATAATTAATCGTATAACTTGCGCCATATATGGGTCTAAGGCCATAAATCAGTGTTCCAAAAGATAAACGAAGGCAAATGTAGTGAGAGAATTAATGAACCCGGGACAGTCGGTTGAATTAGTTGAATCACTGCGGAACAGCCGAGACATGTTACTGGAATTAATGTAAGATTATGTTATTCTGCTTATAAAATTGTTATATAAATTAGATCGTGCTTGCAAATGTAAATAAAATCAAGGGTCATTATATTATTTATTCAAATGTTAGAAATATTAAAATTTATTTTTAATTAAAAAAATTGTTTGAACATAATGACAATACTACACATGACTACTTGGGTAATTATAGTAACAGCCTGTGAATGTCCCACAGCTGGGCTAGGGCCTCCTCTCCCTTATTGAGGAACGGTATTGAGCTTATTCCACCACGCTGCTCCAAAGCGGATTGGTGGAATACAGATGTAGCAGAATTTCAGTGAAATTAGACACATGCAGGTTTCCTCGCGATGTTTTCCTTCACCGTAAAGCACAAGATGAATTATAATCACAAATTAAGCACATGAAAATTCAGTGGTATTTACCTGGGTTTGAACCCACGAGTATCGGTTAAGATTCACGCGTTCTTACCACTGGGGCATCTCAGCTGTGCTTGGGTAGTTACCACATTGAAAGTAATAAGCAATCAAAACTTATATCAGTTATTAATTTATCAAAAACAAAATAATCTAAAGAATGCTTTTATAAGATAAGGAATAAAATCTATCTGTACTTGTTCATTCAAGAAAGCAATTAATCAATGGAGATAAATCTTGTGCGATTCTTAAAATAAACTTCTATATCTCTATAAGAAAACCATCATAGTCATATAATAAAACCTTAAAATTGTTGAAACCGGATAATTTCGGATTAAATTAGTGTTAACTGGTAACCTTTATTTATTCTCATATTTATCAACGACTGTTAGTCTAGTATTGCCACTAATCCGTTGAGAATTTCCACCATGACCGTAATCGGTCAAGATTACATTATTCATCGTGATTGCAAAGTGACGTCAGACGTGAAAAATTTACTTATTGATAGGGCCCACCAACTACCCACTCAACCCCGCACTTATCATATATTCTATCACTAAACAGCAATAATTAACATTGTTGTGTTCCAGTTTGAAGGGTGAGTGAGCCAGTGTAACTACAGGCACATAGCACCGTAGTTCCCACGTTTAGTGGCGCATTGGCGATTTAAGGTGAGGTTAATATTTCTAAAAGCCTATTAGAATAGGCGTCTATTGGCGGTAGTGACCACTAACTATGTGGCTATTTGCCAGTCTAATACAATAAATAAAATATAATAACAAACCATCGCTCCAAGGAGTATAAGTTTTTGCTGTAGTTGTGTTTGTAACTTAGACAACTGGTTAAAGTTAAGGTTAAGTCGTCTTCATTGTAATAAAGTAAGTTACGCTCGTTAAACGAATCGCAGCAAAGTAGCAAACTATTTATTTCAACTTAATTTTATTTATTCTTTCTGTTTAATTTACTTGCAGTTGAGACAGACAGTGTTTCGACATAACTTGTTTGTTCGCTGCGCTACTTGATAAGGCTCTTAAAACTTTGATTGTTTGCTATTGACAGTGTGTATTTAACTAAAATTACAAGCAATAAATTAATAGACACATATATATATATATATATATATATATATATATATATATATAATTATTAATTTAAAAAAATATGATATGTATGTCTCCCCGCCAACCCACAGCAGCAGCGTAGCGGAATAAGCTCTTAAACCTCTGAAATTAAAAACTTCTGCCCAGATTTGTATAAGTTATTTAGGAATTGTTGCTTTCAAATGCTTGTATTCCTTAATACTTTTTTAATAAATTATTTTTTTTTGTAATTTAACTGCCACGGATTAATTTTCCACACGCAGCTTCGCACGTCCGTGCGTTGGAGTAGTTTAAAAGTGTTCTTTTCTCTAACAAGACCCTGACAATGTCCATGCAGAATTTCATGATGATCGGTCGTGTAGTTACGACGAGAAAGCATAACAAACAAATAAACGAAGTCACCTTCTTATTTATAAAACTTTATTACGGTAACCTAACTAATACAGTTAAAAGACCGTAATATGTCTATGGACGGTCGTGACCGCTAAACAGATTACTATTATTCATTCTAATATGTCTTAAATTTATATAAAGCATTATAATATACGTGGTTCTATACAAAAAAAGATAGAGACGAATCTTTTATTACCAACGACGCGCACTTCGCACACAAAAGCAACATTTATTGTTCTATATTCATGCACTTAATTGTGACAATGTTTACGAAACGAATTTCGTAATGTGACAAGGGAAACCGAAATCTATGGTCGCGTGATGGCACATAAAGGAGGATATTACCGTTGGGGTCAGCCAGGAAGCGTCTAGATATGCAGAGATCGCCAACCTATTTTAGAATTGTTTCATTCATAAATACTTATCATAATAGATAAAACAAAATAAAATCACTGATTCTTTCAAATATGTATCCTGTTTGTACTTAAATTACGGAATTAGTAAAAATATTTCTTATTTTCTAAAACTGTGTAGTTTTTTCTTTACTAACTTTATTGAACGTTAAAAGTAAATATTATGAAGATAAACATTGAGTAAAGATTCTTCGTTATTTATCTTGTTGTTTCACACAAACTAAATTGAAAAAGGGAAAAAATTATGCCATGTTATAAATTAAGAAAATAAAATAAATGAATTTCAAAAACGGAGCGAAACGTTTGTATCGTCTGGACCAATCGAAAATTAATAACATCGCTCGCTCGTTGTTTATTGGACGGGCTAATCGGATGAATCGCGAGCGCCGGCTTTTGTCGGATAAGCGATATTTTCATTGTTTCTCTCGTATCGACTGATACGTGTCGAAACACGATATTCAATTATGAAATTTACCATTCAGTTCTGTTATTCAGACGATCTAATTGAATAATGTTCATTATAAATACGGCGCTATTTTTAGAGGTTTGTTCTTCCGTGAACGAGTTTGTATGTCTTCTTTATACATTCGATGAATATTATTTAAAAATATTTACATACATTACAGATGTAGGTATTATAATTTAGTAGATTTTTTATTTGCATTGCGTTCATGATTTTCGTAGCAACATGCATTTAACTAGATTAACTAATTTTAGCATAAGTGTAAGATTCTTATTAGTATAATTATACGTTAGCCGAGCATTCACGTGCATAAATTTTGTTACTTAATAATTATTTAAATTAAGAACTATACTGAAAGTTTTTAAATTACCTCATTACATAAAGGTAAAACCAAGATACTTATAAAAAAGCATGTTATGATTATGATAAACTAACATGGATTTTTGTTGTACCCTTTTGTTACTAATAAACATAATTGTTGTAAGCATACTTGTACAGACGTGCTTATAGCACACCTCCTTTCATCTGCCTCTCACGTAGCATGCTCGAAAATCGAACAACGGTTTAACGGTTCATAGTACGTTCATTTCTATACAGGACATATAAAATTACATCGACTATGTATTTCATATGAGAAAAAAACTTACTATACAATTTTATCGGTTGGTTTTGATTGAACTACATTTTGAATTTTATAATCGGTTGTATAATTACACTCAGTGTAATCCTGTAAAAAAAAGACCAGACCCGTGGGTCCTGGGTTCAATCTCAGGTCGGGCCAATAGAAAGTTATTAGGCTTTTCTGTCACAAAAATTCTCAGTAGCAGCCCGGAGTCTGAAAGTTGGAAATGTGTACACTCCCGTGCCTCGGTAAGCACGTAAAGCTGTTGGTCCTGCGCCTGAATTCTTTCCGGTTGTGTCGAATTGCCGTCCCATCGGATTATGAGAGTTAGGGAATAGAGAGTGCACCTATGTTTGCGCACACACTTGTGCACTATAATATCACTTGCGCAGTTGGGTAATCTCTCTTGAGATTGGCCGCCGTGGCCAAAATCGGTCTGGAGGACATGATTAATATTAATCCTGTAAAATTTCAAAGTGTGTGTTTTTATCACAATTAGCGACATTTCTATGTAAAAAAAATCACTAGCACTTCACCACCACAATCTTATTATTGGTAATATTGACAGTGTTGACATAGTTTTATATAAAATAATTGGAAATCGTTCATCCAATGGCAAACACAATTTACAATCAATTCTGTAGCTTCAATTGCAATGGATTCAGTCGAAAATTAAATTTAGGCGCAGGAGGTTCATTTAGTAAGAGGACAGACGACGAGACAAAATTGAGACTAATCTAAAGCTGGGTAGCCTTTGCCTCTTAGTGTTCCTATTTAATCGATCTTACTTTTAAGTATAATTTTAAGTAAACTAAAAAAAACGGTGGTTACGCCTGACGATTCTAAATTAATTTTAATAAAGTCTATTTAAATAAAAATAAATAAAAGCTACGTGTAATCTATTTTATATACATTATTTGGTGACTACATTATGGATAATAAAAATGAAAATTATGATGCTTTCCCATAAGCTCTATTCCATGACCTATAATCCGATCGAAGACACGGATAGAGTTCAGGCTACTTTTCAAGGCACTGGAATGTTCTGTAAACTCCCAAGCTTCGTGCTGTTAGTAAGAATTTCTTAACAGACAAACCCAAAAATATTTCGATCAATTTTGGGTTTGAGCTCAGAACCTCGAGATCTGCAGCCATACGAGCTAGCTACTAGACTAAACCGTGATATCATGAATAAAAGACTACAAATAAGAAATTCCAATGAAATTTCAGAACAAGCATTTTCACTTAGGTAGAGACTAAAAACGGTTACTATTAGACTTATAAATATATATAGGCCTCTGCATCTTTGTCAGATGATTTAAGCAAGCCACTCTCCGTGTTGTTTTCCACCTGCAAGACAGGTGAGCGAAGTGTCCTCTCCGTGGATGCTGCTACGCCTGGGCAGGCGACTTTATGGCAACACGGGCTTGCCCAGTACCCATGCCACCCTCTCCTCCTCCCCAGCAGGATCCGCAGGAATGACGAGTCAATACGTGTGGTGCTGGTTTGGCCGCAGGTGACTGGCTTACGCCTAAACGGAGGCACCGCTCCGGGTTTAATATTAGTTTTCCTTCTTCTTTGGCGTGACGCTGGGATAATTTTGGGAAACAACATATCAAGGAGAGGGGGGAGGATACTGTGATCACGGAAGATACAGGAATGTGTCACTAGTAGCTAGAGCAGTCCGGGGTCGCGTACCCGTAGTGATTCCAACCAGCTATCGGACAGATAACTGGTAGATCCACCCTCTGGACTTATAAATACAGCGTTATTTATTGAACAACTTAGCCATTCATATATACTACACCTTATATATTTACATTATATAAAATGATTATTCTATATAATAAAATACTAATACCCTTCCTTGTGGATCTCGAGGTCCGTTTAAGCCATATTATTTTGATACTTGTAAGCATAATATCACACAAACAGTATATTATAAACTAAAGTAACGCCTTTAAATGTCCCACTGCTGGGCTAATGCCTCCTCTTCCTTTGAGGTGGTCATGAGCTTATTAAACCACCCCGCTCTAATACGATAAATACATATGTGACTGTTTTTCATCCCAAGCATTCAGATATTGTATCCTTAATAATGATTACTGAAATGAAACTAATTTTTACACATGTAAAGTTAACTATTTCTGTAACGTGTGACGTGATCTTAATGTGTATTCTTGGATTAGCATACCTTTTTTGTCTTGAATGTTTCCTTTGGATTTTGTTCCTGTTTCCACGCGACATAACTTTATGAGATACGCTTCTGTACCGGCTCTTATTTGTATTTTGTTTTTTTTTTTCTTTCATTATTTGCCTTTGATATAATGTTATAATCTTTTTAATGAGATCACAAATGTATAGATAATAAAATGTTTGCAATATTTCGATGTAAGCTTACTTTATGTTATAACTTATGACAAATATATAATGTGTCAGCCATTATATTCGACTTTGTGTTTGTTACTTTCTTGTTTAAATTAGTTAAATAAGTTTATTTTCTTATGAGAAACATGGAAAATGCGGCTATATTAATAGGTTTAGAAAATCATAATAATTAAGAATATATATAAAAAGTATTAACAATCATGTTACATAATATCTTTATTACAAAATTGTTTTACAAAATAACAGTAAACATTTATTGAATTTCTACAGGAGAGAGGGTGTAGTAATTCGACACTTTGTCGTTCTTTCATCTATGATTCAGGTTTTGATAAACATTATTAATCTATATAGCTGTGCTTCAGAGAATGGTGAATGAGTGTAGTTATAAGCACAAAGTATGTCTATCAGGTCTACATACCACCTATATATCATGATAATATGATCTTCAAACGAGGCATGAAGAGGCATCTTGCGGGCCGGCTAGGCGGAGGCTAGTGCAGAACATTCTTCCGGACTGTACTGGCCGTCGTCGCGTATGGACTCTGCTACCATTTACCATCAGGTGTAGTAGTCATTTGCCTTCCCGGCAAATATATATATATAAAAAAAAATGTAATTAATTCTGACTTATTTGTTGTTTTATTTGGTGGTAAGATTATATTAAGATTTTTATAAGGAACAAAAAACATTAGTTTTAATGGTATTCGGGTTATTGTTAGTAAACTTATTATGATGCTGACCAATTAAGATCAGGTGTTCCATTTTGACGTGCTTTGTTTTAAACGGTACTAGGTAATTGTAAAGTTTGCTTCTCACGGTGCGTGTTTGTGCTTATTATTCACGCAGGACAAATGATCACAGACATCCACGCACCGCACTGAGGCTCATCCCACGGCGCATGTCTGTCTGTGTTCCTCTTGAGATTCGAAGCTATTTTGCCTTTAAAATATGAAAAATGAAAGATATGTATCGCTCCTACTACGGCTCTCGCACTGCACCATTGAACCGACGCAACGTTACGGATGGCAGGAGTATTGTCTGAGATTCCACAGATAATACTCCTGCCATCCATCATCCCCGTGGAAAGCCACCTGAAGTCACTTTAAAATAAATGTTTTGGAACACCGCAATAAGCCGCGTATATGATAATTTAGAAAAAAGTATTCAATTGAAAAGTAGTTAAGTCAATAGCATATGAGCATTTACCAAATAGAAAAGTGGCGAGCCGACGAGACGAGGTCGTGCCAATGGTGTGTGAGCGGGCGTCAGGTGGTCGCAATAAAAGAAATTGCCAATTCCACGCCTCCTGCCCGCTTTATAAACTAACCCGTCTCCCGATCTACGCTGCAAATGATTCGCAATTTTATAGGCACTTGAGAAATTGCCTACTTTGCTACGTAATTCAATGTAGTGCTATTTTCGTTAGTTTCATTGTAGCAAATTTTTGTAACGTTTTTATTTCTTTACTTAGAAGTGTGTGCGTGAGTTAAACAAATATAGATATATATATATATATATATATATATATATATATATATATATATATATATATATATATATAAATATATAATATATATATATGGTCGGATATACTTTTTATATAATTTCATTCGACACAGTGTTTTCCATAAACACCGAGAAGAATTCTATTAAAAATCTAATACTAGACACACATTATAAACATACGTTCTGAAACTTTATTAAATTAATTATGCGTTAATTAGTAATAAAATACAGTAGATTATTGTATTGGTATTGGTATTGTTGGTTTGTACTGACCAATGTTTGGGCCACAGCGGCCAATTTCAAGAAAAGCTGTCTACGCAATGTATATTGTAACGCAAGTGCGCTTGAGTGTACATGGTATGTCTACTCGCTATTTCCTCATTTTTATAGCGAAATAGGAAAGATAACCCACACGATAGAAGAGATATAAGGTTCAGGTGCAAACGGTATGTGCTTTCTGAATCACAAGAGTGTATTTCAGCCATTTTTTAACTGACGATTTTATAAAAAAAGCCATCATTTTCTTATTGGCCTGAGGCGTATTTATGAGCTAGCTACTAGATAAAAGAAGAAAATGTAGAGATTGTTATTAAGATTTACCAAAATTCGTTTCTCTGTGACGTCAAAAACTTTCGCGACGCTTAAGTTAGAGTATAATTTCATCACACATTATCTCGCAATATTCCCAGAGAATAAGTAGTTTACTACATAACAAAGCACTTACGAACTACCACATTATTATAAAATTATTACAGAATAATAAATAATACAGAATAATAAAAATAGAGTTTTTTCCAAATTTTGCAGCCACAGGTTTTTCTGCGGTTTGTCTCTGTCCAGTGTTAAAAGGACCGATGTGCATTTTTGAGCAAAATTTTTGAGTAAAATGTAAACCACATTTTAAGTTTTGCCAAGAAATTTATTCTATGAAAATGGTCCAAACTTCTGGTGACTCAAGAGCTGGCGCTTAGTTAGATCAAAAAATGAGCGGTTCAGATAGGGAAAAGTGACAGCGTCCTGAGTACAATGTCGAGGGACTTGTGGACGGGCTTGTTTTTCTTATAATTCATCAATATTATGTCTGCTAAGTTTGTTTTCATTATGTTTTTTTTTTTTAATTTTCATTGTACATTCTTTAAATAATTCTTATGTAAATAACAAAAAATATACCTAAATATAAAAAAAATATATTTTCAATGAAGAAATATTTAAGCTCTTTTTAAAAAATGCGAAAAAATGCTGACGTCATGGTCAATTGACCATAACAATTTTTTTAATTTCATAATATTAAATGAAAGATTTGAAAATCGACAATCGGAATATCCGAAGAATTATTATATAATTAATAAATATTGTATATTTATAAAAAAAACAGGCTGTTACTGTTTAAAAAAAAAATTATGTATGACTGATTGGCCAATTTATAGCCGTAACTGGGTGTGATTTTAGTGAAGTACATTAATTATGTTCCATAACAGCCTGTGAATGAGCCACGGCTGGGCTAAAGGCCTCCTCTCTCTTTTCGAGAAGAAGGTTTGGAGCTTATTCCACCACGCTACCACCACCAATATACATGTGGCAGAATTTCTGTGAAATTATTCACATGCAGGTTTTCTTACGATGTTTTCTTTCACCACCAAACCTTCAAAAATAATATGTTAATATTAAAAGCCGTCAAAACCGATTCGCGAATTGTAGTTAGTTATACACTAATGCAAAAGCAAACTAGTCGTTAGCAAAACAACTCGTACCTTTGAAATTAAGCAAAAACGAAATTAAAAGTCTGCCGGCGGACTTCTTATACACTAATGAACAAACTTTTATTAGTCACTTCGAGAGGTCACTCTCATAGTGGCCATGAAACTCGCGATAATCTTTTTAACAATTAACTTTTATATAATATAGTTACAGCCTGTTTATGACCCTCTGCTGGGCTAAGGCCTCCTCTCCCTTTTGAGGAGAAGGTGTCGAATTTATTCCACCACGCTGCTCCAATGCGGGTTGGTAGAATACACATGAAATTAGACACATGCAGGTTTACTCACGATGTTTTCCTTCACCTTAAGCACGAGATGAATTATTATTATTTTTTTTTATAGAATAGGAAGGCGGACGAGCATATGGGCCACCTGATGGTAAGTGGTCACCAACGCTCTTAGACATTGGCATTGTAAGAAATGTCAACCATCGCTTACATATCCAATGCGCCACCAACCTTGGGAACTAAGATTTTATGTCCCTTGTGCCTGTAATTACACTGGCTCACTCACCCTTCAAACCGGAACACAACAATGTCAAGTATTGCTGTTTTGCGGTAGAATATCTGATGAGTGGGTGGTACCTACCCAGACGAGCTTGCACAAAGCCCTACCACCAGTATCCACCAATATTATAATCACAAATCAAGCAAGCCCGGGTTTGAACCTACGATCATTGATTTACGATATTGATCCACGCGTTCTTACCACTGGGCCATTTCCGCTCATTATATCATATCAAAGTTATTCCAATTTAATTATTACTATTGCGTAATCATATTTATATTACGGAGTTATTATGAGGGCATTTGTCATCTATAATTTAAACGGTTAAACACGGGTATTTTTATATTTTATGTTCATAGGTCTACAAAACAAAATGACAATCAAATAATTCAAATGATTACATTTCTCTTGATGTAGACACGACATGCGTTTTTGATTAAGTGCAAGTGAAAAAAGCGTCTAGTCTGTGACAGCAACAAAGATCTAAGCTTATAAGTTTTTTTAATAGCTAAATAATTTAAACTATCGAAATAGTTTTTTAAAACTTTTTTTCAATGAGGCTATAGAACTGTCAGTAATATAGGAATGTGTAAGTATGTATGTATGTATGTATGTATGTATGTATGTATGTATTTTTAACACAATTCAATCCTTTAATACTTTTAGTATTTAAACCATACTAATACACCATATAATCAATATTCAGTTTTACCTCAACTTACAAGAGTTCGTTGAGGATTCGTTAGTTCGCAAACGCTTCTTAAAACTGTTAGAGAGTTGCATGGCCTCAGTCGAAGACCGAAATTTGATAATGTTATATTTTCCATGAAAATTATTTTTTGTTTTTCGAGTTTGTTTGTTGAAATTTATATCGCTTTCAAACATAAATTATTTTTCATATTCTTGTTATTTTCTTCTATTTAAAATACAAAAATATATAATAATAGGTAATAATATGTATTGTTTATGATTTTAGCATGACTTATTAAAGATAATGCATTCATGGTTCGGAATATGTGGGGCTCACCAGTGACCAAGGCGCCGAGTGCGCCTCGGACATCGGACTATCCACTAAAAAACCTGCGGTACCCTATCCGTCTTAACGAGGAGCGCCAGGGGATCGCTTGCGCATGCTACCGTGAACTTTGCACCCAAACCTCTGTTAAGACGCTTTTAATAATAAATTTACTTTTTCCTGTGCCGCATGATTGCTTATTTACTTTAACCCCTTGGTAATGCAAATCTTCGAGCCCTTATATTTCGTACTCAATTGTTGAGTAAATTAATTCAACCCCAAAAACTGATGTTATTCGGCAAACATTAATGTATACTTTGTAGAAATCTATTGTATTAAAATACATACTAGATACGGCAAAATTGGCAATATGCCTTTTTAATCTGTGCTGTAACGACAAATTCCACGTCAGGAGAAAATACGTATAACTCGAAGCAATACTACCATTCCTGTGCCATAAAACTTGTCCGAGGAATGCCGAAATACACCGAAGATTACCGAGTTCCGGCCAACAGGAATTTCATCTTATTTTAAAATTTCAAGAATTGTCCCGTTGTATTTCATATACTTCGGACGAAATATAGGGCAATGGTATAAACAATTTATTTTGTAAAATTGAAAACTAGATTGAATTTCTTAAGCCTTGGTTATGAAGCAATTGTTAGCTAGTTGCCACTGCTGAGCTGAGACATCTGATTGCGGTGACCAGTTCAGAGTTAAATTGACCATGCTCCTCCATGCGAATCGATTTTGTATTTTCACATTTTTGTGTCGTTTTTTTTCCTGTCGCATTTATATCAAATCTTTCATCACACTTATTTGCTGACTGCATGGAAATCATGGCTTGTCCAGACATCATTTTCCATTGGTCAATCGTTGATCACGTGACATCGGATGTTATTTCCATAATATACGTAATAATTTCGTTATTTTCCTTTAATAAAATTGCCAAATACTATAAAACATTCTGTGCTGCAATTTTTCATATGAATTTCTTATCGTATTACTGAAATTTGTGTCATCACATTCAAATAGAGTCTCATTTTTTAACAATATCAAATATTCGTGACAATTATTTATCTTCTAATATTCCTTTTGGATTCACGAACGAATGATACCCCACGGCAATTTGTAAATAAAAATTAAAATACGTTTTGAGTCATTTGCTTAATGCACTACTCTTAATGGATCGCCATTTTGTGTAAGGAATAGAATCACAAAACGGCCGTGCTTGAAAATATTTACGCGTCACAACAATCTATGTAATTTAGGATGTTTCATTTGAGAATTTTATTAATAAACTATTGAGCCGTGAAAAAAAAGAAGATATATATACAATTATATTACGTTATAATATAATATTTATTATTCACACACGGTCATCTGATCCCAAATTAAGCTTGTACAGAGCTTGTACTATGGAAACCAGAAAACTGATATACTACATACACTACTTTTCTTTTGTAATTACATACTTATATAGATAATTACACCCAGAATCAGGACAGACAGACATGTTCATGCATGTTACAAATGTCTGTCCTGGGTGGGAATCGAACCCACAATCTTCGGCGTGAAAGGCAAGTATCTACCAAACAAGCCCACCGGCTCGTCGATATGTATATATTATAATTGATGAGTTTGTCCGGATCATCATATACGATAGTATCTTAACGTTTTTAGACATAAATGGATTATTAAAAGTTCTAAATTACCTTACTAATTGACTTGGTGATTCCTCTACCATAAAGCGGACTGCCATCTTGTAATATACAATTGAACAGTGTAAGCTGTTGGTATAACGTAAACTTATGACGTCAAGAGATAAAAAAATACCTCTTACATATAATACATATTCAATTGAATAAATGTTTTACATAAAAAAATTAATTTATTTATTTTTGTTTTTAATTACAAAATATTTATCTTTTTTTAAACTTCTGATCTATAGATTCATAAATACATTGTAATGCTATTCACTAGGTTACGTTAATGTCAAAATTCAGTTTTTTTTTATTTTGTTATTTAATTTAAAGGTGTCTTTTTCGACAATTACGGTTGTTTTTTTAATTTGAATGTTAAGTTAGCCTATAATTGATATATACTTTTATTACAATATTTTTATATAAGCAATAAAACAATGTTTTTCTAATTGTTTAATGTTGGCTTCATATTAATAAAATTAAATAAAACGTGTCAAAACAAACCCGAAACCGCATAAAACGATCGTGCATTGTCACGAAGTTAAATTGTGATATAGTAATTATAACAATAAAGTTATCCGCGCATTAAAAAACGCGTATTTTCGTTAGTCGGTGCAGTAACTAAAGTTCCTTATTTATTATAAGTGTCGATGGCAAGGTAAATAGACAAAACTGTTGTAAATGTAAGCTGAGGACTAATTTCGTTCTCCACCTCTCTCTTTTAGTCGTAAGACGAAAGAAGTTGGAAAAAGATTCCTTTCGCTCGAAAAGTCAACTATTTCAATTAAGAAGCTCAAAAAGTTCCATTTGAAGTTAGTTTCAACATTAAGTTAGGAGTTCTGAAGTCATTCAGAACGCCTTCACGTAACAAGGTCTTGAGATTTACTTAAGCAATGCAATTGATTGAAAATAACGTCAGTTTTTTTTTATTATAATTCGAAAAACTTTGATTTTAATTAATTATTATTAATATTAGTTGTAGTAAAAGCGTGAAGTAAACCAGACGTTACCCGATTCGGGTGGTACCTGGAATACCATCTCGCTGCCGTACGCCCTTTGTGAGGCGTTCGAGCATTTTATGTTAAAACTTCTTACATATTTCTTATTCAGAACTACGTATAGAAAAAGAACTATAAAAATATAGAAAAAAAGATAAAAACAAAAAATATTTATCTTTAAAGTTTTGATCAAAATATATATCAGAATTTGCATAACGCTTATACATTGTTATTCAATTTATAAAAAAAATAGCATTGAATAGTGCACTATCATGATTAAATTGCTGAATCGATTTTAATAGAATTTGTTATGGGCATTAGGTTAATATATAGCATAAGTAAAACGTTAAACCACTTAAATGATAAAATGAAAATCTCCACAAACAAAAAATAAAATATATACCGTATTGTAGAAACAGGGTATAAATATCTAAAAATAACTTATGTAAAGACATTCGTTATAAAGGAATCGTGTCGTGTAAATCTCTTAAAACAAATATAGTATACATTCATCATAACAGAATTTATCGTCGCACTAAACAGGAGTGGTCGCTTACAAATAAATTGTTGAACGGAAATTGGAGCTATAAAACTCGGAACGAATCTCCTTTAAAGTCGAAACATAATAATTTATACGAACATGTATTATTCAACTTTAACCTTAATACTTGTGTATATTTCAATTATTTAGTTTGTAAGCTCACTTTATGGTCTATATTATCTTCCTTAAATGTAGTGTTCTATCTCACCCTATACAACATGTGAAAGTGATGTTTTACATTTTTGTTTCTAATACATATTTTAATCTAATATTTTTATCTTTTTAAAAAAATTTAAAGACTTTTCTTTGAACGCTCTAATCTCAGAACCTACCAACTCGATGTGAAAAATCTTCTTACAATATTTTGCACATTTATTTTGACAGGTATATAGGCCTATATAACGTCATACTATGAGTCACGGGGCGTAGAATTAACGTTCGCGTGGAGTAATTACGGCCTTACAAAATGTTGCTTAGCGACTGTTTAGTTAAACACTGACTTATCTCTTTTAGTTATTACTAATTTGAAATTTCAAAGAAGAAGACAGAGCATCGTTTAACGCATCACCTGCTAAACACATGTAATTACAGGCACAAGGGACATAAAATCTTAGTTCCCAAGGTTGGTGGCGCATTGGCTATAGTGATGGTTGACATTTCTTACAATGCCAATGTCTAAGGGCGTTTGGTGACCACTTACCATCAGGTGGCCCATATGCTCGTCCACCTTCCTATTCTATAAAAAAATAAAAAATAAAATAAAAACAACTGTACAGTAAGGGGTTAAATTTTAATATAAAAGAAGCGTCATTGTCGTCGTTGTGACTTGACCGCTGATATTTATGCGATCATTTTGATTAGTTCCTATTTCATAATATATCATAAAGGCTTAAATTGCATCTAAGTCAAATATTTTTCTTATCGATATAATTATTTATTTATTATAATTACATAAGCGTTGTAAATAAAAATAATAAATGAAAGACAAGTAGTAGCGTTTAAAATTGTCTAAATTATTTTCAACGTTTGATTGCTGGTGTCAAAAGAGCCTAAAGCTCTTAATAAACTTTTTTGGTTTAGCCGAAGCGATCCCGCTGTTTTATTATTTAAGCTCGACGTTAGTGACCCTGTGCTTTGACATTTGTTATTCGAATATTTTAATTAAAAGTGTAACCAATACTTTCTAAAGGATTAGGAAAACAATTGTTAGGAAATACATCATAGTGAATCTTTATTTCTTATACTTTGTGGGAATCTCTTCTACTATTGTTTCAAAAATCAAAATATACTTTATTCAAGTAGGCTCTTACATTACGAGGCGTGAAGAGGCATCTTGCGGGCCGGCAAGGCGAAGGCGGCTAATGCAGAACGTTTTTCCCGTCTGTACTGGCCGTCGTCGCGGATGGACTCTACTACCACTTACCATCAGGTGGAGTAGTCATTTGCCCTCCCGGCGAATATATAAAAAAAAAAAAATCTTCTACCTTGGACTGTAGGTACTACCGCGAAGAACTCTTCACTGGGGGTCATTGTAAACACTCGTAGTAGAATTTTATCCAATTTTTTTAAAAAAATTTTGCAACGGTATTGTCTTTTATCAAAAAGTACAAAGTTCAGATATAAACACAAATTTACTACATAAAAATAGTCGTTTTATCCCGGATTAAAACAGACAATCGTTCTGTTAATATCCACGTGTTCTATCCATTGGTTTATCCGTTAAATGTGTTTAATCGCGCCAATTTATAATGAAATTTAATTAGTTGTTAAAGTCAGGAAAATATCAACTAGTTGTTAATATTCACTGTACTAAATTAATAAGGCTTGTCAATATTGTAATAAAAATTAAATTACTCAACGGAGCCCGGCTGTAGGGTGGCAAGGCGAGTGTCCAATTTAAGAGACGCTAAGTTGGTTCATTAGCCTTAATAAGATTTGTTACTTTACCCTTTTAGACGGCCTCTCTGAAGCCCTGAAATATTAAGAGCTATTTTAAAGTAACGTTTTAAGATATTTGATTTACGACATTTTTATTTTTTTGGAAGATATTTCAAAACCGGATGTTTTTATTTTATTTTATGTGTAGGTGGACGTAAGAAGTATTAACCATTCCTTATTAATGTAATTACACTTGCTCACCCTTGCCTGTAATTCCACTTGCTCACCCTTCAAATCGGAATAAAACAATACCAAGTACCACAATACCAAGTTTTGCGGTAGAATATGTGATAAGTAGGTGGTACCTACTCAGACGAGCTTGCACAAAGCTCTACCACCAGTAGATAATCAATTATTAAAGTAAATATGACCGCTAGCTCGGTAAAAAATATAATAGTAATAATACCCAGACTTGAGAGGAACCGGCGAAAGAATCACAGCAGATTTTTTCTCAAATTGCATCCATGTGGCAATCTCTAATATCGCGGGTAAATCCGTTTATTAATTAAAATTATATTTTATTTTTTAGAAACATATAACATTTTAATATTCTTGGTATGAACTTTAGACGATAAACTAAAAATTTTATTTGTCTACTTACATTGAAATATTAAAATATATTGCACGGATCTAAAATCAATTGAACTTCAATTTTATAAAATTTTTAACTCATTTATTATTTGTTACTTAATTACATTAAAGCCTGAAATATATTCAAATAAAAATTAAAAAGTAACGTTACAAACCGTGAAATCGTGGATTGGTGGCAAGAATACTAGCAGCATTTCCCCTTTGAATCGCAATTCCGAAAATCTTATATTATTTATAAAATATTATATAATAATATTTTAATAAAATAATATTTGAATTCCATAAACAAATCTTTTCACAGATGGTTTCATTTCCCGTACGAATCATACCTTGTATTAAAAGTTAACAAAAAGCATCTAAGATTTCCTTTGAAATCGACGCTATTCGGCAACGAGCAAAGTATTGTCCTTGTGAGTTTTTGTACAAACGAGCCCTCGAAATGGTGAGGCCCAAGTATTTAATTACTTATAATTGAAATCGTATTCAAAATACGGAACGAAATATATAATACGAATTGTAACAATACGACAGAAATTATATGACTATTAATATATATGACGTTATATTTCTTTGAACGCAATCAAAGTAAAATTTTGTATTCGAATTTTAGTTTAACTTTTCTCTATAAAATGTTACTAACGCGAACTATGAAACGAGCTAAAATGTAACGGAGTTATACAAGATCTCAAATTAATAATAATAAAAAGGGAACTTAAATAAGACGGACTTATAAGTCTGTGAACAAAGAAATTAAATAAAAAAATTATAAAATAATATAGTTACAATTTGCATCTGTAAGACGTTATGTTTTAAATGTGTGTTATATAATCTTAAAGTCATAAACATTATATAACATACTACTGTTAGAGGGGCAGGTTTTAAGTAAAAATGGAGTCTATGTCCGTTCTTGGAATTCAAACTTCAATCAATCAATCAACAGCCAATCGTTGTCCACTGCTGAACATAGGCCTCTCCCAAGGTGCGCCAAAGCTCCCTGTCCTCCGCCTTCCGCATCCAGTTGTAGCCCGCCACCTTCTTAAGGTCGTCGGTCCACCTGGCTGGAGGGCGCCCTACGCTGCGCTTGCCGATTCGCGGTCTCCACTCTAGGACTCGTCTGCTCCAACGGCCATCGGTCCTACGACATACGTGACCAGCCCACTGCCACTTCAGCCTGCTAATTTTGCAAGCTATGTCGGTGACTCCGGTTCTTTTCCGGATAATCTCATTTCTGATCTTATCCTTCAAAGATACTCCGAGCATAGCTCGCTCCATAGCACGCTGAGCGACTTTGAATTTGTGGACTAGTCCCGCAGTTAGTGTCCACGTTTCGGCACCGTATGTCATGGCAGGTAAGACGCATTGGTTGAAGACTTTCGTCTTCAAACATTGCGGTATAGACAACTTGAGAACTTGACGAAGGTTGCCAAATGCTGCCCATCCCAAGCGAATTCTTCGATCGGCTTCCTTCTCGAAGTTGTTCCTACCGACTTGTATTATCTGTCCTAGGTAGGTATATTCACTAACAACTTCGAGAGGTTTCCCCTCGACGTATATCGGTCCCGGCACGACATGCCTATTGAACATGACCTTGGTCTTGTCCAAGTTCATACCGAGACCGACACGCCGGGAAGACTCGCCTAGGCTACGCAGCATTTCGGTGAGTTGTTCCAGCGACTCTGCTATGATGACGATATCGTCGGCAAATCGAAGGTGTGAGATGTATTCGCCGTTTACATTGACTCCATACCTAGTCCAATCCAGCGTTTTGAAAACGTCTTCCAACGCGTTGGTGAACAGTTTCGGGGATATAACATCCCCCTGTCTCACCCCTCTGCGCAGTTGGATCGCCTTCGTCTTACAGTCCTGGATGTGGACAGTCATTATAGCGGCGTTGTACAGACATCTCAGTACCTCGATATATCTCCAATCGATATGACATCTCTGCAATGAGTCGAGCACTGCCCAGGTTTCGATGGAGTCGAAGGCTTTCTCGTAGTCCACAAATGCCATACACAGCGGCTGATTGTACTCTTCGGTCTTCTGCACAATCTGCCGAACAGTATGGATGTGGTCCACGGTGCTGTAGCCTGATCGAAAGCCGGCTTGCTCTGGGGGCTGGAACTCGTCAAGTCGTCTGGCGAGACGGTTCGTGACGACTCTTGAGAACAGCTTATACACGTGACTCAGGAGGGAGATTGGTCTGTAGTTTTTCAAGAGGGTTTTATCACCTTTCTTGAAAAACAGTACCACCTCACTCCCGCTCCACGTTTCCGGGGTCTTGCCATGTTGGATGACGGAATTAAAGAGGCTTGCTAGCTCTTTCAGGACCGGAGTCCCGCCTGCCTTAAGCAACTCTGTTGTGATTCCGTCATCTGCCGGAGCTTTGTTGTTTTTAAGCTGTTCTAGAGCCGCCCTAATCTCTCCTTGGTTAACGACCGGGAGCTCCTCGGAGTAATGGCGCATAAGAGGGGCGCGCTGGTCATCAATACTGATTCCCACGGGTTTATCCGATCTTGAAGAGAACAACTGCCCATAAAACCTCTCTACTTCTCCGACAATCTCAGGCCTAGAGGTAACGACCCCACCATTTTCAGTTTTAAGTTTTGTCAGACGCGGCCTCCCAAACTTGCGAGCGAACACTTTCGATCCCCGATTTTGTTCAATCGCAGCCTTGATGGCACGGGTATTGGAGCGTCGGAGATCGCGTCGCGTCAGCGTTTTTATTGTTCGGTTTAAGGCCTTATCTGACAAAAACGATGGTAGTTCTCGTCGTTTTCTCATGAGCTTGAGTGTCTCAGCAGAGAGTTTTGGTGCGTTGTCTCTTCTCTGTGGCGGAAAACACTTGCGGGATGTGTTTTGCAGTATTTTGACCAGCGTGTAGGTTCTCTCATCAATGCTGCTTATGGTTTCCAACGCGGTGAATTGATTTTGAAGTTCCATTTGGAACTTTTCGGAGCCTTGAGCAGCTTGGAGCATGGTAGGTCGGAGAGTAGACCTCATCATTCTCGATCTTTCGGCTTTTAAGTTGATATTTAGAGTGCCTCGAACCAAGCGGTGATCACTTCCGGTATTAAACCTGTTGATCACTGAAACATCTCTAAATATGTGCCTTTTATTCGAAATGATAAAGTCTATCTCGTTCCTTGTCACGTTATCGGGGCTTCGCCAGGTCCACCTCCTCTGAGGCTTCTTTTGAAAGAAAGAATTCATCAATAAAAGCCCCTGCGCTTCGAGAAAGTTTACCAGCATTTGCCCCCTGTGATTTCTGCAGCCCAAGCCATAAGGTCCGACTTTCGATTCACCGCTATCTTGTACTCCCACTTTAGCATTAAAGTCTCCCATAACAACATTGTAGTGGGCCTTCTAGGTGTCGTTGAGGGCCTTTGCGATGTCCTCGTACATCGCTTCGACCACATCATCAGAGTATGTCGAAGTTGGCGCATATACCTGTACGACCTTCAGGGAGTACCTGTCGGAAAGTTTTAGGACAAGGTACGCTACCCGGTTCGACACACTACTGATTTCCACAATGCTGCTAATGAGATCCTTTTTGACTAGAAAACCGACACCACCCTGGGAGAGGTTATCACCTTCGCGGAAGTAGAGTAAGTTACCGAACTCTAGAGTTATCGTGTCCTCCCCCTGTCTTCGGACTTCAGATAACCCCAGTATATGCCAGTTTATATGACTTAACTCTACTTCTAATTCGGCGAGGTGATGGTCCAGCCTCATCGAGCGTCCATTATACGTTGCCATGTTCAGTCGTTTTATACGGAAGCCTGCCGTGAACCGGTGATTGTTAGCACCCCCTGCCCTGCCGATACCGCGACCGCTACCTTGGTCGGGCCTAGCGGGCTTGTAACTGGGGGCCTTTTTTTGGGCGCATCTGCCACTAAGGGAGGGGTTTGCCCATACTCGCCGCGCTGGGCAGGCGTGTTGGCGAGCGCAGTAGGGGGGTAAGATGTTTATGGGAGGGGGGACGCTGCTGCCCATCCCCCCTTTTCCCCGTCCCTCAGTCGCCTCTTACGACACCCACGGGATGAGATTGGGGGAGTACTATTCTAAGCCGGTACTCCACGGCCATTTCAAACTTGAAAACGGAATTCAAACTTGCTTCATACCAAATTTTATCAAAATCGATTCAGTGGCTTTGCCTTGAAAGCGAAACATACAGACAGAATTACTTTCGTTTTTATAATATTAGTAAATAGATTTGCATAGCTGCGGAATGATTAACAACTGAACGCTTAGACTTATAAAATTTATGTTATTTATATCTTTAACTTCAGCTCATATATTTCATTTTAACAATTTTATGTTTTTTATTAGTTACCGTTATATATTTGTTATCACGGTAACTAGCTTTTAGATATCGGCTCTTTGGATCAGTTATATTGTATACCAAAGACTTTGAAATAAGCGGGCCTTGTGTTTATTTATAAAACAAATATTTAAAAAATCTATATATTAAGAGAGACTGTCTGATTGACATATCAATGAACGGATTTCTTTTACACAGTAAGTAAGCACTAAGAAGGATTTTTGATAAAGATAAAGGGGATAAAATTTTATCCTTCATTTTTGTAGAAAGCTATAAAAATTGGTATTCAGCAATTTTGATTTATGAAGTGAGCGATTCCGCATGTAAAGCGCTGTTCTTTCATAAAGGAATTAAATGTATGAAATTATGTATCAAAAACAATTTTGAAACAAATACTTTTATATTTTCCTCATAACTTACATCATTATTTACAGAACATTTAAAAGTATTATTAAGCCGGAGCAGCTCAGAGCTAAATAGAAATTAGTTCAAAAGAAATATACAAAACGTAATTAGACTAATAAACTTTAAAATAACAGTTTAATATAATCGGAATAAGTTTAAAAATTACCGATCATATTATTGCTGTGCAAAATGTGATCAATGATAGTAATGTCACCGCCTTCAGGTATTAGCGCTGTAAGAAATATTAGTCATCCGTGACCAATGCGCCACCAACGTTCGGAACAATGACGTTATCTCCCCACTTACACTATTATACGCTGACTCACTCATCTTTCAAACCAGAACACAAGGATACTATTGCTGCTTGGCGCTAGACGCCAAACGAACTTGCACAAAGTCCTACCACCACCAAGTAAGCGGATAAAACTTTTTATTGATCTTGTCTTTAGTATAAAATAATTTTGTGATTTTTTTTAGATAAATATTCAATCAAACCAATCAACAGCCAATCGTTGTCCACTGCTGAACATAGGCCTCTCCCAAGGTGCGCCAAAGCTCCCTGTCCTCCGCCTTCCGCATCCAGTTGGTGCCCGCCACCTTCTTAAGGTCGTCGGTCCACCTGGCTGGGGGGCGCCCTGCGCTGCGCTTGCCGATTCGCGGTCTCCACTCTAGGACTCGTCTGCTCCAACAGCCATCGGTCCTACGACATACGTGACCAGCCCACTGCCACTTCAGCCTGCTAATTTTGCAAGCTATGTCGGTGACTCCGGTTCTTTTCCGGATAATCTCATTTCTGATCTTATCTTTCAAAGATACTCCGAGCATAGCTCGCTCCATAGCACGCTGAGCGACTTTGAATTTGTGGACTAGTCCCGCAGTTAGTGTCCACGTTTCGGCACCGTATGTCATGGCAGGCATAATAAATATTCGTAAATGGCATGGATAAATATTCGCTAGAATTAATTATAATAATCATGAAATGAAGTAAGTTTTGGGGCATTTTAATATTCAGGCAAAGTTATAACTTACATTCCTAACATTGCCTGATATTTTCATTTCGTAATAATGATATATTCTGGATTTGGAGTCAATCTATAATGTAGCTAAAATATTGTATACTAGGGTTCTATTTCAAATAAAACTAATTAATTAGGGCGATTTATTAGGGCTGAATCGTCAGAAAAAAGAACGCAAATATAATATAATTTTTATTATATTTTTTTCGTGTTTAGTTCCACTTTATAAAAATTTGTGCGATCAAATTTTTTGAAATCAATTCATACCGTCAATTGCTGTTTTCAATACATATGATAAAATTATATAATGGCATACAAAACATTATGATAATTTTGATTAACAGTGTATTGGATCAGAAAAACAACGCAATATGAAGCAAGCAATACAGTGTAAACATCGTATTAATTATGTCCGCTATGCAGTTGAATAAATCGTAATATTTTTACAGAAATCAACGTGCGTATTTAATGCCATTCATAATAATATGATAATATTAATTAATAACTAATTAACTGGTCCATTTTGTTTAATATCATTATATTCAGATTATTCTTAAACAGAATATTACCCTGAGATTGCGGTTCAATTTCAGTTACAATTTTCATTTATCTAGTGGATAAGAGGTACTATCGAGAACTAGCCTTCTTGTGTGAAATGAAATTCAGCCGCATGTACATCCATCAACCCACAAGATGTCAGCGTTGTGGAATAAGTTCCAAATCTTTATTCCTATGTGGCCTAGTAAGCCGAGATGGCCTAGTGGTTAGAACGCGTGAATCTTAAGCTATGGTCGTGGGTTGAAACCCAGGCAAGCGCCACTGAATTTTCATGTGCATAATTTATGTTTATAATTCATGTCGTGCTTGTCGGTGAAGGAAAACATCGTGAGTAAACCTGCACGGGTCTAATTTCACTGAAATTCTGCCACATGTGTATTCCACCAACTCGCATTGGAGCAGCGTGGTGAAAAAAGCTCCAACCTATTTTTAACCTTAGCCTTAGCAGCAGTGAGACATTCACAGGCTGTTACTTTACTTTATTCCTATGCGGTGTTTTGGGAAATAATTACTGAATTCAATTTTAAACGATCTGTAATCAAGGATGTGTTCTCTATAATGAAGTCTTGCTTACTTGCACTGGTTTAAAAGAACGAATGAAAACAATTCACGCTCATTCTATCTTAAAAATCTGCAAACTCTAGCAGTGCGAGTGGTAAACTAAGAGCGTCTGCGTCTGCAGTTATAATTAAGGCGTTCTACGAGTTCTGCTAATCAACTTGGCATATGTATTCGTTCATTAATAAATCTCGAAGACATTTCTAGTTTATTAAATATTGTTATATTTAATATTTAATTTAAACTTTTAAACATTGCAACTATCCGTGCAGTGACGGAGAAAGAATACATTTCACTGCCCCTCTCTTTCCCATGGGTGTCGTAAGAGGCGACTAAGGGATATCTGAGCGACCATCTGCTCATCTGGTGGTAGGATGCTAACATCCGCCTGGCTTGTTACCACCGTACGCATGGTGAAAAACTCGTGAAGTGGGTTGCAGCCGCGTTTCGAGGTCAGCCAGCGTACAGCCAGTGCCTGAGCGAGTATTGCCGCGATGGGTGTTGTTCCAGTGGAGACGGCTGTTGAACAAATGCCGGGGGAAACTGTATTGACCTGCCGGACAGGGAGACCCGAAGAAACGGCTGTTCCGCTGGCCGCCCGTGGCATAGTACAGGGGCCCGAGCGTGCCTAACCAGCTCTCGAGGCTGCTCCACCAGGCCACGCATAATCTCGGGGTGGACCGTCGTGCCGGTTGGTGACCGGAAGGTGGGGTCCCGGCGGCCACTTCCGGGGGGGTTCGGGGGCCCTTCCGTCCGGCGGATCAGTATATTTTCCTTTTTGGCAAACATTTGGGAAAACACGCCTCCATACTTTGCCCATCCCTATCGTGGCAATACGTCGCTCGCCTCACGTCTCTTTTCCTAATTTTTCCAATGGTAGCGCAAATAAGAAATAACGGTCGTTCAGCGGTGCACACCCCCACCATACCCACGCTGTTTGAGGTCGAGTTCTCTAACATCCGAGGACTCCACGCTAACCTCAACGCTGTCCACCACCATCTCGAGACAGCACGGCCAGCAATGTTGTTTCTCACGGAGACACAAATACTCCGTCCTGCCGATACCAGCTACCTTAATTATCCCGGCTACACGCTTGAAGAATCCTTCAAAGCGAAGGCCGGAGTATGCTTGTTCGTCAGGACGGATGTTTGCTGTCACCGACTGCGCTGCTTGGAGGACCCCTCCTTCTCCATGTTGGTGGTACGTGTAGACCTGGTTCGTCAGAGCCGAGTCTACGTGTGCCTCTACAGATCCCACAATGGTGACTTGGAGACAAGCCGATTATTTGACCATCTTAGTCGGGTGGCAGATGCTGCGCAAGAGCAATTTCCTAACGCGGAATTGGTGTTTTTGGGGGATTTTAATGCTCACCACGAATCCTGGTTGAAATCCCTCAAAACTGACCATGCTGGAAGGACTGCTCATGCTTTTGCTCTCACACATGACTTGACCCAACTGGTTGATCAGCCCACCAGGATCCCAGACATTGATGGGCAAGCACCTTCTCTACTGGACCTTCTGCTGACTTCTCACCCGGTGGAATATCAGGTTGTGGTTCAGGCTCCTCTTGGCTCTTCGGATCACAGCCTTATTTCTACCAGAGTGCCACAGGCCAAGCTGCCGCCACTAGCGGTATGCAAACATCGCGTTTGGCACTATAAGTCGGCGGATTGGGACGGTATGCGCGATTACTATGCGTCGGTCCCTTGGAAGGAACGTTGCTTCAGTGGGAATGACCCGTCAGCTAGTGCCGCTGCTGTTGCTGGCGAGATCATGCTGGGAATGGAATACTACATTCCTAGCTCAGGTCTCGTCAGTAGGAGTACGCGTAACCGTTGGTTCACTCGTGAATGTGCCGATGCTGTATCTTCTAAGCAGGCGGCATATCGCAAGTGGATCAACGGCTGAATTAGCGGGGCATCTAACATTGACTCACTGAAAGCAAACTATAATAAAAATTCCAAGTCCTGTAGAAAGGCATACACGAGAGCGGATGCACAGCGCATTGTACAGATTGGTCATGACCTTGTGTCGCATCCTAGGGGCTCCCGTAGCTTCTGGCGTCTGACCAAGTCTGTGCAAAACAATTTCTGCCAACCTTCGCTGCCACCGCTCAGAAATCCGGACGGATCGCTAGCTCACAGTCCGCAAGAGCAAGCTGATCTCCTGGCTAAACTCTTTGCCGACAATTCCGTCATCGATGATTGTAGTGCACTGCCACCTACAATAACTGCATGTGGCCATACGATGCCTGACATCAAAATCAGGCAACGTGATGTGCGTGCGGAGCTGCAATCACTTGATGTACGGAAAGCTAGCGGTCCCGATGGAATACCAGCCATAGTGCTGAAGAAGTGCGCAGCGGAGCTGTCTCCTGTGTTAACGCGCCTGTTCCAACTTTCTCTCTCTTCGGGAAGTGTGCCGGAGGCTTGGAGAAGAGCTAATGTGCAAGCGGTTCCCAAAAAAGGGGATCGGTCTGACCCGGCAAATTATCGGCCAATAGCTATCACCTCAGTACTTTGTAAGGTGATGGAACGGATTTTAAACAACCAACTGATCCATTACCTAGAAGATCACTGCCTAATTAATGATCGTCAGTACGGGTTTCGACCAAAACGGTCCACAGGTGATCTTCTAGCGTACGTAACACACCTCTGGGGTGAAGCTATCGACAAGCATGGAGAATCGTTGGCTGTCAGCCTCGATATCTCCAAGGCTTTCGACAGGGTCTGGCACAGAAGTCTTCTCTCCAAGCTACCGGCATATGGTCTGCCTGCTCAGCTATGCACCTGGATTGCCAGCTTCCTACACAAGCGTAGCCTTCGTGTTTTAGTAGATGGTTGCGCTTCACAATTCTATGTAGTGAATGCTGGGGTCCCCCAGGGATCTGTGCTATCTCCCACACTCTTTCTTTTGCATATCAATGATATGCTCTCCCTTGGGAACATACATTGCTATGCAGATGATAGTACAGTGCATGGTGGATACCACGGACGCGCAGTGGCTGGGCGAGCGGAAACTGAGGAGAGGCGGGAGAATCTTGTCATTGAACTCGATAGGACGTTAGATCTCATCGCCAAATGGGGCTCTGATAATCTTGTTGAGTTTAATGCCAAGAAAACACAGGTATGCGCTCTCACGGCGAAAAAGTCAACATTTTCCCCTCTTCCCTCCCTCTGTGGTACTCCGCTGGTGATGCAAAGCAAAATCGCCATGCTGGGGATTGACGTTCGCTGCGACCTTAGTCCAAGGGATTACATCGAGGCTGTTATAAAAACAGCTTCACGGAAACTCGGAGTTCTGAACAAGGTGCGGCGATTTTTCACGCCACAACAACTGTGCTTGCTGTACAAAACACAGGTACGGTCTTGCGTGGAATATTGCTCGCACCTTTGGGATGGCTCCGCTAAGTACCTACTTGAGGCCTTGGACCGGTTGCAGCGACGTGCCGTACGCATTATTGGCGACGTAAAGGTCGCAAACACCCTTGAACCTTTACAATTGCGTCGTGAGATAGCAGCACTGAGCGCTTTCTATCGACTGTATCACGGCGAGTGCTCTGAGGAATTATTCTCTCTAATTCCCGCTTCCCCCTTCCTTCTTAAGTCCACGCGAGCTGGTTCTCGATGTCACCGCCTAACTGTGACATCAATTCCATCGCGAACAAAGAAATTTGGCAACTCCTTTCTTTGTCGCACTTCCAAAAAATGGAATTCCTTACCAGCTCACGTGTTCCCCTCCTCTCGGGTTCCTTCAAACGAGGCGTGAAGAGGCATCTTGCGGGCCGGCAAGGCGAAGGCGGCTAGTGCAGAACGTTTTTCCCGTCTGTACTGGCCGTCGTCGCGTTTGGACTCTACTACCACTTACCATCAGGTGGAGTAGAGTCATTTGCCCTCCCGGCGAATATAAAAAAAAAAAAACATTGTTAGTCTAATTGGAAATGATGTATTTTCGTAAAGATTAATCTTAAAGTCAAAGTCAACGTACGAAATGTTTTGGATATATTTTATATACAACTGTTGGGGATCCGAATCGATAAATAGTTTATTTTTTTAACTTGTATTTATTTATTTTATTATGCAATGACGTCCATTGCACGTATTCTTAATTTCTTGATTTCTCTATTATTTATTCTAGGTTAGTATTAAATCCTTTTTATATTTTCTATCGTAGTATTTATATTTGAGCACTTATATTTATAGTATTTACTATTTTTATTTTCTATAATAACATGAAACCCTCTCGACGAGAGTCCGACTTGCAGCTTAATTCTTTTTTGTTTGTCATACTTAGGACTTATTGCTTTTTCATGTTTGAATTGGAAATTCAGATTAATAATTAGGTTAAACATTGACATACTTCTGAACTCAAAGTATATAAAAGCTTAACAATAATTCTAGTGGCAGAAAATCAAATAAAATTCTAAACAGAAACCGAATAATTTTTTTTTCGTTCAATTTGTAAACGTTATAAATGATATAAATTTTATGTATTTCTATATAACAAAGCTAGTTAATTTCATGTCTAAGCTATTTAAATATATGTAAATAATCATATCTAACTGAATAAAATAGTTTTTATTTTAACTAACTCGCATACAATTTTATAGGTTAAGGAGGGTGACATCATCACGTCACGGTAGTATGCGCAAGCGATCCCGTGACGTTCCCCGAAAAGTCGCAGTGGGTACCGCTGGTTTTTAGTGTGTATTCCGGCGCCTTCAGCGCTGACGAGTCCCATATACCTCTCATGTAGGGTAAACGCGTAAATGCGATTTTCCAGCGAAAATAACAAAAGAGGGTGACGTCATCAGAAATGTAATGCAAGATGACATATTTAATTCTCGAAGTGTTTAGATTCGATTTCGATTTGATGTGTAAGCATCTTAGTGTTCGGTACAGGGGCTAACCGAGACTTCGAGGGTCAGGCGAGTAAGCGGAAGATTTCCAGTGGCAGATGACGTCAGCGTAAGATTTATCATTTACACAACAATTCTCGTGGGTATCTTGGGACACACGCTATTTTTTTTTTACAATAAACGAACAGACAAGCATATCATGCAATTAATAAGTAGAACGAAGCTCATCTCGTTTTTTACCTATTGTTGTGAGCTCTGACGAGTTGTTAAAATATACTCTAGAGTTTTTACTAACAAAAATTTGCCGAAAATGGGCCCCTCGATAAATACATGAACATTTGTTCGAATATTAAAAATCATCCGAGCATTATTAAATTGCTCTTTCCAATTATTTGTTGTTGGGTCTCAGTGACAGCGGACGAGATGAGCTTAAGATTCACCCTAGTAATACTAAAATTGGTGTTAAATTTTTTAAAGAATCACGATGGTATATTAACGTTTTAATCGACTTACAATAGGCGGTTATAATCTCGGCTGTTATATGTGGTAGCTAACTCGACTGGCTTCTGACTGACTACAAAATATATTATCTTTCAAGCTAGTATCGTGTGTAGAAAAAATAAGCGCATGATTTTTATAGAAATGATAAGTGTGATCATCTTGCTTTCATAATAAATACTAAAAATTTTACGGCACCATTCGATGTTAACATATTCAATACAACAAAATTATTTGAACTATACTTCGTACTCATGTTAGAAGATTTTAAGAAAGGTCTAATCTGTAAAGGGCATTGCATGAAATTCATTTATCAATGAAACTAGATCAAAATCCTAGTGAAAAATGAAACGTCACTTTGTTTTACTCTGATTCAAACCTTTTTCATTTTTCAATTATTCCTATTAATATATTATTATATTGAATGTAATCATTTTAATTTATTGATTCGCTTACACTGTGTCCCAACCATAACGCTATGAGATTTCAAATAAAGACCGGTGGGTAATAACGGTTTTTGAATCGATTCATTTTTTGATATGTAGTGCTTTCATATGAGAAAATTAAAGATTTTCAACAAATACAATTAAATAAGCACAAAGGGCATAATCATTTAAAACGAATGGTTAGATTAAAGGTCTTTGTAAGCATTATGAATTAAATCAAGTTAAATTACCTGAAAAAAAACCGACATTGCCTAGTGGTTAGAACGCGTGAGTCTTAACCGATGATCGTGGATTCAAGCACGAGCCACTGAACTTTCATGTGCTTAATTTGTGTTTATAATTATAATATTACTATATTTATTCGTAATAGAGATTAAATATAGTTGAATATTACGATTTGGTTTATACAAATTAATTTAATTCCAATCAGGTGAGTGTAGCAGTGTAATCCTCGCTAGGTTATAAAATAATCTGTATTAAGGAGTAATTAAATTAATAATAAATTCATCTCGTACTTGACGTCGAAGGAAATCATCGTGAGGAAACCTGCATGTGTCTAATTTCACTGAAACTCTGCCACATGTGTATCCACCAATCCGCATTGGAGCAGCGTGGTGGAATAAGCTCCAAACCTTCTCCTTAAAGAATAAGGAGAGGAGGCCTTAGCCTAGCAGTTGCACATTAGCAGGCTCTTGTGTTTTAAATTACCAATATTTTACTGTATTATATTTATTTACAATACATAAGTAAAGATGGTAAAATCCAAATAAACGAAGTCGCAAAACGAAGGAATATTAAATAAACAAAACTACATAAAAATGTTTATCTATTTACACCCGTGTTTCTTCACCGTCGGTTAAATATCAGCCTGCTTTAATATTTACGAAGGCGGCTCATAAAAAATATTTCACCGTAAACCTACCCAACAAATAAGAAATATTTACGAGAAAAAATACACTTTTTTGTAGCAACGTAAAGCCTTATATCAACCTTTTAAACACGGTGAAACGAGCTTTAACAGGGCCCTTTGTGGCCCCTAAAATTACGCATCTTAAGAACTTTCACAAAATAAACTCCTTGTATACCAGCTGCGAAACTTATTACTTACTTGCTCTAGCGTTATATAAAATTAATGAATTAGAAATAGACAAATTAACGAAGTTTGTTTCGACATTCATTTATTTATGTAAATAAATAATTGATTATGTTTATTTTTAATAGATTTGATTTTATAAATGTCCTTTGTGTCTGTTAAACTGATCCAATTACTGTTCGAATCCGAAGCCATTTATTTTTTCTGCATTATGTAACTGTTAGCTGATATCGATTCCAACAGTCGGCAGTGCTATTTTATGAAGTGTGCTACTCTTGTAAAATAGCAGTACTTGGTATTGTTGTGTTCGGGTTTGAAGGGTGAGTGAGCCAGAGTAATTACAGGCACAATGGACATAACATCTTAATTCCCAAGGTTGGTGGCGCATTGGTGATGTAAGCGATGGTTAACATTTCTTACAATGCCAATGGGCGTTGGTGATCACTTATCATCAGGTGGTCCATATGCTCGTCCGCCTTCCTATTCTATAAAAAAAAACCACTTCGTATATCAGGTTGCCTGAAGAGATCACTGTAAGTGATAAGGCCGCCTTTGCATACTATATGTACTACTTGTTCTTTTATATGTTTGTAAATTGTGTGCAATAAAGGATTTATAAATAAATAAATAAATAAATAATCAGCTGAACGGGTGGTACTAAGCGGCGTGCTCAAAGCAAAGTAAATAGATTACGGATGCATAAGGTAAAACTTATTTCATAGATTATATTACAGTGCAAAAAACACGTGTTTACCTAAAATATTATATATAGTGCTTAAATATAGACACAGTCGTTTGTTTTGATTGAGCGAATACTTATTTATAAAAATATTTATCAAAAAATATATACAACATGAGTAATGAAGAAATAAATCTTGTGGACAGTCTGTTCTCTTCTGCCGATTCCTGTGGTAATATAAAATATCCTCTTTCCAGCCATTCACAATAATAATGTAAGTTACATGAATTTGAACCCACGATCTTCGATTAAGATAAACGCGTTCTAACCACTGGGCCATCTCGGCTTTTTGCTCGGGCAAGCACCACTGAATATTCGTGTGCTTAATTTGTGTTTATAATTCATCTGGTGCTATACGGTGAAGGCAAACGTCGTGAGGAAACGTGCATGTGTCTAGTTTCACTAAAATGCAGTTTGGTGAAATAATCTCCAAAAACCTACTCCTTAAAAAAAAGGAGAGAAGCCCAGTGGGACATTCACAGGCTGTTACTGATTTAATATATTTTTTGTTTCATATTCCTTGTCACCGACTTTTTTCTTTACATAATATACAGACAACATAATTCCTTTATTTGTTTGCGTCTTGTTACACATCTTGCCTTGATTCAAATGATATAGTTCATTGGAAGATAAATAAAATCGTTTTCATCGTTTAAATTTCGAATATGACAATTCGAATATTAAACATTAAAAAAAAAAAAAACAATATTCATATTCATAAAAAGAAGCAATCACTCGAATTTAGAATAACTAATTCGACTACAAAACTATTTTGTGTCAGTTTACAAAACTTGTTGTGCATATATCATTTAAAAATACATTCAACATGGTTCAAAGGCAATATGCACTGTTTGTAATAAAACGCAGTTAGAGTAATCCTCAAAGGCGTGTGGAGTTTTAATTGCGGTCCAGGTATAGCGGTTAAACCACTGACTACGTTACTCAGCGCTTTGTGATACCAGTAGTTATTACATTTATACAAACATAGAGCTGGTTCATATTACGACGGACTGGCAATTTCGTCACATGTCGGTTGATCTTGCTTTGTACGTGTGACCACATTATATAAATATTTATTTGGTGGTAGGCCTTTGTGTACTACCTACTCATCATATACTCTATCGCCAAAGCAATACTTAATATTGTGGTGTTCCGGTTTGGAAGGTGTTTCCAAGGTTGGTGGTGCATTAGCGATGGAAGAGATGGTTAACATTTCTTAAAGTGCCATTGTCGGTGGTGACCACTTCCCATCAGGTGGCCCATTTACCAAGGAGGTAAACTATAATTTGTGTGATATAAAAATAAATATATATGCATTGTTATAAAATTTGTATTGTATTATAGTAGGAGAAGGAAACAAAGAAGAGAAAAAGAGAAACTAGCCACTAATGTCAACCGATAATTTTGTCGGAACGATAAATGTGAACCAGCTTAAAGTTGAAAATTTTAATTATATTATTTAATGTATATTTCATCAAATCTCGTTTGACCTCTTTATTTTACCGTCGAATTATGATAATAATATGATAGCACTAATTTTCGAGGCCATGAAAATATTTAATTTTAGAATGTTATAATTGTTAAGGCTCTGTGCAGTTGCGGGCCGTTAGGTTTCATTAAAAAGCTAAGAATTACTTATAATTCAGCCACAGTAAATGGCAATCACACTTTTTTCTTTATTTATACATATTATATACAAGACACGGAATTGACACATGCGAGGGGACGATTGTTAAGACTAATGTAAATATAAGATCAAAAGACATATTACGTTAGATACATGGGTGGGTGGCGTGTTGCCAGTGTAAGAATCTGGTGGTAGGGCTTTGTGCAAGCTCGTCTGGGTAGGTACCACCCACTCATCAGATATTCTACTGCAAAACAGCAATACTTGATATTGTTGTGTTCCGGTTTGAAGGGTGAGTGAGCCAGTGTAATTACAGGCACAAGGGACATAAAATCTTAGTTCCCAAGGTTGGTGGCGCATTGGCTATAAGCGATGGTTGACATTTCTTACAATGCCAATGTCTAAGGGCGTTTGGTGACCACTTACCATCAGGTGGCCCATATGCTCGTCCACCTTCCTATTCTATATAAAAAAAATAAATCTGATTATATACTTTACAGTGCATACCGAGGTCTATGGACGAATCATCAGCACTACAGATATCTTACATGCTTAAAATAATTGTTTTTTTTTTTTGCGTCAGAAACGTTTCACTCAAACGTCACGCATACAAATATTGCACACAAATTCGGCTCTACTTATATACTCTAAAATCAAATTTAATTATTCTATTAATCCTTACAATACAGCCTTTATTAGTCACTATTCCAACTTTACCGCTCGTTTCGGTTTCTCATTCGTTCAAATAAATTCTACATCGAAAATAAGAATTAAGACGAACCAAAGACAACTACGACATACTCAGAACCACTGCATTTTCAATTCGAAACAAAAAGTAATAGACAATTCCGTCTAAATATAAATTTCTATAATACGAAAAGGTCCTTAAATCTATATGAATGTAACGGGTTAGCAATTACGTTACTACACTTATATATAATTTAAACTATCCGATGCTCGAGACGTTTTTAACAAAACTGCACTAATGGTCGCTACAGCGCACATGGTGCACATAAATTGTTTTAAAACGTACATTAATAAACTTTAAACTATTAACAGGACAGACTGCCTGACTTGTGTAATATGTATGTAATTTAAGATGTATCTTCAATGGGTTTGGCCCGACTATCACGAGGAGATTAATGTATTCAATGTTGTTTGTGAATAAGTGTTAATAGCGCTTACTGCCTCTGTTTTTAACAGATCCGATGTTGGAAAATACAATAAAAAACGCTTTAATTTAATACTTTATTGAATGTTTTAATAAAATGTACATTTATAAATTTACAAATAAATAAATTTAAAGCTTAGAAGGATACGTATGATCTTTAATTTTATCAAATAAGGGATCTTAACGAATTTGTTTATTTAAAGGTATAAGATAAGCTGAGATTCGGAATTGCGATTCAAAGGGGAAATGCTGCTAGCATTCTTGCCACCATTCCACGCGGTCACCATTTGTACAGTAAGTATTTTAAATTTTAATTATATTTATTTAAGGCTCTAATGTAAATAAGTCTAGTTTTTACTTAAGGTTAATTAAGGTATTTTTTTTTTCAAATAATGCCATGTGCAAAACCGTCTGAATATGTACAGTCATCAGCCGCCGCATATTCTATTGCTGAACAGCTTTAATTGGTAATGTTTGGTTCGAAGTTTAACTGAGCCAATATAATTATAGCGACCAGGGACATAACACATTAGTTTACAAGGTTAGTGACGTTGCATTAGCATTGGTTATGTAAGGCCCACCACCAATGGACATTGGCTGTGGGATCACTAACCATCAGGTGATCCACTGCTCGCCTATCTATTATATTTAAAAAATATATAAAAAAAATAGATGCGCAGTAACGTGGTAAACGATCAAGTATATTTAACACGATATAATTACTATTCTATCGTATTTAACATACTTTTCCATTTACGTTTTTTATCCATTCGTATTATTTAAAAAATAAACACTGAAAACATCATGCATACAAATTAAATTAGCCAATACGTAGCTTGCATCATAAATAGTTTCATTCGTTTTGTATACCTGCTATATTTACGTTGTGACGTAAATTGGGTTGAATTTATACGTAATAATTAAATTGGAAGTTTTTATTTGTTCGCGTAATAGTTTTAAATGTAATCAACGTGTACGAGTTTTATGCATTTGTTTTTATAAGAAAATATTAACGTATTTAAATCATTATTGTATTGAGTTTTGCTGAAAGGTAAAATGTATAAATATTTCCGTAATAAATTTTACTTGAAATTAAATTTATTTTGATGGTCTTCTAGTATATAATTACGTTGAAAGATATTACATAGCATTATTAATACCATTATATTATGTAGGTTGAGCGTGCCGAAAATAGTACAATATTTAATTTAAATAAATAAATATAAAAAAACTAATAATAAACCTTTATTTTTTATTTGAATAAATCCATTTTAAGCTATGGTATATGATTTAACGATTTAAATTTGTTTTTGAATTTATATAAAAAAAAATAGGATTTTTTCATTACCCTGCCAACTCTACATGTACATTGGTGCATGTATTTCTACACCGGCTGTCACGCACACATGCCGAATTTCTAGTAGCACAACATTCGTTCGACTTAGGTATATGAACTTACCAGAATTTCAATTCCGTGATATAAAATCAGATAGAATTATGAGACATAAAAAAAGGTAAAAAGAGAATGAACATACTGCGATTTCAAACCGATGCAACACAATTTTTGTAAAGCTTACGTTACTTTAAACATCATCCCCTGTGCCTATAATTACACTGACTCACTCCGAAACCCAATACTGCTAAATACTAAAAGTACTATAAAACTAACTTATTTAAAAAGAAATACTTTTAAAGTGGTCATACTAAATACTGTTGAAATATTCAACATTTATATAATTTTTACAACAAAAACCCTTTGAAATTTATACTTATTTTATAAATAGATTACGGGGATGTAATATGGATATTGTAACATAAGTTGTTTTTGTTAGTTTTTTTTTTCCAAAACACATTATCTAGGTCTTACTAGATATGTCGCTTTTGAACAGCCGTAAACCATTTCAATATTTATCTCGTTATCAACAGCGTTACAATTCATTTTTGTACAGTGATGATAAATACAATACAAAATCAAACAGATTACACAGTGGAACGAAATATATTATGTCTAATTAAATTTTTATTTTTTTTTTATTTTATGTTCATAGGTCTACAAAACAAGATGACAATCAAAAAAAATTAAATGATTACATTTCTCTTTATGTAGACACGACATGCGTTTTTGATTAAGTGCAAGTGAAAAAAGCGTCTAGTCTGTGACAGCAACAAAGACTTAAGCTTATAAGTTTTTTTTAATAGCTAAATAATTTAATCTATCGAAACAGTTTTTTTAAACTTTTTTTCAATGAGGCTGTAGAACTGTCGGTAAAAATATCATAATTAAAACGAATATATAAGATAATTAAATAATAAATGTATAATATATATAATATAAGAGCCGAGATGGCTCAGTGGTTAGAACTCGTGAATCTTAACCGATGATCGTGGGTTCGAACCCGGGCAATCACCACTGAATTTTCATGTGCTTAATTTGTGTTTATGATTCATCTCATGCTTGTCGGTGAAGGAAAACATCGTGAAGAAACCTGCATGTGTCAAATTTCACTGAAATTCTGCCACATGTGTATTCCACCAACCCGCATTGGAGCAGCGTGGTGGACTAAGCTCCAAACCTTCTCCGCAAAAAAAGGAGAGGAGGCCAGCAGTGCGACATTCACAGGCTGTTACTACTTCTTTTAATGAAATATATTATATGATATATGAAAAATATATATAATAGTATATATGTGTGTGAGTTTGCGTGTTTGCGTTATTGGGTTTCATTTTATTCATCATCTTCATTTCGATTGAAGTAATTTTATTAAACAACAATTTTATGAAATAAATCTAAATAATAGTTTTGTGCATATAATGTAATAATATTTATAATAATATTACACATTCAATAGAAATCATTGTATATATTACGTTTATAGAAGTATATGTACATAAAGTTTTTTTTTACAATATCTTATTTATGTCGTATATAAGTAGCGAACTAGTGTGAGTGTGCTGTTTTAATCTTCAGAGACCGTTTGGTACAATTTAAACGATTTTTGTTATGTGTTCAAAACACAATATAGTCTTGAATATGTTCATTTTAACTAATATTATGATTGCAAAAGCGAGTTTGATTTGTTTGTTACGCTTTTATACTTTAACTACTGAACTGATCATCACGTAATTTTCATATACGTTTTTAGCGGTATAGAAAAGAACAAAGGATACTAACAACTCTTTCCCAGCCCCTCTAACACGTGGACGAAGCAACGGGCGAAAACAGAGACAACAAATACAAAATTTCGACTAAGCAAGTAGAATCGAATCGAGTGTTCTGCCAACGATAACTAACCATATTATTCTACCGCAAAACAGCAATACTTGATATTGTTGTGTTCCCGTTTGAAGGGTGAGTGAGCCAGTGTAATTACAGGCACAAGGGACATAAAATCTTAGTTCCCAAGGTTGGTGGCGCATTGGATATGTAAGCGATGGTTGACATTTCTTACAATGCCAATGTCTAAGAGCGTTGGTGACCACTTACCATCAGGTGGCCCATATGCTCGTCCGCCTTCCTATTCTATAAAAAAAAAAAAAAAATATAAATAAGACATTGAAACGAAGTAAAAACATCTCCTTATAAGTACCATGATAATAAGAACGCTTTTATGAAATGTTTGAATAGTGATATGAAAAGACTAAATTAAATGCATTCTGTGTTTCAGAATATGACGTATATGAACGAAATTATGACCGGAAGCTTAGTACTTATTATTGTTTTAAAATTAATCAAACATATATTTAACTATTCAAAATTGAATTCAATAATCAAGCTCTCAAACAACGAATACGAACCATCGAATACAGCGTAAAGGTCTATGATCGACTATGACTTGTGGCACACAACTTGTTCTAACGAAAGTAAGCTATAAATCTATCCTTTGTCGCCGGCAGATGGCGCTCGTGTCCAGGTTACTGCCATAACTCCGTAACAAAGCGCTCTTTTATTTTCGTTATTCACCTGATCGCCTTTACGGATTATTATGTACGCGTGTATATATTTTTCTATGCGAGAACCATTGGCCATTTGATGTTAGGTGATGGGCAAGAAATAAGTGGTCGATCTCTTTAAAGGAATGTAAACGAAAATAGCCGAAAGGATCAAGATCGAAACTGCGATTATTGCTAAACGGCGACCCGTAAACAATTGCACTACACGCAATAAATGCATGACTGAACATTGTTTTTAGAGTGCCTTAATGGTCTAGTGGCTAGCTTATATGTCAGCAAATTCTAGAGTCTCGGCTTCAAGTTCCATGTCGGGTAAATAAGAAATTATTAGGTTTTTCTCGCAGTAGTTTTTTGTTCTTGGTAGCAGCCCGGTGTCAGATACGGTAGTTACATTCGAGGCATAGCTCGAAAAAAACTTAAAGCCGTTGATTATACATTGAACTCTCCGGTCATGTTGGATTATAGTCCCATGGAGAGAAAAAGTGAGGGAATAGAGCGAGCACCTGTGCCGTGACCGAAATTGGTCAGCAGGTCATCTCCACCTCTTTCTAGGTTACGTCATGAATGCTAATAAACATATTTTAAGGGTGACATAGCTAAGAAAATGTAAGCATGGAGTTAACATTGCTAACATTTTGTTGAAATCAAGTTATTGATTACAAACTACTCTGAACTTGTTGAAGTATAGATATATCTAGGAAACTATGATAGTGCATCATCGTAAATGTGTCTTTAACCCTTTATCAATTAATACTCATCATTTAAGGGTTAAAGTACAATTTTGCAAAACCATAGTTCCGTATTTGTTACAGGAAAATTTTGAAGTTAAAAACAATAACAAAAATGTTTAAACATTACATAGCGGCTAATTGACTTATCGTATAGTATATGCTTATATCATTGACGTTTCACGTTTCGGAAGTTCTAGATTCTTCTAAAATGCACTATAGCTCAATGACGTCACCGTAATATAACATGGCTGACAGCAATTTTATCGTGGGGGTTAGATTTATATAGCATATAGTTTCTTATTTTAAAAATAAAACACTAAACTAAAACCATTAAATAACTTAATAAAAATTAATCCTTCATAATCAAGGATTGTATCAGCGGGTGGTCTAATTAGTAAATCAGATGTTCCCTCTCGTTCACACTGGTATGGATGGAAGGAGATAGTTAAAAATTCCCTATAGACCTCCAGTAGCGGTGCCGAGTTAATTAATTAAGAGCCATTTTGGACGCCATTTTTGTTTTGATTCCAACACTGCGCCTTAGAATAAATAACGATCAGAAATAGCATAAATCATGTGTAAAGACGCTTGCAAGTTTATTATATTTATCTAAAATACTACATACCTATTAAAATATATAGAATTCGAAACATATAACTTAAAACGTTTCGTTATAATGTGCTTTTCAAATTAATAATTTATAATTAAATATGTTATATTTCGCATTAATTCATCGTCCCTTTTACTTCCAACAATTATAAAATAGATGTCGATATTTATTTTTTAGAAAGAATAAATAATAAGTTATATCTTAAAAGTCTTGACTTTATTTTTTTTTAATATTTTTATTCTAGGTTGCCATAAAAAGGATTTTTAGGTCATGTATATATTTGACGAGCCGGTTGGCGTGGTTGGTAGAACACTTGCCTTTCACGCCGAAGGTTGTGGGTTCGATTCCCACCCAGGACAGACATTTGTGTGCATGAATATGTCTGTTTGTCCTGAGTCTGGGTGTAATTATCTATATAAGTATTTACAAAATAAAAGTAGTATATGTAGTATATCACTTGTCTGGTTTCCATAGCACAAGCTTTGTACAAGCTTAATTTGGGATCAGATGGCCGTGTGTGAAAAATGTCCCAGGATAATATTATTATTATTATATATATGTGTGCCGAAGCTATCTATACAAAAATAATAAAAAAAATATTTATTGGTTAATGTGACAGTTCAATATTCAAAAAAATAATTCGTAAAGTTTGAAATGACGTATGACGTCTTTTATACTATTTTAATCAAGGACATGTCACTTATATTGTGTTCTTTGCTCTATCTGTGTAATAGAAATAATAAAAAAAAAAGTTACCGTTTACTCGGGTTTAGAAATATAGACGTTATCAAGGTTGTTATTAATAGGGCAGGTGCAGTTTTTTGTTCGAATTATAATTAAAATTACGATTCGAGTTAAAAATTACTCCGTAGTCTCACGATTTAATTTATTTGATTCAATTTAGGGAGTTATAAAATTGTTGGATATTAGTTAATAAGTTTATTTTAGTTTCTTTTAAATCATAGTAACACTATTTTGCCTCACGTTTTAACTACGTGACGCAGAACAGGGGTTTGTAGCATGAGATGAATTTGAAAAACCTTTAAACTGTAAACTTCAGCCAAAACCCACGTATTCTTTCCAATAGACTATCTTCATAATACTCGTATGTAAGTTGTACTGTTCGATTGTTTTTTTGAGTTAGCATAAAGACACTAGAATGTTCAGAAAACACTCGGGATTTGAACGTAATACCTTTGTATCCTTATAAACTAGCCACTAAACTAAACGTAGCAGAGGTAATACAGTATTTAAGCAATAAGATTTATTCCTCTAAGAACGATTTTGGTCCTTAAAGTCACCAATTTACATATTTAACATTGTAAATGGTACATTTACCCATTTGTAACGTTCCTAATGTATGTAGGTACATAAATACAAACAGTCAAAATGGATTACCCACTCTGCTAGAGACGTAGTTATGTAATAAATTATCATTTAATATTAAGTGTTAAATTTTCAGAAAATTTATTCATAAACAACATTTGTCGTTTTAAAACATGACCCTTGTAGAATTATTATGTCCTGTACACGCTGCCCTATAGTATCAAATCTGTTAAACAATACATTCACACGGATATATTCACTAATCCCATGAACATAAGGTAAAAAGTTGTATGTAATATTAATCCTCTATTTAAATTAAACATATGAAAACTCTCACAAAACATTCTGTGATGAATGTTGATGATAAATGGGTGAAGTCTGAAAGCTTGCTCGCGTATATTTTTGCAAAACAATGTGATAGCCTTATTAATATGGTAAGAGGAAAGTTTTGACTAGTTTGCTGCTGTTTCGTGGTGCCCTAGTACCTTTAATAAACATTCGTCCATGTTATTTTAATAGCTAAAAACGCCACCTAGACAGAATTTCTGAACATATTTAATAGTTTTATTTTAAGTTAAAATTAGTTAAAAAAAAATAAACAAAAATTCGAAAGTTATAACGTATTAAAATTTATAAGTTGTAGTAAGTCTCACGCGTTCTTCATGTGGGGGAAACGCGTAAATGCGTTTTTCCAGCGAAAAAAAGAAAAAGACACACGTTAGAATATCCTTTTAGAATTACAGAACGTTAAAATTATTTAAATTAAGTTCACTAGACTATGTTTACAAATTATACTATATAATTTCGAAACGTTTCGATACGAGTGTATTTTTAATTTAATGTAAAAAATGATGTTGGTGTAGTTATGTATCAACAATAATTAATCGAACCGAAAACCACTTTACGCGTAGTTAGCTGCCACATGACTTGACGCAGCTTCATAAATATTCAGTATAATTTTAATAATAATTTAAGCGAAATTAGAGCGTAACTCATTGAAGTTACGCGCTAATTTTGATTAAATTATTTTGACATGTGCTCTCGTACACGTGACATATTTTACGTTACATTTAGATTAGACTTTTAACTTTTGTTCTGACTAAAGACTTTGCTTTACACGAAAGAACTTTGAAGATCTCTAAGTTAGATAGTCAAGTTCCTGTAGAAATAAGTTCCCTAAAAACATTTTTATTGTTGATTGTAATTCGCAGCATATTTTTTATTAGATTTAAACATGATAAATAACTAATAATATAACAATAAAATTTCACTCTCGGTATTGAAATAAAATCGTTTTATATTACTACTATAAAACTGTAATATTTTTTCATTTTTAGTGTAAGAATAAAGGCGTTTGTGGGCTGTTTACCAGTAATATAATCAACTTAATAAATTGTTGTGTATTAAAATATCTGAAAAGCATCGAAAACCTAAGAAACTATCATATCTTAGGATCTAGCCATTAATTTCTTAAAAGTTTTTTGAAACAAGTTTCATAAATCCATAATACTTAATAAAATTCAAATTCTAAAATAGTATATATTTTTTAAATACAAAAAACGTTTAAAATTATTAAAAGCATAGTAACAGTCCTACCGTTGGGCTAAGGCCTCCCCTCTTTTTTTGATGAGCATGTTTGTAACTTTTTTTCACCACACTGCCCCAATGCTTGGTAAACGCCTAGAAGTTTTTTATCCGACACTAGCAGTTTGCCTAACGACGTTTTCCTTTACGACAAATTAAGCACATGAAACTTCAGTGGCGCTTGCCTGGGATTTAACCCATCTTATTCCTCGAAATTATTAATGTTATTTTGATAATGATTCTTAGTTTTTTTTTCATTCATAGTCTTTTATTTAATACCTTAGTTCGAAATATCCTGGAGTATTGCAGTGTAGTGTGGAGCCCTTGCTATCAGGTTCACATAAATAGACTTGAATGTGTTCAAAAGAGATTTTTATATCACCTTACCGATAATAAATGTCTCGAACTTAAATCGTATGCACAGAGACTGAATTTTTACAGAGCAAGCTTACTTTACACTCGAAGGAAAATAAATGATATCATCTTTCTAAACAAGCTAATTTCATGGACTTATTGACTCGTCCGATATCCTGCAATGCATACAGTTTTCCATTCCTCGTCCAAATAGTCGCATACGATATTGTATGACCTTTTGTCTTTCTACCTCTAGAACAAATGTACTTAGCCACTCGCCTTAATACCGCATGTGTTTCTCTTATAATAGTATTCGTTTTAATTATGATATTTTTACCGACAGTTCTATAGCCTCATTGAAAAAAAGTTTTAAAAAACTGTTTCAATAGTTTAAATTATTTAGCTATTAAAGAAACTTATAAGCTTAGATCTTTGTTGCTGTCACAGACTAGACGCTTTTTTGCACTTAATCAAAAACGCATGTCGTGTCTACATCAAGAGAAATGTAATCATTTGAATTTTTTGATTGTCATTTTGTTTTGTAGACCTATAACATAAACAAAATAGTTTATAAGTTTATCGTGAAGTCAAAATTGTCATAAAATAGGTGAACGTCAGTGTTAATACAATGTGCATTACTTTATACATGTATTATATAAGAAACTATACTTTAATGTTCGATTAAAAAAATAATTTTCATATTCACTAAATAAAATAAATGCTTGTCAAACTTTATGAATACAGGACCAGGAAAAAAAATATAACATTATTTTAAAATAAAATAACTAAAAAAACGTCGCCCCCGGGTGGGCTCGAACCACCAACCTTTCGGTTAACAGCCGAACGCGCTAGCCGATTGCGCCACGGAGGCGTTGTGAGTAGTATGCGAAATTGTTATTCATATGACCTTGCCCGCGGCTATAATGTCACAAGTGATATCACTAACTTTTATCATATAATTATAATATTTCAATTAGCTGAATGTTATCAATTGCAAACATATTTAAAATTTATATTAAATGTAAAAATCAATTTTGTTGTTCATTTTTTTTATACTTAATATAAATATATATACATTATTATTGCATATTTATTACCAGGCAGCATAATAATCTACGTTTCAGAATTAAAAACATTATCGCGTTTATCGTATTCATTTGCAATTTAAATAAGGGTCTGCCTTTGACGTCGTCGAGTCCTACACTATTCTGTAAGAACTTACTTCATTACTCATCCGTGAAATGTTGAAAACTAACTTATGATGATATACTATTTTGATGCGTAATGTTATAATTATTACGGTCAATGTCGCATATCAGTTACTGACATTTCACGACCGAATGTGTGCCAGTTTACTTTCTTTGCGTGGTGTTTGTAGGATTCTGGATTCCTATGGTTTGGATGGTATTCGGCCAGTCTTACAATAATCAGTTCATCTCTATTGCGTTATTTTATTAATAATGATCTCCAGATCGATTTCGGTCACGGAGGCCAATCTCAAGAGAGATTAGCCAACAACGCAGAAGATATTATAGTGCACAAGTATGTGCGCAAACACAGGTGTACTCTCTATTCCCTAACTCTCATAATCCGATGGGACGGCAATCCGACACGACCGGAAAGAGTTCAGGCGCAGGATCAACGGCTTTACGTGCTTTCTGAGGCACAGGAATGTACACACTTCCAACTTCCAGATTCCGGGCTGCTACTGAGACTGTTCTAACAGAAAAATAACTTTTTATTGGCCTGGGAATTGAATTCAGGACCTGCGGGTCTGCGGCCTTATATCAAGCCACTTGACCAACGATGCAGTTTTATTAATATCATAGACATTAAGTATCTAACCTGTCTGTTATACATCACAAGAAGATAAAATTCCAACCTACGGTATTAGTTTTATGTATATTGGTTTAATAAATATTTCAGTCAGGCATTACAAAAAAAGTCTCCTCATTTATTAGTATGCATTAAAAATAGCTTTAATAAAATGTATTAATAACTCAAGACAATTTTTTATGAAATAAAATATCAAGATTGCGAAAATTTAAATATAAAAAAAAAACGAACTTTTTACATCAATTAATGAAATTTCGATGAACGAATATCAAGTTACGACAATAAAAACGTTTCATCATTTAATTTAACGACTTCGTGTATAAATCAGCTGGAAATCTGTAATTTATTTATTTTTGTATCAATTTTTTGTATGAAAAGTTGAATTGATAAATAACAAAAATGTTATCATAGCATTCTCTCTGCGCATCTAGACTCATTACCCTGTAATTAAGTACATTGTTTATGAGAGAGTTGACCTCATACAGTTACTTACCACCACCAGGTGGTGACTAGGTGTTGGTATTGGTGTTATATTGGTATTCAGGTGCGCAATTACTTTGAAACTGTTAATATAATATAACGATGTTACAATATACAAAGTAACGTATTTCGTTTTAAAAAACAAATGCAAACACATACCTTTTCTTTGTCCTACAAGTACACATAATCAGAGACAGAACCCATTCATCTGTTCATTAATCTGCAAATAACAACAATTTATATTAAGTAACAAGTACAGATATAAGGTAATATAGTTATATCATTATTATATATTCAACGATTGCATTGCAGTTTCAGCGTCTATGAGCGAAGACAACTATTTACCTAATGGCAAACTTTTTTTATTTCAATGCTTATGTTTGTAAATGTACTCTGTACTGACTAATTGTCACCGACCGATAACAATTTTTTTTTAAAACATTTCCACGTTATAAACGAATAAAGTTTTCCTACCGAATCTTCCACATTCTGTTGAAATCGAACACATATATTCTAAATCTAGAATAGTTGAAGCAAGCAAAACTCTGTCGTATCCAGAGTTGGACGGAACTCAACTTTTATGAAATATCACACCCGCCACTTGTCCCCCAATAAAATCTTTTAAATCCAACTCAAATTCCGCAGTTGCGGCTGATATCAACATTTTTATATCAGAACTTACAAACTTCAAAACGAAAGTATGATTGAACTATTATTTTTCAACTCCGAACATACGTAATTATATCTGATTGTGTTTTTATACTAATACCAGTAAAATATTCTACTAATATTAATACCTTTTCAGAATTTGGTTGAATCACAAATAACTAATACCAATCACAAATACCCAAGTTTTAGAATTGGTAAAAAATATTTTTTTATGTATAAGCATTCGATATTCCTAGTTCCTAGAACTTCATCAACAATATTTAACTCAAATTATTATATAAAAGTTTATTAATGTTATTGAAATCAACGACAAGATCAGTCAGAAATTATCTTTAGTCATAATGTTTGCTCTACGAAAAATAGACTGGAATTTCCTGATCAAGTTTTTTTATAATTGTCTCCTTTTTTCCATCCCGATCAATTCATATTTATACTTCACAAAGTCCAGAAAGCAGAGGTAAAAAATACTTTTCATTTAAATCGACTCATCAGCTCGTTACAGAAATTAATGATATTGGTAGATATAATCAATTTAAAAATAGAAGACACAGTAAGGGGAGACCATCATTATCATTCCCTAAGATTTATTTCATTTTTTTAGGAGTTATCACAGACTTTTTTTCTCATACATTAGTTTTTATCTAATCATATTTTCAGTAATCTCTTCTTGTATATGTTAATCCCTAGTTTGATAAGGATTTTTATAACATAAATCATATTAAAACTGTTTTTAAGAATATCAAACGAACCTTTGCGGGGAATCTGCAAACATTGTACTATTCAAATATATCAACCCAGGAATTAATAAAGCAAGAAATCGTGTCAGTGACTTAGAATTGCGCTATTACAAGAATCAGACATCCTAGAATCGAAAACTTTTCCAATAAGGATCGTCACGGCGAATTGAAGAGGAAAATTCGTTTCTTTTGACTTTAAAAGATCCACGAAATTGGTGCTTGGACTTATATATCTCTAAGGCCAATTAGGGCATAAGGTTAAAAAAAAAATTCTGCGTCAAATGCTTATTAAAAAATAAATTGCTTATTAAATATTTCATTTTTTAATAAAAGTTATAGAAATCTGCTTGTTTTCATCGGACTGTATTTTTAATCTCGACGAAATGAAGTTTTTTCAACGTTCACCACACATTTTATATTTTAAAATTACGCATTAATCCACAGTTACCAAAAAATATTAAATATTGAGCAATTAAGTAGGTACACAGAAGTTAAGCCATTTTGCAAACGACATAAGTTACATATAATATCATGAATCAAATTAAAATCATGTCGTGATCTCGTAGAATGGTGAGATGTACGCTACCACCATTTCACTGAAAGCAAATGACTTATATCTGTCAACAATGAAAGCAACGAACAACGAAGTAAAAATATGATAGCTGGATCTCTTTACAATAATACTCTCTCTTTATAATAATCCAAAGCAAGTGTTCCTCAATCATTTTTTATTATAAAGATGATAGTTTTGTTTAGTTATTGATATGGTTATTCTGTATTATCCCAAAGTACTTTTCTGTAGGAATTCACTTCATTACTCACCGTCAATTGTTGACAAGCGACTTATGGTGATACTATTTCGACGCGTGTATTCTTAAAAATGTATAATTATAAAATGTATAATAATTTCGATATAGTATTGAATATATTATATTTATTTATTAAAAGTTTGCTAGCGAATGTTACATAAATTAATAAATTATGTACTAAAACTAGAAACATTTTTTGTACATTTGAAAGCAAACACTGAATGCATAGTTTTCTTGCGACGATTACAATTTCATAAAAGTATTTAAGTATAATATTATACATCTTTCGACATATAAATATCGTGCTTTAGAAGCGAATTCTGTCTAAGCTATTTCCAATACTAAATGTAAGCAACAGTTTATGTACCTATATATGTCATAGATAATGGTAAAAAAAAGAAAATCGGCAAACGGGTTGCTAGACTAGACTGGTATTTTAATTATAATAATTATTATGTTATTAAAAATCATTTATATTTTTAAATGGATTATACAATTATATTATTAAGCTTTGCTTTTTGCGCTTTCACGTTTCATGATTAAATCAATCATGAAAATCATGGAACAAGAACGTGTCGTAATTCCACAAAGATAATAGTTTCATTTATTCTGATTTAATGATCACAGTGAATAATTAATTATGTTAATTAAACTGAATAATTTATATCTTGACGAGGAAATTAATACCGTTGTATTTATAGGTTAACTATTTTAAATTGTATGCTCTGAATAAAATGATAATAATTTCTTAATTACATAATAAAAGGGCTTTTGTCACCATCGAAGGTCCTGCTCGTATTGAGCCCTCTAGAATTAGTCGTTACAATTGCAAAATACCTGATAGACTAAAACTGATTCCTATGAACGGGGACTATTGTTAACGCAGATGCCCTTATAGTTCGATGTTGGGACCCATAATCCCTCGGTCTCTGCATTGTGCCAGTAGGGCTGGTTCATTTCCAGCGAAATTGCGATTTAACGGAGAAACGGTGCGAATATTCCACACTATAATTATTTGTAAAATAGTAACTATTTTAATTAAGCTTTTATAAATAAAATAATAATTATTAAAGGTATGACAGTTTTTTATTCATCGCAGTCAACGAAAGGAATTAAAGCACGAAGATGCGTTACGGATAGTAGTAGACTACTTTTTATGCCCAAAATTGCACTTTTGTTGTGGAACAGATCTGTATTATTATTTAGTAATAATCACTTCGCTTTATGCTAAAAACTGTTGAATGGATTTTTTTAAGAAAGGCAATGAGTAAGGCACTTAGATCTGCGAATAACAAACGGGTACTTATAACCTCGGTAAAATAAACGGATTCAAATATATAAATTTTCAGTATGATTTGTGATTTCTTCTCAACACTAAAACTGCTAATATATTCTTATGTACTTGTGTTACATACACTATTTATCCACCGCTTCGCTCGCATCGTAATTCCGAATTGATATTAATTATTAATCTTTCTTCAAAAATGAATGATATCCATACAATCTTTTATCCCCTTTATACTATCTTAGGGCTTCGATTTTCCAAAATCCTTCCGTAATACTTACCTACTGCGTACAAAAACTCGTGTGCAAATTTTCATGGTCCTAGCTTCAGTAATTTTAGCTGTTCTTTGATATGTGAATCGGGTATTTTTTATATATATAGATAAGTTGACGAATATATCCGTAAATCTTTTTCTAAATTCCCTTTGGAGAAGGAATGGGAAGGGCCCTCAGAACGACATTACAAAACTTATAAATTTTCAACTTAATTATAAGGTAAATTAATTCTCGCGATTTATTATGCGGTGAATTTAAATAATTAAATTTAGGTAAGTTAATCATGTATTGTTCGTTGTCTCTAAAATAGATTAATTCACGTTCAATATTTTCTATTAAGGACACAAAGTCAGCGGTAACAATGAGGGCTTATCAAGCTTAGGGTAGACGGTGGTTAGGGAGGCGGTGTTTATATTTTGTCTAAATATATTATTTTTTACGTATTATTTATAAAATGGATAGGCGGGCAAATTGGTCATTTACCATTAGTACTGTAAGAAATAATAATCACATTGTATTGTCAATGCATCACCAACCTTGGAAACTAAGATGTTATATCCCTTTTGCTTGCAGTTGCACTGACTCATTTCCCCTTCAAACCGGAACACAAAAATATTAAGTATTGCTGTTTTGCGGTAGATTATCTGATGAGACCAGACGGGCTTACAAAAGTAAAGAGTATTTTTAATAGCTTTAAATTATCTATTATGAATGCTTTATAGGCGGTGAAATTATGTCAGCTTTGTTACATTTATATAAAATTTTACATTTAGTTTTAGATTTTTTGTTCATTTCAGTTACCTTTTTTTAGTAATTAGTTTAATATGTTATTGTGTGTGTATCACAAACATGTACATTGAATAAATAGCTAAAAGCACTCAATAATACGATAATAAAAAAACGATTTGAGTTATATTACGCGGTTATGGTTACATAAATAGTCAATTATCATTATTTTTTTCTGTTGTACTAACCTCATGCCGGCAAACTTAGATTACGCGTACATAAAAACGTAAAACGTTAGAGTACTGTAATTAAGGGCCTTTTATAATTGGGGGTACTTTGTCGAAATAATGAACCCCGCAATTTCTGGTCAGTATTTCGCATTCTACACAACACTTTTATATGGTATAGTTTATTTAATAAACTAAATAAATAGAAAAGTATCATTTTTCAAGCTTATCGTCCCTTACATCAATTACATTTAGGTGAGGTAACCTTATTTGACAGTTTATATCTCAATAAAGATATAATATTAAATATATCTAAACCTTGAGGCAGAATTTTTACAGTCTCCATAAACATAAGGCCTCCAAAACTTTTATTGGTATTTTTTTTGTAAATAAAGTCCACTACAACTCCGAAGGAGGCCGATAATCATTTGAAGATGACTGGCCATTTCTTACGCCTTTGATCGCAACGTCACCTGTCATAACGTCGGATTGCCTTCAACGAGGTTTTAATGTATTTTTTATTTATTATCTGTGTTTATTTTGCCGCCTCGATAGCCAAAGAATGGCCGTAATTGACTGCCGCAAGATATAGATACTTACCGTCGGAACCTTTACGAAGTTTTCGAATTCTTAAATACATTTATGGTTTTTGTTGGGCTTTGTTAAAATTCGGTCGGCTTATTTGATCAATTAGGGTAAATGAGAATACTAATAATAATCTTAATTTTAGTAAATTTATTTCTTTACGATTTTAAAGGAGCCGAGATGGCCCAGTGGCTAGAATATGTGAATCATAACCGAAGATTACGTGTTCATATCCGGGCAACCATAACTGACCTTTCATGGAAAAAGCATCACAAGGACACCTGCATGTGGCGGATGAAAATCTTTCACCACACGCATTAAGCAGCACGGTAGATAAAGCTTCAAACACTCTCTCAAATAGGAGATGACGCCTTAGCCCAGCAGGGAGACATTTAAATTTTAATTAAGGATTTTTAAAATACGTTTTCATAACTGATTAAATTAAGTTCTTTTTTTAGTACAGGCTACGATATTCAGTTCTGTCATAACGCGTTAATATATCACGAATTTAAATATGGCGGACGACATCCATCAACCCCGTCACATTAATTCGATTAAACAATCTATTCAGAATGTGAAAGGCCGTCCGTTTTTATACAGGGAAAATGTTTTCGACAATATTCTGTTAAGTCGTTATAAATAATAGTTCTTTTTTTGAAACTGTGATCTAATACTTATAAACATCAATATAAAAAACATTTTTTAATATAAATGACAAGATTCTAGTCTCTTATCATAATAGGTTTGTTACATGTCCATGTGATGTAATATTTTTAAAATAAATAAAACAACCCAACTTGTTTATTTTTAATATTGACTATATCAATCTTGTAACTCGCAGGGACTATCAAACGCTGATCGCCTAAAAACAGGGACGCTCAAACCAGGGGTCCGATTAAATGATTTCGCTTCATCATTACGATTTCATTAGTCAGCTAGCGAGTCGCAGTAGTTACTGTCAAGGAATACGATTCACGAGACATGACATTTAATATTTATTTTTCTTTAATATAAGCTTTCGTTTTTATTTACATAAGACTCATTGACATTAAGGAATTTAATATGTAATTTTAGAAGAGAATTGAAATATCAATTGTAAAGAATAATTTATCACAAAATTACGAATTTAAGGTACAATTCACCTAGCTAATTACGCGGCAAAAATTATTTACAGAGCATTGACATCTGCCCGAGCTATTGTCCACAGATAAATAATAATCAGTAACAATGTCGGCACTAATAATTATTTAACTGTTTATGTTCTTCAAAATCCTATGGTTACTATCTACGATCTTTGTCAATTTCGTTTCTTACAGATTTCAAGATTGAAAAAATTCAACAACAAATTCAATTTTTTTTTTAATTAATTACAAATTTCAATTAAATTTTATTTTAAGATCTTATACCTTAAAATATATTATTTGGATAATACATATCTTTAATAATTTAGTGAATATGTATTGTTTGTCAAGTGTTATATGAATAACAGTAGCACCGAGAGTTTTACTGTACCACAGGCTCCTTTTCGTACGTGTACAGACCAAAATAAAAATAGCTAGAGTACAATCGTGAATGATATAATATTATTTTCCCTTTAGCGAATTTTCATGTGCTTAATTTGTGTTTATAATTCATTTCATGCTCGGCGGTCAAGAAAAATATCATGGCAGAACCTACATGCGTCGGATGAAAACCCACCGACTCCCATTGGAATGGTGTGGAATAAGGTTTTATTTTTCGTAAATACATGGTATATTCATGATAAAGGTGATTGTCAAAATGAGACATCGTCGTTGAAACAAAACAGAGATTATTTTAATGTTTTCCTCTCCTGTTCCACCCTTTGGGACGTATTTTTTCATTTAATTTAAATAATACAAATTCCAAAGGATTGTCGATTTATTAAAAACATATAAACTTAAAAAAAATGTGACCATATATGAGTATTGTAAATAACGATATGGATGAACCATATCTATATTTCTTGGCTCCATGTTCTAACTAGTGAGTTGCTTCTGACCCCTATCTTATCGCGATACATCTGATAAGGCCCCAAGGGACCCACATCTACAGTGGTCCAATCAAGTGGATGAATTGACGAAATTGTACATTCCTTTTAAATTATTTAGTTTTAAAATCCTTATTGATATAATGGATGTTTTTTGTTATAATAATTTAAAAATGGTTTTTGTAATCAAATGATTTTGAAATGAAGCCGTATTTTTTAAATATTTAATATAAGTTTACGTTACATATATATATATATATATATATATATATATATATATATATATATATATATATATATATATATATACTTGGTGGTATGGCATTGTGCAAGCCAGCAGGGTAGATAACGTGAGTATTTCCACATATCACGTACTATTCAACCGCCAAAAAAAATTGCTTACAATTAGTATTGTTGTGTTCCGGTTGGAAGGGTGAGTAAGACAGTAAAAGCCACTAGGGCTATAATCACTTAGTTCCTTTGATCACATTGAGTATGTACATATCGAATTATTAACATTTCTTACAGTGCCAACTTCAATGGACTGTGGTTACCATAATAAAATCTACATTAAATGTTAATTGTTCATTTGCTCGTATCGCGTTTAGGCTACCCCTGAATTATTTCCATTATTGTTTTCTATGATTGATGACATATATTTCAATAACAGACAGTAATAATCTTATTACACCAAAGGTAGGGGTCGAAAAGAGCTTTCGTCAAACTATAAATCGACTACAATGGATAAATTATTGAATGAAATGTATATCATTAAAGCGTGTTATTTGTAATAATTAATATTTTTTTTACTTTTATTTCATATTAACTGAAATGTATAAAATATATATTATCAAATACTACTTTCTTTAGTAATATGACATGATATAAGTAAAGTAAGATACAGCCTGTTAGTGTCTCAGTGCTGAATTAAGGTTTCCTCTATTTTTTGAGTACATTATGGTGGTTAGTCCACCACTGCGTATTTCTGCCATTATTGATTCGAAATAAAAGAGAAAAGACTTTTTTATCTTCTATATAATTATTTTAATAACCTGCATATATAATTTCTTCATTATCATGAATTAGTTTGTGAATGGTGTGTTCTCCTGTAATTGGTTGTGCGTAGTTAGTTTTAAGTTAATGTAAAAAGTGATTTGAATGTGTGTCATGGACAACTGTTGGAGATCCAAATAAATAAATATATGAGATTTTAATTTATAAATTGACACAGTTTTCTATATCAATTTATCGGTTCATTTATATTATTATTAAAAATAAAGAAACATTATATTAATTGAATTTAATACGTCGACAAATGAGAAAATGATTGGACATGCAAAACAAAAGGAGCGCCTGCCTACTTCAATTTTTTTTTAATTTACAACATTCTTTTTAGCATCTATTATTTGAAATTTTACAAAATTATCTTATAAACAAAAATGTTATCATAAAGTACATAATATAGAGTAAATCATATTTCTTCCCATTTTCCCTAAATATAAGTTCATTTTAATTCTCTCTCGTGGCTGTATCAAATGGATGTACAATCGCGAGGAATTGACGTTAATACGTTTTAAATGCGCGGGGATAAGTGAACGGAACTGTACGACTGTCTGTGATAGAATGATAATAAAATCACCAGACACTTATTTCTGAGTTGTTGTGTTGATGTCGGAAGTGGTTGCGTACATTAATCGCTAAGTATTTAGTATTAAAAATGGTCGCAAATAGCCAAATTCAAAATTACTAAGATTTCTGAAAAATCTACTCTCCGAATTCCCGAGTTACTCTCATCGACTTTCAGCTTGACTTTTTATACAATCAACAACAATACAACCTGTACATGGACAAGACGATCACCCATGTATAATCCTTTTTAAATACGATAAAGCGTAAAAAAATCCGAGATGGCCCTGTGGTAAGAACGCGTGAATCTTAACCGATGATCGTGGGTTCAAACCCGGGCAAGCACCACTGAATTTTCATGGGCTTAATTTGTTATTATAATTCATCTCGAGCTTTACGGTGAAGGAAAACATCGTGAGGAAACCTGCATGTGTCTAATTTCACTTCAACTGGGTAACATCAGTTCAGTACTCAGGGCTATTTTTTATAATATGGTTGTATTGGATAACAATAAAGTATTATAATTTCACTGAAATTCTGCCACATGTGTATTCTACCAACCGCATTGGAGCAGCGTGGTGGAATAAGCTCCAAATCTTCTCCTCAAAAAGAGGAGAGGAGGCCTTTAGCCCAGCATTGGGACGTTCACAGGCTGTTACGGTTACGGTAAAAAATCCATACAGCATATCAAATATTAGCACAAATAAACTTTCAGCCCCATCTTAACATCAAGCATTCCATACGTTGTATGGGAATGGGGAAAATTTTATTCAATCACATCATATTATAAAGTAAAACGGGGTTGCCATATAATTTTGATTTATAATATATTTTTTTATCCGACAATTACAATATTATGCCTAATATTTGCAACTGTTTAATGTTTATTGCGTTTTCAATCGATCTTCATTTTAATTTTCTGAAAATAAAATATATCTAAATTATTTTAAAAAAAACTATAATGTTTCTTACCTGTTCTAATCGAATTTAACCGGTTTTCTGTGTTTATTCGACAAATTCTAACCAGACAGTTTTTCGAAGACATCATAAAATTTTAACAAAAACCGATCAACGCGAGATATTTAAGCAATAATTGATTGAAACTAATTAAACAATAGAATTAAATTATAAGAAATATATATAAAAAAAAAAACAAATCAAATTCTTTATTTCTTACAAGGAATTACTTCCATAGAAGCGAGTACGACAATAGCTTTTACGTTAAACTCGAATATCTAAATATATTTTATTCATGTTGGTTTAAGCACTTTTGCATCGTCATTAAACAAGATTCGGAATGTGATGTACTGTATTTTTTCTTTTATTATATTAAATAGATATATTAAAAATATATCAAGCGTGAAGTCCATTCATGTAGCATTGGAATATAGAATTTTCTTTATAGTAATAGTTTTTTTTATAGTATAGGTAGGCCGATAAGCATATGGGCCACCTGATGGTAAGTGGTCACCAACACCCATAAACATTGGCATTGTAATGCGCCACCAACCTTGGGAATTGAGATGTTATGTCCCTTGTGCCTGTAATTACACTGGCTCACTCACCCTTCAAACCGTAACGAAACAATAACAAGTACTGCTGTTTTGCGGTAGAATATCTGATGAGTGGGTGGTACCCAGACGAGCTTGCACAAAGCTCTACCACCAGAGTAAACGGTATACTACATCATGCTTACAATCAATCAAAATGCTTTGTGGTGTCAGAACTATATACACGCACATCCCACAATACATCCCTCTAGAAGATCACGCTGATAAAAATATTTGCATCGTAAAATTTTAATTAAATTTCGAAATATATCTAGAAAAGTGTATACGTAACCAAAGAGCAAAATACCATAAACACGATTACCGTTTCATAATACAAACACTTTCCCCTACGGTTGCAGGGCACGCGCGAGCATAATAGGTAGTAATATCGGAAATATTGCATTATGATTTATGGCGGGGGACGATGTTGAGTCGATAATATGCAAGAGTAGCGTGTCGAGAAAGGTTTTACAATATTTATTATTATAAATATGTCACTTGAGATATATGTTTGGACTTGTGATATGGAAATTTTGTTATTAATGTCTTTGTAACATTGTTAATGTGAATGTTTGTTAATAATAAAGAAATTAAGTACAAAAAATCGATTAAGTTTTGCAATAAGACGAGAGACTGTTCTTTTAAAGTGGTCGTTTTTTTCATTTAGGAAAGCTATTTTACAGTTCAAGTATTTTTAGTAAGGTGGATCTTGGTGTGAACAAACTTAGTGTTATAAAAAATTAATTCGACGACCAGGATCTAAATTAGTTACATTAATAAGAAATATATTTATATATGTAGAAGTTTTAATAGTCTTATTATATATTTGTTCTCTATAACCATGACATGTTTCATTTACGTATTGCGCTATATTGCGCAGACGAAATAATTTTATGTATATCATTTTATTAAAAAAAAATCTAAAGTTGCTCTGTAGTATAGTTGAAAAGTTTTGTCGATATTTTAACCAGTGATATTCGATTGAGATTTTCATCCATCAACCCACAGAGTCATCGCGACTAATCAAAAATCAAAGTAATTTAAATAATAATAATAAACACAATGAAACTTTTTATATAAACAGTACATTAAGCGATCCGAGCGTTCTATTCTCGAATCGCGTCAAATAAAATAAAGTGCGGTACACACTGAGCTGCTCTTTCAACTGGAATTATACGGTATCAAGTGCTTAAGTCACATTGGAACGTTTACGTTGACGTGGAAGAAAGAAAATACATGGTATTGAGTCGAGTGACCAAAGATTATTTCAAAGAGATATGCTAACTTGGTATTCAAACAAATTAAATTATGTTCTTGAAATAAATCTTCTTTGGGCAAAATGATTGTGTATTTATCTTTATTTCTTTAATATCGCTATAAAAGCTTTTGATTATGCTCAGACCGTTATTACATAAAACCAAAAGATAATTTACCTACTGTATTTAAAATGTTTGTTTTTCTATTGGTAGGAGCTAATCTTTTAAATTGCTGAGCTGATCGTAATTTCTAAAATAATAAAGAGAGTATTGGTGATAGGGCTTAGTGCCAGTTCGGCTAGGTAGATACCGCCAGATTGTAAGTACAGTACAGTACAGTACAGTAACAGCCTGTTAATGTCCCACTGCTGGGCTAAGGCCTCCTCTCCCTTTTGAGGAGAAGGTTTGGAGCGTTTAGATTGTAAGTGAACCAGTGTAATTCTAGACACTCTTTAGTGTCTAATGTTGGTGGTATATAGCTGATGTAAGAGATGATAATACATTGCAACTGTCTATGAGTGGAGGTCCCACTTACCAGTAGGTGGTATTCGCAAGTCCACCTACATAGCATAATTATTTTTAATGTGTATAATACTTAGCTCAAATATATTTTTTAATCTTTGACAAGAATAAAGCGTGATTGTTCTCTTGACAGGAGATTCTTAATAATAGGGATATTTCTGCTCTTTCATAGATATTAACGATTTTGTTTGACTAATATCGTTTGGTTCAGAATATTCATGTAGATATTAAAGGGTGCATAATAAACCCATTATGATATAATCTTTGCGACAGCGAGTAATGCATTAATCCCTTTCGTATTAAGGTTTGTTTTGCGCGATGAAATATATTGTTTATTTATGTTCTGTGTCTCAAAACATTTATAGTTTATTGTATTCGTTTAGAAAATAAACTTTTTTACTTTAGAATAGAAATCAACTCGAGCAGCTTAATAATAAGTTTCTACAAAATTTCATCTCAATCAATTGGCTTCAATTAGACTAATTCGGATTTCAAATACTAACAGTTGAAATTATATAGAAGCTCGAATGGCGCTAAGATACAGTACTTTACAATACTACTACTAACATGCTCAAATATGTTAGTAAGTTTCTTATTTACAAATTCCCAATATAGGCCCAGAAGTAAGATAATTCAATTATTGATTCCATTCAGAAATTTTAGTGATAAACATCTAAATAAGTATATATTGATTATTCAACGAATAAAAACAGATACGGTCTATTCTAGAACTTTCCGATGGAAACTAGTTTTCTAAATACAAGTGAATATTCATGCGATTGTTGTGGCCAAGTCGCTCCAGCTCCGGGCCCGGTTGTAGATACAAACGCTCTGTGGATATTGTTGTTTCAGAATTGGGACACTCGGAATTTAAATGAAAAGACATCAGAGTATTATTGATCCGTTTATCTGAACAATATTTATTGATGTTCATACAGGATATATAAATATAATTGTTTATTATTATTATTACATTTCACTTTTTGTAATTGCTTAAAAGAGTACTCAGTTTCTTGCCTTTTCGTTTTTTTTTATTTAAATTATAAATTACGATACAAAAGTGCTTGTTAGAGCTTACTTGAATAAATTAAATTTTGATATTGAGCATATTTATGGGTATCCCTTAAAAGCGACGAAATAGCTGTTAAATCAAAATACTCATTCTACTGAGTTTCTGTGTGTTAATATTGTCCTGAGATAAATATTAAGAAAGCAAAGACCTCATCGAAATGAAAAGGTAATTTACGTAGATATTTTATCCTTTGAAACCGACAGTGACTAAATCGTTATGTGTCTTAGACTATAATATTTAAATATCCAACCAGAAGAATTAATTAATAATAAACAGATATGATTGATCAAATGAATAAACAAATTCTTTATTTAAATTATGTATTATACGAACAAATTTTAAAAGTAATCAAAAATCAAATATGCAAATGCAATTTAGACTCGCACGTAATAGCATGTATAGAGTATTATTCATGGAAGTATTGTTAGTCAGTGACTGGTCTATCCCGCCCGAACAAGGTCCGGCCTGGTCGGCGAACAAGCGCTATGCGCCGGATATTGCTGATCTTCAAATTTGAATACCAAGTCTAAGGTTATTGTCTTGTTTGGGAAATTAATACTTAAGATTTTCCAGGAATTCCAGAGATTTAAGGGATAATATATCGGGTTAAAGAAACTTGATTCTCATAAAAAAACACATTCACATGTAGATCAGGTGATAGGGCTTTGAGCAGATCCATCTTATTTCATCTAATCACCAATTATTCTAACACCACAAAGTAAGTTTCAATAAGTAAGTAGAATAAAATAGAACACAATATGCATTATTGTACACCAAAAGAGTTACTGAAACATACAGTTACATTACGAAAACTATTTTGTACAACAGGCGGTCTTATCGCTAAAAGAGCGATCTCTTCCAGACAACCTTTAGGTGAAGAACATGTAACATAAATAACAGTGTACAGATCAACTTAACTTTTATTTTTTAAATAAATATATATAGGCCTAGTGGTAAGAACGCGTGAATCTTAACCGATGATCGTGGGTTCAAACCCGGGCAAGCACCACTGAATTTTCATGTGCTTAATTTGTGATTATAATTCATCTCGTGCTTGACGGTGAAGGAAAACATCGTGAGGAAACCTGCATGTGTCTAATTTCACTGAAATTCTGCCACATGTGTATTCCACCAACCCGCATCGGAACAGCGTGGTGGAATAAGCTCCAAACCTTCTCCTCAAAAAGAGGTGCCTTTAGCCCAGCAGTGGGACATTCACAGGCTGTTACGGTATATATAATATGATACTATACCTACATATTCATTCATATACATTGTGTCATCATTGGAACGCTAGCGCAATCTGTCGGCGCTCGACGGAATCAATGATTCACCAGCTGAGCGGCGCACTCGACACTTCTCGAGCAGCAGCCGGCCAGTGCGGTCGAATATTGAAATCGACGGGCGTTCCTAGTTATAGCTAAGCGATTGAACGTTATAAAAAGTAAAGGGAGAGAAGGCCTTAGCTCAGCAGTGGAACATTCACAGGCTGTTACGGTTACGAATTAACATGTACATGGAAATTGTTCAATTAAACAAACATATTACCTTCCCAAATTAGATCACAATCGAGTAAAATATAACAATTCCAATAACATTGCTTTTCCCAATCTCTACTATTCAATATGGATTAACCAATTTAAAATATCCGAAGCTTAATTGACTTTAAAAGTAAACAACGGTTCGCGAAGTTAATTTTTTGTTAACTTTGTAACTGCAGCCAGGATTATTTTTTGTTTTTTTTTTGTTTCGTACAACGGAAAACAGATTAAAATGGCCCCGAGCTGAAAAGGAAGTTGGGAAGGCACGTACATTAAAATAGTGAAAAAAACTACATTTTTTAAAAGGAAAGAATGTAACAATGTCTGCCTTTTTCAAATATACGTGGATTCTTAGAATTTTATGTTATAAAATTTATTATCTTAAGATCATAATCGCGTGAACATTTCTCATTTTCTCTCAAAATTATTTTCTAGAATAGTCTGACGCTATTTTATTTTCCACAATAAATACTGAGTTGGTTTTAAAAAAATATATTTTGTACATAAAATACTTTAACTATATAATATAGTTTATATATATATATAGTATAGCTTAACCATATTGGGAATAAAGAATCAAAAGTATAGTTTAAAGTAAAATAAAAAATAAAACTTATTATTTTATATTGATATCATTTTATCCCTTAACATTTTCTAGATTAAAACCTTGATCTTATTGACGAGTTTTCTACGAGTTAGAAAAAGAATGAAACAGAACAAAACAAAAAAGATACATATTTACTATAAATGATAGTTCTAAGCGATATTATATAACAGACATTACACTATAAATTTATAACTCGAATGACTCCCGGATATAGAAGCTATCTGAACCTTACCAAATCGGCCAAGAAGACCACCGAATCATCTCGGGTCAGAAGGTCCACGCCTGTTAGTATTTTCGCGCCATCTCAGGGTTAACTTAGGGTTAAACCGAAACATTACGTGGGAACAGTAGAAACGATCTTATTCTCACGAATCCTAATTTAAGTTAGCCAAATTATTTCAAGCAGTAATGAACCGTATTATACAACAATTCTATAACTTTAAGGATCAAAATAGCGTGTAGCTTTTTTGATAGTCTAGTATGGTTGAGGATTGCATGGTTGGAGTTTCATTTGCATTTGACCAGAGAACAATAATATCGGACAATCTTCCTTGAAATGCGCGTTTTCGATGTGGCTTCAGTAAAGGTTGTAATGAATTCTTAAAAGAGAAGGACTTTATTAACTAATGTCGAGGTCTAAACATAATAAATTATTCATTATTTATTGTGGTAACATTTAAAATTACAAAGATGCATAAATTTAGTAACGTTAATTAAACACCCATACATACGCGCAGACAAAATATTAACCTTGGAAACTAAGATGTTTTGTCCCTTGTGCCTGTAGTTACAATGGTTCTCTCACCCTTCAAATCCGAACACAACAATACAAAGTATTGCTGTTTGGCGACGGAATATATGATGAGTGGGCGGACCCAGACAGGCTTGGAAAAAGCGCTAGGAAAACATAGTAAGTTCTATTTTAATGTGCGTTGATATTATGTGAAATGTGTTCACGTAAGTTTGTTTAATCATTAAAGACAAATGACAATGTGAATTATTTCCGTTGAATTAAATAAAATTATATATCCTGCAATTTATATAATTTTTCTAAAAAAATAAATATAACATCGAAAAACGTGACGTAACTTATCTTGAAGAAACCATTGAGCCCATCCTTTCTGCCATACGCAATATTTTAAACAGAATTTATTTAAGAGACACAGATACGTAATAAAACGGTATTATATATCGCAAAGGAAATTAGGCAGAAAAATGCTCACGCCCAAAACTCACAAAGAACAAAATAGAATAAAAAACGAAAAAGTACTTGAATCACAATAATTCACGCAAAATGTCAATACAGAAAAAAAAAACAAATGCAAGACGAATGAAACTATTTTTATCAAATTTAAGGCGATATTAGAATAAAACAAGATCTTTCAAATCAAGATCTTTTCGCGGATTCGGCTTCATATTCTGTATTTGTCTCACACATCTCGCAAGTCAGTATGTAAGTACTGGCAATTTAACCTAGCATTTTATTTCCATTGTCTTCGAATTTTCAACGCACGCTAAATTGAACCTTATCAACATCAACAAATTCATCATACAGTAAAGTGTCAACTAACGTCCCGTGAGGTAGTTTTGGCTTGCATGAGGTGTTCGTGGATTCCTCCGAGGGTTTCACCAAAAGCCCTGTTCAAATAATATCATAAGAAGTTTGAGGAAGGGCTTGTCTAGCCCCGAGGGCGCAAACTTGTCGGGAATTTGAAGATTAAAGACAAGAAAATGCAATACTTTCATAGTAGCTCCTAAAAGATCGTTTAAGATTATTTTGGTCTCAAATGTCGATAACGATAGCTATATATATCTCTAGAGGGATATCTAATCAGTTACTTTGATGTCCGTGTTGTATCTAAATAGCTTAGTCTTACAATACTTTGATATAGCAATTAAGTACTCTAAAAATAAATATGCTGTCACGTTTCATACTCGAAAATGCAAAAAAAAAACCATTCATATCTAAAATTCGGCTCAAAAGCCTTTGAAGTAACGACATTTTCGAAATCAAGAGCTTCATGTTCAAATATTGAATCGTTTCACAATCCTCGGCAAGGGTGTTCTAAAATTGTAATGTGACTATTATTAATCTTCACAGTTATTTTGGAAGAAAAGAGGGCGACATGTATACTGAGCATGCTGTAAATCTTTCTAGATGATTAAAACTATTGTATTGCTACTGGTTCAAATCTTGAGAATATAACAAGGTAACTAAACGTACGCCAGTTTATTTTGTACGTACATCACGTACATTGTCTCCGGTGTCAGTATCTAGTTCACTCCGGATCAAACCGGTGATAACCGGTGACGTCTTGGAGTCAACGAGAAATACTACCGTGACGTGTCTACGATACGTGACCATTTTCGGGTGTCGTTTCTTGGGATCACATGAGATTACTTACTAAACTCGGAAGTTAGAAGTATAAAAATCACATTTAATGTTCCCACAAGAAAGTAAGCATCATGAATTACATCAATTTGTGTTAAATTTTCTTATTTATTACCAATATATTAAAAGTTATTATGAGTTACGCATAAAAGTTAACCTATAAGTGAGGTATGCAATATTTATATTTAAGTTATTTAAGATTGTAGTCTTGAATAAGAAACAAAATTGTATATAGCGTTGGCTTCTTATTTAATAAATAAAAAATAAAAATATCTGGTTGGAACCTATCTTGGCCAATCAGAATTTGTCACTTGGTCGGAACATAACTTTGAGTTATTAAAACCAATAGGCACCATAATATAAAGACTTACTGAAAACCCTGTAAAATATATATGTAAATTGATCGAAATCAGCATAAGATTAACCAAAGAACGGTTGCCAAATATATATTATATTAACAACACACTCATTTAATTATATATGTACATATTTACAATAACATTACAGTGACCACAATGTACTGTGCGTTTTATGAACTATAATGTTAAAAATAACTTTTACCTCTATTTTTTTACGGGAATTCTTTTCATTTCGTCAACAAATTTATCACCATAATAACGCCACATCCCGTTTGATTTCTTTCTAAAGTCGGCTCTACACTCATTCATAAATCGCAACCGCGATTCGAAAAATATGGCCCTCTATTCTCGCAACGTTCATGGTTACCTTTACTGTACAACAGTTTAAGCCTTTTGTCGCAGTATTTTAAACCGACATCGATCAGGGAACGCCATTCACATTTGCGTTTCGTGGGGTTCGTACCACGAATGTAGAGATAATAAAAAAAGCATACTGCCTTTGTCCAAACTATTAAATATGCACAAAAATTTTAAACAGTTTCGAATTGATATCATCAAGAAAATATGAAAATAGACTCCAGTTTTAGTATTAAGGTTTGGCGAGTGACCTAATTAACATTTTTAGGTCACGTCCCCTAGTTGGCACTTTCGTTTGTCCGATAAACCCTACAACCTTTCACTGATTAATATTCTCCCTTTCTCCCAGGGGAGAACAGCAATATTTCGCTAATAATTTGTCCTGTATATTCAATAAATATTTCACATTTTAGGATATATGAACTCGTACACATACACACAAAATAACTAACACAAGGTAAAGGCAGAGAATATTTAAAATTACTCTAAATATTACTAACATTTAAACACAATATGAAAATAAATTAAAATATTCTTCAAAATACAAAATCACGTACCGAATTTGATCTCATCTTTTATATTATATGTTTATATTATATTAAAATTGTAAATAGACTATCTGTTTAAATATAACAAAAATAAATAATAGGCTGATATTTATGAAACTCAAAATAGGAGGCTGATATTTTTATTTATTTATTTATTTATTTGGGAAACAAACAATTATAGTTACATTTAATAGTAAAAAAACAAATATAAGAAAAACATGAATCAATCAAGTTTCCACTTAAAATTAATACAAACAAATGACATATTATATTAAAAATAAAAACAAAAACAGAAAGCACAAAATGCAAGTGAAACTGCTACAATTTAATTATATGACGTAAACTAAATTTTTAAACTAAATTTTATTTTATGTTGAATTCAGTACAACGTGGAATTCAGTTTGTGACGAAAATCCTTCAATATCTGCCAATAAACCGCATATAAAACCTATTTGTATATATATATAAACAGTATATAAAATTTATAGGTATAATTAGGTAGCAGCGGTAATCTAAAATAAAAAAATGATTATTTTAGTTTTGGTAACACGCAAATAGACATGTTAACTTAAAAAAAAAGCAGTTATTTTGAAATCACTGAGAGACACTTAAATTTTATTTATTTGTATAGTTTCTTTGTGTGACATTTATCTAAATTTTACAAACGCATATAAAAAAGTTGCATAAGCAAGCTGAGCTGAATGTATGCATCTCTTCTATAAGTGAAGTTATATTACGAAATATAGATTTATCTCTGTTTAGCAACAATGCTTTTATACTTAGAAATTTAAATCTATCTCTTTCATGTAAATACTGCAAATGTAGTATACATTATACAGGAATGTTAAAAGTGTAATCGAAACATATGTAATTATGTAATCGAAACACACTCTGATGGTTATCATTACACTGATTATATGAAATTATTACACACTTCGACCGTTCCGACTAAATCATAGACAATACATTGAAACAGAAATGGCATCACACGATTATGAATAGAAATTTGAACACGTTATACAGAAAAAACAGCAAATTTATGTAATCTTTCTCACCAACTTTCTTTCAACTTAACAAACCTTATGTAAACTTTCTTATCTTATTATGTATTTATAGAAATTGATTGTTGTACATGCTATATGGTATGGCCAAACGGAAATACTCAGTATTGTTGTATTCCGTTCGGCACGATGAGTGAGCCAATTTTACTACAGGCCCAAGGAACATAACATTTTAGTTCCCAAGTTTGATGGCATATTGGTGATATGTGGAATGGTCAATATTTCTTACAGTGCCAATTTCTATGGACGGTGGTGTCCATTAATCATCACGTGACAAATCAGTCATTCAACCAACAAATAGTAATAAAAAAGAGTTGGTTTATCTCAATGAGATTAATAATTAAGAATAAAGAGATTAAAAAATATCGACCGTTTAACTGATTACCATGATAATTGGCATTTGTGTGTGTTCTTTCGTGATGAAGTTTATATTTATATGATTAATTATTATTTATTACGTCTCTTATAGTACGTAAGACTTTCTAGTCACGTTCATTATATGATAAAGTTAGTCGTGCGGTCACAGAGAGTGAATGATGATCACAATTATAACGATAACACTACATCATATCTCATAAACTTACGAACGGAAGATAGTTTGCTTCAACAGCTCAGTAGTATACGAGTAACAGCCGAGATGGTCCAGTGGTAAGAACGCGTAAATCTTAGCCGATGATCGTGGGTTCAAGTCCGGGCAAGCACCACTGAATTTTTCATGTGTTTAATTTGTGATTATAATTCATCTCGTGCTTTACATATTATATACTGTGTTTAAGTGGTGAAGGAAAATATCGTGAGGTAACCTGCATGTATCTAATTTCACTGAAATTCTGCCACATGTATAGTCCACCAACCCGCATTAGAGCAGCGTGGTGGAATAAGCTCCAAACCTTCTCCCTAAAAAGGGAGAGGAGGCCTTAGCCCAGCAGTGGGACATTCACAGGCTGTTACCAACCATACGAGTTGAATAACGATTTAAATTTTGCGGATTTGACTCCAACCTTTTGAGCTATTTACGTTTCTATATTTACGTTACAATATAACCCTTAGTCTTTAATGAAGGAATGAATGAATATGAGTAATTTAACAACAACAAAAAAGACCAATTGAGTTAACGATCACGGCTTCAATCCATTATTATATATACATACATATATTTGAGGTTATATTAATTACCAACATACAGAGGTACTATATTTATTTAATTCACTGCTCTATGACAACAAATGACGTCCACAAATAAAAACCTTAGTCAAAATTCATTACAAACTCAACGTGATTCCAATTTAATTCACAGCTGGGCCATAACAAGGCTATTTATGGTCAGTATGAGAATAAAAAAATCCTGTCCACGTGTCCCGCTGGGAGGCAAAGGGTCTCGTTTTTGAGGCCAAAATATATACTAATGACACTTAATAAAATACCTTTTTACGGGCGCGGGTTTCGTATGAAATATTGTTTAATTTTATGCGTGTTATTTTGTTTCGAAATGAATTCACATCGAGTGGAGATTTTGTTTTATATGATGTTCATGTTTTGTTACTCGAAGGTCCGTTAGCACAATGGACACTGCATATGATTATTATGCCAGTGTAACCGCTCGATGATCTTGTCAAATATTTAGGCATACTGTTATTAATTACTGGTTTCTGCTTGTCAGGGTATCATATTGTATCCTAAGTCCTTTTCTGTACCCCCTAAAAAGGTAACAGTTAAGTAGTCAAGACCCGAAAGCGTAAGAAACAAAGTAACAACCGAATAAATATACAAAATCACTATCGAATTTATAATATTACTAATGATTACTTGTATTTTTTGTTATTTCAATTTGATAAATGCTTAAAAATTCTACTGTTTTTTGGTCTTGTACACATATATTTTGTTATTCTTATATGAAAATAAAAAACAATATGTTACAACGAATCTTTACCTCCGTATAATATTCAACAAAATACTAGGCGTAATTTAAATGCGTCTAAGCTTGTGCAATACCATCTGCCTAGGTACTACCCATTCATCAGATATTCTACTACCAAACAGCAATACTTGATATTGTTATGATTCGATTTGAAATGTAGAGCCAGTGTTATTACAAACACAGAGGACATAACAACTTAGTTTCCAAATTAGTGTTGCATTGGTAATGTAAAGAATGTTTAAAATTTCTTACAGTTAACCTATACAGCTACCTATTTCGTAAAATAAATATATTTAAAAAAAAAAATTAAGTTATATAATACATATAAATGATAAAGCCTGTGTTAACAATGTACTACTACACGCGGGATACAACAACTTTAGATTTTACTCAGATTTACTAAATTATACATATTACAACGTCATTTAGCTTAAACAAATAAATTCAATTCCAGTAGATTCGAGAAACTTCTATCGTTCCTCATTAAGCTTTGATCACGTGATATTTTCTATAATTAGAATTAATTTAGATGTTTACTATGAACGATATCGTCTAACGATAAGTAACTTGTCTAAGCACAATTTACAAATACCACTAATAGCATATTAAAACAGACATATATAGTTTTCACTTCTCGCTATTCGGTCTATTTATAATCTTGGAGTTCCAGACGAGATTTTGGAGTTCGGGATGTTTCTATCAACGAAGGAATTATTAAAATTATTCTATTACGTAAAGATAAATGTTTACAACAATATTTTGTATATTCACAATAACATGGTTAATTATATAACACGACAAATTAAGAAGATACACCAACTTTTCGACTTCGTAAAGTAAATATGCTCTTCCTGGGTTAAGATATTAATTTCTATAAGAGTTCGAAGGTATTTTTTTAGCTTTGTCTATCTCAAATATAATAATAATAATAATGTCCTCCAGACCGATTTCGACCACGGCGGCCAATTTCAAGAAAGATTAGCCAACTACGCAGGAGATATTATAGTGCAGTATCTCAATTATATAGATGGTTAAAAAGCGTGGTGTTAGTATTACATGCAGAAAATATAAAGTTGATTCGTTTGATTTTAGAATAAGAGTAATTACTTTCTTGCCGGTTCTTCTCATAAAGTTCGGAGTACATAAATTCCCAACAAGACGATTAAAAAGAGCTTATAAGAGTAATACGTCCAAAGAATATTTCAGAATAGACACAGTCACGAAATATTTTATATGTATTTTTAAACTACACATTTTTATATCGACAATAACATAAATAACTTCCGTTTATGAGTTATGTCGTCCCTCTGTATCTGTTCACACGTGCTGTTAATTAGACGTTCGTTATAAAAAAACCCCGCAACTACGATGATAGGTAACCTGAGGCCTAAAAAATATATTTTTATGAATGAAACTTCTTTATGTTTTTTTGGATGAGATCGTTAAATAAAATTAAACATACCTGATGAATATCTATTTTCGTTGCTTTAAATGTAATATTATTATTTTAAGTAATTTACTTTAATTATAATTGAAAGTAAAGGAGACAGAACGAATAAAATTTGCAAGAAAGACAATCAGTGTATACAAAGATAGAGATATAACAGAAGAAAAGAGAAGAGAAAAAAAACATTGTAACCTTAATAAATGAAATAAATTCAAGCAAATGCTGATGAAATTGTAATTGTTTTAAATTGTATTTGTTCATGATGTTAACTTTTACGACTTAAATAATATACATTATATAAATTTTGATCGAAATATACAGTAACAGCCTGTGAATGTTCCACTGCTGGGCTAAGGCACTCCTTTTTTAAGGAGAAGGTTTATCGGAATATAGAAATTTATTTTTATTTTATTTATTTTTTTCAGACATACTTTGAAATAAATGAATTGCTATTTTATATTTTTAAACTACATAATATGATCAAGTTCACATTGTCAGTAGTCTCATTCAAACTTGTTAGTTGTTATATTCTCAAATTAGAAACGAACGAACAACAGTTCCTAATTAAAGCCGTGGACATGCAACTTAATTATTTCTACTAATTTTAATGCAGAAGGTATTTTATTAGTGTGATAATTATGATCATTTCGAAATGATAACGTGTGTACATAATTCTTTCCTTAACACCACGAGAAATACTGTTTTTATTGCATTCCAAAACGAAATCTAAAAATACATATAATTTAACAAAGTTGCATCAAGTGCATCAAGTTTGTGGTATTGCTATGTTCCGGTTTGAAGGGAGAATTATCTAGTGTGACCGCGGTAGATAGTTTATATATAAAAAATATCTTAGAAAATCTTCAGTAAATATAACAAAGAAAATAAACATTACATTAATACCCCAACGTCAAATTAAAGTACACACATATATTATTTAACAATTATTTTGATCTTAAATATAAACAGAAACTATTTAAGCTTATATAATTATGTTTATTGAAGAAACTATTCATTTTTGAGATTTTTATTACAGATATAGAGTTTAACTTAACTCCATTATTACAACAGAGTATTTCTATCGGTTAATGTACACTTAGCCTATTTATTCATAGCTGTCATATAATTTTTTAATAATGAAATTAAGTCAAAAAGAAATTCAGTTTCCGCTCCAGTTATTCTTAAACATTAATAATATATTTCAACACTCTTGCCTAGTGCTCTGTTTTATTTGTTCGCTGCTTAAATTTCCGTTTGATATTTACCACATATTTTTGATTATTATATGATATTTACTTTTGATTATTAAATAATTACTCTTGGTAATAATAGTAACCACGTTACATAGTTTTACGTTACATCAAATATGAAAAAATAATGTCGATTACAATTTTAATATTACTTGGAGTTTCTTCCCCTGGCATCCCAAATTTAGCTTTTCAAGATTCAACCATTCCAATGTACGTAACATAGCCGAGATGGCCTAGTGGTTAGAATGCGTGAATCTTAACCGATGATCGTGGGTTCAAGCCCGGGCAAGCACCACTGAATTTTATTGTTCTTAATTTGTGATTATAATTCATTTCGTGCTTGAAGGTGAAGGAAAACATCGTGAGGAAACCTGCATGTGTCTAATTTCACTGAAATTCTGCCACATGTGTATTCCACCAACCCGCATTGGAGCAGCGTGATGGAATAAGCTACAAACCTTCTCCTCAAAAGGGAGAGGAGGCCTAAGCCCAGCAGTGGGACATTAACAGGCTGTTACTATTACTGTAATGTACGTAACAAAATATATTTATTTATATAATAATTGTCATCTCAGTACTATAATTTATTTGCCGTATAAATCATATATGTTAACGTCAGAAACACGAGATAATATGAGCTTGCCGTTCAGACATCCTACTATTAGTTAAATTAACCCGTGAAAGATTTATTGCCATCGTATAGCAAGCAACCATAGTTTCACATTACTTAAATATATTTTATAAATATATTATTGAAAAATATTTAATTACTTGTAATTTTTATTTCATTTATTTATTTGATGTTACTTCGCCTGAATATAATAATAATAATGTTCTCCAGACCGATTTCGGCCACGGCGGTCAATCTCAAGAGAGATTGGCCGCCGTGGGCGACATTTAGGCGAAGCCGCGGGTGTACACTGGTTTCTTAAGCTAGACCCTCCAAACTAACAATATTAAAAACACTTATTCTATCTCGACAAGCATTATTAATTAAGGATTGCTCTCCCGTATATGAGCACATTGAGTATATCGATACATTGTTATCATTTTATTAATTATATACTTACATCACTAAAAATGTATATTCCACCTCGTTGGTCTAGTGATTAAATATAAGGCCACTGACTCGGAGATTCTGGGTTCAATTCCCAGGTGGGGCCAATAAAAAGTTATTGGGTTTTTCTGTCTGAAAATTCTCAGTAGTAGCTGGAAGTTGGAAGCGTATATTTATTACTCCTGTGCCTCGGAAAGCACGTAAAGTCGTTAGTCCTGCGCCTGAGCTCTTTCTGGTCGTGTCGGATTACCGGCCATCGGATTATGAGAGTTAGGGAATAGAGGATGCACCTGTGTTTGCGCACACACATGTGCACTATAATATCTCTTGCGCAGTTCGGTAATCTCTCTTGAGATTGGCCGCCGTGGCCGAAATCGATCTGGAGGACATTATTATTATAAATTAATGTTCCTGTTAAGGTATTTAATATGCAGCCCGGATAACGTTTTGCAAATGAGCTGTAACCGCATGTGAAAGCGATCGTAGTTATGTGTAGATATTATGGAGTTGTTATCAAAGGATACGTATATATTCAGGAGTACTGAGAACGACGAATCACGCTGGATTTATCACTGTATAGTAAGTGGCACTACGAGACAATTAATTAAATTACAATCCAGTGATGAATATTGATTGAATTATATCCAAATTAATTTCTAGATTTTATGGTGGTTCAAAAGCCACCACAAGATGTTCTAAGGAGTTGAAAGTTTTTTTTTGTTTAGTATGTTTTTTTTTGTTTGCCGCCATGGTATGACGTGACTTTATACTCCCACATTTTCGCGCGCATATTCTTTTAAAAGGACAAAAAATATTAATATTATGAACTGTGCTGGATTGATGTGGTAAATTAATATTAACATTTTTTGTAATGCCTAGCTTAAAAAACTACTAAATCAATATACATAAAACTTATAACCAGAAGATGCCGTGCGTGTCGTAGAAGGTTTTAGTATATGTATATTATTATATAAGATATTAAAACTTGACGTAATAAGTGTGAATTACATGTCTTTATATCATATAATGGCACATAAAAGTATATCACAATTTAAAATTTTATTTTATCTTATCATACCTACTCCTTTCTCAATATTTTGATATTATGATATGATTTGATTGAATAAATTACAATGAAAATATCTTTAATTGAAGCAATTAAAAAGGTTACACAGTGGAAATATTGTTATTTTCTGAAACCTCATTCAGAACATTAATATTAAAAACATTGTTTGTTTCAAGTTCACACATCAGTTAACAAACCAATAACCAAAAAGGCTTAATTATAAATCATGATTTAAATAGAACAGGCTGTTCTGTTTTTTTATTAATATTAATTTTATGAGAAATTTCTTAAGGATTTATCACAGTATATACAAGTATATATAACATTACATCATCATTTCATCCGTGTTAAACGTAACTGCTAGTGATAACCTTTCTCGATAAATGGGCCGGCTACCGCATAAAAATAGTTCAAATCGTACTGTTAGGTTCCGATTATCACTTACCAACACACTCTTTACTTAAAAGTATTTAATAGTAGTTCGAGAATTTGTTGTTTTCTTCTTCATTCATGCATCAAATGAGAAGCAGGTTGATGTAATTTTTGCATAGAGTATGCGATGCTAAGCATCAAATTACTCTAGATAGAATCATGATGATCGCGTAGTTCTTACAAGAAGTATAAAATCCCGGTGAGTTTCTTTCGCCGTATCTTCTCGGGTCTGAGGTTTTCACTTCCGAACCGGTGGTAGATTTATGACAGTCAACATGTAAGTGTAACGCTTCTACATTGAATAAACATTTTTGACTTTTACTTTTGCACACATAATAAAAAACAAAAAGAAAACAGTAAAACATTGATTGTTTTAAAGTCGGTTTAGATTTTTGCCCTATTATTATCATCTGTCCGGACCTTAAACGTGTTTTATTATAAAAGAACTAGTAGCTACAAGTCTACCCTACGTCCAACCCCTTGGCACCGTACACAGTATCGAGTTTATTTACGACGGGACGAGATCCATATCTCTGAATAAATTAGGACGCCATGTACGTTACACGATGACTTTTTAATGCGTGACCGATTGGAATTGCTTCGTAATGTACAGAGGTACTCAAACAAATATAATGAATTTTTTTGATTTATTTTATAAATAATTAAAGATAATTCTAAAGCTTTTACAACAAATTAACTTTAGTAAACAATAACTACAATTATTGTGTTATGTATATTTCATTACACACCAGGAGTAGTAAAGACAAACAAACATTAGATTTACATATTCTATGCTATTGGCTTAATGGTTCTGCTATATTATTCACTAGAAACAATTCATACATTCAACATATAGCAATATTCCACTTATCTATTAATATCCATTTGAATTTTACTTACAAACTTCCAATAACAACTTCGCTGACATTCAAAACGCCATTTTTTCATGAATCCATCCTCGACTAATGAGGTCATGCACAATCAAAGTCAAATATATTGTTAAATAATGTTTACTTATCTTTCCTCTTCTTGCAGTCGGTTATAGTCATCTACATAATTCTATATTGATGATATCCCAAAACCAAATAACAAAATTAACACTCCGGAGCTATTATTAATTTATTGGATTAGTGTGGTGTAAAAATGTCTCATTAAATTTAATTATAATAAATTTATCATTTAAATTATGTATATTACTGACAGTGGTTAATATTTTATCAATATCAGAAGGTAAAACGGTAATACGAGTGCCATACAAAACATGTACCGAAAATATCAATTTCATAACGAATTATTTTTATGACATCACAACAAATTCAAAATTAAATGTATAATAAATACATGCGATGAATACAAGAATGCTTCACGTTATTTAAGTTTAGCAGTTACTTAGTTAATTCCCAAGCTTTAGAAGAGATGGCGCTAGTAGTCGATTAAATCGCGCTATCGTTTGGCCAAAAGCGTAGCTCTACGTACAAAGGCCTGTAAGCCTTTATAACACCTCCATAAACGTATAAAAAGTATTATGTATTGACGTCTTATCAATTTTTTCAAGGCAGTTGTGTCTGTAATATGACACTTATGCTTTAATGATAACATTAATAATATGTACTAGGTATATTATTAATAATAATGTCCTCCAGACCAATTTCGGCCACGGCGGCCAATCTCAAGAGAGATTAGCCAACTACGCAGGAGATATTATAGTGCACAAGTGTGTGCGCAAACACAGGTGCACTCTATATTCCTTAACTCTCATAATCCGAAAGAGTTCAGGCGCAGGACCAACGGCTTTACGTGCTTTCCGAGGCACGGGAGTGTTCACACTTCCAACTTCCAGACTCCGGGCTGCTACTGAGAATTTTCTGACAGAAAAACCCAATAACTTTTTATTGGCCCGACCTGGGAATTGAACCCAGGACCTCCGGGTCTGCGGCCTTATATCAAGCCATTAGACCAACGAGGCAGTCAGGTATATTATTAAATATATAACGAATAACATATTTTCTTAATCGTTACTTTAACTATGATTATTGGGTCCTTGTGATATAAATGTAAATAGTGAAAAATTTACAACAAATGTTATAGTGAAAAGCTGATATTTTTTATTCTATTTGTAATGTTAAATGTTATTTAAATTAAGTTAAGGGAAAAGTTTGAATATGATCATAATATTTGAAATTATCAGGTGTAAATGATGATAGAATACAAATATTCAGATTAGCATTATTGTAGGTGTGTATTTATATCGTGTTATGTTCTGTTTTTAGTGTGCTGAATAAAAAATATGATATAATTCTGCACGATTACTTAACCTAAGCTAAATCAAAGAGATATTTTACTTGGTGGGCTTGTGGATGCTTGTCTTTGTAGGTATCGTCCAATCATCGTATATTGTACCACCAAACAGCAATGCTTATTATTGTGATAGTCTGGTTTTAAAGGGCGAGTGAGACAATGTAACTACAGGAACAAAGGAAATTACATGAAAGTTTCCAAGATCGATTCCAAGGCAATGTCTGTGGGCGGTGGCCACTTACCATAAGGTGAATTAATTGCTAGTCTATCTACCTTTTAAAAAAAATATAGATTCGGGAAGGCAAATGAATCTACTCCGCCTGATGGTAAGTGGTAGTAGAGCCCCAACGAAAGAATGATCTAGTGCAGATCATTCTTTTGTTTGATTGTCTTGAGACTGGGTGTAATTATCTATATAAGTATGTATTTACAAAAGAAAAATAGCATATGTAGTATATCAGTTGTCTGGTTTCCATAGTACAAGCTCTGCTTAGTTTGGGATCAGATGGCCGTGTGTGAATAATGTCCCAGAATATTATTTTTATTATTCTTTCCGATCAGCCGTCCCGCTAGACGCCTTTCCACGCCTCGTTTGAAGGAACCCAAGTTATATAAGGAGCACGTATGCTGGTAAAGAAATCCAATTTTTGGAGGTGCGATGTATTAGTTATAGTGCGTTTGCGTGCAATTTTTTTTCTTGTTTACAATAACTTATATTGATATCGATTACAATAAATTTTTATATAAGCCCACGAGGCGGTCGAGTTTTTTAAATAATAGTAAGACAATAACACCGTTTTTAGTGGTATAATAACTTATAGTTTATAATAAATATAAAAACTATAGGTTTGTATTTGATAACATAGCGATATATTTTCGGTTTCCGATCTCATCGTAGGACGTCCTAACCGCTGTTGTGTCTGTAACAAATGGCTCCCCGGGGATTCACCTATTTGTATCATTCTCTATTGCTTTTAAACCAGTCATATTATTTGTACAAAATTATTTAAAATTCGAATAACAATATTAGGAAGATATTAATGAATTTAAATAATATAATTAATTTGTAGAAAAATATGTTTGTTTTTTTTTTCGTAATATGCTAATTACGGTTATTTTAATTTAATATAAATAAAAATCAAATGGTACTGATTTTAATAGATGTTATGATTGAAGATGAATTAATATTTTTAGAAAATCGTCTATGTTATTGTTTGCGTATCATTTTTAATGTTAGGTAACATAAGCTTTATGATAAAAAGTTATAATGATGTTCCTCGCTCATTTTGTGACGGCGGCCATACTGGAAATAGACTGCGCAGGAGATACAACACATCAACAGACAGAAACTCGAAAAATTGCAATGATACAAAAGTCTATTGGTATAACTATAAAAACTAATGCGTAAAAATTTATACAGACTCTGTTAAGAAAACAGGGTGGTAGGGCTTTTTGCAAGCCCATCTCGGAAGTTACCATCCACTCATCAAATATTCTACCGCTAAACAGTAATACATAGTATTGTTTTGTTCCGGTTTGAAGTATGAATAAGCCTGTGTCCCTTGTGCCTGTAGTTAGGAAAAACGAACATAACATCCTAGTTCGAAAGATTGGTGGCGTATTGGCTATGTAAGGAACCGTGGTGACCACTTGAAATGTTCCATTTGCTCGCTCGCCTACCTTTTTAATAAAAAAAAGTTACAGAGACAGAAACCTCTTCCGTTTTATTCGTATCATCAAGAGATGACCATTAAAATTACTGGCACTATCAAAAGAACAAAGGTATTATAAATTCAACGAGGTCACGTACTTTTGGCGTTGGAAGAATTTTAATTTTATTACCCTTGGAATATATGGGACTCTAGATTCCGTCTCCCGATGTAAGTCACCCCATGGTTGAGTCAATTTGCATCTTTTTACTGTTCGAGTGAACGTATCTTTATATATTTTTTTTATATTTATTTATTCTTGTGAATGAAAGAATAATAATTAAATACGATTCTGGAAATCCAAACAAAATTGACTAAAATAAAATGGAAATTAGATTTCCATAAAAACATTCACCACAACCTTTTCCATGTTTTTTTTAAAATATTAATTGCATTTTTTTTAGTCTTATCCATTTATATTTCATTTAACAAAATGTATACCTGTTATTTGTCTTTAAGCTTATTTCCTTATATTAATTATTAATACGTATATATTTAAATATATTCAGACATTCGTTATAAACAATTTTTTTATAATACTGAAATTTCCTTCTTTAACTCCTTGAATAGTTTTAAATTGAATGGCAGTTGAAAGCAATTACACCACACACATAAATCATTTAAAAAATTCAAAAATTAAAATCACCTTTTCTTAAGCGACAATACAATAAACAAACCCGAGTGACCGTAAGCTACGTTTGTTAGATTATGTTAGCTACAAACGTACGAAGATCTACTCGTAGACACCCGTGAGACGCCGGGTGAATTTCAAGATGGCAATTTGTATCTGCAGATTGGCTGTTGAAATCTTGAGAACTTTTCATTGAGCTGGTAGCACGTAACATTTTAAACTGGTTTTATTGCCGATCTTTATAACTGGAATTGTAAAATGTTCTTTATTCATATTTTACATAGAAGAAAATTTTCGTTCTGAATCACGCTAACATGTGATTCAGATAAAAATACTCACACGTATTGAAAAATAAATTGACGGATGTAAGCATCCCGCTTCTGTATTCTTCACAGGCCTCATCACATTTTAAAGAAAACTTTTGGAGCATAGCATAGCATTAAGTACATATATTTGTAAAAAGATTTTTAGTTGGATTTAAAGATCCTACTTCAATTATTATTTATTTTTGTGAATTTAAAAAAAATCGTCGATTTATTCCAATAAATGCTTTATTTTTATACATATGGGGATATCATGTTTAAAAAAAATATTACAATTATACATATAGTAGCTACATGGTACTTGTTGCATTTATAATATGCTATATATGTAATAGATACATAGGACCGGGCAAATGGGCAAACCTGACAGTAAGTGATACTAATAAGGCACCAATCTTGGGAACTAAGATGTTATGCCCCTTTTTCCTGTAGTTACACTGTCACTCGCCCTTCCAGTCGAAAAACAACAATCTAACGTATCAAGTACGTATATAATAATAAATGTATATATTATAAATAAATGTTTTAATAAGATATAATCATTTTTATAAATGATATGATATACTTCGGTCAACCAGTGGCGTATTCTAGCATGATTAATCTATTGGCAGTTAAAAAGGCGTCAATAATGCATTTATAATTTGCTAACCGTGGGATTTGCCATTCCCTGTAATCACTAGCAGTACCATCCTTAACACTAACCCAGTATTATAAAGCTGCGCCACTTGCGATAGAATAACCGATGAGTGGGTGATATCTACCCCAACACACCACCACTCGATCAATGTACCGTTTCTTCGCTATAGTGAGATAGTGAGTGCTTAACACAAAGTTCTGTGTAAAAACTGTGTAATTGTCTTTCACTAGCGCTGCAATTAAACTTTTTGCGCTCCGCCCCTACAATTCTTATCTTCGAGCTCGAGCCACTTCGCTATACGAAATAGGATCTTTTTACACGATCTAGTTAATTGAAATCGCAAGGACGATTGTTTTGTTTCGCTGTCACATGAAGACATGCAGTTATTTTTTATAGCTAAATTGTATTTGAAGATAATCTGAACGTTTGGTGGATTTGTTGTTCGAAATTACTACTTGGCTACTATTTAAGCTTGTAAATCAAGGAATGTCTTGTGATGTATATATTGCCTTTAAGAAAGATACAAACGTAGACACATATATATAAGTCATCATATTTATCTAGATATAATTATAAAAATGATTGTTTATAAGTTCATGTCGTTCCTGATCCGATCGTGATTAAACTTTAGTGTACTGCGTGCAAATGTACCTGACTCAAAAAAAAATGTTTATTTTTCAATATGAATACCCGTGCTAGTTGATTACATACACTATAATACATCATACATTTGCAAAATATCTAGTATGGATCGTTAAGCGATCCGTATATAAAATTTAAAAAAAATTATAAAGTGACTTATTCACGTAGGTAAAAGTACGGTTAACCTTAAGATATAGTCTATAAATTATAATAAATTATATATAACATTTATTGTTTGATAATATAACAACAGAATCACAGCTGTTTCTATAATGAAATATAATTAATACGAGTTTTCCCGACATGTTACGTAACCCTAAATAAACCCATTCTACCCGTTCCCTTGGGCAAAGAAAACTTCAATATAGCTTAAATCTAACCAGCAAAAAGCCCATCCACCGGGATCAGCTTATATTTTACAGACATATTCCTTGAAACATCTCACGTGAATTACTCACACAATAAAATCTAAATCATCTATGTAACACGTATAGCACACACGTAAACACGACATAATTCAATTTTATCATACAAGAACTAACCGTTACACCTTCGCTGCACTCCACAATTCTTAACACGTTTCTATCCTATCCGACTTACTTACATGCTTACTTTTATCTTAGTTTCATGTATTTTAAAGCTATTTCGAGTTTGGAAACATATATTTACTAGCTTACTTTCCGTAGAAGTATTTAAATATATATCTAATTAGTATTTTTTTATATAGAATAGAAGGCGAACGAGCATATGGGCCACCTGATGGTAAGTGGTCACTAACGCCCATAGACATTGGCATTGTAAGAAATGTTAACCATCGCCTACATCACCAAAGCGCTACCAACCTTGGACGGGCAAATTGGCCACTTGATGGTAAATGGTCAACGTCGTAGACATTGATACTGTAAGAAATAATAATCATCATTTACATTGTCAATGCGTCACCAACCTTGGAAACTAAGATATTATCCCTTGTGCCTGTAATTACACTGGCTCACTCACCACTCCGAAACACAATAATACCAAGTCCTGCTGTTTTGCGGTTGAATATCTGATGAGTGTATGGTACCTACCCAGACGAGCTTGAACAAAGCTGTACCACCAGTATGTATTAATTTTTTTATTATATTTTTATTTTTTAATTTTTTTTTTGGTTATTTTATTAGAAAACAACCAAAAAAAAATTTTTTTTTAATCTTTTATTTTTTTATGTTTTTTTTTAGATAAAGGAAAATAGGAAACACATTTTTTAAGGAATAATATTATCGAGCAATATACTAGCACCTCTTATTATTCTTATTTCTTATATAAAGTAAAAAAAAACTTACATTTGCAAGGTAAGTAAGTTAATATAAATCTTAAGCTCTTTTTATAGTATGTTTTATAAAGAGAGGAATACACAACATAATTAAATTGTTACGTTTAAGTTTAACCCGCATATGCTGTGTGATATAATGAGGATAGGTCTTTTAAAATAATTTTAATTGTTTTTATTTTTAACTCTTTCTAATAATGAGATAATATGATGAAATATGTAAATTATGTGCTTAAGTTATATAACCACTAAAACGTTTAATTGCGATGAGGGTGTTAATGGTTTTAGCCTTCATCAAAATGTTTAAATTTCGAACACTGATTTGGCACCAAGGTTTTCGACAACTTTGGAATATGTTAATTAAATATCGCATAGATAATTAAAAAAAAAACAAATGTAAATATTTTTAGGGATAATTAGATTAAAGAAAGTGGAAATTGATCCATTGAAAATTGTTATTTTCAAATAAGTTTTTACAATACACATTAAACTCTGCAGTAAAAAAAAATACCATGAGGACAATTTGCATATTTCGGAACAAATTCCCAAGAGCCTCCAAACCAAAATGGATTAATACAAATTATTAATAATGTTTCGTAGTATATAATATTTAGTTAAAACATTACACTCACATTACCATAACCATAATTATATTTATTTAAATAAAAAATGAGTGAACTTAAAAATATATTCCTTTGACTTTAACGCACAAAGCTTTAACGTCAAGTACAATTAAAATATATTCGCGAAAGATAAAACAATAAAACTTCTTTACAGCCAGTTACACTTTTATTTGCTATTACGTTTGTTAAACGCTCTCCACAGAATATAAAAAAACAGACAATACACGACAGAGTGTAAGTAATTAAATGAATTAAAGACAATGCGGCCGCTGATGGTCGTATCCTGTCCTTTTGTTTTAAGACTAACGTTTCGTTTAATTGCTGGGGTCTCTTTGACCCCGCGTCGTAGAAAACGGTTATAACGACATGTCTTCGCTTGTTTAATTAAAAATAAACGATTTGTTGTTACTTTGATTGTGCTCAAATTAAATATTGAAGAACTCTTGAAATGTTTAAAATTACATTTTATATATCAACGTATTAAAATTGTGTGGTTTTTTCAATTATGTACCATCACATGAAAAAAAAAACAAAAAAAAAACAGATATTACTTTCCGTTTCAGTTCTTTTAGGAAAATCCAGATTCGGAATCTGGCAGAAATACATTTAATTTATTACTGTAAAATTACGAAGTTCGAAAGTACTTATGACTGCCTCCTTCAATATTTTAATTTTGTGTTTAAGAACAATTTTTCTTCTATTTTAATTGCACATTGTAAATTTTCAGGCAGGGTATATATAAAGGTAATAAATTCTCATGTTTCTTATAACTTCGAACTGTTAATATAAAAGTCAGAAAATATTAATATAAATAAAATACCTATCTAATTGATCATACTTTTAAACAGAAATATGCTTTTAGATCAATAAATTAACAAAGTACCATCGACAAATAAAAACAATCACAAGCTTGTTTAAATATAATTATATTATCAAAATAATATAATTATACGAGGCTATTTGAAACTTTTCGTAGCAATCCAAGGATAAAATTGGTACAATTTGCGGTTTTAAATCACTCCAAACATCTGCTTTATGCACCTGCCTTTTAAACATCGGATTGAATTATTTTGATACCGTGTACTGTTCAATTCGGACAAGAAATAATATAGATACAAAGTTTCTCAAATTTTTTGCTCATATTATAACTGCATCATTAAACGTTAATTAAAATGAGTACCACTGTGTTGAGTGCTGATTGATTTTTACATCGAATTACATAAAAATCTGTTTAGTCAAGGCTTTTGAATTTCGATCTTGGTGGCCATTCTCAACGGAAAACAGCCAACTAAGCAAAAAATATATATAATAGTGCGCAGGTGTGTGCACAAATACAGGCACATTCTCTAATCTCACTTTCAAAATCCGATGGTATAAAAAACTGATACAATCGAGAGAGAACGAGAAAGATCAAGCGCCAAACCAAACGCTTTACGTATACATAACCGATGTACAGTAGAAGTAATACTTCGAACTTTCTAACTTCGGGCCTGTACTGCGAACAACAACCAAAAATGGCCAAAAGAAATAAATACCAGGCTTTATAGTGAGATCTTTAGTTTTTAAATGAGCTTGCTACTAGGCCAAATGAGGCTTTTGCATTTAGCTATATAATATTAGTAAGACAAGACGGACATTTTTTATGATATTTTACGTAAAATTACCGCATACATTTTCATCAATTTGTTTCGTTAATTCTGACAAATAATCAAAATTCGTTTTTCGTTATCTGCGTCACATGACTCAGATTTTTAATTTCGTATTCCTTCGTGAGCCATCTGCTGCGTCCGCAAAAAATGTCTTTCGAATACGTTTTTATTTGAGCGAACTTTTTAACCGTGTTTTAGCAGACGGGTATGGAATTAGTTGCTTCCTGTCTGAGCGTCTCAATTTCAATTATGGTGTTTAATATTCAATGTTAGATAAATGTTCTTTTTACGTATGATTTCATGGACGGAAACTTCAAATCATTCGTGTAATGTTACTTATCATATCATTTTATTATATTGTTTAATCTATGTCTCTTTTTAATTGCTTTATTTTAAATACAGAAGTAATTTTAAATATTACTGATTTTTAATACTATATATAATTATTATATAACATGTGGTAATATTTTATTTGAATTCTGATTAGCATCTATTCGAAGAAGATATATTTATATCACAAACAGTGTTGCAAAAAAGTTGCTTGTAGTAAAGAGGGTGGACTGATAGTCAAACTCCTTACAAAGATATTTTGTATAAAATTCAAAATGCAATGTTTGAATTTAATTTAAACATTAAAAACATGTTAAGATTTTAAAATTCATATTAGGAATTCGACAGCTATCGCTCGATTTTTTAACATTATATTAAATTGTGATCTCCGGATAATATTATTATTATTGATGAATAAGCGAAGAATATCTTAAGAATGTATAAAAAGTATACTATTCTATTTATTCCAAACTTTGTTTAATACTTATTTAATCTTTTAAGAGTTTATGTTTATTACGAGTTTATTACGATGTTTATTACGAGCAATCAAATAATCGAGAATTATTAACTGTAATTCCTATTGTTCTATTAAAATTTAAGTATCGCGTTAAAATTTGCAATGCGGCACAAATAATCGGTATCCTGCGGGTATCTAGATAAAGTGTAAATAAAGCAATTACAGCGACTTACTTGGAACGTAAATGCATTGTGCTTTTGTATACGATGTGTTCATCCGCTTAATGGGTCTAGAGTCGCTTTAGGAAATATAACTGCTATTTGTATTAATGAAAATATAAATATATTATAATAAATTACAATTATACTACATTTTTCGCGCGTTTAATATACTTTGTTGAATAGGTTTTTAGTTCTTAGATGACTGTCTCTTTGGTTTAGTGGCTAGATATAAGACCGCAAACCTAGAGGTCGTTGGTTCAAATCCCAACTCGGGCCAATAAAAATTATTGGTTTTTTTGAGTCGAAAATTCTCAGGAGCAGACCGGAGTCTGGAAGATGGAAGTCTGTACACTCCCGTGTCTCGAAAAGCACGTAAAGCCTTTGGGCCTGTGCCTAAGCTCTTCCAGTCATATCGGATTGCCGTCCCATCGAATTATGAGAGTTAGGGAACAGGATCGGAAGTTGTGCACCAAGCTCGGTCAACCATTACGGAATGTGCCGACTGATAATACTCAATATGAATATTACTTGCTTCAGTTAGAAGATATATATGGCTCCGTTTATGAATGACCTGTATTTGAAATCTGTAGTATTTAAATTCGGATTTATAATTATAGTTTACTTGGTGGCAGGGCATTGTAGAAGCCCACCTGGGTAGGTATCACACACTCATCAGATATTCTATCGGCGAACAGCAATATTTATTATTGTTATGTTCTGGTTTGAAGTATGAGTGAGCAAATCGAACTACAGACGTAAGGAACAGCACTTCACCACCAACCATAGAAACGACGATGACGGTGTTTCCGTTCCGTGCTTAATATTTCTTACATCGCCAATGTCTAAAGACAATCTAATGGTAACCACTTACCATTAGTGGTCCCATTTGTCAGTGCGCCTATATATTAAAAAAAAAAACAAATAAAAATATACTACATTTAAGGAGACATGAAAGCTTGTTTCATCATTTTACGTAAGAAAACCCGTTAAGAGAAATTTACCGAGAATTTTTACACAAAAATAACAATTTCATAATCATAAACAAAACTCCAACTAAGCCTCCTATTATATACAGAAGTAAATTTTTCTAAGAGCAGACAGGAACTAATTATCAATTTAGATAAATAAGTTTTATGATCTTGTCATCTATATAAGTGTAATATAACGGGCGCCATTTTGTTAACAATAAGTTCACTCGTACATTATACATTATCAAACGCGGTAAACCCTTCGACCGCTCGTAGTGAATGGAATGGGACCGCGGAGAGCGATCTGTTTACATCCAAGGTTGAAAAGACCCCCAAAGGGCGAGTATAAACAATATAGGCTACTTGGATTAATATATTGACTCTACCTTTGTACTCTGTTTGGTGTATGGACGGTGTTTTGTTTATTTACTAGCTATCCCACAGTTTCACCTGTTTAGTTTGGATTGTAAAAGAATACATGCAGTTTTATACAGTTTTCTATTAAAGGGGTTGTTTGTGGTTAATACTTTAGGAGTGGTTTCCTAAAGGACATAACATAAAGTTGTGAAGACTATACCTAATTGCCATATTAGAAAAGGACTGACCGGAAATATCAAACCGGGAATCGTCACTTGACGATACGTAAGTACTTGTAAAAGTATATTTAAATGAAAATATTTGATTCGACTATGTAACGCGAAAAGATTAATTTTAATTCATATTAGCTGTGTCCTACGGTTCCACTGTTTAATTTTATTTCAAAACAAACATGATTAGAACTTGCCTACAGTTTGACATATCGGTCTCTATGGCTACTGCTCGTAACTGGGAAATTATACATATTTCCTATAAACTCAATAAGGGTTTGCTTATATTCTGTCTCATGCTAAACGGTAAATGAAAACATCGTTGTGAAAACTGCATGTGTTAAAATACAGCCACATGTGTATCCACCAACATGCATTGCAGTAGCGTGTTGGAGTATGTTCCAATTCTTCAGAAGGTGAGAAGGCCGTAATCCAACAGTGAGACATGCTAATACTTTATTAAGTATAAATGGATTATCATCAACTTAGGCTAGTCAAAGAGAATAGCGCAATTGGAACCGATCAAAACTACTATCACCCCTTATAACCCATTATATAATATGATAGATATTCTTACAAACGCCAATAATAAAACGATTTTTTTCCTCCGGTTCGGTCTTACCATACAATATCATTAATAAAGAGTGAAAACTTAATAAGGAACAATACACTTATGCAGACATGCTTCAAATTAAATTTAAAATAAAGACCGTATTATCATATGTTATTAACATAACGAGACAAAAGAAACGAGACGAAAATAATTACATACAAACACATACATCCTCCTTATCAAAACATAATTGACCCTTTTGCATATCGAAAAGACTTGACAAAGTTTGGACTTGTAAAAATTTTATCAATAAAAAAATGTATAGAACGTGTTTTAGTATGAGTGTGTGCGTGGCTGTGTGTATTTGTAAACCGTAAGATGTGTGCATTTTTAAAAACACAAAATATTTTTTCAGTTTTACAATAAGTTACAGTAAATTGTTGTGTTAGGTTCTAAGTGTATTTTTTCATTATATCTAGTAATTCATGATATTTAGTGGCGAAATAATTATTGGATGCAAAAACTGAACACAATATAGGTCTTCACACATTATGGTTTTTGAGAAAAATAAATAAACATTTTCTTAATTATTCCCATAGTCCGCGCTTACTGTAACTCTTTTTATACATTTAGTTTGTGGGCTAATTATACATTAAAATCATACATTGCTCTTCGTGTTCATTACAATAACGCCTTTAGATTGCTAATGGGGTTGCCTCGCTTCTGTAGTGCTTCAGGGATGTTTGCTGAAGCGAATATACTGTTTCTGTCTACTATTAATGTCATAATGCGAAAAAGGTGTGCATCCGTGTGGTTCACAGGGTGCGAGCCAGCTCCAACAAAATTCTAAGCATGACTGCTAACAGACTAGACTGTATATTTATAAGCCGCTGTTTTAAAGTTTCAGCTGGACCAGTAAATTGTATAAGTAGTAGATAGTAGTGTTTATTTTATTTTTTGTAATTTTGTATATGAGTCTTGTTACTTGAATAAATAAATAAATTATCATTATTATTATTATACATTGTAAATAACAAGGTCACATTACCTAATTCTAAAACACACGAAAAGTATTAAACCTAATATCATATCCTATAGGATCAATGCAAACTTCCAAGCTCAGGTAAACTTTGAGGTACAAAATGCGGGGCTTAGTCGAGAAATAGAACGATATGGAATCTTGAGCTATGTAGCAATTTACGAGGGTATACTGAAATTGAGTTTTCTTGAAACTCATCTTTCGTTTCTTTGCCAATAGTTCTCCTTTTTCTTTGGTAAAAGGTAGACGAGTAAATAGGGACCGAGACATTGCCATTGTCAGATATATTAACTACACCTTACACCGTCAATATTAAGATCTACCTTTGACACTATGATAAAAAAAATAAACTTAAAAAATTATGGTTATTAAAAGAATTTATAATTAAATAAAACAAATAAATTCATATGGATTTTTTTATTGTTATAATAATATTATAAGCGACGAAGTTTATAGTATACACGTCACGCACACCCAAGGGAATAGAGAATAAGAGAGCGTGATGTCGTTTGTCTTTACGGCACACGAGCCGGTCTTGGACCCAAACTACGGAATAAATATTTCACAAAACTTAATGCAATAATATATTATATAACGTCGTTTTTTTTCCAGCCTTTTGCCGTCCACTGCTGGACGAAAGCCTCCCCAATAGAACGCCAACCATCCTGATCATGGGCAGTCCGCATCCATCCCTTACTTGCTACCTTTAAATCATCGGTCCACCTTGCCACAAGTCCTATACTACGTTTGCCTAAGCGTGGTCTCACGTGTCGCCTCCATCGGCCATCGATGCCCCTGGAGACACGACTTTCACTTCAGCGAGCTAATTCTACGCGCGATGTGACTCGGTGACTCTAATTCTCTGGCGAACGTCCTCATTTCGGATTCTATCTGCCAGAGAAACCCCAAGCATCGCGCGTTCTAAGGCTCGTCGTATACGTTGATAACGTCGTAATGTTAATAAATATAAATCGCATTAGTTGGTAGATATAATTAAAACACATTAATAATAGTAATTAAAGTGATTTTATTGAAAAGAAGTAAGTGAAATAGTATCTATATGTGCTATCTGCTAATTGCGAGTTATTTAGCGTGTACTAACAAATTAGATTTTTATAATATAGTTAGGCGAACGGGCCAATAGACCAACTGATAACTCTTCAGATTTAGATAAAAAATACTAAATTTGAGTCCAATCGTTAGAGCCGTTTCAGAGACACAAGGTAAATTTATTTCAAGAATTGCCCATTAAATATAATAATATACTATTGGAGGTATTTATATTGTATTGGCTTATATCATGTAAAACATATGTCATACATTTATAAAATATTAGCAATAAAAAGATCAGAAATTTGAGAATTCTTTACAAATTTTAATCTATTATTTCTATCTCTTTGATATTAATAAAGGGATTTAAGACTGTATTTAGGTAACAGTAAAATTTGCAGAAAGGGTAGGAACTTTCGTCATACATTTTGTATTGAATTAATCTGACTTTGATGACTTTCTTATAGTCGTTAATGTAATCGCTTTTTAATATTAAATCACTTCAAACCAAAACAAGAAGGAAAAAGGCTGTCGCTTTTTATGTTCATTATATCAGATGAAATGTCAGCTCGTTGCTGATGTATTTAGCGTTCTTATAAAACATTAAGGAGAAGTAGTTGAGCTTCTTAATATACATAGAATACTGCTTCGTTAGTCTAGTGAACGCATGAGATAGGGCCCTCGCGTGTCCACTTTCACCCCCTGAGCTTAGCCGAGCCACGACCGAACCACAGCAACGATCCAGCAGCTTTTCTGGTCTATGCCAAAGACGGTCACGCGGTTGGTTTAGAAGATAAGAATCTCACATAACCTGATCCTTATACAGACTATGTCAATTCTTTGAAATTGGAATGTACTCTCGACAATTTGTATTTGGAACTGTCAAACTATTTTTTTTTTATGTTACGGTCAATGACTGAAAACTGTTGAGCCTTATTTATTGTTTTTTAAATTTAAACTAACATATCTCTGGAGATAATAATATATTATTATTATTATCTCCAGAGACAATGTTCTTCGTACCTTTGGTGTATTATTTTATTATTTTAATTGAGTTTAGTGATTAGACGTGCCTACACATTTTTTTCCAGACAGGATGCAATAAAAATTTCAGGATAACAACGTTAACTGTTTACTACGGTTTGTTTTTGGGTTTGATTCGCCTTAATACTAAAAAAAATATTTTACTTATAACTGAATATGAACAACGTAACCATATGGCGTCACCGCAAATTGTGAGTTTACTGCTGCATTTAACTTTTTTATTTGAATTCCCTTAATATTTTACTGATGTAAGTACGAGTGAGTCCAAGTCTGAATTAAATAATGATATAAAAATTCTAAAGGCTAATGTTATTTGTGGAGTGTATTTTAAGCATTATTCATTTGTAACTATATACTTTTATAAAGACCTATCACATAGCTTTCATGTACTTAAAGCCTAACCGGAACCTAAGCCGGACTTTACTCCAAGAAATCCATTGAGTTCTATAATTCAATAAAATTACTTCATATTTCGTACAATATTATTTTTAATACATTTATAATTACACTTATCGCTTAGTAATAAACTTGTTATATACTTAGCCGGTGAAATTTGTAATTCGTTTATTCGAATCGGAACATTCGTTGAAAAGTTACGACGGGATATAAATGTTGAAAGTTAGAAAAATATAGCGATGTGAGCGAACAGTAACAAAAACACGAATTTACGACAATGTTTTATGATGCTAAATACCACGTTAATGTTCATAGCACGCACTTCTAAAAGCATTTATTATTATTGTAATTGGTCTTTTAGGCTTTGTTTATGCACCTTTATACTATTCACGTATTAATTGTCACTGAATTAACTGATCTAGCTCACATATAGCCTCGAGGTGAACTTTTATGAAAGATATAAGATGAGATCATAAAGATACGCACAATACGTATGCAATATTAGTTTTTATGTAAAAACTACACAAAAAACCACTGAAAACATGAACTTGTTAACAAAACTTTTTTTTTTTTTGACAACTGCGTTTGACAGTGCGCGTGCGGTATCTACAGATAATAATTTAATGCTTTCTAGTTGTGCAAAGCAAAACTTTAAATAAATAATTAAATTATTGGCAAAATAAATATATTATGACACACAAATATCTATGAGACAAATTATAGGATAAGTCACAAGCAAAATCGTATATTATTTGATCAAACATTAATCTCCTATCAGTTTGACCAAAGAGTGTAACCATTACTAAACGGATGGATGTGTATACATTGCGTATAAATTGCGTATGTGTGTGTAATGCTTTTTTTTATTTATTTAAGGTATTTCTAATGCATATTTTACAAAAAAATTAACTTTCTGCACTCCTCCATCTAAGCTTTAACAGTGCAATATTTCATTCTTCTTCGTCGGCGCAATTGACGTAAAAAGGGATACACAGTTATTGCTTCACGTATTTATATTATATAGAAAGATGGATTATATTGCAAATAGCGAACGTTATAAATATATGTTTCCTTCGCTCAAACGTACTTAAGAGAAACGAGATGTTATCTAAACGTGTTCTAAAAAATCTATTTATACGTCTGTCCGTTTCTTATTTATTCCCATTAGACCCGCATCCTGTTCAAGACAAATTATGACAAATGTCATAATTGAAATTAAAATGGCCGCTTGGACACACATATAGACAAAAACAATTGGCGTTGCACTATAGTTTGTTATTGATATAAAAAGCCATTAAAAAACAATCAATCTCGCTAAATAATTGAACTAATAGCTCAAATGTTCCCTTAATTATTTTTCAATGTAAGTACAATTAAAGACCGTAGCACAAACTTTATATAACTTAAATACAAAATATAAAACTATTTATTCATTAATTTCATTAGTTTAGTGGTTCCATTGTGTAGCGATAACTTTACTTTGTCTGTTTATTATTTTAAAAATAAGTATTCTTATTTCTTTATTTTAATTTTAATGGACAATTCTGACCAACTTGGTTGGGATTTTAATTTTAATGGACAATTCTGACCAACTTGGTTGGGATTTTAAAGCTTGAAGAATTACAAAAGTGTAGTGAATTAATTCAATAATATAATTTACATTTTTACAAAATACGCGGACTGGCAAACGGACCATCTGATGGTATGTGGACACCGTCCATAGACATTGGCGTTGTAAGAAATATGAACCCTTGTGTTCATCACCAAAGCGCCACCAATCTTGGGAACTAAGATGTTATGTATTTTGTCCCTGCTGTTACGCTGGCTCACTCACTCTTCAAATCGGAACATAATAATACTTAATATTGCTGATGTGTGCGTGGTACCAAAAGCCTTGCCTCCAAGTAAATATAATAATATTAAATAGTAGCGATAATTTTCAGTCACTTTTTCTTAATAATTCAAGATAAAAGAGGAAAATTGTCCGCGTCAATTTTTATCGACTAAAAACAAATCTCGTCAGAAAGACAAATCGGCGTCATAATTCGAATTTCGAACGCTGATAAAAAATAAAATGGCTGCGTTCCGCGCGCGGCATTTATTAACCCAACCATAATCCCTCGGTCCGGCGTGATAAATACTGCTCCCTTAACCTTTAGAAACAGCGCAGACACTATACAAGATATCCGTATTAAATAGGTCACGAATTATCACTAAAAATTTAATTTTTTTTTTAAATTCAAATGATGGTTTGTAATGGTTAGAAATTATTTTAGCTTTAATATTTTATTAAATAATAAGATTAAAGCAAAAAGTACAAATAATGACCGTGGAATGGTCACAAGAATGCTAGCAGCTTATGTTCTTATAATATATTTATCAACCTACTTTTAACCTATTATTACAGACACACTTACGCTGATATCTGAAAGCAATATCTATTATCTTAAGTCTGCAAGTCTGCGCTGTATCTTGGTTGTGAGTCATTACGGCATTTAAATAATTTGCGGTGAGCTATGATTTATACCGCGTCATATACTTTCAGTCAAACTTAAACACACGTTGTCATATTCTTGGTTGATGTACATGAATTGTCATATTCGCTGTCTCGTGTTCATGTACAAGTTACTATGTCACTTAACATTTTACGCTGTAATAATTAATTAGCAGTAAAATTATCTCTCTACTTAAGTAATTGATAAATGTTGACGCGCAATTTGCATTATTAATTTCATAACATTAAAATCGAGTGCAACTCGGTATATGTCGGTGAAGTGTAGTTTTGCATTGGGTGTGTTTTACGCAAGCGTTACATATTCTACGTTGCACTCGAATTTGGTCTTAAAATGTTATCATAGCTCCCAAAGTAGTTTAAACTAGATCTATATAGAGTATTAATGTTTAGTGGTTGAATAAGTGTAGGTGGGAGTCACCCAGGTAACACAAAGCTGTGTCTCCGGGTAACGCTTATTTGGCGGGACATCGCCAAATACTTAAAAGCTAAGTGTGTTTCTGTAAGCCGAGATGGTCCGGTGGTTAGAACGCGTGAATCTTAACCGATGATCGTAGGTTCAAACACGGGCAAGTACCACTGAATTTTCATGTATTCAATTTGTGTTTATAATTTATCTCGTGCTTGACGGTGAAGGAAAACATCACGAGCAGCCCTGGATGTGTCTAATTTCGCTGAAATTCTGCCACATATGTATTCCATTACGCAATATTGGAGCAGCGTCGTGGAACAAGCTATGAAAACCTTCTCCTCAATAGCTTTCTATTAGCTTTTTATAGAGGTGGCCTCAGTCCAGCAGTGGGACATTCATAGACCGTTACTGAAGTGTGTTCCTTGTCACTAATTTAACTAAAAACATATGAATATACATACCATTTAAATAATTGTGACGGGCGCTAGGTTGATTCATTTCCCGATAAGCTACGTGACGCGGCTAATCTCTTCGTTTATTTTATGACAGGGAGCGTGCTGTGACTTTATCGTGTTAAGGGGGGTCTTTTTCGCTCACAATTAGCTTGTGTACATGTGATGTATAGGGGATGTCTGGTTTTCGATTCAACATAAAATAAATTTTAATATCAAAATATGCTTTATTCATCAAGCAATATTTGAATTTCAATTTTACAATTGAATTTAACGTTCACTGGTGGTAGAGATTTGAGCGAGCTCGTCTGGGTAGGAACCACCCATTCATCAGATATTCTACGGCAAAACAGCAGTACTTGTTATTGTTATGTTCCAGTTGAAGGGTGAGTGAGTCAGTGTAATTACAGGCACAAGGGACATAACATCTTAGTTCCCACGGTTGGTGGCGCATTGGCGATATAAGCGATAATTAACATTTCTTACAATGTCAATGTCTATGGCTGTTGGTGACCACTTACCATCAGGTGGCCCATAAGCTCGTCCGCCAACCTATATAATCTTGCGCGGTATTATATGTATTATTTATCAAAACTTTTTTGTCATTTTTTTATTTCTGGTGTTTTGATGATAGATATGTTAGAAGCGATTCAGTTTTACTAGTGATGTTTTTTTCTGTCCCAAAACGTGTAATTAATTTCAAGCACGTATGACTTTTAAGCTTACAAAACGTTTGTTTATAGGAACGATTCTGAATTACTCGTAGAAATTGTACCCTCGGTAAGAAAAACCAATCGTTTATTGAACTGGAAGCGTCTTAATATCTTAAAAGAAAACCGTATTCACTAAAAATATACGTTATATTTTTTAAATATTATAAGAATATTTACGTTCATTTTCAAATACTCTGATTGAATAAATATAAAAAAAATTTAAATATTCGAATTTCAAATTCAATTTGTATGCGAATATTTTTTACTCACGCTTGTCACGTCAATAATCTAAATTTAAATTGTGTGAAACTGCGAAGCGCTGTTCCTTATATAATGATCTTATGTACTAAAAACTACAAAACGTGCTGCATCTAGATATGAAAAAAACACACATTTATTTTTTAGTATGGATTAAGCTAATAATAATGTTCTCAAGACCGATTTCGGCTACGGCGGCCAATCTTAAAAGAGATTAGCCAACTACGCAGGAGACATTATAGTGCACAAGTGTGTGCGCAAACACAGGTGCACTTTCTATTCCCTAACTCTCATAATCCGATGGGACGGCAATCCGACACGACAGGAAAGAGTTCAGGCGCAGGACTAACGGCTTTATGTGCTTTCCGAGGCACTTCTAACTTCCAGACTCCGGGCTGCTAGTGAAAATTTTCTGACAGAAAAACCCATAACTTTTTACCGGCACGACCTTGGGAATTGAACACAGGACCTCCGGGTCTGCGGCCTTACATCAAGCCACAACACCAACGAGGCAGTTAAACGATTAAACTATACTTAATATTATAAATGCGAAAGTAACTCTGTCAATCTGTTACGCTTTCACGGCTAAACTACAGAACCGATTTTTATGAAATTTGGTATGAAGCAAGCTTGAATCTTAAGGAAGGACAAGGCTTACTTTTTTTTACCTAACACCTGTATGACCCCCTCCAAAGCGAGAGCGAAACCATAGGCGAAAACTAGTATTATATATTTTAAGACTGCATCCGTTTATTTTTTATTCCCTTGTAACTTTTGTTAGAGGCTTTTATTAGCAATAAATTCTTTACGTCAAAGGTTACTTCTAATGAGTGTAATCTTGCGGTCAGTACATTACTGATTGATAGTTGAATGGGGACTATCTGGGCTTTACTGTCTTCGGCATTTACACTTAGCTCAGGAAAGACGCAAATTGGCTTACCCCAATGTATCTGTGATTTCTGAAACAGTGATTTCCTATCTACCTAAAGATTAGTTATAAATATTTATTAGATAAATTTAATATACTAGCTACTTCGGCTTCGCGCGGATATAATTACTAACGTAGTTTTAAGAATTGTTGTAATTAATTGCTTTGTTTTTATTTTTATATTTTTATTTATGATTTTTTGTTTAAAATTAAATAACTGCTTGATTAAAAATTTTATATTAAATTATAATAATAAAATATTAAATATAAAGAAAGAAAAAAATAATGTAATTATTTTTTATTATTGTATTGTATTTTAAAATTTGTATAGTTAAAAAATATGATTTACTAACACTATATGGGCTAGTCCTGAAATAAAAAGTTTTATTATTATTTATTATTATTATTATAATAAGTCTATATAAAACGCTTATATTGCAGGAAAAATATACAAAAAATTGAAAATTTTGGACGAGGGGACGAGGTACGAGTACGACGCTAGCGTACCCAGGTCTAGGTGGGGTACCAAAGTTTCATTACAATCTGATGAATAGCTTAGAAACGCATATGATAAACATACGTTGAAATTAGCATCATATAATTTATACAGCTTTGTAATAGGTCTAGGGTCAAGGTAAAATGGTAGCATCCTGAAATTTTGGGTCGAATCCTAAGTCGGATCAGCTAAGTAGCCTTTTTTTTATCGCTAGAAAAACGCGTTACGCTTTTTCCCCGCGGGAACGGGGGGGAGTATGTAGGGCTCGACGGTGTCCAAGGCGCCGAGTGCCCCTCGACAGCGGAATACCCACTATAAAACTAGCGGTACTCTTTCCGTCTTAACGAAGAGCGCCACGGGATCGCCTTCGCATGCTACCTTCAATCAGTTCAGTAGCCCGTTCTAAGTTGGACTGTCATGCTTCTGCACCTAAAACCCTCTAAATCTTTCCGGTAATAAAACCACACCACGTTATTATTATTAAATTACAACCATAAAAATATCAACGTTAATAAAATTTTGACACGATTAATGACCGTCCAATAAAATTTTAACACCATAATTTCGTAAAAGTCGTTTTTTTAACGTTCAACAATAAAATGATATTCCGTGAATTCCCATGTAATTTTTTCGTCCACAGTAAAGGGTTAAGCAAATACCTAGAATAGTTCAAACAGTGAAAAGCTAATACGTTTGCAAATTTTCAAATATATAGAAAGGGTTCCGTAGTAAAATATACTATTTGTTTGTTTTTTTTTTTTTGTTATTAAAATATGTATATATATAAGACTTGTAAATGGGTCACCTAATGGTCATGACTGCTAATAGACATGGGTACTGTAAAAAATATTAATCATCCCTTACATAGCCAATGCGCCACCGAACTTGGGAACTAAGATGTTATGACTCTTGTGTCTATTATTAAACACTTTCGCATTTTAAGCCAGATCACAACAAGACTAAGTCTTGCTGTCTGGCAGTAGATTATGTGGCGACTCAGTGGTACCTATTCAGACGATCATGCCAACCTAGCACCAAGGTGATATGATATTGTCAATGAACTTTTCAGATTAATATTGTTGCTGTATATATAAAACTGGCTTTTTTGGATAAAAATATATGAGCACTACGATAAATCCTACATAGTTGAACAATATCAGTTGAGAATAGTCGCCTTGACCAAAATTGGACCAGGAGAACATCAGCTCATCATCATTACCTTTGTAGACCTAAATTAGATTACTTATGATTGATGGTTATCCCACTGACTTTTTAAATGCACTTGATATATTACACGTGTGTATTACATATGTAAGCGTAAACACAGATGCAAGATCTATTTATTCCCTTACTCTTATCGTCTTCTGAGATCGTACTTAACCTGATGAGATCAAACGCAATACAAACGGCTTAACGTGCTTTCCGAGGCACGGTAGCTTAACACAGCCAACTGAAAAGTTCTGTTTCGAGATGGCCCAATTCCTAAACTACACGAATGTTATTTTTTTTTTTAGAATAGGAAGTCGGACGAGCATATGGGCCACCTGATGGTAAGTGGTCACCAACGCCCATAGACATTGGCATTGTAAGAAATGTTAACCATCGCTTACATCACCAATGCGCCACCAACCTTGGGAACTAAGATGTCATCTCCGTTGTGCCTGTAATTACACTGGCTAACTCTCCCTTCAAACCAGAACACAACAATACCAAGTACTGCTGTTTTGACCGGATTAACTGAAGACTGCAGGCTTAAGCCCGACCAGGCATACATTTTAAAGTGCAGATGTAATTATGGTGCTCGGCTGTGATGTTCTTTGTACTGTAATGACGCTGAACCCAGCAGATATTAGAACTTAGCCAAGGTTCGTCATAAGTTTTCATGTACTTAATCAAGTTTATAGTATATGTTGTAATAAGTACAGCTTTGGTTAATACACGTAACACACATAAAGCGGCTTAATGAAGCTGCAAAGGCTTTTCTTTAAGAAATCAAATTGACACATTTTTATTGGCTCAAACCAATAATAATTGACGTTTTTACGTTAAAAATATATTATAGTGTGAAGTTATTCTTTGAGCTCATAAAAATAATTTAGTATAAAAGCTGCATTTTCAAGTATCAAAGGTGCATATGGACGTAGTATGTATAGTATGAATGCCACAGTGAGATGTAGCGGCCGCAGTCCCTCCGATATCCATTGCATTGAGATCTTGTATAGATTTAAATATATGTAGACAAGACGTAACAAAAAAAAAAATTTAAATTTTATCACTGTTATATTAAATTATTATTTTTTGTACTTAATAAATTCAAATAAACAATATTACTAAGATTCTTGCTTATAATAGGATAGATAGGAGATATTAGAGACAATAATAATGTTAGGTGTATTTTTCTAACACACTACTATATACAATATCAATACTGAGTGTGATTTGAGGAACATAAAATTATTTATAAATAAAACGAGATTATTTAGCTGTCCACATTCTTTACGACGACTAAGTTATTTCATTATTTGTCTCATAGGTAATCGGGAGCAATCGGAAGGAAAGGACAGGGATTCGTATGCACTCCTTTAGGATGGACGCAGACAAACAGGCAGATTTACGTGTCTCTGATTTACTCGTAAGACAGTGTGTACTTCGATTTCTTCACCTCATAAGCTGGTAGCGAGGATTTAACTATTTTATATGTTGATTTTAGAATATATATGGAGTATATGTTGATTTTATAACGCGAAACTAACAACAACAAAGCCCACGCGGCACATATGACAGGTAGACGAACTGTTGAATGGTGCGAATAATAGTGATTGGTCACTATCGCCCATATACATTGGCGAGGTTATAAATATTAACCGTTCCGAACATCATCAATGTGCCACCAACCGCGGAAATTAAGATGTTACGTCCCTTGTGTCCGTAGTGCCACTGGCTCACTCTCCCTTCAAAACGGAACACAACATTACTTAACTAAATGATCGATATCATTGAGTTAAGTAAGCTTATTACAAGATATCTACCAATATATAAAATATAAATAAATGTACACTTCTATGACATCTCAAGTCCGTAAAGCGGCTGGGTGCACTCGCAAAGAACGTTGTACGTGCGCGAAATATCGATTCCTGATATTTATCCGACTGAGAACATCGATTATAAAATGTAACTCGCAATTGCTTTTAATGTTAACCTAGACATGCAAATGATTTAACTTTGTTTAGCTTTCTGTTCTTAAGCAAAAATACGTTATCCGAATGCCTGCCTGCCTTTATCAATATTGTGTTATAAAAACCAAATTTAGAAAATGGCTAAATTTATCTAAATGATGTACAATAAAAAACCAGCATTCTTTAATATATACCGCATCAATAAAGTTTATACGCAACTAAACCACCCCAAAACTAAATAAAATTATAAATCAAACCGATCACGGACGAAGGGATACCTTAGAATAAAATAAAAAAGCCGGTATAAACCGGTTCAAGGCCCTCACCAAACACGGTTTATTGAGATATCAAATAAAAAATCAGCGGTCGCGTACGGAACAGCTAACAAGGCCCCTCCAACAATACTCCTTGATTTAGCTCAAGTATATTGTGCAACGTTATTTATACGCCACTGTTCCGTACTAGACGCTGCGATCCTGTTTTCTTAACACCTTCCATAAAGAGCCTAAGCACAAACAGTTTCAAACAAAAATAATCTGTAATTACAAATGGCTTAGGGTTGGAATTCAATTGTAAGGTTTTTGCATATAGTGCAAGAATTGTGGCTTGATAGAAATTTACCAACGCATTTTATTAAGAGTCGAGGATGTATTTCTCGAAACCTTTATGTGGTTTGATTGGAAATATGCTTATAGCCGTTTCGTCGTCGCACATGAGATTACAAATGCATTTCTGATTTCACTTTAAACGCGATCATCTAACTTTACAACTCGCACTATTTGACTTTTAATAGACTTTTTTTACACTGTACAATATTGTTTGAAATAGAGTTTTTACTACGAACAACAATGTTACACACAGTTCAATTAAGTCGTTAACGCCATTAAGCAATTTGGCAGTCATCATTCGAATTGTACGTCGTCGAACTTCGCCGCCATAAAATTGAATTACTTTTATTTAAAACGTCACTCGCTCAAATGGAAACTTTTTGCGGAACACTGTCACTAACAAACGCTTGCCGCAGGCCGCTTCTATTATTAATTAAAAACCAAAAACGTACCGGTTAAGCCCGTGAGCGTTCCAAAATCGAATCAAAGGAGTAATTCGAATGGAACCCCGAATGGATCGCGTATCGAGTTGGCGAGCTCTCAGCGCGACACTATTGCCGATGACTAAATAAATTTCGAATTTTAAAAGCTTCTTTTTTTAAAAAATTCGTTTACGATTGCAGCGTTTGCGATAAAACAACACAGACTAAAAATGTATCGTTTGAAATACTACTATCTTTATCACATCAATGTTTTAAAGTCTTGCTCATGGTCGGTTTATATACATGCCTGTGCTAATATTTAAATGTACAAGTAGAACTCTCTCAAAGGAAGATTTTGGCTAACTAATGCGGTTAAAGCGCAATTAGCAACTCCGTCTGTGCAGGCACCTTTTATCATTCGAACTAATCCAACAAACAATCTTGTTATAAAGTAGATGTGTATAATGTGTAGATGTAAAAAATATGTTACTTGTAAAGGTTATATAATAATATCATATATAACGTTTTATTGGTGGTAGGGCTTTGTGCAAGCTCGTCTGGGTAGGTACTACCCACTCATCAGACATTCTACCGAACTTCAAAACTCTAGTACTTGGTATTGTTGTGTTCCGGTTTGAAGGGTGAGTGAGCCAGTGTAATTACAGGCACATAATCTTAGTTCCCAATGTTGGTGCCGCATTGGCGATGTAAGCGATGGTTGACATTTCGTACAATGCCAATGTCTATGGGCGTTGATGACCACTTACCATCAGGTGGCCCATACGTTCGTCAGCCATTCTATGTAAAAAAAAAGATATAAATATAATGTCTTGTCTTACATTTCAGTCCTCAAATTTATTTATTATAAGTACCTTTTTGATATTTTACCCAAATTTTAATTCTATCACAGAGTAAAAATTATTTTCAATATGTATATAATTATTTCAATTATCCAGTTGGCGGGCACCAACTGGATGCGGAAGGCGGAGGACAGGGAGCTTTGGCGCACCTTGGGAGAGGCCTATGTTCAGCAGTGGACAACGATTGGCTGTTGATTGATTGATTGATTGATTGATATAATTATTTCGTAATGAAACATATATTACTTTTATTTCACATATGTATAAAAATCAGAAACATTATTTAAGATGAACGGGTCAAAAAAAAAGGGGGGGGGGGGTGAATTCATATGAAGTACGAGTATCTTATCCCTTATTCAGCTGCGGCACAAATACTTCTGTAACAAGTAAGAAAGTTTATAGCTGAAAAGTTTATTTTTATATTTCGGATTCCCTTACGAGTTCCTAAGCCGAGTTCCGCGAAGAACTTGATACAAGTCTTATGGTCGGGTTACTGTTAGCTTTTTGAATCTTGTTAATTACAGTTTGTTACTTTGAGTGATTTTGTGTTTCAGTTTGGAATCTTGATAAAGTGCCGCAAGATTGTTAAAAATACGCTTAAGTGATTTAGAAATATTTTGTCAAATAAATTGTACACGTGAGACGATTAATGAATGTATCTTATGAAATTATATTGACAAATGCACAATGAAAATTCGACTCCAATCATTATTGTTTTTTTATTCGAATTTCGAGCATTTTTTTCTACCCTCATTTCCAATTTTTTTTATTGATAACATTAAAGCACGACGATAACTATCGAACAAAAAAAAATTAAGTACACTGCTGACTTAGAAATTACATAAAACTCTTTTTGTTCGTGTCAGATTGCCATCCAATCGGATTATGAGACTGAGGGAATTGATTGTGCATTTTTGTATACACACTTGTGCACTATAGTATATCCTGCGCCGTTTCCGAAATCGGTTAAAAAGAAATCATCGTCATCATTGTATCGACGACGAGAGTTGACGATTGTGAATAATGGCAGTCAATTGTGCTATCGAAATAGAAGTTAAAACCAAATTATTATATATACGTATAGTACTTCGTAAGCTTTGGTTATCATATCATCATGATCACGTTTGCTCGACATTCTGCTCGTCACAATCAATAATCGTTATAATATATCAAATCTAATAATTGAAGGTCACGTCAAATAACTCTAATTGAAAATGTATGTAAAAAGATCTTTTACATACTATGCGACATATGAAATTTTTCTAGCGAATTTTTACAAGAAAATCTCTCCATGTACGGCGGATGCCGCGTGATATTAGAGAGGAGACATTTTATGCTGCAGGAAACGAGTGTACCTTCCATACCGTGGCCGCCCACGAGATATGAAATGTTCTACTTGGAACCTTTATACACACTAGTAATTAAAAATTACATCAAAAATTGTTGCACAAAGAAGTTATGTCCTCCAGAACCATGGCGGCCAATCTCAAGAGAGATTAGCCAACTACGCAGGAGATATCATAGCGCACAAGTGTGTGCGCAAACACATTCTCTATTCCCTAACTCTCATAATCCGATGGGATGGCTATCCGACACGACCGGAAAAGTTCAGGCGCAGTACCAACGGCTTTTCGTGTTTTCCGAGGCACGGGAGCGTACACACCTTCAACTTTCAGACTCCAGGCTGTTACTGAGAATTTTCTGACAGAAAAACCCAATAACTTTTTTATTGGCCCGACCTTGGGAATTGAAACTAAGACCTCCGGGTCTGCGGCCTTACATCAAGCCACTAGACCAACGAGGCAGTCAAAGAAGTAACAGTCTAACAATGGTATTACGTAAGAAACAAATTTCAAACTCCAATTTATCCTAACCTATTTATTTATAGAAAATCTTATTGTTGTGTTTGAGTGGTGAGTGAGCTAGTGTACAAGGACAAAGTAGTTAATATATTATTTGGCATGGCTGGTAGCACATTGGTGATTTAAGGGATCGGTAATATTTCTTACAGTGCCAATGTTTAAGCGCTTAAATCAGAAAACATAATATATTATTAGATATACGTAAAATAAAAAGTATTTATTAAAAGTTAGTTTTCTTTGTATTATTTTCTTAAATTATATTTGTATTATGTTCTTGTAATATGTTTAGCTATTTTAAAGGTTGTTTTACAAATAAACAAGTAAACGAAAAAAATCATGAAAGTTTCCACAGAATTAGATGCTTTGATTGTATTTTATTTAAACGATATTCACGCTAATTAGGTTGTGTTCGATTTTTAAAAAGAAAATTGGAGCGTATTCTCTGAAAGCCGTTATATAAATTTGAAGTTAGTATTTGTTAATACTTACACAAAATATATAAACGTTATTGTATATAATTATACATGGATATTTAATCTGTGCAATTGATTACTGGAGAGGGAAACTATGAAGTTTGTAGTCAGATCTTCTTGGTACATTACAAAGCAGTAAAAAAAAATTGTTTGTTGGCAACGCACATGCAAGCCATCCGGTGATGCAGATGCCCATGGGCTGTGGTTAATAACCACCAGATGGGCCTCTTTCCCTTCACCTATTAACATTAAAAATCAACTCGAATAAAGTATGTTTTTATATTTTAAACTTTAAAAATATAATATATGTATCAGAAGTTTTATATGAATGTTTAATGTATTATAAGATCAGTTTACTAGGGTGTATATGATAGTGTTAAACGGAGCAAACTCGGGAATCTTGGCGTGCAAGCTTTTAAATATTTCTCCGCCCTTGATTTATTGTTCGCTTATAAAAGCCTCCCGCAGGGCCGTGTGCTAGAGCGCTTTTTGGCGTTTTTTGCTTTAATAAAAATTACGTCTTCTCTTTGCGACGGAATTTTATTTTTTTCTCATAACCAGAATAAGTGCATCAGTCAGTAACTATCAACCATGTTTTATATAACAACATTTTAAGGTAACAATTTTTAATTGTTTTATTATTTTTTTATTTAAATGAATAGTTGAAATAGTTAAGACGGGCAATTATTAACAATTACTACTTATGATGAAAGAATAATATTATAAATGCAAAAGTTAGTTTGTGTGTTACGCTTTAACGTGTTAACTACTCAACGAATTATGAAATTTTACATACACGTCGGAGGTACAGAAAAGGATATAGAATACCTAACACCCACCCCCGATACACAGGTAGAATCACCGACGGAAATTGGTTACATATATATTAAATATCGTGAATTATAGTCCGTCACAAGACAAGGATACCGTACATACCGGTGTTCTACGAAACGACAGCTTTATCACCAACTCTTTGTTACCACCCACTTTGAACGCTCACTCCAAATATCCATGTATTTGTAGTGGTAATTTAGAAGTAAATTACACGTGGGTGGCGACGGATTTATAGGTTTGTCTTAATAAGTTACACCTTAACAGGGTACGACTTTATTGTCATATATTGATGCTATATATAGTCTTTTTTAATTAATAACCTTTGTTATATACGAAGAGAATTTGTTGCAATTTAAATCAATTCATAATAAAACATTATTTAAGAAGCAAAACCTGTAAAATATATTCTTCCATTAACTAGATTAAGGAAGTCCTTGAAGAAGAACTTCCTTATATATATATGTTTCATTTCCTCATTAGTGTAATTATCGATCTTGTTTGTTTTTTTCAATAAATATTATTAATTGTCATTTCATTGTCATTTCCAGATATAACTTGTTATTTGAATTCGCTAATCAAAATATATAAAGTCTACAAAAACGTTTTAGATTGCCCATGAGAAAGTATATTGTAGATTTTACTGGTGGTAGGGCTTAGTCGTCGGCTTGTCTGGGTAGGTACCACCAACTCATCAGATATTCTACGGCAAAACAGCAGCACTTGGTATTGTTGTGTTCCGGTTTGAAGGGTGAGTCAGTCAGAGTCAGTGTAATTACAGGCACAAGGGACATAACATCTTAGATGGTTAACATTTCTTACAATGCCAATGTCAATGGGCGTTGGTGACCACTTACCATCAGGTGGCCCATATTCTCGTCCTCCTTCCTATTCTATAAAAAAGACTATACAATATAAAGCTACGACAACGTGGGTGAAACTGCGTAGTTCAGATATTATCTACAAATAAATAAAATTGAAGTGTCTATCTGTGATTTCACAAACTGCCTCTTTTTAAGTTTATATGGATATTTGCGAGTTATCAAAACCAAAACAACTCCTCTACTTCTTCTTCTTCCTAGCGTTTTCCCGGCCTAGTAACGCCAGGGTCCGCTTGTCGAAAACCAAAACAACATTTTATTTTTATTTCAGACTACTGCTATTATATAATAATTTATATATTTTATATGTATTTTTCATATAGGCTTTAATAAAATAATAAATAATAATCAAAATAACAGATTTAAAAGTATTTTAGTCTCAAGTGAATTCTACACTAACGAAGCCGCGGATTTTGCTAGTATAATATGTAACAGAATAAACAAGTAAATTTGAAGACAGCACGCAGACTGAGGATATTTTTAATCACAGGTCTAAAAGAAAAACACTCAACAAGTACATCGTTGTACATAAATTGTATTAAGCAAAAACAACAATACGTGTGCATATTAATTCCAGACCATCCCAACATTTATCGATGTTAATAGTATTCATTCGCAGCACTACTTTGATGTCGACGTTAAAAATGTACCGCGTTAGTGATGTACGAGGTAATTATACAGAAAGATATTTATGCGTCTACTGAGCCGCCGGCGACGCGCAGCCGACTGATGTCCCGAGAGAATCGCAGTTAACGCCCCGATCCATACAAATAGTTGAGCTATGATAGCTATGTTAAGATATATCATTTAATTAAACCGGACGACAAACACTTGAAATAAGGCATGTTATGATAAAACACATTACATATATCATCGTTTAAAGAAAATTTGAAATTTATTGCAATAATAGAACGAAGAAATGAATTATTTATTTCTATAAGGATTAACTTTTCGTTTCATTGTTTTTTTTTTTTATATTTTTTTAAATTAAAAATGGTTATTTTGGTTAATATAGTGGTGAGTTATATACTAACGTTTTCTGTGATACCATATATCTTGTATAGATTACAATTATATATTTGTCAAAAGATAAAATACGTGATATATGATACGTTTAAACGTTCATGATACGTTTAAATCCATGATGATACCTGAAAGCCGAACTTATCTTTAGCTATGTAATGTGGTATGAAATATAAATTATAAATAAATAGTTATTATAATACTCTTAGCGGTGGAATACGTCCTATTATCAAATACATAAAATATGCGTCAGATAAGGACGGAGGCACATCAAAAGCGGATGTCAAACAGAGAAGTAAGACAGTCGCGTTTATCGTTTGTGACATGAAGCAGATTAGGCGTAGTATAGTTTAGGAACCGGCGTGAACGATGGATTATCTGCAATTATACTGACGTTCCGCTTATAGCCCTATTGAGCAGAGCAGAGCAGAGCAGCGTAGAGCAGATGCAGATTTACTGCCGAATCCAATATCCTAACAGGAGAGTTCTGCGATAGTAACGAGCTGATAAATACATATTGTATGTAATCAACCATATTAAGATTTTTTAAAGGTTTTTGTAAAATGCTTATTTATTTGCCTATCCTTGTGTTTATTTGAATTTTAATTAAACAATCAGTATAAAACCATATTTGATTATTTGTTTTAATTTAAAACACTAATTTTAATTAAAATATTTTGCTTATTTAAAATATACTTATATAACAGCGACCTTTTCCTTCTAACCTTATATAAAAAATATTAATACTAAACTTTGTATTTTTTTTTAAAGATTCATAATACAAATTTTAACAAATTACCGATATTCCTATTGAACGATCCAATTAAGATTGTGCATGGAGTGGGGACGACAATAGAGCAAGGGGTCAGGATCGAGCCACTTTTGCATCGCTAAGCGACCCGTAAACCATTACACTCTTGATGCTACAAATGTAATATCACACACATACATATCTTAATATCATAGCAGGAGACTATTATTTAATGTCATAGAGTGCATTCTTAAATATTTTGAACGCATTGTAAACTTGCCTAATAAGACGAATAAAAGATGTGTGCAAAGCTTTAAAATAAAATACCTTAAGCTGCATTTGAATAGCCAGCTCTTAGACTATATTATCAACGTAAGCCGGAGGCAAGTGCAAGGTATACATACGTCTGTGTGAAATAACCCTATAGAGTCTGCATATATATTTCATCTCTTATTTACCTTAAATCGTAATATTAAATGTCATTGATATAATAATTCTATACATTCGTTCAAGGTTCCATCGCTAAGTTTCTTTCACCGATTTTTCGACAATCAACAAGTAACTACAATGTTTTTATGTTGAATAAAGATTTTGACTTTGACTTTGTTGGAATAAAATGAAAAATCGAGATATAATAAATATAATGAAAATCGGTTTGTATGTTGATCCGTAAAAACTACGAAACAAGCTATTTGAGAATTACATTTGTATTCCATTTTCAAATGGACGTACGATAGACGAACCTTAACCTTTCGAAATTCACCAAAATAATAAAACACTATTTACAAACGTATATTTATATATACCCGTATTTCTAATATATATTACTGATAACGTAAATATGTACAGTAACAGTCTGTTAATGTCCCACTGCTGGGCTAAGGTCTCCTCTTCCTTTTGAGGAGTAGGTTTGGAGCTTATTCCACCACACTCCAATGGGCTTGGTAGACTACACATGTGGCAGTGAATTACAATGAAATCAGACACATGCAGGTTTCCTTGCGATGTTTTCCTTCATCGTCAAGAACGAGGTGAATTATAAACAAAAATTAAGCACATGAAAATTCAGTAGTGCTTGCCCGGGTTTGAACCCACGATTCATCGGTTAAGATTCACGCGTTCTAACCGCTAGGCCATCTCGGCTTTTAACGTAAATATGAGTACTGGACGTTTGATGCATGCCAGAATAAATATCGTCATCCAAGAAACAATACTAGCAAGTGTCCAAATATCACAGTATTATAAATTGGAATGTCTGGAAGAGATGGCTAATTAGCCGTGAGATTGCCCATTGTATTAGACGGTTACGCAATTAGTTTTGCGAAACATTATTCTCTATATAATTTTATGATACAATAGTGGTCAGTCCACATGTGTTTTAACCTAACACGTGGGTTCATATCCGAGAAACACTGTGATTTTTCATATATTTAATTTGATATGTAATCAAACCAAATGTATTTACAATAAAGACTTTTTTTAAATCGTCGTTTTAAACATAATTTTGCCAGATAGGTATTCACCATCCAACACCTGAGCAACATGATGGAATAAGCTCTAACAACCTTATCCGTAGTAACTTAAAACAACAATGATGATGTCCTAATCGATGCCGGCCAATCTAAACAGTCTACCAACTGTCATTATTTCTTTCAGCATTTCGACGTAACCGGAATGAATGTTCACGTGTGTTTACACATAGTTTACACCAAATTTATTATCAAATCCAAGCCCTTACTGAGAATAATTTGACAAAAATACCCAATTTTATTGGTTCAACCTTGGGACTAGAACCGAGGATTTTAGGATCTGCAGCCATATAAGGGAGCCATAACACTAATTAAGTATTAAAACAATACTATCAATAATCTCAAATGACATTATAACAACTATTCGCTGCTCAAAAATGATCGTCTTTGATTTAGAAAATTTAGTAAATCGGTTCTATTCTTAGTTTGATATTAAATTCTTTTCACCGGCCGTCATATCAGCGCAGTCTTGTGTGATCCGTCGCATCCTTTAAATCCGCCGCCGTTCATACGGAATCTTTTTACCGAAAACACATTTTAAAATGCGAACGTTGAAACGGTTAAAATATTTAACTTTGACCTTTGAAATATATTGAAATAATATACGTCGGTTAAAATTTTTTAAAATGCATTTAAGATTTCTGCGTAACACTAATGCAGTAGATATGAGTAATACATTTCTATCTTTAAATATTAGCGGTTTTCGTTTTAAGTAATTACTAACATTCCTATATACTCCTTCAATTAAGCGTTAAACTCGTGTTAGTAATAATAGAGAGACAAATAGGAGAGTATGTATGCCCGAGAAACCCACTTCAAAATGTATGCATTCCCATTTGTCCTCTTAGCTGAATTTTGTACGCAACGGTCAGTCTCAAGGACTACCGAATTGAGCAGAAGATTTTAAAGTGCACGTGTGTGTGCACAAATACAGAGTTCTGTCTTTCACTAGCATAGTAGATATGGCTAATTACTAATTAATATTTACTGATGGTTACTCGGCAACTTCCATTGACAACCGGACGCGGAAGTTGAATCCAGTTTTACAGGAAAAGCTAGCTACCAGGCCAACGATTTTATACAATATTACTCTATGTGCGTACTGATAAAGCAAAAATTTATTGTAAGTACACATTCAATATTATTAGAAAAACATTATTTACAAATGGTAACATCAAATGAAAAATAATAATGCCATCTACTATTGTCAAACTCTTCTACTTATGTTTTGTCTAAGGAAAACATGTATTTACTCCCTGTTTAAATAAAGTTTCCCCTTTATTTTATAATTCGTGTCCCCCATCAATAACAAAGCCTGTAAATGTCCCATTACTTGGCTAGGACCCGCATTTTTGTGGAGAAGATTCCAGTATTCCAGTACCAATGTTCTCTAATGATTTTCCTTCAATTTCCCACAATCTTCGGATTCAATTCAAATATTCTAACTGAGTCTCTCAGTCCTTAATAATGATTGATAAACGTTTAAAACTCAAATCTAAAATTTCTTTAATTAAAAAAGACACGATTAATATAAAAACTCCTTACAACCTCTTCAACTTTATAAAGAACCAACCCAAATAACACCCTTAAAACCACACACGAAACAAAATGAGTGATCACAATACAAAATACGCGAAAGTGGGTCGACGAATCGTACATTAGTCGCCGAAATCGTTAAAACAGATGTACATCTACACTCGAAACTTTTTCACAGTTCCCGCCTTTTTTTCATTCCCTTTTGAGCACCGTGACAGTCTGCTAATGGAACTCCAAAAGTGATTCGCTTTCTTCCACGATATACGCCCGAGAAATGAAATAGCTTTGAATGGCGCTGTGTTGTTCTTTTGTTATATGTACTTACGATTGCTACAATCCTCATCGCTTAATCGAAAGCGACTTAAGATTATGGTATGTTATTCGATTTTAGATTTTAAGTCTATGTGTTAAAGGTAGAATATTGATCAACGGGTTTTTGTATACGTTACTTATTGACTACAGAAATATTCCACTGTTCAATCAAAAACAACTATCGAATTTTAGTTTGGGGTGCTTTTATCAAATAAAACTATCTTTCATTATAACATTTTTTTAGCATGAAACAACAAATATTGTACTAAAGTTTTACACCATTATATTTCTTGTATCTTAACTTACTTTAGTGGCAGAGCAGTGCAAGTTTTTCTGGGTTGGTACATCAAATATTCCATCGCTAAGCAGCAATACTTGGTATTGTTGTGTTTCGCTTTGAAAAGCGTGTGAGCCTGTGTAACAGGCACAAGGGACATAACATCCCAAGGATAGTAGGTGCATAAGCGATGTAATGGTTGGTAACAATTTATTACACTGCTAATGTATATAGAGGATGATGATCATATAAAATTCTGCCTTATTTTTTTTTAAAAAAAGACCTTCAATAAAGGTTACAAAGAGCAAAATTAAATATATACTTGTGTACGCAACTTCCGGAGCGCAAACTAGTATACTAGTAAATAAAATTATCAGTGCATTATTGGTCTAAGCCAATAGCTTAGTGGTTTGAATATGTGAATCTTAAACGAAGATAACATGATCAAAACAGGATGATGTGCTTAATTTGTGTTTATAATTTATCTGGTGCTTGGCGGTGAAGTAAAACATCGCGAGGAAACTCATATGTACCGGATGATAAAATATCACACATATGTATCCACTTAACTGTATTGGAGTAGCCTGGTGCAATATGCTTGAAACTATCTCAAGGGTAGGCTTTAGTCAAGCAGTCGTGTACAGACTGTTCTTTACTTTTCTATTCGCCTAGCAGCTACATAAAGCAGTAGACCCCGAGGTTCTCGTTCGAATCCTATGTCAGGTCAAAAGGTTTTTAATTTCATCAAGGAATTCTCCTTAAGAGCCGACATATACGGAATTGCCTGTGTTACACTACTCTGCCTCGAAAAGCACGTAAGGTCGTTAATCTTACGATTGAGCTTTCTCGTATTATTACAATATCTATCAAATTACAATATAAAGCAATAATTTGAACGGATTCTAAAAATTAAAATTTAAGTTGAAAAATAAAAATAACGTATAACTAACGTAAGTAGAAACTCCAACAAGCACCCGCAGTCACTGCGACCATTGTGTTAATTTTAAAATTTCTCAAGCGTTTTTCTTATGAAATATCATCAGTTTCGTGTTCGCTGACCACAAATGTTCGTGTACGACGTAAGGTATGCTATAATAACGGTCGTTTTGCGGTTACGTAATAGAATAGAATCCGGTAGCTTTGGGTTAATTTCTTGGTCGACAACGGAAGACAGAAAGCCAATTAAAAATATAACCAAATAGTGTTACAGAGTTATTCTTTCATGTTATGTATTTAACTTAGTTGATTTTTTAGTAATAGCCTGTAAAAACCCCAATGCTAGGCTTAAGCCTTCTCTCCTTTCTGAGAAGTTGGAGCTAACTTCACCACGCTGCTCCAACGATAGTTGGTTTGTAATAGTTTAAAATTTATAAAATAAATGACTGTATATTTATTTATATAATACAATACAATGTTGACAGTCTGTATGTGCCCGTACATACAGATACGTGAATATTGGTATTTAAATGAAAAAAAAAAATACATTTTAAAGTTGTAGTCGAAACGTTTAAAAATTTAGGTCAACGTTCACATTTCGAGTCCCCATTGAATAACATTAAGAACTATAAAAAGCTGTGGTTTGTAAAGTTGAAGCTTTGTGACTACAAAGTCGTGTATAAAATACAACTTCACAATCGAGTTGCGAAATGCGGACAATACGAAAACAAAGTTTATTATAAAATTAATTTATTTCTACAATATTTGTCGCTTCTATTTTTAAAACAGAAACGTTTCATCTGTACGTCACATATAAAACGTTGCACTCTAATTTGACCTTGAAAATTTCATGTATACACCCTAAGACGGTTCACTTGAAACTAATAGAATAAGTACTAATACCGTAACAGCCTGTGAATGTCCCACTGCTGGGCTAAAGGCCTCCTCTCCTCTTTTTGAGGAGAAGGTTTGGAGCTTATTCCACCACGCTGCTCCAATGCGGGTTGGTAGAATTCACACGTGGCAGAACTTCAGTGAAATTAGACACATGCAGGTTTCCTCTCGATGTTTTCCTTCACCGTAAAGCACGAGATGAATTATAATCACAAATTAAGCACATGAAAATTCAGCGGTTTGAACCCACGATCATCGGTTAAGATTCACGCGTTCTTACCACAGGGCCATCTCGGTTTATAAGTACTAATAAATAGACCGATTTATGATCATCGTCCACCAACCAGCCTTCATATTTTTTTTTAATACTATTTGTCGGTGAACGGGCAAATGGGCCACCTGGTAGTACGTGGTCACCACCGCCTATCGACATTATAATAATAAATATCCTGGGACATTATATATATTACTATCATTTATACATACACACATACATTTATAAATACATTGGCGATGTAAGAAATATTAACCATTCCTCAAATAGCCAATATCCTACCAACCTTAGAAACTAAGCTTTTATGTGCCTTGTGCCTGAAGTCACATTTCAAACCTTGACGTAACAATATTAAGTATCTGTTTAGCGGTAGAATAACAGATGAATATTTGGTACGTACCCAGATAGACTTGCACAAAGCCCTATCTACAATATACAATTATTGTCATTTTCATTTTAAGTTGTGAGTAATAAAAAAATATATATATTTATGATTGAAATAAAAAAGATACGTAAAGTTTATTCTTTAGAGTTTTAATAAAAATATATAACAAGAAAAAACATCATAATTAAACAAATGATTGTATGAATTAATTACGAAAAAACACAACAGCAGCATCACAGTTACTATCAGTTCAAAAATGCACTAGTTGCATTCAGTGCGATCCCGCCCGCCCAACAAGCCGCACGCGGAGCGGAGCGAATACCTACGGGTTAGTTGTGTGTTGTGAATTGCACGGTTTTTGCGCACAATTAAGTACGTATTTAATGATATAATGAGTATGATAATAAGCTTTTTTTTATAATCACTTAAGTAACTGTATGTAAGTATAAAATGACATATCATTTTCTTCAAATATATTGCCATATGGTGATGCACGTCTTAAATAAATATAAATGTTAATAATATGACCAGTAGATTATAATAAGATTATTATTTATTCAATAGCCATAAATACGTAAATTAATTACTTATAACATAACGCCTCTTAAATAGCAATTATTCTTAGTAAGAATCTCGATAACACTCTATGAGTGTATAAATAACAATTTCAAAAACGTATAACAGATTATATTTATATATCTATTCGGTGGTAGCTTTACATTTAAATCAATGCTTTAAACGTACATATAAAAGCTTACTTTAATAAATAATATATTGATTTATTATTGTTGTCATTTAAAATGTTATGTGGATAAATTGATTACAAATAAACACACGTCAATGAGGCTTAAACATGACAATTAAAATATACATTATTAAAGAACATTTCAATTATGTGTATTGGTATAATTGCGATTCAAAGTGTCAAACAACAAACTGTCTGTTTAAACTAATAAATTATGAGCAAATTTTTAACGCCTAAAAACAAACACGTGTTTTGGAGAAGGTATTGTATAGTATATAATATTAGCATATAAGTAGAAAGCTGTTTCACGCGCTTTAAATTTAGAATCATTGACGTGCAAACGTGAATTTTGTGTCCTTCAACAAAAATATTAACTTTAAAACTAAAGTTTTATCACTATTTTATAAATCTTTGTCATTTTAAATATAGGTACATGTATGTGACATATAGACTAGTTGTTTTAAATAAAATTTTCGTAAACATTTTCTAACGAATAAAAATCCGTTTTATTACTCCAATGAACTTTTATTCAACTAACTTGTTTTGATGACTTTAAAATGAAACCGTTTAAAATTCGGGTTCAATGTAAAGGATATTTAGTTGGAATATTACCGAAATTGTCCCAGTTGAGAACCTGTTTTAATTACTTCATTAACAAGCTTATTTAAAATAATATTTCTAATGAAAGTCTAAAGTTTGATTAAGATTTATTAAAAAAATTATTAAGTGTTATTAATATAAATAACTTTCACTTGCTCTATATTATTTTTAAATTAAGTTTGTAGCAATGTCAGTCCGTAAACAAATCTACAATGACGATTTTAACTAACGTCTAAAAATCTCGTATGTAGTTGTAAGTAGGTATGTACATATAATGTATGCACATATATGCAATGATGATAATACACAACTTGTATACTATCAGCTGATTTGGATATACGAATAACAGCCAGGAGTCAAGAGGCCTACCCGACTTCTAGTTGCTAAAGACAATTACTTTAAAAAACACAATAATTTTAATTTAAATATTGATCAAATAACAGTAAAAATAAAAAGTGAGACATTTACAGGTTAACAACTTAGCGATTCTGTAATTATAAAATCGATATCCACTTATAAAGTTTTAAAGCGTTTGTAACAATGGCTAACCGTACAATCAAATAGAGGTGTTGAAAGAGCGATTCTCGTGAGATCAATCGTCGCTTCGACGCCAATAATTGGGTTACGTCACGAGCCATTGTGAACGATATTAGGAAGTGAATCTCCCTATAGTTTAGATACTTAAATGACAACAATTTTTACAAATATCAAACACATTTTTTCCAACTAAATGTAATATGGAATGTGAAAAAATGATTAACAAAATAATTTATTCATATGGGTACTTACAAACCCGTAGGCGCAATCGAATCGAAAAACTTTTTATGGTTTTTTGTATAGTAGTGATTTAGATAGTTGGGTGTGGTATATAAATGATGAGCCACTGTATATTACAGACACAAATGACATATTATATCCCATGGTTGGCGGCGCATTAATGGCGTTAGTAATGCTTTATGCTCCTTACAGTTTTAGTGCTTATAGGTAAAGCATTTACCAACGGATGACCCATTTGTTTATCTATCTACTTGAAATAAAGTATGTCACGCACAAGTAATTACATACATAAATAATTTAATGAATTATATTCCTGAACCATTTACTGCCTACGATTCTGTTTGACTCCAACCCTCAATAGAAATGTTTTTGCTGGTGGGATATTTACCGCTAACTCAAGTTTGTTTGAGGTACTCACGTGTTTTATTCGAATAACTTAACAATAAACTCGTGTCAGCTCTTCCAAAAACTACTGATTGTGATGAGGACTGTAGTACTTTACTGAAACCACATGTCATTTTAATATGTTCCTCTGAGTAACAATGAATAATTAATCTGGTAGAAAACTTTGAACTCATCGCCAAAAAGAGCGGAAATGGCTGAGTGGCTGGTCACCACTGCCCACTGACACTGATTGGTGTCGTAAGAAATATCAATCGTTCCTTACATGCTCCACCAACCTTGGGAACTAAGATATCATGTGTCTTCGGCCTATAGTTATACTGGCTGATATACCCTTCAAACCAGAGCACATATCTGTTATTAACCTACCTGAATAAAATCGAAGATTCCAGGTTCAACCCCAGGCAAGCTCCACTGAGTTTTGATTCAAAAACTTATATCCAAAGCGAGAAGCTTTCACTTGTTCTAACCACTGGGCCGTTGGCTCTCATACAAGCATCAATACGATACAATACTTAGTTAATCAGATTTAACAGCAGAACAGCTCTTGGCCAAATTTGACATTTTCTTTATGAAACAGTAAACCGATATCCAACAAAATATCATTAAAAGATAAAACATTTCATAACAAAATCATATATTCTGATGTCGAATATTTTATTGTTATACGCTTTCCGAGAATAGGATTCAAACTCTCAAGAGACCAATCAACGCTGAAGCCATGATTGCGTTACCGAGTTATGGACGTAACATCTAACGACGCGTTTGTTGGTTCGCCGATGAATTTCAACGTTTGGTTTGAAACATTTTCAAATATAGATTTACCCTTGACAAAATCAATCTTCGTATGTTACGTGGGAGTATGTGTGAGTACTTTTATATGTTTGAGTGAACGCAATGTGTCATTATGTTGTCTGTCAGTGCATTGTGGTTTTTATGCAATTTCGTCTTTGCAATTAAACTATGATACTTAAATACTTAAATTAATGTATCTTTGTTTACAATTAACAAATTGCAATAACGAATCGATTTTTATAAATCGCTTTTTCCCAGTGGTTATACTACGTGGCATCATCAATCGAAGCGTACGAATTCAACATACAGATAAAAATTACTTGATTGTAAGTGATTTAGTACTTATGTTTTATCTCGCAATGATCGATTGAAAACTTCTTAAGGAAACCTATTATATATCTTTCTCATACATCTAAATCCTGCAATCCACAGTATAATATAATTTAATAGACGTCTAATTGAAAAAAAAGGTAAAAAGAAAAAGTTGACATGAAAAGTTTTTTTTATAAAATTTTTGTATATAAGGAACTCAACTAAAGTTCTCAGTTATATTCAACTTATCTCGTTGCTTCTGTTAACACAAGTCGAAACTTGTCTCGACCCGCCTTTTGTTTTAATATCTATAACATTAATTAAAGTCTATGTTAACAGACGTGACTTTTATCGAAAACTTCAGCCGTGAACAAGCAGGAAAATGAGGAAAATTAATTTTATATTTATCCTTACGTTATATGTTTGACTAGAAAACATTCTTTGTTTTAAAACGTATTTTAGTTTGCGAGTTTTAATTACCTTTTGTATGAATGATTGAAATTGACTTCAATTGAATATTAAATTCCGCGGATATATTTAACTTTGCTAATTAATAAATTAATTTATCATATAAAAACACATTAATGAATAATTCGTACAAGTCAATTCAGTTTATAAAAAAACAAACAATTTATATTCGTCGAATCTCATGAATTTCTTGTTGGTTCCAGGTAAAATCTGCAATCGGAACTGTTGATAGCTTTACGTTTCATAATAAAACGTTTTACTTTAATAAAGTATATTGAGATTGTTGTTATATTTAAATTATTGTTTATTTATTTAAAATAATAAATTAAACCGCAAATATTCACTTTTATCCAACGAATATGAATTTGTGGGGCTGGGTTTTGAAACATTAGGTCTGTCCATAGTCGTCTGATACTATAAAAATCATAAAAGATCTGTCTAAGAAACTGGTCCACACTTCTGGTGACCCAAGAGCCGGCACTTATTTAGTCCAAAGGCTGAGTCTAGTTGTGTAGAGAGGCAATAGTGCCAGCGCCTTGGGTACAATGCCACAAGACAATCTTTTAGACGGCGTGTTTTTGCTATAACTTTGCTGTGTATTTTGTTTTTTTTTTTTTATTTATTTATTTTATAATAATGACTGTACATAATAAATCATTATTTGAAATAGTTTCCTTTAAAAACCTTTAAAAATAAATGTCTAACTTATTGGCTTAACTGACAGGTCTGCTTAATTTTTCGCTCAGTGAATTGAAATTGCTCAACAGGGAACCGTTGCTAGCGTTTTCCACCATCCCAGTATTACATTATGATTAATTTTGAGCTGTTTCATTCATCTCGTATTTGATGAGGAAGGAAAATATCACCAGGATATCAACACATGTCGCATGAAATTCTGCCACATGGAGAGGATAGTGAAGTGCCATAGAGAGAATAGTGAAGTGCCATAGAGAGGATAGTGAAGGCGAGTGGGCAACAGTGGGACAGAGAAAAGTTAAAAAATTGAAGGAGAACGAGACAATAGAAATTTATATTTCAAGTAATGAAAAGGTACCGAAGCATTTTACTTTGGCCCGCATTTTTAAGAAACAATATATCAGTTATTGTTCGAGTAAAGTATTTAAATGCTTATAAGGTTAGAGTAGATTTCATTAGCGAATTAAGTGCGGAGAAATTTGATACATGTACAGAGTTTAAAAATAGGAACTGGCGTATTCAAAAGGCTATGAAAAGGAATTTTTCATATGGAATTATAAGAGACGTTAACCTTGAACTGTCAAACGAATCTATCTTAGAAAAAATATCTTGTGCCAAGCCAGCTCAGTTATTTTTAAGCTAATCGTCTTAATCATAGAAAGGTTAATGCAGCTGGGTGGACACCTAGCGAAACAGTAAGATTGGGCTTTAAGGGAACTTTTATTCATCCTTATGTCTTTGTTGATGAAATGAGACTAAAAGTAGAAAAGTACGAATTTTCTATAACGCAATGTTCGAACAGCTGGAAATTCGGGAAATTCGAAAAAACGCTGAACTTATAAAATAGTATGCCCCAAGTGTGGAAAAAATCACGAAAATTGTGAAAACACCCGATACAGATGCAATAACTGTTCAGGCAAACATATGGCATTGTCTAAAGTATGTATTTTATTCGTTAAAGAAAAGAAACTCCTAAATAGGATAATAGAAATATTAATATCATAATTCAACTTTACCTATCACAAAGCTCTCGACTTGTACGTACCGCCAGAATATTAATATCAAGAGGATGAAAAAGAAAACGAGATAAGTGATAAAAAGAACGAATTTCAACAAATTCACCCTACACACTTGGAGAAGCCTGACGAGCTTAAAGAAAACAGAAATATTCCAACATACGCAGACAGCAAAAAATAAAACTTCATAGAACAAGAGATCGGAACTTTCTAAAACATAACTAAAATCTCATTCATACACCCAGTATAAAGACATAAATATAGAGGACACACATTCCAACAACTATAAACATTCATCAGTAAACATCAATTTTAACAACTGTCAAATGCTTCATGGAACGTGTTATCCTGACGTTTATTGATAATAACTGATCCGACTGGCCGATATTAAATGTATTGTTTGATTTCTTTGAAAACAACAATGTCCAAAGATAACAATAAATTAATCAAAATTAACCTGATGCAATGGCATTGTCAGAGCCTTAAGCCTAGCCTAAAACCCTAAGTTACGTTGCTTTGTTTTGTGAAACCTGGTTAGAACCCGACAGTGAAATAAGACTCAACAATAACAATATATACAGAAAGGACAGATATGATTCTTATGAGGGTGTTGCCATACTTACGCACAAATCAATAAAATCACAGGTATTTAATTTTCCTAATCGTAATTATAGAAGTTATCTTAGTTAAACTTTTCAACTGTAATGATATCGAAAATATTATCTCACCACCATATACCAACTTTTCAACTGGATTGGGAACATATATTTGCATTCTCAAACAAAAATAGTTCTTGAGGTGAGTTCAGTGGCCACCACTCAAACTGGTCTAATGAAATTGACTCTAGGGGGAACCAAATTTTAGGTACTAACACACCTAAAATTTGTCAATGTCAGATAATTTACTACTATTTGTCAATGTCAGATAATATACTAATTTTATTACTCTCAATAACGGGCAGGTAACTAGAATTAAACTTGTGAATGACGTACTACAACAATCTGCAGCGGATATTTCGTTTGCATCTTCAGATATAGTTCTCAAATTCAACTGGAAAGCGTTAATCGAAACGTTAGGAAGTGTTCACTGTATTATTAAGATTGATACAAACGTTAATGTAGGACCTAAAAATATAGTGCGTAGAAATTTAATAAAAACATATCAGACCTCTTATACAAAACTGCTAGATAATTTATACAGCTGTTTCAATTTATCTAATTATTTGCAATACGATTTTAATAAATTTATAGACAACATGAACATGGCTGCCAACATTCACGTCTCATTCGTCAAAATTTGCATAAACCCTAGCAATCATTTTGTGCCACAACCTTATTGGAATCAAACGCTTTCTAAATGTGTAGCTGAGCGTCGTCTAGCACTTACGCAATTTCGCCGCAACCCAACCCAACCCTTTTAATTTTAGGTGTCTTACAGAAAGACATAGGTATTTCCAAGAATATAATGCGCAAGGCACGTTCACAGTCTTGGCAAAATCTATGCTCCTCTTTTGATCAATCATCATCTTAAAGTGAGTTGTGGAACAAAATGAAATGGTTAAAAGGTTATAAGTCCCAAATAAATTATATCGATGAGAAGAAATCTTGCGAGCTGTTAAGAACCCTAACACCAGATTATGAGTTGGTACAACTCAAAAGCAATATTTTACATCCAGAAATGACAGATTAGATTCATTGACATAGATAATGCGTATAATAACGTTGATATAAATTATCTATTACGTACTATAGATGAACTAGGATCAAGAATTTGCAAATATGTAGAAAACTTTCTGTCGGCTGTCCGACAGAAAGTTTTCTACATATTTCTACATATTATTAAATCGTTTGAAATCGGTAGATGTAAAAGTCGTGCTCGCGCAAGGAGACCCGTTATCGCCATTGTTATTTAATATTGTAACAGTAAACATATATGAAAGCATAACTAATGTGTATATTTCACAATACGCCGATGACTTCTTTCTTTATTCTTCTAGCGATTTCATTATTTAATCAGTCAATAAACTACTAATTTGCACTTAACCTTTTATCATTATTTCTCTCAAAAATTTTGAGAGAATGGCAGCGAAGGTTGGCAGAAATTGTTTTGCAAACACCGCTCAGAAATCCGGACGGATCGCTAGCTCACAGTCCGCAAGAGCAAGCTGATCTCCTGGCTAAACTCTTTGCCGACAATTCCGTCATCGATGATTGTAGTGCACTGCCACCTACAATACCTGCATGTGGCCATACGATGCCTGACATCAAAATCAGGCAACGTGATGTGCGTGCGGAGCTGCAATCACTTGATGTACGGAAAGCTAGCGGTCCCGATGGAATACCAGCCATAGTGCTGAAGAAGTGCGCAGCGGAGCTGTTTCCTGTGTTAACGCGCCTGTTCCAACTTTCTCTCTCTTCGGGAAGTGTGCCGGAGGCTTGGAGAAGAGCTAATGTGCAAGCGGTTCCCAAAAAAGGGGATCGGTCTGACCCGGCAAATTATCGGCCAATAGCTATCACCTCAGTACTTTGTAAGGTGATGGAACGGATTTTAAACAACCAACTGATCCATTACCTAGAAGATCACTGTCTAATTAATGATCGTCAGTACGGGTTTCGACCAAAACGGTCCACAGGTGATCTTCTAGCGTACGTAACACACCTCTGGGGTGAAGCTATCGACAAGCATGGAGAATCGTTGGCTGTCAGCCTCGATATCTCCAAGGCTTTCGACAGGGTCTGGCACAGAAGTCTTCTCTCCAAGCTACCGGCATATGGTCTGCCTGCTCAGCTATGCACCTGGATTGCCAGCTTCCTACACAAGCGTAACCTTCGTGTTTTAGTAGATGGTTGCGCTTCACAATTCTATGTAGTGAATGCTGGGGTCCCCCAGGGATCTGTGCTATCTCCCACACTCTTTCTTTTGCATATCAATGATATGCTCTCCCTTGGGAACATACATTGCTATGCAGACGATAGTACAGTGCATGGTGGATACCACGGACGCGCAGCGGCTGGGCGGGCGGAAACTGAGGAGAGGCGGGAGAATCTTGTCATTGAACTCGATAGGACGTTAGAGCTCATCGCCAAATGGGGCTCTGATAATCTTGTTGAGTTTAATGCCAAGAAAACACAGGTATGCGCTCTCACGGCGAAAAAGTCAACATTTTCCCCTCTTCCCTCCTTCTGTGGTACTCCGCTGGTGATGCAAAGCAAAATCGCCATGCTGGGGATGGACGTTCGCTGCGACCTTAGTCCAAGGGATTACATCGAGGCTGTTATAAAAACAGCTTCACGGAAACTCGGAGTTCTGAACAAGGTGCGGCGATTTTTCACGCCACAACAACTGTGCTTGCTGTACAAAACACAGGTACGGTCTTGCGTGGAATATTGCTCGCACCTTTGGGATGGCTCCGCTAAGTACCTACTTGAGGCCTTGGACCGGTTGCAGCGACGTGCCGTACGCATTATTGGCGACGTAAAGGTCACAAACACCCTTGAACCTTTACAATTGCGTCGTGAGATAGCAGCACTGAGCGCTTTCTATCGACTGTATCACGGCGAGTGCTCTGAGGAATTATTCTCTCTAATTCCCGCTTCCCCCTTCCTTCTTAAGTCCACGCGAGCTGGTTCTCGATGTCACCGCCTAACTGTGACATCAATTCCATCGCGAACAAAGAAATTTGGCAACTCCTTTCTTTGTCGCACTTCCAAAAAATGGAATTCCTTACCAGCTCACGTGTTCCCCTCCTCTTACAACCCGGGTTCCTTCAAACGAGGCGTGAAGAGGCATCTTGCGGGCCGGCAAGGCGAAGGCGGCTAGTGCAGAACGTTTTTCCCGTCTGTACTGGCCGTCGTCGCGTTTGGACTCTACTACCACTTACCATCAGGTGGAGTAGAGTCATTTGCCCTCCCGGCGAATATAAAAAAAAAAAAAAAAAATAGGTCTAAATATATTAACATCTAAAAGTAAAGTTATGATTTTTAAAAATAATTTTAAGCAAGATACTATTGATTTAAAACTTAATGGAGTGTCTTTGGATACAGTGGAACATTTCAAATATTTAGGACTTTGGTTAGATTGTTCATTATGATGGACCAAAAATTTAAATGAACTAAAGAACAAAACTCTGAAGTTTACGATCATCCTTAAATTGTTAAGAGGTTTAGGTTAGGGCATGCATCCGTGCCTTTTGAGTCGTCTTTATACAACTATTGTCAGAAGTAAAATGCATTACGGCTGTTTTTTATATGACAATTGCGCAAAGACTCATTAATAAAAAATGATGTTATTCAAAATCAGTATTTACGGATTATGGGCGGTTTTATTAAAGGCACAGCAGTTCTACACAGCACAAGAGTTCTAGTAGTAGTAGTAGTAGTAGTAGTAGTAATTTGTTAAACTTAAAATAGAAGACAACAACAACAAAAGACAATACAAAATTTGTTAAACCTAAAATATCGATTATGCATGCAGAATAAATAGCAACTTCAAAATCTAAATTTTATATAAATAATAGTGATTTTGTAATTTTCAACGACTCAAATAATGCACTTCAACATCTGTTCCGATGCACTAAGCCTGGTTTTCGAGCAGTACCCATTGCTTACGACATTATTAAATGTATTAGAAAACTTCTCAAGAGTGACAAGAAAGTAGTCTTGCAATGGATACCCTCTCATGTTGGCATAGCAGAAAATGAAACAGTCGATAAATTAGCTAAAGAAGGGACCGGGGACGGTATTATAGAATAGAATAGGAAGGCGGACGAGCATATGGGCCACCTGATGGGAAGTGGTCACCAAACGCCCTTAGACATTGGCATTGTAAGAAATGTCAACCATCGCTTATACAGCCAATGCGCCACCAACCTCGGGAACTAAGATTTTATGCCCCTTGTGCCTGTAATTACACTGGCTTACTCACCCTTCAAACCGGAACACAACAATAACAAGTACTGCTGTTTTGCGGTAGAATATCTGATGAGTGGGTGGTACCTACCCAGACGAGCTTGCACAAAGCTCTACCACCAGTATTATTAGGTATTCCATTTAGTTGCCTTCCAATTTATTCAGAACTATTGTATATTGTAAAAGCTAATGTTATACGGCTTTGGAGGAAGCACTTCGATGAAAGGTTCATTAGCTAAAGGGATTTGGTATAAAACTATACAGCCAAGTTTGTGCCAAAAACCGTGGTTTATCTTTGCCAATATGAGCAGAATCGAAGTGGTTACAGCTTTTCGTCTTCGATTCGGACATATACAAGTTAACAGTTTTGCAGCAATGATGGTCAAAGTCTCTTCACCTTTCTGCATGTAATGCAATGTAGTTAAGGATGTGATTCACATAATGGCTGTGTCCGGAACGAAGCTGAACGCCTGGATTTTTTTATATATAATAACGATGTAAATCTGCTAAATACAGGGGTCTGGAACAGCATTCTTGCCTTTCCGGAGTCCGAAAAAGCAAGAATGCTATATAAACTGTGCTATATAAACGTCATGAAATAACCCCCAATCAAATCTCCAATCCAATCAAAAATCAATAAAAGAGAGACTATACGAGGGCTTTACATAGAATTGGTAAAGATCATGAATGAAAATAGAAATAGAAATAATAATAAATATAAATAAAAAATCTGTGTAAAACTTTTATAAGTTTTTTATAGATCAAAATATTTAATATGTATTTAAATCGAAGGTTGGTTGACGATTTAAATAATATATATATATACCAATAATATATATATATATATATATATATATATATATACCAATAATATATAATATATATAAGCTCCAAACCATCCAAAAAAAAAGAAAAGGAGAGGAGGCCAGCAGTGAGACATTCACAGGATGTTAGTATATTTAAATGAAATGTGTTGAGTTATATAAATGTATTAATTTAATTCTTTCTCATAATTGCCTCGTGGTCTAGTGGTTACATATAAGGCCGCATACAAGGTTCAATCCTTGAACCAATAAAAAGTTATTGGGTTTTTCTGTCGAAGATTCTTACTAGCAGCCCGGAGTCTGGAAGTTGGGAGTGTGTACACTCCCGTGCCTCGGAAAGCAATGAAAACCAAAAACCGTTGGCTCTGCGCTTGAACTCTTGTGTATAATCCCTAATGATATATTTAGTTAATATGAGCTTTAGAACTGGTATGGATAGATTTTGTAAATACGAAACAAAAATCGCAAGTTCAAATCCTAGCAAGCACTAAATTTTCATGTTCATATATCGGATTAAACGCTGCCACATTTATAATAGCCAAAATACAGCAGATTGGTTCAAAATACTTTAAAGGTTTTCCAATATCAATATTATAATACAGAATTCTATATAATATCGTAATAAACAAAACATTTAATAATCGAGCTTATTAAGCAACAAAATATATAAAACGAAGAGAAGTCAGTTTTATTCTGCATGAAAAATCGTATATAAATTGGAAATGTACAGCGTTCGCTTTTCCTACAAATATGGCCAATAAAAATAAAATCTGATGCGGTGTTTCTGAAATTATGACGGTATATTCAATACGATTGTGCGATTTGAGCGTGAGTGCACCGGACAATGGTTTCAATGGATGCATTCTCGTGCATATGCTTTCATATATGCACGTATTCGACCGGTATTATCGAATACTTACCGTCGCTTAAATTACAATGAATGTATAAAACCTACTAATGTGTATGTTAAACTATAATCCTATTAAATTAAAAATGTAGGCTTCAGATAATTGTATCGCAATAGATTTGGTATCCATGCCATTGCTGTATCTTTTCTTTAATTTGGTTTTATATAATTTTTAATGTGCCTTCATATTTTTAATACCATCAAAATCTAAAATTTGATTAAAACATGTCTTTGCAAGTTCTTAAGGGGAAATTTGTAGGTCTTAAAAAATGTCGTCAGATATGTTAATTTTGTTCGAAACTCTGATTAAAGTCAGATTAAGTAATCCTAATGGTCATTAGTCGAAGGCTGCCAGTGAAGTCAGTGGCGACCAATGAGCGTTCATGATGTGGTCAGATTAGCAAAATTGATAAAATAGCAGACAATCTCAAAATTTATTTGAAAGATTAAAATTTTTGTTAAATCTTCAATGATAATAATTCTTCCTGTAAAATTATTTTAATAATTTATAAATAGTGTAGAGTAGAATCAGACAAATGGTTTAAACCTTAGTTAAATGCTGTCCTATGTCCTATAATATGAAGTCACATTTTGGTGACCTCACGCTATCGTACGTGTCGATTTGCTAAACTTCACTGCCCTAACAATCATTATCGTAGATTTGCCTATGATATACATATTGTTCAAGATTAAATAACATTATGCCAAATATTATTTTATATTTTCCTTTTCATTAATAGATGGCGCTAGTTGTCTTTTACACCTATGTGCATTAAAGCGTTATTAAATAAAATGCACTTTCAAGTTAAATCACATAACAAAAGTGTAATCATTTTGCGAGAAAAACGTTGCACTTAACTTTAAATTCCGAATTTTAATATCGTCACCAAAGAACGTTTACATTACGTCTCTAAAAACGCAATTTTTCTTTTAACTACGTTCAAAATAATCTCCCTTATTATACTATGAAAATATATATCTAATGTTACCTCTGTTATCACAAACTTTAATTAATTTCATAGATGGCGAATTTAACAATGGCGGGTCTAACAAGGCATGTTTCAGTTAATGGTTGACTTAAATTCAAACATCTTGGATACAACTAGCACTATGACACAGATAGAAGAAGTGTTTATATTTTACTAAGATTAAGTAAGTAAGCATGCTTTAATTATCATAATGAGCCCGTGTCAATCAACTGCTGGACACAGGCCTCTCCCATGACCCCACCTAGCTCGATCTTCAGTCACCTCCTTCAATCCCTGCCCGCCTTACGAATATCATCACCTCGCCTATACACAGGTGCATGCAGCATGCTATTAAAGCGTAAAATTGGGTCATAATTATGACCCAATTTTACATCATAATGGATAAATTTACGCAAACTTTACACCACTTACGTTAACTTTTTAATGTTTTAAGTCCTTCGTGGCCGAATTTTAACCACAATGCGCTATCTCTAAGAAAGATAACTGCGTAAAAGAGAACAAACACTCTATTCCTTCTTTTAATATACATACGTGGTATGAAAACGGATAGATGGTGACGTTATTAATTGTAGTATTTAATAAGTAGTACCGTTTTGAGTAAAAACATCAGTATTGGATAAGTGAGGTAGATATTTATTTGTTTATTTATTTAGTAATCCAACAGTTAACATACATATCTTATTATATTAAGTATTACACGACATGTAACTCAAAACTAAAATAGGATTACTTACACAATTAGTTTAAACATATAAATGAGTCTGTGTGAGTGTATGTGTGTGTGATATGAGCAGCAGATAAAGCAGATACGTCTTTTTTATGACCTTTTTGTAAAATGTACACACTAAATACACATTCTTACAATTAATTATTGTAAGAATATATAACTTGTGTGTTCCTACAGTTATAGGAGACAACAGCATGCATAAAGTTAAAGAATACGCAAATACGAAAGGGGAAAAATCAAATTAAAATGAAATAATACTCCATATACCAAAAGTTTAAGCATAATCTTAATGCAACACGTTTTTGTAACCACCCACCGTGCTCCATTTGACAGTTTGCGTACCTATTTTAAATTAAAAAAAAACTTATGTATGTATATTATTCAATAGAGTTTTAATTGAAAAGAAATTAAGGAATAGTTCATGTCTATGTAATGACACGAATATTCCAAAAATATTTAGATGATTCATATTTTTCGGACGATTTTGGTGTCGAAATATGTTAAATGGAATATTAAATTTACAACATTGGAATATTCTTGTTTGCTCAAAAACCACGTTACTAGCGACTGTATGCGTCTCTCATTGAAATACGGAGCGTTTGTCATAACTGTGACATTTTGACACGAGCCATATTCCCGTATTGATTTCTGTATTGAAATTGTGGTTCAATTTAAATATTTTAGGTGTTTCTGTGCTTTATATCAAAAATACTACGCTGTATAAATCGTGACACACGACATATAAGAAACGTTGAAATAAATCGTTTTGTATTGCTATATATGATATATGTATAGTGGGTATGTATTTGCATGTATATATTTATACACATACTTGGATACATATTTTATTTTTTGGTAGGGCTATGTGCAAGCACGTCTGAGTAGGTACCATCCACTCATCAGATATTCTACCGCAAAACAGTAATACTTTATTGTTGCGTTCCGGTTTGGAAGGTATTTGAGCCAGTGTAATTACAGGCACAAGGGACATAAAATCTTAGTTCCCAAGATTGGTCGCGCATTGGCAATGTAAGCGATGGTTAACATTTCTTTCAATGCCAATGGCTATGAGCAGTGGTGAACTTACAAAATTCCAAATATTGGATTTTAGTCAAACTCAAATATGTAATATCGCTTGTTATCGCTACGTATTATTTAAATTTTAATATTTTAAAAATAAAGATTAATTGAATGTTTGCAATTTATATGTATTGAATTATTTAATTAAACATTATTAATAATTTGAACTTCAGAAATAAGACGTCATTTTTATCCGCAAAAACAATATCTCAATTTTTATTTTGTGCCGTTGATAAACTGGACGATCGAGCTTCGGTCAGGTCTAACAATGGTTATATTTTTTTTGTGAAATATTGCTTTTTTTTTCTGAACAGACCTATAATATAAACATAAAAACCTTATCTAAATACGAAATGTGATCTATAAAGTCGTTGTGTGTATATAAGTCGTTTTCGAAATACACGAAATAAATATAATAAACGAAAATTGTTCGTCACTCAATAGATAAATTTTAAACACAAGCACGTGACAATTCAGTGTTGCTAATCCGGATTTTAACCCGCAGCCTTAGTTTCATATTCAGGTATTCTACCACTTGACCATCTTGACCTTTATCTATATATACTTACCATTATTTCATTAGTATAAGTAGTAAAAATTCGATAATATCGAACCCGTCTGTACCAAAATATTTTCATTATATCAAAAAGAAAACGATTGCCTTATTTCTATTAACTTTCAACGCTAGATTATACTAAAAGTATGAGAATTTTTCGCCGTTAAATGTTTAATATTTAGGCTCATAATAACTTAAGTTTCGCAAACCGCGACTAGATAATTCAGGTCGGTTCTGTACGTCGAAAAAAGAATATGGGCGATTTTTTTTTCAGTTTCCATTAACTCCCCTCGACCGCCAAACATAAACCCGTTATAAAATGCTGAGACCGCGTTTTAATCACGTTGCTAAAGTTTTACCTTTAAATTTGTACAGTTTCACCATATCAGGGACTCGCATTATAATAATATATTTGACTTAACTTGCTGCTTGATTGACTTGATAAATTATATATTAAAGGTTAATGGACGGTGTAGCCGTCGATGAAGCCGAGATGTCCCAGTGGTTAGAACGCGTGAATCTTAATCGATGATCGTGGGTTCAAACCCGGGCAAGCACCACTGAATTTTCATGTGCTTTATTTATGATTATAATTCATCTCGTACTTAACGGTGAAGGAAAACATCGTGAGGAAACCTGCATTTGTCTGATTTCATTGAAATTCTGCCACATGTGTATTCTTCCAACCCGCATTGGAGCAACGTGGTGGAATAAGCTCCAAAACCTTCTCCTCAAAAGGGAGAGGAGGCCTCAGCCCAGCAGTGGGACATTAACAGACTGTTACTGTTACTGGACGGTGTATAAGCGCTTAATTTCAGCGGTACTAGCTCGGGAATAAAACCGCAATTTTTAGGTTAAGATTCACGTATTCTAGCCACTGGGCTATCTATTAAGATTCCTGTATTCTAGCCACTGGGCAATCTATTAAAATTCCCGTATTCTAGCCACTGGGCTATCTGTTAAGATTCCCGTATTCTAGCCACTGGCCTATCTTGGCGTAAAATTTGTATTATGATAATAAATAGAACAAAGAACTAAATAAAAAAGTCAGTGAAATAAAAAAAATGCACTAGCTTGGGGGTATTTTTGATTATATCCTATCAAGGAACAAAGCAAACTCTAGAAGGATTTCAAAGGCACAATACGTTGAATAATTCAGACGTAAATTCTAGAGACTATCTGTTCTATTCTAAGAGATATAAGGTATAAAATGAAATAACATATTAAACACTTCACTGGCCAATATATTGGATCTCATAATCAAAACCTCTTAAAAACCTAACAACTGTTTGAAAATTTTGTAGAAAGTGCACGCTCTAGTAAAATGTATCCCTAAGGAACATATATTTTAATACAAATTTAACCTTGAGCCGTTATATTTAAGGTGTAATATCGCTCATAAAGTATCAAGAATATGGATGCAAAATGGCGCGAAGCGATCCCCTTTGTTATGAAAAATGAACACTGTTTTGATTGGGTTTTTGTTCAATTAATTGGAAAATATATACATAGAAAAATTACTTTGTAAGTAATATCGTGTTTTATTAGCTGGTTCACTTCGTGGTTATTAATTTATTGCACACATATATTGTAATTTAATTAAATTAACATCAATTAAATATCAATTACTTTCATTAAATAGCTACACGTGATGCAAATTATTGTTAAACTTTTAATTAATATTTCAGGTCATTTAAAATTTGAAAATATTGCCTAGAATGTTTAAGTTTGTAAAAATCACAATTAATATAATATGGTAATTATGAGGACGGATAGTTTATAAATCAAGCCAGATTATAAACTATCGAAAAATTATAATATAGACGGCACATGTTAGTTGGTGGCAATTTGTAGGGTCTGTGTGAAAGCTCGTCCCAGTAAGCAACATCCACTTATCATATGATAATAATTATGTGCGTTAATACAAATGCACTCTCTATTTCCTCATTATCATAAATCGATGGGTCAGCAATCCTACACGACCGGGAAGGCGCATTTCAGATGCAGGATCAAAGTGCTTTCCGAGGAATGGGATTGTACGCACTTTCAACTTCCAGACCCAGGGCTGCTATTGAAAAATTTCTACATAAATACCAAGACTAGACTACTCATCATATATTATACCGACAAACAGAAATATTTAGCATTATTGTGTATTGAAGTTTGAAGACTTGAGTGGGTCAGTGTGACTATTGGCAAAAGGGATATAACATCTTAGATGCCAATAACATATAGTGTATTTGTTCATATAGTAAAATTGTTAATATATCTTACAGTTCAATATCTATTGGGCAGTGGTGGCAGCGGCCAAGTCGAATTCAAACGAAATTATGAGTGTGAACAGAGATTGCAGATAAATATAATATAAAATTAAAATAAATAGTCTCATTTTAACATAAATGTTACATGTTAAAATGACACATTTTGAAAGATTTTCTTAACAAACCGAAATCTCCGCTGGCGAGGCCGTGATTTTTGCTAGTTTATAAATATAAATTAAAACAATCGAAGCTTATTTCGTACGTATTAATCAAACTTCATTCATATAAATTAAAAAAAATAATCCTTAAACAAAGTACTAATCCATTTCTCAATTCACACAATCTCCTTCAAATATTAAACCGAGCCACATATTATGTTTGTTCACCGCTAACAAAACATACGCCACTTAGCACTCGGCAAGTTGACGATTAAAAGGGTCCCGAATAATTTCCGAATTTACAATGTCAAAACAAAAGGGAGACCGGACCGGGAATAATAACGGAAAAGGGCCATTTCCTATTAAAGGACACGCAAATTTTAAGTGGACCAATTTGCATGTTAACACGGAGAATAGAATAATTGAATGCTCCGGTATTGTTGGAGTCTTTTCAACTTTGTCATGATTTATATTTGTATTAATACAACTTGATTTATATGTTAACGAACTTCGAATACGTCTACGATAGTTACCTAAAAATCCTACCTTTTATATTACCTACCTGGAAATCAAGGAGGGAACCAATAGGGGCCATCCCCTATTAACCATCCATTCCAGGTTAACCACCTAAACTCCCAGCCAGCGAGTAGAACATTGACAGTAAGTACTGTTAAAAAATGCAATAATTAGTGACATATGTAGTTCCAGTTCACAGGAAACAACGTTTCTGCCAATTTTATACAATATTTATTTTGAGTAGAAAATATTCTTAGTGAGTACAACACGCCTCTAAATGGGTCGACCGCGTCACACACAGCATGTAGCGATAAATCATCGCGCAGCTTGCGTCGAAGTCGCTAACTTAGACACTTTATTTTCGAATGATGTAAGAAAAATTATTTTAATAAATCCCTTGAATTGGAGTGCAAACTCGTATTATGTTAAATTGTTTGTTATTTAAGGAGAAGACGAAATTTTCATTATATATATATATATATATATATGAAACAAGATTTTAGTAAACCCACTGCTGGGCTATTTTGAGGAGAAAGTTTGGAGCTTATTTCACCACACTTCTCCAATGCGGTTTGGTTACACATGAGGTAGCGTTTCATCCCACACATAATGGTCATAGTGTTTTCCTTTACCAATAAGCACGAAACGAATTATAAACACAAATTAAGCACATGAAAATTGAGTGTCGCTCGCGTCGACCTGAACGTGGAATGATCGATTTCATGTGTAACCAGTCACCGATGGGTCACCTCGATTTTCTTTATGTTACTTATGTTACACAATAAAATCCGTGGTTTCGCCATGGTGAAATTTAGTTTTGTTACGAAAATCCTTCATTATCTGCCATTTGTATATAGCTAAGCTTAAAATAGTGGATAACAAAGATACGTACGTGAACTTAAAGTTGTTATTACTTTTGATAGACTCAAGCGATTTTAATGAAATAAAAACAAATGTTACCTTGGAATACTCCTTATAATAATAATTCAGTTTTTTTCGTTTGCAATTTAAGGCGTTGCGAAGATTACCACGGACAAACAGACAAAATTAAAAATAAAAAGATTATTTTATTTTTGGTATTTCACAAACCTTCACTTAACATTAGAAGTATAATTTAGAGTAACAGCCTGTAAATGTCCCACTGCTGGGCTAAGGCCTCCTCTCCCTATTTGAGGAGAAGGTTTGGAGCTTATTCCACCACGCTGCTCCAATGCGGGTTGGTGGAATACACATGTGGCAGAATTTCGATGAAATTAGACACATGCAGGTTTCCTCACGATGTTTTCCTTCACCGAAAAGCACGAGATGAATTATAAACATAAATTAAGCACATGAAAATTCAGAGGTGCTTGCCCGGGTTCGAACTCACGTTCATCGGTTAAGATTCACGCGTTCGAACCACTGGGCCATCTCGGCTTATTATAATTTAGAATAATAATTAATTTTCATATTTATTTATTCGAATAGCAAGTTTTAGCTTGTTACAGAATTGCATACATTCCATTAAATTAAACTGTTGTTATTATAACACTACTGAAACACGGAAAGGCATTACAATTTCATTTGCACAAAAGAAATCACATCCCTAAACATTACACGAATTTCTCCTACAACAATTATATTCGCAGCTAAACTAATTAAACATTTTGTTAAACCTACTGTCGCGTACAATGGAATAATTTAATTCTACGTCTCGTGAAAAAGAAACAAAAGGGAGAAACGTTAGAATAAGCGACATAATATTAATAGCACATATTGTTGAGTTTAATCTTATACTACCCGACTTTGACCAAACAACGTTATTATTAACAGTATATATATACATTCCTATGGTCGTAGCATGGATGATACATAGCAATAAAATTTCTCAATAAATTGGTTATTTCAAGCTTTTTCTAATCGACCTGGTATATCCTGAGGTTAGATTCAAATAAACAAACTATATGTTTAATAATATTAGTAAAGACCTTAAGTTTTTTTTTTTTTATAAAATAGGAAGACGGACGAGCATATGGGCCACCTGATGGTGAGTGGTCACCAAACGCCCTTAGACATTGGCATTGTAAGAAATGTCAACCATCGCTTACATAGCCAATGCGCCACCAACCTTGGGAGCTAAGATTTTATGTCCCTTGTGCCTGTAATTACACTGGCTCACTCACCCTTCAAACCGGAACACAACAATAATAAGTACTGCTGTTTTGCGGTAGAATATCTGATGAGTGGGTGGTACCTACCCAGACGAGCTTGCACAAAGCTCTACCACCAGTACCTACCATCATTGATGTAATACAGTTAGAAGGAGGGACAAATGATAGACATTGGCACTGTAAGAAATATCAACCATCCCTTGCGCCAATGCGCCAGCAACCTTGGGAACTAAGACATTATGTCTCTTGAACCTAAAGATACACTGGCTCTCTCCCCATCAAACCGAAACATAACAATTAGGTTTTGCTGATTGGCGGTAGAATATATGATGAAGTACCAAGTGCTTGCACAAAGCGTTTACCCCCATGTCATTTTTATTATATTTTTTAAATCTCTTTTAAATGATTTTTTTTTTTATTTACAATTCATCTAACCAATAAATTACACGGGTAAATATAAACAATCAATTGAATAACTTTCAATTTTATTTATATTAAGTTATTTTGTATTAACGTAATAAATATAACTACGGAACATTTAAAACTAATCACAACTGCCAAGATTGTCTCCATAAACCACTTTTATCCGGCTCAACCGAAAAACATTCACGAGCGAATTTTAATGACTCCAATTATAATAACGCCTTCGTGAAATAAATTAAGCGATAAAACAAAGCGACTGTTAAGCGAAATAGGAACAATAAATTTAAACAAAGCGCTTTACAGCGTCTACTGTGTAAAAAATATATAAGTTCAGTTCATTTAATAAAGACAGTTGCGATCATGGTTATTGTTATAAAGGTTACATTCACATATGTTTCATTATGTTTTTGTTTTTGTTTGATTTAGAATTTAGTTTTAATGGAATGATGATAAGTGACGTCGTAATTACGTCAAAGACGAGCCTAAAGCAAATGGATGGAGCTTAACTTATTCTGTCAAATAAACTATCGTCCTTACCTATAACCGTTGATTAGCGGGTGATCAGTTCAACAATTTTGTGTCTTCTTCTTTCGAATATCAAATCAAAAATGACAGAATGAGCGCAATTCGTGTTTAACTAAACAGCGGCTGAGCAACCTTTAAAAGTCCTTAAATTTCTTAATTGCGTTAAAGAATACCTAACTGTAGAAATATATTCAGTTACAAATATTACATATAAACGGGAAGTGTATTTTTTATGTTTTGTTGACGCTCGCATTGACCTTTGTATATGAACATGCTTTTTTATAAACGCAACGAATTGTGATAAAATGATGTCAGCGGCGTTCGAGTGCAAATAGCCTAAGAGTATAAACGTATTAAATCTTACTTTATGCGTTTGTTCACCGGATAATATTGTTCAATGTATGAGTTTAAAAAAATTTTTTAAAGTTTATTCAACCAACTGAATTAACGTGATCGTAAGTTATAAAGTTAATCAAAGTTACTTGACCGTATGCTTAGTTTTATTAAAGATTTACATCACAGGTGCTGCTTCTAAAACTAAAAAGTCTAAGCTAAAATAAAAACAAAATTATGGATTGGTAATTGGCATGGTAAGTCGAGATGGCCTAGTGGTTAGAACGCGTGAATCTTAACCGATAATCGTGGGTTCAAACCCGGGCAAGCACCACTGAATTTTCATGTGCTTAATTTGTGTTTATAATTCATCTCGTGCTTGACGGCGAAGGAAAACATCGTGAGGAAACCTGCATGTGTCTGATTTCATTGAAATTCTGCCACATGTGTATTCTACCAACCCGCATGGAGCAGCGTGGTGGAATAAGCTCCAAACCTTCTCCTCAAAAGAGAGAGGAGGCAAAGAATTATTATTATTATTTATTATTTGCCCAGCAGTGGGACATTAACAGGCTGTTACTGTAATTTGTATGGTTTGACCATGCGTTTCTATTTTCGGGGCTTAAATTCAAAGGATTTTACCGTGTCGCGTCAAATTTGTATAAAATAACAGATTTGTTTACCCCACGTATTACAAATCGTGAGTATGCATACTTGTTAACAATTGATTCAGAAATTCGAAAATAAAACCTTCCTTTTTTACGCAATGCGAGCTAAAAATACAAACTGTCGTTCCAAAAATCTTTCAAATTCAATCCATACAAGTCTAAGTGACTTATTTAATTCATATTGACTAAAATAGTCGAAAAATAAAAATATTTCGGACGTGAAACATCTATCAGCGCACCTTAATCTATGTCGATTAATCATTAAAAAAAATCCTGTCAACTTAAATATCTAGATAAAACTGGTTAAATCCAGTTCCGCTACAAAATCCGGCGTAACAAAGGTACCATTTAAACCGTGCTAAGGATATTTTTGGATTTGAATTCAAAAAACACATCTTTCATAGTACAGCTTATTTCAAGCCCGGCTTAAATCCCCGCGGCGCAGTACATAACAGCGCGTTCTCATTACCATTTAAATTAATTTTATTTCATTTTGATATTACGATTCTTGTCTGCTCCATTGGTCTGGCTTTTCATTCTGCTATCGCATTTACGACTTCATACATTTATATTTCATTTTCATGTAATACCGCAACTCACATTATTTATATATTGTTTAAGGTGGTCAACTCGCGTAACTAATCATCATTATGCCAAGAAAATATTTCAAAGTGAAAAATTTCCTTTATATTTGTCAAGTAATATATTCAAAGCTGATATTAAAAATGTAATAATAGAAGAGGCATCTCATTATAGCATACATATTAATTAATTAAGACTTTTTTGCGAAGTGATTTTTTTATTTTCCTCCATATATTTTTATGAACTAATTAGAAAGGAAATAATCATAAAGAAATTAACAGTTCTAAACTGGTTTACATCAGTTTTAGTCACTATGTGTATTACATTTTATTATATTTTTGTACTGGTGGTAGGGCTTTGTGCAAGCTCGTCTGGGTAGGTACCACCCACTCATCAGATATTCTACCGCAAAACAGCAATACTTGATATTGTTGTGTTCCGGTTTGAAGGGTGAGTGAGCCAGTGTAATTACAGGCACAAGGGACATAAAATCTTAGTTCCCAAGGTTGGTGGCGCATTGGATATGTAAGCGATGGTTGACATTTCTTACAATGCTAATGTCTAAGAGCGTTGGTGACCACTTACCATCAGGTGGCCCATATGCTCGTCCGCCTTCCTATTCTATAAAAAAAAAAAACACTACTACATACGCAAAATCCTCAAAGCCGATTTATCTGTTCATGGTTCAAAAATATAATTTCATTAACAAAAAAAGAAAGTGTCTGCACAGTTTCCTGGTTTTTCATTGCAAAATTAATATATTATAAATGAATCGATACACGAACCGGCTTACATTTAACTTATTATTTTGAAACGACGATTCAAAAGTACTTGTAAGAGCCTAATTTAATATGGTAATATTTGTGCAAACCAGTCGGGGTAGGTACCGCCCTCTCATTATATAATACTGCCAAGCAGCAACCCTTAGTATTGTTGTGTTCCGCTTCGAAAGGTAAAGTAAGCTAGTGTAACACAAGACATAACATCTTGGGAACCCAAGGTTAATGGCACATTGGCTTTGTCAAGGGTGGTTAATAATTCTTACAATGCCAATGTATATAAGCACTTAACATCAAACTCATTTGCCAGTCTGCCTACCTAACACAATATAATAGAATATATTTATTGACTTCGATTTTCACAACGTAAATTCGATTTTGTAACATAAAAAAATAGTTTTATTATTGTTTCATGGGAAACTTCGAGTTATTTGTCAGTCAATATAATGAAAGTTCTTAACTCTTCATAGTTTATACAAGGAGTTTTACTTTTGTTTCATTAAAATTGTTTTAATAGTTCAACTAGCGATCATGGAGCTAGCGGATTACTTTATAATTTATGCTTTTTCTTTATAAAGCCTTTCATTTATCATTTCTGATTTTTAATCACGGCAACTTGGACGTTTAATTACTTTTGAATGCAAACTTTTAAAATTGAATAGACATCAAATCTCCGTGTTTGTATATAAAACATTTTGATTAATTAATGTTCTGATATGAGCCGGTGGGTAGAATCGAATAATCTTAAGTCTTCTGCTCAGGGTGGTGACAAATCGAGTGTGTATATGTGAAGAAATTGCATTATATGTACTATAATATACATTATTTACAGTGGAATGCGTGTTGGTATTGACTCCTAGCATATAGTAGTGGAGATTTACTGGGTGGTATAGCGTTAGGTAAGTAGCAGGACTTACATGTCATGATTTTCGTATGTCTATATTTTTTTCCGTATAATTCATAAGCAATAATAATAACAATATCCTGAGACATTTTTCACACACGGCCATCTGATCCCAAATTAAGCTTGTACAGAGCTTGTACTGTGGAAACCAGACAACTGATATACTACATATACTATTTTTCTTTTGTAAATAAATACTTGTATAGATAATCACACCCAGACTCAAGACAAACAGACATGTTCATGCACACAAATATCTGTCCTGGGTGGGAATTGAATCCACAACCTTGGGCGTAAAAGGCAAGCATCTACCAAACACGCCAGCTGGCTCGTCAAAAGCAATGTATAAGCTTGTATCTTTTAATACAATATAAGTAAACACGGTTCATGAATATTTATCTTTTTAACCAATGACAATTAAATCAATATACATTTTATAATTTCATACTTTTTTTCTATTTGTCCAGATGAAGTAGGAAATATCACTGTTTTGGATGAAGCGCTTCATCTCACTTCATATTTTCAATACGAAAGATTTAGCAGTTCATTAAGAGCTTTAATGGACTGTTTCTATTAGCCTGAAAATACTAGGCTAGTGTTAAATAATATATTCCTAAATCCAATTTCAGCGCTTGATCTGCTTGTGAATTTGAAACCAGTTTCACCCAGCCAATTGGGCTGAAATTTTGGTGCTAGCACCGGTAGAATTTAGTACAGTTTTAGAACATGGAATAAATTAAAGCTTGTTTTGAAAAAGGTTTTTTTTAGTTATAGGTACATTCACGTCGATTTTTGGGTTAACCGTTATAACTATTTAAGTTCTATATTATTTATTTCTATTTGCTACCGTAAAAGTGAAGCCCTTAATTTCCATACTCTAATAATTCTATGACCGAAGTGTTCAGGCGCAGGACTAACAGCTTTACGTGCTTTCCAAAGCACAGGGATGTTATTACTTCAATTTGTAGTCTCTGGGCCTCGACTGATAATTTATCTACGTATAAAACCCAATAGCTTGTTTTTATTAGCCCAGTCTTGGATTTGAACCCAAATCCTCGGGATCTGCAACTTACAAACAAGCCTTTAAGCCATTGTGACAGTCGAGGCATCGTAACAGCATGAAACAATTCGTAAATGGTGTATTCATACTCCTTAAAAAACTTTATCCAAAAAATGTATAAGCGGCTTACGGCTATACTTATAAATGTTGTTTAGCAGGTGATTGGGTAAACAATGCTGCATTTTCTTCTTTCGAATATCAAATCAATAATTACTGAATGAGAGAAATCAACAGTCGTCTAGCAATATTAGTAAGGCCGATACTATTTAATGTTAAATAAATAAATAATAATTATGCTTTTCTCAAAGGAATCTCATTACATTTGCAAGTTACGATCTAAGCGTAAGGATGAAAGTTAATAATGAGCACTTCAGCGGTTATTCCTTGAGTAAGAAAGTGCTGCTATTTTAATAAAAAAATACTATAAATATTTCGCAAACTTTGCTAAATATTTATCTTAACTATCTCTGCATATTATCTTATGTATTTTGTTTAATAAATAAATTATTAATATAAAACGCACAAATACTTAAGCAACATTACTGAACTTTTTTCATGAAATAAATGGTAAAAAATAATTTTTAATAAAAAGTTGCTTTTGAAATGCGTTGAGACTCCTATCCACTCAGCTGAAATCAGTAAGTCACTGGTCATCAATAATTATACGTCACCAGAATGTTCATTCCATCATTATCAAATATTTTACTAAAACCAAAATATTTCCGATAAAAACGTTTTGCAACGAAATTCTAAGCTTAAAACGAAATAATTCCAATAATTTCCATAAGCACCGTTAAGCACCTTTAACTTTCATACGTTTTGAGATAATAGCGTATAGACAGATCAAACGACACTCGAATCGGCATGGTAATGGTCAAAGATACCATCGATACTACCACGTGCATATAATAAGCACGGATTTCGGTTAGGTTTAAGTAGACTGCGACGCATTAAATTAAATACATTGCTGGTTTTATACAAGTAAAAATAATATTGATGAAAGAAAGGCAGTAATGAACATTTTAGTGTATATTTTATCGTGTGAAATGTCAAGCTCTGATTGGATCTAACGTTAGTACGTAATTGGACGGTGTAAAATTGTCTAATATCATTTATTTCACTCCCATAATTGACCATCAGCGTAAGTACAAAGAATTAGAAACTATTATTTTTGCGATTTGGTTAAACGGTAACTCGTTTTGTTATTGGTGTTGATAAAACTTTAAGGTATTTAAGTTTTAACAAAATAAGGTCTTTGAAAACATTGTTTTTTAAAGTGTATTGAAATCTCTTCTACTTACGAGGATTGGAACTTATTGCACTACGCTTCTTTAAGTGGGGTTGGTAGATACACAAATGGTATAATTAATTATAAATAAAAAATAGCTTATAAAAATTCAATAGAGCTGTTTCTTTAATTTTAAGGACAGTATATTAACGTCGTTGTTATTGTCACATATAATATACAAGATGCAAATGTATACAACTATCTACTGTAAACTATCGTTCTGTAAAAATTTTATTACTGTAAATTTAGATAACCGTAGAAAACACTGTTTTTTTATGCTATCAAATCTCCACAGACGCCTTGTTCGTGCTTTTAATGTATCTTTATATTATTTTAATTAAGTAGTTGTTTAATGAACCTGCGTGAATAAATTAGTTTAAAATTATATTATATATAAAAAAAGCCGAGATGACCCAGTGGTAAGAATGCGTGAATCTTAACCGATGATCGTGGGTTCAAACCCGGGTAAGCCACTGAATTTTCATGATCTTTTGTGATTATGATTCATCTCGTGCTTTACGGTGTAGGAAAACATCGTGAGGAAACCTGCATGTGTCTAATTTCACTGAAATTCTGCCACGTGTATTCCACTAACCCGCACTGGAGCAGCGTGGTGGAATAAGCTCCACACCTTCTCCTCAAAAAAGGGAGAGGATGCCTTTAGCCCAGCAGTGGGACATCCACAGGCTGTTACGGTACGGATATAATATACATTATTCCATGTATTTATGACAATGTAATGGTATAACGCTGTCTTAAGTGCGTCTCTGTGTTTGTTTGCGTAACGGATCTAAGATCTAATGTAAATTGTGGCTGAAATCTAATCAATGGTGTTTGAAATGCAATTGTTGTTAAGTAATACAGTTATTTGCTAGGGCTTCAACCTACATGTTCATGGGAATTAGTGTATTAACCAATATAGCGATATATTAAAACGGATTTCGATGACGAGTGATGAGTAATGGTGCAAAGATGTGGTACTTTATTTTATGTAGTTAATTCATAACAAACTAATAAAGTCACAGCTTGTAAATGTCTCATTGTTGAACAAAGCCATCTCTTAAGGAGATGGCTTGAAGCTTCTTCCACCGCGCTCCTCTACTACAATACACATATGACATAATTTTATCAGGCGCATAATTTTTCACAATTTTCTTCTAAGTCGAGCATGTATTTAATTATGAACAGAAGTTAAAAACATAAAAAGCGCTTGCCCAGATTTTAACCCATGTTTATCGATCAATCTTCGTGCTTTATCCACTGGGCTATCGCAGCTTTTTAATAAACATATTTGAACACAAATCTTTTTTACTTTCAGTAAAAAAAAAAAAAATACAACATATTATTTTAATATGAAAAACAGTTTTTGTAATATTTATAAGATGGCTGACATTTAGTTTGATAGTTCTATGATAACATATATACTTTGTCAGTCGTAACGGTGAAATAACTTTATTTAAATTTAACGTGGAAACAGAAAAAAGTCAAGCGATGAAATATAAATTACAAATTTGGCGACGGAGAAGCCATGTGTGGAGGCTAGATAGACGATAAAATTCTTACTCAAAATATCACTGACCTAATTCCATTTCATTCCAGTTTTATGTCATATTCTACTTTCTATTATATATAAAATATCTATTTAAAAAAAAACATTTCATTTATGAATTCTAATAAAACGTTATACGTTGTTCTACATGTAAATTGCTGTGTATATGTACTAATTGTAATACATAATATATATCCTTGTGCATGAGAAAAAAAGTCTATGCGTATGTAGTCAAACATGTCGAAATCTATTAATCTCAGACAGATACACAAACATCCATTTTTATGTATAAAATAAATATATTATTAACAAAGAGACGATTAAGTTAAGAATTCATTTTAAAGATACATATTTCTCGGAATAAATTCCGTTTTTAATCAGCGCTTTTCTTAGCGAGCAACAACGAGATACAAGATTGCATTCGAGTAATATAAAGGACTGATCTTGTTAATTCAGTGGCTTAATTGAGTGTTCGAGATGAAAAGAGCGGAATATACTTTACATAAACTAGTTCCTTGATCATTTAAAAAATTATATAAGTATGAAATGCATTGTCTACGATTTTATTTAAGTGACTTAACAAAAAATCACATAGATTTTTATCTTGTTACTGTACGATTTGCATATTCTCAGATTCCATTGAAGCAAACATTTTAAAAATCATTCCACATTTTCATATACTGTATGGGATGCATTAGGGTCGATTTTATCGAAGCATTTCGATCTCATTTCATCTTGTTAATTTTAACCATATTACTGTATGTAGTTGCATTTTTTTTTGGAAAGCATATCAACAATTGGGCCACCTGGTGGCTATTTTTAACGTAGAAGCGGTACAATTGTAAAGGTGGCCCTTTACAACGAAAATGTGTAGCCATGAATTGGATCAAGTCGTTATGTCCTTTGCGCCAGTAATTGGCTTAGTTACTCTTAAAGGAATACAGAAATAGAGCATTGATATTTGGTGGTAGAATTATGACCTCCTGAACCAAGCTTTACGTTCTCTCCTGTAAACGGGTTAGCACTGCCAAGATTCTAAGTCGGGGCTGTTACTGAGGATTTCTTTACATATATACCCTATAACTTTTGACTAGCCTGACCCGGGATTTCAAATCAGAATCTCGAAGTCTGCAGAACCAACTCATGGGCTTTCGCTGTGACGTCACAAAAAAAAAAGTTCAAATGCATAGCTTTATTGATAAGCCAACATATTTGCTTAATTTAAAATATATCATACAATAAAACCACAGCGGAACACTTATTAATTCGCCTAGAGGTAGAAAGAGGTTACTTAATTAAATGTATTTAACATTTACTATGTACTATGTGGTACTATGTTTTTGCTTTTCATTTACTACCAATTAAGAAATAAGCAAACTATTCCTTAATTCTTATATATCAGTTTTGTTCATACGCTCTGTTTACTTGATAAATGTTAAATGTCGTTAAAGGAAACTTGTCCTGAAAATGCGGTAAGAGATACCGACCAAATATATTCATCTTAGCAAAGATTCAGTTGTCCCCGTTTAATTTATTGTTGGAAAGTTGCTAAGATGTTGGTCGACTTGTATTAACGAACAGCGCCCTCTGCCATACTTTGCAAATAAGAAAATTTCAAATTAAAAATATGTTAGTGAAAATTGTAAATGCATGTATTTTCTTTTCTTATTTGTTTCATCATAGAGGTGTTGACCGTGCCTTTGGTGTTTTATATTTCTATTACATTAATGTTACTTTAAAACGCATATTTATTATCAGGCTGCTGCCTGATTGTGATGCTCACAACCTACGTTTTAGAATTAAAAACTTTTGACGTCGTAGAGTACGGATATTTTATTTAAACTGGAATGTGTGCCTGTTTACTTTTTGTGTTGTCATCAATACCTAGGTAGAAAATAGGTCTTGAAAATAGCATAACTATTATAAAATTATGAATTTCCTATCTCGTTTATATTCATAGACAACAGTGCTATTTCATTACAACTAACTACGTATCTAACTGGTGAAATAGTTGGTTAACCAAGTTTCGGTGATACGCCTTTTTGATGGGGATTCTTTAAATGTTATAATGATTATAGTCAATGTCACATATTACTATCTACAAATTCACAATCTTGTTTCGAGTATCGAGTTTGTTTTTACAGATAAAAAAGATTAATTATGTTTTTGGGACCTATTTCACCAACACTACTCCAATACGGGTTTTTGGATAGAAAAATATATTGTGACATTTCATGTGAGTAATTCAGGTTATTTATTTTTATGTTTATTACGTGGTGGAATAAGCTCTAAAAAAACCTTCTCCTCAAAAAGGGAGAGGAGGCCTTAGCCCAGCAGTGGGACATTTACAGGCTGTTACTGTTACTGTTATGTTTTGTTTCATTTCTTTTATTTAGTGGAGCTTGCCTGGGTTTGAATCTGCGCTCTTCATTTAAGACTTACGTCAGCAAAAGGGTAATACTCTGTCCATACGAAATACATAGGTACTGTTTTTTATCGATCTTATGGTCGTTGCAATAATTAAATTTGAATAACTAAATAGATTACTTTAAGGGATATTTAATTACCGTTACCGTACATTACTATATTATATAATCTACTTATATACCAAATACATTATTAATTTAAAGCGCTTGTCACAAACGTGCATACCAGACACACCGTTGCATAATATTCTATAGTCTAATAACTAATTTCTATATATTCTGTGTGGATTTGTAATTTCAATCAAAATCAATACAATTCCGCTTTTTTGGCCGCCTCAACAAATGGACTAAAGTATTTACCAGCTTCAGATTCCATTTTATACACTCCGTATAAAATAAGACTAACTTAGCGATGCGTTGTTATTGAGCAACTCACGCATATTTTTTCATGTTCCGCTGTTCCTTTGATGTTGTTCGCCGAACATGATTTTGATTTTGACTTACAATATTTGCACCAAAAATTTAATATACATTTATAATATTTACTATTTATTTTATCGTGTATTAAAATACTTCTCAACAAATAAAGTACTCCTTCGATTTCTCCAAATGTGTTTGTCTTTTGCCATGTTGGTCCAGCTGTTTTATTTATTTATTTATTAATCCTCTCTTTTAATCGTTCTTTGATGATTTTGTTACATATTTATATATGTGTGTGGATGTGTGTGAATGATCAACTTCGTAGAAAGAAGGCACCAAAAAGAAATTGTAAAAAAAAAATAAACGAAATAAGAAGCAATATTTTTTTTTACTCTTCCGAATTAAATATTCATTAAGGTGTTCTTAGAGATCCAATTTACTGAACGTAAGGTCGTGTAAAACGTTCCACTTTGCGATGTTTGTTATACTTTCATGTATATTTACTTTGTGCCTAATTAAGACAACAAAACAAGAATGTCATCCGAATCTCTAAAACATTGCTTTATTATTTTAACAAAATTCAAGCCTCCCGAAAACTCGACAAACACTATTCCAGTTTGTTAACCTCATTCGGATGTCGTCTGTTATGCGACTATTTGTTCAAATCTTCGCAAAATTAAGTTTTACCCAGCGCCAATCGAAAAGGAACTTAATATCATAAGCTATAAGGTGTAAAGTTAATATACGTGGTGATTGTAGCAATAAGCGTCTGCCAAGGAGGAAATGGCGGAATCGCGAACCAAAATTAGGTTTGGTTTGAAGATGTATTCGAGTGTAGTTCCAGGTTCCAAGATATGTGAAATATTCTTAATATAAAGTGACAAAAACTATTTGCGACTTTGGCTTTTATGCAAAAATTCTAAATCTTTTAGCAAAACGGACGGACATTTATCAAAATTATCGGTTATTCATTTATTTTAAATCGTTATAAGATATTCCTAAAAGTAGTTCTAATGTAATCTATATGTATATATATACATCTATTAATAAATCATGTATATTGCACGCGGTTTTCGAAACCCAAATCATATTTAAAATAAGTAATATATATTTTACATCCAAATGATAATTGGTCGATTTCTGATAGTACAATCGATGTCCAATGAGTTATTACTTAATCTTCCTTTGCGCATAATTTTAGAAAAACTAGCGATGAGATGATGCAATTTTCATATCTGTAAATTGCATTATATATTATATTACTTATTTGCAGATGCATTATCCAGATATTATATAGCAAAACCGCAGTACTTGGTATTGTTGTGTTCCGAATTGAAGGATGAGTGAGCCAATATAATTAGTAATAAAAAACAGGCACAAGGTAACATCTAAGTTCCCAAGGTTGGTGGCGCATTGGTGATGTAAGCGATGGTTAACGTTTCTTACAATGCCATTTAAAATCTTTATATAGAAAATTATTTTCACATTATTAATATTTAATTATTATAACTTTATTTTTTATAAATAAGCGAGTGATTGTTAATCTTCGTATGTTTTATTATTTTTTAATAAACCAGTAGTGCTAAGTGCAGCACTTTAAGAATGCCTTCGTATATTAGTCGTTAAATCTTAAAAATATATTATAATGATTATAGTCAATATCGTATAAAACTTTTTGACATTTCACTAGCTGTCGAACTCTTCAGTAAAGTTTCGGATTTGTTCATATAGAATAGCTCTGAATACACAAAAAAAAAAAAATTGATTGTTTACTTAATATTTAAAACAAATATGATTAAATAACTTTAATGTATACTAACGTTAAATTCAATAACTAAGACACGGATTTCAAAGCAAATAACATATTTTTTTCCTCGGAAATATGAAGATATACATATGTGTAGCGTAGCGATACAAACTGAGCTTATTTGTTTTGCAAAACACCAAGAAAACAGCAAGAAACTTATTTGTATATTTATAAATACATTGTATTCAAGCTTCGTTTCATCTCGTGTATATTTCACGGGATAAGTACTCAAAGCATCCGTATATTAAATTGGACGATGATCAGTTATATATACCTTAACAGCAAACAGTGTAGAAAATCAAACTAAAAAATATAAAAAGTTCGTCGAAAGTGACATTACATTAGGCTACAAATACAAAGACTAATATTATATCAATGCTAATATGCAGACACTCATCTGTCACTAAAACCTTCTTATAGCTGCCCGAAGTTTTGTATAAAAAAATCTTTTTATTTTCTTAGTATTAAAAAGCATTGCGGAAAAATATACCCTTGTTCTGTAATGGAAATAAATAACAAACGTTTCCTGTACCGCTCTAACTACAATATTGTTTGATAGAAGAAAATATTCCCCGCTATTAAAAGTCACGTAATCGGGCAAATAATAACGTCGGTTTGTTCGTAAATATTCAATGAGGCATCGTGACCTTTGATTGCCGAGTACTGCGCCCGTACCGTACAATGGAAGCGGAAAGTAGCCGGGCCAGAGGTGCGCAACAATTATTGTGTGGTATAAGTCAGGAGACTTTCAGCGTTTTCTGATGGCAGTATATATTTGTTTTGATTGATTTCAAAACAAATAAAAATATACGTTATTCAAGTATGCTTTTTTTATTAAATTTAAAGTGACCGAATGTAGATTCTAGAGAGAAGAACCGGTAAGAAACTCTTTTACAGCAATTAAAGAAATGTTATGTAATGAAATGCAATAAAATTTAAATTTTATTTAAATAATTATGCTTACTTAATTGGTAATTTGTCAAATATTATCAAACTCGCAAGATTATTATTACTTACATCATGGCAAGAACTTTTTCTATGGCTTTAAACTGTTTCCATAGATTTGACAATAAATCTACCTTAAACGGAGTCTTAAGTTAAATAAGTGGCAGTTAATGTTGTATTTATAAAAAATAAATTAAACTAGCCATTTTCTTGAATCCTTGGGGGAGGCCTTTGTCCAATAGTGGACGTCTTTCGGCTGATATGATGATGATGATGAGCCATTTTCTAAGGGATACGAAAACCAAGTCCATACATAAATATGATTCTGCGACATTCCCATTATTTCTAAATATATTAAAAATTTTCTACTAACGCTAGATTCACCACTTGCACCAAACGCACCCCGCAGCCCAAGATAACAATTTACCAGTTGAACCTGCCTATTACTGCACCGGGACCATTGTTCTCGCTAAAATAATAACCCGGTAAAAATTATGATGGCTCCTCGCTAGCGGCTAAAAATATGGTGAAATACAAAGAAATAAACACACAATTAAATTATACCATTTCTCTTTATACAGCAATTTTGTTAATGAGTATTTACCAATTAATGTCAGGTAAATCTGTGCAATTTGTCCGTACGATTGGTTATTGTATTTACGCAATAATTATTATATTGTGTGTACAAATCTTCTGCGTGGGTATTTATAAGCAATTTGCAAAAACGGCATCGGCAGTTATTTGATATTTATATCATAATATGTTAAAATACTTAATTAATGAATAGTGGTAGGGCTTTGTGCAAGCTCGTCTGAGTAGGTACCACCCACTCGTCCACAAATCCACAAAGACAACTTATGTGTTAAGAAAATCCTCGAACAAACTAGTCAATGATTGGAAATTTTAAGTCGTAAGTGACGTACAGTTTCGATTATAAATACACTTTCTTAAAATGCAGTTCGATTTTACAACTTATCATCAAATGCATCTGGCGTGAAGTATTCGTTCTTCAATCTATTAGAGGTCTGAGACCTTCATTAAATAATGTCATTAATGAAGGACGATATTGTTCAATGCAGTTCATCAAATTAATCCTAAACTGCAATCCGCTCAAACGCCTCAGAGGCATTCTTAAGCTAACAACATAATTCGAAAGGCAACGCAGAGCGCTCGGAACAATTCCAGTAACAACTTGCAAGTCACCCCAACTATCTTAGAGTTCTGAAAACTGAATCCAACTACGAATCAAATATACTACAACATATAACTATAGCAAGCAATATATTTGTACAGCAATTTATCAGCTAACGAACTTTATGTTAGGATTTTTTTACGCCGGAAACGCATTTATGGACAACGCGGACCCATTCCTTCATAATGGGTTCCGTCGTAGTGGGACGCCACGGGATTGCTTATGCATGTTGCTCTGACGTCAAGATTGCTAATCTAGATATTATTCACGCAGCGACGTCTTCTTTAGCATAGCAAGAGGCATCTTTTTGACCGCTCCCGCTTTGTAAACTCCTTTAACATTCACAAGAAGGTCATCGCTATCAAGCACTTGTCACTATAAGAACTTAATGATACTTTAAATTTACCTCGGAGCCGTTATTAAAATATCAACATATGAAATATAGGGCGAAATTATCTTTTTATATTAGTAGTAAATAATATCTTTTTATAATTGTAGTAAATTTTTCCAAAGTAAACAATATATATTAAACGTCTTATAAATTAACATTCGTCCGAAATATTTAAGCACTAAGAACGGTTTACGTAGAAACTCATACTATACCGCCAAAGGAAAAGTTTTAATCGGACGATCTAGACTTCCAGTTGGTCTAGGCGAAGACTCGCGTCTTCGGGACCCAGATCTGCCTTTGAAAGCTCCATATATTTAGTTAAAGTTGGTTCAGTGTTCAGAGCCAAGCGATGCCTTACAACAATATATAGTTATACATAGCTATCTTGTTGGTTCAGTCGCCGACTCACAGAGGTACAAATCCCAAAGACTTTAGTTCAAATCTTGGGTCTGTGCAATATTTATTTTCTGTCAACAAATTCCCAGTACCAGCCACAAGTTATGACGTTGACTTTGTTATACTCCAGTCCCCTGAAAAGTACGTGAAGCGGTTAACGCTGTGTCTGATTTATCCAGTTCAGTTGAGCAATCGGATCGGACTCCATGAGAACGGATTTGTCCCAGTATTAATCACACGTCAAAAGTTTTCATGTGCTTAAAATGTTATAAGTAGATGGAAGTATCCACATGCGTGCGTGATAAAATTAACTCTAAACCTTTTCTTTAAAAGGAGAGGAGGCCTTAGCCCAGCAGTGGGACACAACAGACTGCTACTTTACTTTACTATCACCTTCGTAGATATTGTCTGCGAGGTGTGTTTTATGTCAGTCGATGTTTATGGCAAAAATCAACGAAAAACATTTGTTTAGTTTTATGCGATTCATCCCTAACTATACCATTTGATATATTTAGGAACAATATTAATTTGTATTTAATTCTTACACAATTATTTTATTATTATGAATGCGTATTACATACACTTGCTAAATTTGAACCGAAGCGATAGTCATTCGAAAGGGTAAGATCGACTTTGTAACATCACATCCTAATTTTGTAAGTTAGAAGACGCTTCTTAAAAGAAATTTAAGAAAAAAAAACATTTTTAAAAATTATCTATTATTCAGTGGCAATTAATTAATAGTATACTGGTTTGTTTTGTGTATTCTTAAGGCCTAACACCCCCGATCCAATATTCCCGCCCTCTTCTCCACACACACGCACGAACGATGCCGCGGACGGAAACTAGTCTATTATAATTATGAAAAATATTTACAAACCGGTATTTATTTCATCAAGTCACTTGCTTAAATAGCTTTTTATAAATTGGCGAATTATGTATTCTACCAGAAACATTTAGAAGGGTACATAAAGGGTTCTGATTTGATAAGAATATAAAATATTTTTATATAAAAAAAAAAAAAAAACAAAATACAAATTTATAGGAAAAACACGCCGTCTAACAGATTGTCCCGTGGCATTGTACCCAAGACGCTGGCAGTATTGCATCTGCACTGTAACTCAGCCTTTGGGCTAAATAAGCGCCAGCTCTTGGGTCACCAGAAGTGTGGACCAGTTTCTTAACAGATCTTTTATGATTTTTATAGTATCAGACGACCATGGACCTGATGTTTTACAACCCTGCCCCGCAAATTCATATTTGTTATTTTATTTTATTTATTATAAAAATTACTGTACATAGCTATTATTTTTATTATATTACTTATTCAACATGGGTCTTCAAGTTACAATTGAACAAAAAAAGGTGACTTTAAACCAACATTGTTGTTAATCATTTTACAGTAATCATAACTTATGCACTCGTCACAAGCCTCCACACACGGCCGCCATAAATCCAACCAAATGAAATACGACACCGCGCGTAGTAATCTCTCATCTTAACGCCTGTCTCGGAATTCAACCGTGTAATACACGATAGACACCCACCCACACGCTGACATTTTTGGAATTCTTGTTTAATATGTAAGGATTTTTTATGTTTGTTTTTAAATCAATCGTTACCAAATATAAATGCATGTATTATCGTTATTTTTTTTCAGTTACAAATTATAACCTAAAAAAAAAAACTAAAATCAATGCAGGTTTTTTTTATCTGTGTAAATCAAAATTAACGAAACGAACTGGTTTGTTGACTCCGGTTCCAATTTAATTTTGTACACTTTGTCTGGAGAATATCTAAGATAACTGTCGCATAACAGCTATTCATCTAGAAGAGACAAACACTCATTTTTACTACCTAAAACAACAGATTAAAGGTGTTGCATTCATTTAAAAAAATATACGTATTTTGTATGTACTACTGTACTGGGTGTATATATATACTTTATTTAAGTAGGCACTCACGACTTTAAATCGATATTTACATGATTTATTTTAAATAAAACTACCTTTTCGGAATTTAGATTATACAGATTCCGGCGGAATAATATTAGTTAATTTTTATGTAGAATTTATAAAATCATTTAAATTTAATTAAGATACCTAAATTATTAAATTGGAAAAATAGAGTAATTGTTTGTTTTAATCAAATTTAATCGCGTAAAATGGCAATTAAAATATTTATATAAGAGTTTAACTTAAATAAAGTATATTTAGTAGATTTAATCTTTTAAAAACACTTAAATTAAATTTTTCGTTTTTTCAGGCTTAACGTTTGTTTATAGCCGCATATAAATTTATTCTCGATAAATACACGTTTTGACGATTTACTAGCTTTATATTGATGTATAATAATACTTTTTTATTTGTTTTGTTAACTACTTTGTATGTCAAATAAAGAAATAACCTGTACATATTCTTAGCTCTTCTAATAAGGTAATAACTGTCGAATCACAAAAGAAAACATTCAAAAATCTACGTTAATGTGCGTGAGTTTTATAACCGCAGACTGCGTATCCACTTCCAGTATTTAATGCCTTTGGAAATCTCGAGTAAATTCGATTTGCTAATTCAGTTTGCACTTTAATTCCTGTGATTGGTGAATCCTAATCGACTATAGCGTGAGATGTGTAAATATCCTAATGAACTTATTGTATAATAAATTGGAAGTCAATGGAAGTCGGTTATCGTTTATTCGTTATGGTCCTATAACGAATGCAATACAAACATTTTTCAGAACTCAATGTATACTTATGTATAAACTTCAAACTTTGTAACGCCATTTACTCGTCAGTCTTTAATAAATAAAACTTCGATAATACACAAACGAAAGTACATAGGTATATACTTCCGTAAACTAGCAATATTTTTAAAAAGAATAGTACGTACATAGCGCAAGCATGTTTACGCCTTGCATCGGATATTGTATCTTAAAAGCCTGCATGCAAACTGCGTAAACAACAGTTGTTTACAGAGAAAGATTGGCTGAGATGCAAACCCTCCTTTATATGAAGATTGAGCGCAAATCGAGTGAGTTTTATTTGAGAGAAAAGAATCTATGTCTTGAAGCGCGAGTGTATTTGTCGCATCTTAGTGTTTCTATAATAGTTGAATATATACCATATATTGATGATATTTAATTGCTTCCTTAGTTTAGTGACTTGCTAATAAAGATAAAGATCCCTAGGGTCTTAAATGTCCTTAGGGCCGTTTAATCAGAATTCTTTTATTCTGAAAATAGCCTGGAGTTTGGAAATTGGTTATTTTGCCTCGAAATGTAAAATCAGTTGACTAATCTCCGTAGAGTATAGCCACCGTAGTTGAAATCGTAAAGGAATACATCATCATCGCTAGTGCTTATGCGGACCTGATGCCGATTAAAACATTGTAATAGAATGTTACAATGTTTTAATCGGCATCAGGTCCTATGCAGGGGCCGAATTCTACTTATCTATATCGATTATGATACAATCCCGATTCAATTCCGATCCAACATTGAATAATCAACATTTATTCGAATCGGAACCGAAACTATAATACGTTAACATATACCGTTATGTCAAAATCCAACCTTATTGTTAACTTTTATGGCAATAGTCGGTAATTAAATTAAAGAATAGGAAAACGGATATATGGTAACGATCACGCTTCGATTCGATAGCGATAAAGTGACAATTTGTTAGTAGAATTGTCCACCAGGTCCTTATGGGTGGCAAACGTCCACTTAACAGTTATTTTACTACCAAAACGCTATACTTTGAAACTGTATGTTCCTGTTTGAAGAGTGAGTAAACCGGTGTTCTTGTAACATCTTAGTCTCTATGGTTGAGTTCTGATTGATGGTTCAGAAGTTTATATTTCTTAGAATATGAGTGTATTTGGTCGAAGGCAGGCTGTTTACTGTTTTACCTTTCTAAAATGAATATAATATTTTTACATTTGTTATATATATTGATGTTAAATATTTAACGGAACATAGATTTTATAATGAAGAGATAAGACTTGAATACATTATTAAATCGTCTTCTTCTACCTGCCTTTGATAATTTGAATTGAATTATAAAGACAAATAAAGCATATAAAACTTCAGTGATTTATATCCGGATTCGAACCAGCAATCTTCAGTTCGACCATCTCGACTCTCATATATTTACTAACCAAACTAAGTTTAATTCCATGTTTAAAAGTATAATATATATGCATATATGTATGTTCAAAATAACTTGATTAGATATTAAAAAAACTAAAGTACAAGGCTCATAACACAAATTATTACGTTTAATTATAGACTTAAACGTACTTCGAACTAATCTACATCCTCAACAGAGTTCCATGATTTCTCGCAACACCTTGCTCATTTATAACAGAAGCGATAATTAAACAATTTATGAAGTAATAGAGGAACACGCCGACAAATAAATACGCTATATCAAAATTAATATTATTCAATAACCCCGCGGCCTAAGACGAGTTAATTAATTATTTTCTTTATTAGAACTTAATTAAAATGTAGGAAACGGCTCTCGTCGAAACGCAGATTGGTCGGTAGATTACTCGGGAGAATTAATTTGTTTAAAGCAATTTATTGTTTATAAAACTTAAACTCGAGACGCAGTCGTATAATTGAAATATATTCATAAGAATTATAACTTTCAATAGTGTTTTGTCAGTTGTTTTTTTTTAAATTAATAACTTCTTTTATTTAATTGAATAAATTTATATTTGTTATTATCATGTTGTAAGCGACAGTGTAAGAAATGTATTTTCATGTTAATTACATTTAATTGAATATTATACTTAACGAAATACATATACAAATATTTACTTATTTTACCGGTGGTAGGGCTTTGTGCAAGCTAGGTAGGTACCACCCACTCATCAGATGTTCTACCGCAAAACAGCGGTACTTGGTATTGTGTTCCGGTTTGTAGGGTGAGTGAGCCAGTGTAATTACAAACACACGGGACATAACATCTCAGTTTCCTAAGTTGATGGCGCATTGGCGATATAAGCGAAGGTTAACATTTCTTATAATGCCAATGTCTATGGGTGTTGGTGTTACCATCAGGTGGCCCATATGTCTATCTATACCATAAAAAAAAACAGTAATAATCCCAGTTTTTAAGGAAAGATTATATATGGTGTTTTAAAGATCACATTTTTTATTCATCTATTGATAGTGTCAATAAATTCCTGCACAGCGAATACAGCTCATAAAATAAACCTTCTTTATACATACTCCGATCCGATCCTAGCTTTAGTTCGGCTCCGCAATGTTACCTTAGTCAACATTTTCTTGATACATAAAGAAAAAAAAGAATTGTACTGTGATTTAAAATTTACTACATAAAGTATTTATTGCTTCTATAACACTCTGAGTACGAACCGCTTAAGGAGTTAATATGAACCTTGAACTTATAACTTTAACACAGAATAAAATTAAAAACAAATTACTATTAATACCTTAAAAAATTCTAGGCAAAGACAAGAAATTGTCTTCTCATCATTGTAAAGTGTATTACTAAAATAAAAAATAAATAAATAGGGCACGACATTCTATGATCATGTTATCACCTTACAGTTTTTTTTTTTCAAAGTAATGTTCATTGCTAGTGTATTTATTGACTATCAATACGGTTTAAATAAAATCGTCTACTATATATTGCGAGTGGCCATGAAAAACATGTATTAAACAGTACTCCACCCTCGTTCACGCATGTTAACACCCAGCGTTCCCTCTGGCGATAAAATAACACACGATTCCACCGGCCACTAGAAACTACGTTCAAATAAAACCCTTAATTCCTATGCTTTAAGGCTGAATTTATACTAATGATGCTTATAAAGTAGATTGTATTTATAAGGTCTGCGCACACCCTTCTGTCTGGAGGCACTTGGCTCGCAAAGCGAAGCGCGTCCGACCGTGCCGTTGGCCGATGCGATATAAAGATTATACGGTAAATTTTTGATCCGGCTAACATATTCAGAAATAACTTTATATTTCTTTTATATTTTCATTATTTAAACCAAACAATATGCAATAATAAATAAATGCATAAATGTTAGCTATGTACATATTTCTGAAATGAAATATATCTAGTGAATACGTTATTTTTTTTAATATTTATTGAAGTATTTTACAATCACCAGCGATTAGATTGTATTTCTTGAACTAAGCATAAATTTGTGTTTTAGAAGTCAGCGCTTACTTACATTTAGTTACTTACAATAGAAAGTAATTTTATAAATTTATGAAACACATGTCTGATTTTATGTATGTATTTACAATTTGTGTTCGTATATGTGTAGTAGGATGTCAATTTGAATATAATGTACGTGTACCAGAGTTTCTAATTTTAAATTTGGTCCAAGGGATACCTATTTATCAACATACATTATGATGTTCAATCGAAAAGAAACCTATATATATTTCGGACAACCAATTTATGCGACCAAATAATTTATGGAAATACCTTATCTTGTATGACAGTTGTAATATAATTTCCATAATGGTGTTCGCTATATATTGTACGACAAAATCGCTAGGCCAGAGATAGTTGCAAGTGACAGCAACTGACAACGACCATGTTGGGTAAACTAATGGTGGTCGGTTTCGGTCCTGTCATCGTCTCGACCCAAGCATTATCGCAACAATCATGACCTGACCTTCGACTTAATTGGCACTCATTCACACGAATTAATTTAAGTAAAAAAAAAATCGTAATGTTGCCTTTCACCAATGTAAACATTGACATATTTACTTTTATAATGAGCTGAGCAATGTATGTAGGACATCCTTATCGCCTTTCGAAACGTCGTCAACCTTTTTCCGGTAAATATTTCATGAAGCTACATGAACCTACTTCCATATTCTTTTTAGTAATGTAAAGAAAGCAGAAAAGTAAATTGGCTGTAGCCTTTACACATAAACAGTGGCACTGAATGAAATATAAACCACCGCTTACACCGTCAGTGAGCAGCAAACATGGACAGGGGACAGAATAGCTGATATGTGGGTGATACACTGAATGCACAAAGCTCTATGACCGATATAATACCAAGATGTGAAGTACGTACTCATAATATTATAACCATGTAAAATGTTCGAACAAAATACACGGAGCAGAATCGACCCGAGACCAGAACGCACGCATGACTGGCCACTCCGCGAGTCGCATCTCCCTTCGATAAACCCGAAATGATTCATTACTCTGCGTGAAACATTTAAGCGATTAACGTATTTAATTTGTTATGCTATTTCATTTATAATTATGGAAATAATTACTTTTTTAAATCACTTTTATATGCATCGGTGATAAGATTATTCGAAATTTAAATAACATATTTTTATTGTAATTTGATTATAAAAGATTATTATAACTAATCATAATCATACGAAGCATTTGAACAGAATTCGCCTTTATATAATCTGAACCACCTATTCGTTTTATTATTTTATATTTTTAGTTTAATTTACGGCAATTATTCAAGAATTGACAAATACAATAAAATATTCATTTTCACAAATTTTATATATCTACAAAAAGTGTAAGGGTGTTAAATTCAGATAAAATCAAATTTGACGATTAAAAACCATATTATATAGTACTTATATTTACAAATTTTAAGTATTATTAGTCTTGAATATTGTACGATATAAACGTCACAGCAAATGATTCGTAGAATCTCCGACTAGAATTGTAAACCAAAATTCTAAATATCTTTCTTAGTCCATATTATTTAGCGTATGCCGGACGGAGGAGAATATAAATCGATTAAGTATTATTGAGCTGAAACAAAGGCAGCACTGCAAACAATTCGGCAGACGCCACAAACGAGCTAAAACAAGGAATTCAATTGAACGCCCAATAATGTTTCGACTGGATTGTTCTGGGATGCACGGAGAGCTTGCGAAAACATTTTTGTTACATTATCGCCTCTATGTGTATCGCGTTAAGGATTATAGTTGTTTCCATTGTAACGTATGTGGAAAAGTAAACATAGACACAGACATGAATACGGCACGATTTACCTGAGACATAGGGCGGTAATGACAACATTATCTGAATAGGACAATATTGTTTTTAGTTCTCTTGCAGACCGTTAGATGTTTTTGGTCTGCAGTAAATGGAACATTAGCTGATTTTAAATCTTAAACTAAAAATATAACAACCTGTAATATCGCACATTTGGGTTTATCCTTAAAAACAGAGGCCTCTTAAAGATAAGATTTGAAGCTTATTCCACCATTTGCTCCAATGTGTGTTGGTGGATCTAACTGTAAATCCTTATGTTAAGTTTTTGCGACTTTTTAGACATATTCTATTTCTTATTACCATCACATATATAGTTAATTAACCGTACCGGCTTCGCACGAGTAGAACGATATACAGACATCAAGATAAAACGTTTATTTGAAGCACAAACATACAAAGAAAAGAAAACTTATTTATTTTTAGGTCAGAACTCTTTCGCGGACGTGCGCAAAACAATTCACCAAAACTTCATCACAATTGGATGAATGGTTTAAGAACGCATAAAGGACAAAAACACAAAAGTTTTTTTTTATTTATTTACATTATTCGAGATAATCACACTTACATTAGGATTTTGTGCAATCACTAAGTGTAAAGGACATAATTATAATATTGTAGATCCTATAATCATGGCGCATTAATAAAAACATGGTTTATATATTAGGGATATTTTGAGGCGAATTCGACGAAGATGAATAATCAAAAAAGAACCTAAGGCATTAATTAACTCTTCTCTTTCAAATATTATGGCTCCTGTAAATTCACTATTAAAGACCCATTAAAGATAGACTAAGATGTATTATTATTAAAACCATTTGGATCATAATGCAAAGTATCATATCGCATACCATTAATTGAAATTTTTCTTGTTTGAGAAATATTGCAATAACTATTATTTATTTAGCTGAGATGTTATGAGAATTATACTGTATATTTTGTAATGATTAATGTTTTCATAAACTTAAAGATTCGCCAGATAATATAAAATATCGTTAAGATTAATAGATAAAGCGACAAGGTTACAATTTCATCCTGACACTTATTAAATATTAAAACTCTGCCTAGTTTATAGTTACCCCCGAAAATGCTATTAAGTTGACACCTTGTCAAAGCGAACCCCGCAAGACCGTGAGCTAACGAGCAAACTTTTTAACTCCAAAGTTATGAATAAATTACATCAGCCGAGCCGAGAGGAGACGGTTTTTAATGAACACTAATAATACACGTTAATTTTCGAAAACAAAAATCGAATATACATTTAATTGTAACTGCAAAAAAAATGGTTAAATTCTTTACTCAAATAGATAGCTCAGTCAAATGTATTGGATTGGTTTATGAATAAGTAAAATTGTTGAGAAAAATATCTATCAAGCGAATAGCGCTAAGCACGATGTTCAAAACGCTGCCTTAAAATTTAATAACTACATGAATATTTCCGCAAACTCAGTTAGGCTTATCGTTTTAAGAGTTTCTCTACTAAAACTTTAACACCTAATTTATCAGCCGAGGCACCTGCAATGGACTTCTGGTGCACTTTGAAAACTTTCCGATCTCGAACGCCAATCGATTGAAATTTATCATAAGTTAGTAGCATAACACTTTGTACTATATAAAATATTACCAGCGGGTTCAAATAATGATTAAAAGCAATCATGATTATTACTATCTTACACACTTTTATTACATTTTGTGAGCTATTTTTAACAAGGGCACTAAGCAAACTTGTACTAATAAATTTGGAGTAGCTTTTTTTATTTTTACTTTTTCTACAGCTGACAAAAAATACTAAATCAACATACATATATACCAGAAAATGCAGCTTAAGAGAAGGATTTAATTTAGTACAAAATATTTTAAATAAGAAGCAGCGCTTCCCACCATCATTCTTTAAATTTTTACTACTGACGTAACAGGAGTGAATTTCTTGTTCTTTCAATTGATTAATTAATGATAAATTAATGATTTGTTAATCAGTTTAGATCATAATAATAAAAATCAAATAACCTCCACTATCCTCGTCTTTAAAATATTTGTATTATTTACAATAACTGTAACAATAACTGTCTGAAAATACATTGCTGCGCAAAGGCCTTTGGAGGAGAAAACTTGGATCCTGAACAAATACGCTGCTTTGAACAGATTACTGGTGGTAGGGCTTTGTGCAAGCTCGTTTCGGTAGGTACCACCCACTCATCAGATATTCTACCGCAAAACAGCAATACTTGATATTGTTGTGTTCCGGTTTGAAGGGTGAGTGAGCCAGTGTAATTACAGGCACAAGGGACATAAAATTTTAGTTCCCAAGGTTGGTGGCGCATTGGCTATAAGCGATGGTTGACATTTCTTACAATGCCAATGTCTAAGGGTGTTTGGTGACCACTTACCATCGGGTGGCCCATATGATCGTCCACCTTCCTATTCTATAAAAAAAAAGAGTTAGTGAATACAAACGTGACAGAATTTCACCTGAAAAAGGTTTCTTCAAAATATTTTCCTTCATCACCGACCACGAGATGAACTAATTATAAACACACATTCTATCACATACAAGAATACGTTTGCCTGTCCGTGTTTGATCCCGTGATCTTTGGTTGAGATTCACGTGACAATCTAGGAATAATTGTATTGATTCGTTCTAGTTTCTATCCCATCTCAGCAATCATGTCAGTATTTTTAGGTATTTCTAGTAGCAACTATTATTAGATATACTAATAACATTAATATTCCTTATTTGATTTCGATCTCGAAAATGATTCGACCGACACGTAATACTGTTGATATCTCGCATCATACAATGTATGTATATCTAGCATTGTACTGATATTGTTAGCACTCAAGTATTATGTCACTCCCAACCTTTGGCCATTCCCTGTACACCTCAACTCCGCAAAACATGAAATATTACTATTCCATATATGACTAACAAGATGTCCAGTTTCTTGTGAAATATGATCCCGTATATTTCGTTCGATACAGTGCTATTTTGAAGGGTCCGTATATATTGGCCGAGGTATGGTGTATGACACAATGACAATAAATCAAGAAGACAGCTGCCGAAAGTGAGGAATGGTGTGTTACTGGGTACTCCTCAAGGAGTTTCAGTGGAGTCGATATTCCATTCAATTGATTAATGGCTTTTCTTAGATTTGTTTTTTTCGAATATGATTTATTTTGTATCAAGCGATGTTTGATCCTCGATAGAATCACAATTCACCGTAGTACGTTTGTCATTGCATTTTTCAATTTTAATACAAGCTTGTTGCTTAATTTGTGAAGAGCTACTATTTATATATTGTACATTTTAACAATAATGTTTTATATTTATTTTATAAAGACAGACGAGGTAATGGGACCATTTATCATTTTCTGATGTTAAAAGAACAGGTGACGTAAATATGTATCTAATAGGGCGTGGATCATACTGACGATATATTTACTTTGCGATAATAGTAGGTGTTCCTGGCTAAATATTGAAAAGGCACGAAAAAGCCAGAAAAATATGGTAGGATGGTCGACCGGTATTACATCGGTATACATAGGTCATGCACTAGGAACATGGCGGCATGGCGTGAGCTTCGGGGTTATAAGACCCGTACGCTAGCCCAGGATCAGAACTCGGATTTGCGATCCCATCCTTGATCACACAAATTAAAGGTCCAATTTTTAGAAATAGATTTTACTTTTCTTATTTTATGACCAAGGCACAGACAAAGCAAGGCTCTTCCAATAATATTTTTATACTGCTGCGCGAGTATAAATCGGAATACAATTTTCATTTAGAAACGAAATAGGCAGAAATAAATAATCTATTTAGAAAATAAACTTAAATTTTATATCAATCAATCAACAGCCAATCGTTGTCCACTGCTGAACATAGGCCTCTCCCAGGGTGCGCCAAAGCTCCCTGTCCTCCTCCTTCCGCATCCAGTTGGTGCCCGCCACCTTCTTAAGGTCGTCGGTCCACCTGGCTGGAGGGCGCCCTACGCTGCGCTTGCTGATTCGCGGTCTCCACTCTAGGACTCGTCTGCTCCAACGGCCATCGGTCCTACGACATACGTGACCAGCCCACTGCCACTTCAGCCTGCTAACTTTGCAAGCTATGTCGGTGACTCCGGTTCTTTTCCGGATAATCTCATTTCTGATCTTATCCTTCAAAGATACTCCGAGCATAGCTCGCTCCATAGCACGCTGAGCGACTTTGAATTTGTGGACTAGTCCCGCAGTTAGTGTCCACGTTTCGGCACCGTATGTCATGGCAGGTAAGACGCACTGGTTGAAGACTTTCGTCTTCAAACATTGCGGTATAGACGACTTGAGGACTTGACGAAGGTTGCCAAATGCTGCCCATCCCAAGCGAATTCTTCGATCGGCTTCCTTCTCGAAGTTGTTCCTACCGACTTGTATTTTCTGTCCTAGGTAGGTATATTCACTAACAACTTCGAGAGGTTTCCCCTCGACGTATATCGGTCCAGGCACGACATGCCTATTGAACATGACCTTGGTCTTGTCTAAGTTTATACCGAGACCGACACACCGGGAAGACTCGCCTAGGCTACGCAGCATTTCGGTGAGTTGTTCCAGCGACTCTGCTATGATGACGATATCGTCGGCAAATCGAAGGTGTGAGATGTACTCGCCGTTTACATTGACTCCATAGCTAGTCCAATCCAGCGTCTTGAAAACGTCTTCCAACGCGTTGGTGAACAGTTTCGGGGATATTACATCCCCCTGTCTCACCCCTCTGCGCAGTTGGATCGCCTTCGTCTTACAGTCCTGGATGTGGACAGTCATTGTAAATTTTATATATATAACGTAAAAACAAAAAATACGTAAAAAACGACGATACGACATAGACGGCGCTGATTGATTTAATTTTTACATTATATGCTACATACCTATGAGATCTTAATAAATTAACTTGAATGTCTCACGTTTGTCATCTATGCGTTCCTAAACCATTCACCCGAATTTGATGAAATGTTAGTGAGTTATGCTGCAAGGCTTTCTGGCCCCAAAAAACAGGATAGTTTTTATATGTATATTTTTCAATATAAACGTTTCACGTACACCCACCCTAACATTTTCCGTTCAAAGCTCTGATGGATTAGCTAAAACTTTTTTATTCATTCACATTAAACCCTTATGGTTTATTAAGACTATTTTATTCATTAAAACTATTTTAATAAGGATGTTATGTTCGCTCATCGATTACTCATAATTCCAAAAAAACTCAATGATACCAAATTCTTCTACATATTAACGGATATAATAACTAGTGAGTTGGAACTACTAGTGGGATGCACAAAGTCCTGCCACTGGTAAAATTATATTACTTCTGAACTTAATTTGTTTTTAAGTAATTTGTTTCTAAGCACCGTTATATAATAAGATATAGAGAATTTATTTTAAATTATAATGAGAAACATAAATAATCAAATTAATATGAGATTATCTAAATATTACATTATATATACTTCTAAACGATCAGAAAAGTTACGGTGAGGACAATTAATACGCAATTGGAAGAGAGAAATGTGACTAATATTTCATTGCAGGATACAATATTTTGTCATGCGTCTTATCATAGTTGCAGGCAGCTATGCAACCTGACTATATTTTTCAATATGGCGTCTGTGCGGCTATACGCATAAATCTTGCACGGCTGCGCGAGATAGCGTCGAATGGCTAAATTAATCTATCTTGAACACAATGCACGATATTTATTGCGAATTTATTACAATACTGAAGGTATCTTTACAAGTATTCGCGTCGGCAGCTTAAGGCATTTGCAATAAAAAGGTAATTAGGGATGCACAACGGGCGCAATCGTAAGGTACTATAACGACAACCTTTTTTGAAAACAAAATCATAAATAGCTTCTTTTCTATATTAATGTTATGGATTTATATTTGCGTTCCGTTCTGATAATTAATATTTATAAATTAAGATCCTCCAGTATTAGTACTCTCAGGACCTGCTGTTGAATTTTCTGGTGTATTAGTGTTATTGTCTGACTTATTACCATTATCAGCACTAACTGTCGTACCACCTCCACTTGCATCCGTTGCGTTTTCATCCGGACCAACATTGGTAGCCAAATCGGTAGATTCCGTTGCATTTTCATCGCCACTAATCATTGGCGTTGTATCTTCTATTGATGTTTCATTTACATTTTTGTCGTCAGGACTTAAAGCATGATAATCTTCAGGAACAGCTCTTGCAACAAATATGCACGTAGCAACGCATTCATATTCATCTTTAAACATATTGATATTGGGTCGACAACCTCGCCAAACTCCTACCTCACATCTCGAACCTGGCTTCCAGTAATAGAGAACTCGGACCGGTGGACTTCCGCAATCATCCGATATGAAGTTAGCGAAGCAAGCTTTTGGGGGTACTGCACAAAAGAGGAAAATGTCAAAAGCAATTTCATCAACAATGAACAGTGTAGATTGAAGGATAATTATAAGAGGTTTAATTAAATCGGTGTAAACTATGCAAAAGAAGATTCGTTATCATATAAGTCAAATGACTGATAACAAGGCTTAATCTCTAAAAATGTTTAAACGTCTATTTCTTAGCACTTATCTGTTTGTCAATTTTTTTGGAAACCGTCTATCAGGAATAATAAAACAACATTGTTTTACGCTCAATTTAATTTTCTAATATAAGCTTGCAGAGCAATTTTAGACAAGTCCAGAGTTAACGACAATTGACGACAATGTTGCTAAGAGGCACGTTGTTATTACCACATTAAAGGCACGTCCAATGCATGGGCAGTTGAAATTTATTTTCTCTTTACGACGGCTACATTGTCGCTTCGTAAGCTCTCGTTAAAAGGTAAGAACCGTAAGCTACAATTTCTTGCAAAGTCGTTAGAAATATTATATTCTACCATATGTGCTAACTATATTGTTTCCATATTTACAACTTAACGAGTTCGTCTAAACATTCATTTACATTCGATATGATGTAATTTTAAGTGAAGGTAGTTAGATGGAGTTAAATATAAATTTATTTGTTATAATATATAAGCATGACACTGACTAACAATCAAAATAAAGACTACACCGATTTGGGGAAGAAAATATCCAGACCCGAGGAGAACCGACGAACGAAACTCAGCAGGTTTTTTTAGCAAATTTTAATATTGATATATTTATGATATATTTTTTTATAGAATAGGAAGGCGGATGAGCATATGGGCCACCTGATGGTAAGTGGTCACCAAACGCCCTTAGACATTGGCATTGTAAGAAATGTCAACCATCGCTTACGTAGCCAATGCGCCACCAACCTTGGGAACTAAGATTTTATGTCCCTTGTGCCTGTAATTACACTGGCTCACTCACCCTTCAAACCGGAACACAACAATAACAAGTACTGCTGTTTTGCGGTAAATATCTGATGAGTGGGTGGTACCTACCCAGACGAGCTTGCACAAAGCCCTACCACCAGTATAAAGTACCAGATTGATATAAAAGAAAAGAAAAAAATAGTCAAGAGATGATCGTTTAATTTCCAAGATGGGCTATGAACTCACTAATTATATGATAAGCTTTTGCTCACGATCGTGACTACGTTTAAGCCTGAAACAGTATAGTGGTAATGATTTTAGAAGGTTGCAACCACTGAAGCCCTGAGTTCAATTCCGAGTAGTGTCCGCAAAAATTCGCTTATTAGTTATTGAAATTTTCACTAGCATCGCGGATTCAGGAATTTGGTTTTGCCCAATAAAGTTTAAATTAATTAAAAACATGAAAATAACTTTACAATCGTGCTCAAACTTAAAAACCACTTTATATAATATATTTTTTTAATGTCATAAACATCAATGTTTTAATGAATAAATTAATTTATTAAAATAAATCAACGTTATTATTTAATATTATATATAACACGTACCTGCATTTATTCCTAAATATGCTATTGAAAAAATAAAAATGGCCTGAGAACATGACATGGCCTTAGTTATAATGAACTATACCAATATAATTAGCGTTATCTTAATTACAAAGGTGTAATTTAAAATCTTAATCATACGTAAATTAATTAAGATAATGAACATTATTCAACTTGGTGTGGCGTGAATTACATTATCGAGTTTTAAATCAACTGCTATAAGTGTGAAGAAAAGCGCCAAGTTCACATATCAAAGGTTCCGTAATATTAAAAAAGGACATTATATTTAATCCTATTAACACATCAAGATTTTTTTTCAATTTTTTTTATAGAATAGGAAGGTGGACGAGCATATGGGCCACCTGATGGTAAGTGGTCACCAAACGCCCTTAGACATTGGCATTGTAAGAAATGTCAACCATCGCTTATAGCCAATGCGCCACCAACCTTGGAAACTAAAATTTTATGTCCCTTGTGCCTGTAATTACACTGGCTCACTCACCCTTCAAACCGGAACACAACAATATCAAGTATTGTTGTTTTGCGGTAGAATATCTGATGAGTGGGTGGTACCTACCCAGACGAGCTTGCACAAAGCCCTACCACCAATAAAATTCATCAATGTATTACAACCTAGTTTCTAGCTTAGTGTAAGGGGTTGGGGGGTCAAGGTGGTCCTTTTCTGTATCCCTGACGATATGTATACAAAGATCATCGATGGACAAGTTAAGACGCAATAGCGTAACAAGTAAACGAACTCTCATTTGTATTTATAATATAAGTTGTTAACGTTTCCAATCATCAAAAGCGTAAAATTTTGCGAATTCAAAACTCACTTGAAATTATAATATAAAAGAAGGCATAAAATGTAATAAGTATCGCTGAATATAATTCATTTAATCGATTTTCGAAACAATTTTTTTTAATGCCGATTAAGTTTCAACGAATAACTTCAACTCTTTGTGAATCCATCGAAATAAACATTTTAAAGAATCGTTTTTGGTTCTGGTAATATACACCACACTGCTTTTTTATTTTGTTAAATGATCTAATCATCTTATAAAAAAATATTTAACAACTATGAATAATTTAACGTTTATATCGTAAATAAAATATCTTTGTTTGTTTCTCAATATTCTTTTTAACATATAATACCTTCTTCCGTATTTAAAGTAATTTTAAGGTAACCGATGTATTTGATTTTTGATTTCAGATTTTTAAGGAGCTCATATTAATTGGTTGTACTAAAACTAAAATCAGTACAGTATTTATGCCTAGGCCTAGAAGGCACCGACCAGTCTACTCAGACAAAAAATAGGCGGATCTCAAAAGTTAAAGGGCCTTGGATCTCTAATTCCGGGCCTGGCTATAATATTAAAAGCTAACAGGACCGCCGTTCGTAAGCAATAGAGCATTACTATGAAAACCAACACAAATCTCAACACAAAATACGATCGTGAAATGTTTGAAATTAATTGACTATAACTTAATTAAAATATTTTAAAAATGAACGCACCGAAATTGCAATGTGGTCCTCATAAACATATCATAAAGATATTGTATTTATGGGCTAAAGCTTATCTTGTTGAGAAGAAGGTTCAGACATCATTCCACCAGCTGCTCCAGTGTGTGTTGGTAGAAAATATAATACATTTTCATCCAACTTCCTGTAAGTTTTTCCGACCTTTTTTTTCTTTTTATTTACAATTCTTTAAATCGGAAGTTTACAAAAGAGTCCTTATTTGCTCACATATCTTTGCATCAGAGACATTTGGTGGTAATAAGATCGACTCATTGATTAATACTTTTAAAAAAAATTATACATTTATAGAAAATTAATGAGCTATGGAGTAATCAAATCCATTCCAAGTAATAATAAAATAATTACACAAGTCCTTATGTATAAAACTTATTAATATTATAAAACGTTCGTTCCAAGCTTCATGCATTATTTACACGACTTAATATAATTAAAACGCGTCACTAAAATTAATTCTGACTGAAAACTGTTTTAAATTTAAAGTCAATTAGCGGTACCGCTCCCGCCATTCATTAAACTTTTGATATGACTATTTTTAGTGCGGTATTTTTTTTATTTTTAGCTGCACTTTTTAATTCAACGGTAAAGCTATCGGATGACGAAAAGTATCCGCTTATACTAGCTTCATTTCCACTCTAACTAATGATACACTTTAAAAAAAATCACTGTATTTTTTCCATTTTCATTGGCAATGTAACTTTGGTAGTACGGAGTAGACTTTGTATCTTATATTGATATTAATGTATATTTATTTACATAAGAATTAATTACATTGGGAATAAATAAATATAAAAGTGGCTTCCTTCGGTGCGTGGTATTACGGATGGACGCCAACCATCCCGAACCGAAGCACTTTGGAAACAGTATATGTCTGAAGTCTGTGGAATCGCAGACAAGTCCGTAGCTGTGCGGTTCAAAGGTGCGGTTTTTGAACCGTAGCCGCAGCAATGTGTTCTCTTTGCATTTTGGAATGACAAAATGATATATTATATAAAACCTTACCCAAGGAAACTCAGATGTCGCCACTAAGTAAGTTATATGGACAAATTATACTAAAACAACTTTTGGCTGGGTTGTATTTTCATTGACCCTCAAATAATATCCATAGATGTCGATTAAGCCATTTCCAATATGATCTATATATCTCCTGATTGAAGTAATAGTAAATATTATTGGTTTTTTGCTTAATTAATCTAAGAGTACATATGTACTTAAATCATCTCAATCATCAAATCCTACTTCTATAGCAACATTTATATATGACAGCGATTTATTTATAATAAATATTATATATAATTATATATTAACCATGTTATCGTTAATGCGCTGCCAACCACATAATCTAAAATAAAATAAAATGCTTGCATCTTTAATTATACTGGCTCAGTTGCCCTTTGAACGAGAACAAAGTAACATAAAGTATAACTGTTTGAAGGTGAACACAAGAAGGAATTTACACACACCTGCACAAAACTGATTATTCTATATTAAAAGTAACAGCCTGTAAATGTACCACTGCTGGGGTAAGCTCTATCCTTTTTTGAGAAAGCTTGAAGTTTACTCCATCACGTTGCTCAAATGCGGGTTGGTGGATACACGTTACAGAATTTCATCCACCACATGCAAGTTTCCTCGCAATATTTTTCTTCACCATCGAGCAAAAGATGAATTATAAACTCAAATTAAGCTCATCAGTGGCGCTCGCCCGGTTTTGTACTCGGAATCACCGGTAAGCACGAATCACGTCTTCCAACCACTCAACCATCACGGCTCGAATATCTTATACTTTGTTGTTGTGTTGAAAATGACCCTTTTTTCTACAAAAATCAATTTGTATCTGTGATTATTATATTACAATTTCATTTCATTGTGTATGATCAAATATATAAAATGTATATAAAAAGCTATGCAAAGCTACGAGATGATATCCTCCATTTAAGATGTAGATGTCGCAATGGTATATAGTTTAAAGACCAGCTATTTTATACAGTAACATAATTATTGTCTCCATCTAAACGAAACACACAGACGGATATTATTTTTGAATTGGTTTAGCACACGTCTAATAATTTAGTAAATGGATTATGTTTCTTAAGTAAATTGTCTTTCCCCTTTTACTTAAAAATCTTTGATATTTCGAATAATGATTAAGAGACATCAAATTATATTTGAAGATTTATTGCATATTTAGAACTAACTGTGCTCCGCGGTTTTAAGTTTATTAAACTTGTTATACATATGAAATTATAAAAAATTTAAGACGTAACAATACTAGCTTAACAATGTATTAGCTAAACAATAAACTTAATATTTATCTCGAATTATAATTACCTAAGTAAAAATTGATAATATATAAGGTATATGCCTTAAATAGCGATAAACAAATATATTCGTAAACTTTTACTTTTATACTGGTGGTAGAGTTTGTGCAAGTTCGTCTGTGTAGGTACCCGCTCATCATATATTCTACAGCAACTGACTAAGGGCGTTGGTGACCACTTACCATCAGGTGGCCCATATGTTCGTCCGTCTTCCTATTCTATAAAATAAACTTATATACCTATAATAGTTAGAGTAGCATTTATTATGAGGGATTGGTATCACTAAGCAACCTACACAGCTACAAGCTTGCGATTTATGCTTCAGCGATGCCTGACGCTTTATAAAAATAAAATGATAAAAGTTAAATAAACGTATATTGTATATTTTCAGTTTAACAGCCTACGAAGATCTCTTTTGAATAAATAATAATTCATAATGTCTATTAAACATGACTGCACGACATTTACCTTTTTATACTAAAAAAAACATACGGCATTACTTATAAACTTTGCTAAGCGACTGTTTAATTAAACACTGATTTAACTCTTTCTGTCCTCAGTGATTTGATATGCCAAAGAAAAAGACACCGCATTGTTTACCCGACTCACCACAATAGCAATATTTATTACGTACGTGATATTTTATTATTTATAGCAGATATAAAAATGTAATACAATAATATATAAATTAATATTTCATTTTCGACTTAATGGCACCTAGCACAAAATTCATTTTGAAAATGAAATTCAATCCAGGGACTTATTTAAACTGCCATACACACATAATAAATATGCATCCGAATTTTAACTGTGGACATAGAGCGCGTCTACCGCAGTGAGTTTCGTAATACCCAACTGAAACGTGCGCTGGAGCCCGGGTTACCGGTGTGATTATCTATGGGCAAACGTGTATGTATACGGTTTTCGTGTACGCGGTCTCGTGCATGCGTGACGGTTTGCGGAGCTTGCTATGAATTTTATCTTGGCCGGGGTGAAAGATAACTCTATTTGCGCACTATGACAGTTTTTTTTCACGTACTTTAAAGATAAAGTAATTTCGCAAATCTCACAAATGTAAATTCGAAAAATCATTAACGAAAATATTTGCTATGAAAGTTCATGTTTTGAATATTTTACGATAAATGTAAAATATATTACAAGATAACTTCAACATGATATAACGAGAGATTATTGGAACAAATAAATAGATAAACAGTGGTAACCCGTTCATTGTTCTGGTTAATGTATTAATTATTATTGATAAAATCTTTTTTTTATATACAATAGTTAGGCGGACGAGCAAATGGGCCACCTGATGGTAAGTGGTCACCCCCGCCCATGGACATTGGCATTGAAATAAATGTTAACCATCGCTTGCACCGCCAATGCGCCACCAACCTTGGGAACTAAGATGTTATGTCCCTTGTGCCTGTAATTACACTGGCTCACTCACCCTTCACACCGGAACACAACAATACCGAGTACTGCTGTTTTGCGGTATAATATCTGATGAATGGGTGGATGAATGGCGGATAGATGTATGGGTGGTTACCTACCCAGACGAGCTTGCACATACCACCAATAAAAATTATCAAATATACCTTTGAGCATGCTTTAATGGATCTAAGTAGGTAGGGTAATTTTGATAAGGATAGAGAGCAAAACTATGTTTAAATTTTTAAAACTTCAAAAAATTCAGATAAGTTCACATATGATGTTTAGTTTTTTAAATTTTGCTACCTTGTTTTCAGCCTATGTGTGTAACTGGCATTACGCCAAACTGTATGTAATAAAATTTTTCCTCTGAGACGCGTATCATTCGTGCTCGTAAAATATCTGCGGTCCTTACATATTCCTTCATCTAAACGACCAGCTGACTTTCGTCGATGCTTAAGAAAGAACGATAAATATATTTTAATGTTAAAAGATATGCTATGGATTTTCGAACGATGTTTTTTTATGATATTTTTAGGCGGACAAATAGTCATTGGCGATGTAAGAAATAATAGCCATTTCTTACCAATACCTTAGCCAATGCGCTATTAAAGTTGGGAAAGAAGATGTTATGTCCCTTGTGCCAATAGTTACACTGGCTCACCCATCCTTCAAACCGGAACGCAACCATACTAAGTATTGCTGTTTAGCAGTAGAATATCTGATGAGTGGGTGGTACAAAGCCCTGTCACCTGGAAATGTATTATATAATTACTGTTATAAATATTATCGTTAAAAAAAAAAACTTTTTTCTTTCTATCTAAATTTTTGTCACATTGTATTCTAAATGCGAAAGTTACTTTGTTTGTTTGTTACGCTTTCTCGTCTTAACATACAAGTTGTCAAGGTATGGAAAATGACGCAGGATACCTAACACTTGCACCCATTCCACTTCACACAACTTCATCTTTTAAAATCAACATGGAGTATTTAAGCATCTTCGACATTATTGCGACTTTGAATAATATTCAAACAATTTAATATAATTTCCGTTTAAATACTTTAAAATAATTCAACAAATTCTTAAGCACTTTAAGGCGTGTACATGCATTTGTACTTAATTCCGCTCTCCAAACCAATGTTATTCCAATATTAATCTCGACGGGGCGCTACACTGTGAGATAATTGATTTTTAATCGCATCGAATCGTTCGATTAGAATATTGCATTACGATTCGGGCCGGAGATGACGTCTGTCGTGTCGATCTCTGTTCGAAGATAGATAATTGGAATTTTTATATAGTTATAAGATAACAGTATGAGAATTGAAGGGATCTATTTGTTTACTCTTTATAGTACATTAATTTAGGAATTGTCTGCTAAGAAAAATCGGCAACTAACGTCGCTCGGGTCCAATAATGTTAATCAGTTATTGAATCTTTTTTTATGAAAAATTGTGTTTTTCAAATCTACAGAAGATATAGATAAACTTAGATATTAAAATATTATCAAAATATAAAATTTAAGGCACATCGTTACAGCCACTTCCGAAATACACAACAAATACATACAAGAAATGCTCATTTTCAATTGTAATATAATAACCATTTTATATAACAGGATACATAAATATAAATATTATTTATGAACCTGTCATGTTAATCAACGAATTCATTATACGTTGTGCTTTTATCATGTTATGTATATTTCGCTTAAGCCTTATTTAATTAGTTTTTTTTAACATGTTTTAAATTTCTTTATTGCAATTGCGATTAATAAACAAAGCTTTTTTAATGTTGACACGGTATTTTTTTATTACTTTCACAGTATAATGTCTTATTGCATTAGTATTTTGAATAACGTAGCCAATAATCGTGCGATAATATTGTTCAGTGAAAAAGAACCAAAAATCTGGGACCTAAAGAGTGTACTAATGTTTTTCTTATGTTATTGGTAGGCGCACGGTGAAATGGACCTGGAGACAAAAGCGATGTAAGAAATACTAACCGTACATTACAGCACCAATGCGCCACCAACCTTGGCGACTAAGATGTCATGTCCCTTGCGAATGTAGTTACAAAGGCTCGCACACCCTTCAAACAAAATACAAAAATATTACGTATTGCTATTTAGCGGTAGAATATCCGATGAGTACGTGGTACCTATCCAGGCGAGCTTGCACAAAGCTTACCACCTAGTAAATTGTCAGTTTGAAAATATTAATAAATAAAAAATTTTAAATAGTATAAGAATCATTAACTTATTGAAAACAAAAGTAATCAAAAGATCGCTAAATTAACTTTGAAATTGATTGTGACCAAAATTTTCATTATTGTCAAATTATATTAATTATTTTTCCAGAAGAATAAAATATTTTTGGCGCAGTTTATTTATCGGTAATTTAAAAAAAGCAACTACCGTTAGCTAAATCACAAAGAGTTATAATTAAAACCACTTTACTAACTCTGGGGTGCTCATATATTTTGTTAATAAAATACTTTTGACAATGAAAATGTTCAATGTTCATACAAAATAATACGAAATCTGACACAAATTATAACGCTAACTAGCAGTTAATTCCGATTTCAAGTTCCGCTTATTAGTTAGCCGGCAAAGTTCCCATTGTTCGGCCCGTTCGAGTTAGCCGGTACAGCTGAATTTTAGCACCTAACAACTCAGGGCTGTCAGATGTAACTTTTCCGGGACAAACTCTTACTTATATAGAATTTTATCGTTTTTAATAAGACACATTTTTACTGGGACTGTTCTCCGTTCGTTCGTGTTGGTATTTTTCTATAATTAGATTTTGTGAGAATATTTGAAAGCATAAATTACGATTTTTGTAAGAATTTTTATATAAAATCTAAGATCTGAGATTTGAAATATTTATTTTAGTTAAAAAATTATATGAATATCATAAAATAATTATGGTATAATGCTTATAATGAAAACAATAATCATATGAAAATTGATGATATAAAAATTGTTTTATTTATTCGTTATGCAATATTTTGCTCGAATGACATCGAAATTTCGAGAAAGTTCCGGTTTTCATAGTACCGTACATCCCTAACGAGGTTCCAGGTATAATTTATTACTTTGATTTGTCCGAAATTTACTAAGTCTGTGCCGGTGATAATTGCTTTCCGCCTATCTCCTCTTAGTTTGTCTAGTTATAATTGCACAATTCCATTTAGAATATTATAATACAAACATTTTTGAATATCGAACGAATATATATGAACATGTATTAAGCGAATTGTTTTTTTTAATATTCCAACATATCACTTCTCGTCATAATCTTGGTTATATAGTTTAATTATTAAATAAAGGTCGTGCCCTTGAAAGTCCTTCGTCGTTATGTCAACTATTCTTTTTGCTTCACTTTGTATGGTTGTCGGTTTGTCTGAGATTAAGATGACGCGGTAAAGACACATCGTCACACCTACACGTATGACTAAATGATTAAAATAAATATTGCGCCACACTCTTCCTATAATCTTCTTATCGTTACAATAAGGAAAATTATGACGTTATAAATATTAAAATGTAATTTTCAATTTTTGTAAAAATTTAATATAAGTCTATCGTCAATAGCGCAATGGAGTAAATAGGAATATTAGTAATTACTTAAAACGGGTATTGCAATTATTTAAAAAAAAAGTAAATGTAATTTCCCACTACTGGATCTCTTTACTTTATACTATTGGGAATGTTTGGAGTTTATGGATACACATGTGTCAGAACTTCTGACATATGTAGATATCCTCAAGATGTTTTCCTTTACCGCTTAACACGATATAAAAATTGTTTTATTTATTCGTTATGCAATATTTTGCTCGAATGACATCGAAATTTCGAGAAAGTTCCGGTTTTCATAGTACCGTACATCCCTAACGAGGTTCCAGGTATAATTTATTACTTTGATTTGTCCGAAATTTACTAAGTCTGTGCCGGTGATAATTGCTTTCCGCCTATCTCCTCTTAGTTTGTCTAGTTATAATTGCACAATTCCATTTAGAATATTATAATACAAACATTTTTGAATATCGAACGAATATATATGAACATGTATTAAGCGAATTGTTTTTTTTAATATTCCAACATATCACTTCTCGTCATAATCTTGGTTATATAGTTTAATTATTAAATAAAGGTCGTGCCCTTGAAAGTCCTTCGTCGTTATGTCAACTATTCTTTTTGCTTCACTTTGTATGGTTGTCGGTTTGTCTGAGATTAAGATGACGCGGTAAAGACACATCGTCACACCTACACGTATGACTAAATGATTAAAATAAATATTGCGCCACACTCTTCCTATAATCTTCTTATCGTTACAATAAGGAAAATTATGACGTTATAAATATTAAAATGTAATTTTCAATTTTTGTAAAAATTTAATATAAGTCTATCGTCAATAGCGCAATGGAGTAAATAGGAATATTAGTAATTACTTAAAACGGGTATTGCAATTATTTAAAAAAAAAGTAAATGTAATTTCCCACTACTGGATCTCTTTACTTTATACTATTGGGAATGTTTGGAGTTTATGGATACACATGTGTCAGAACTTCTGACATATGTAGATATCCTCAAGATGTTTTCCTTTACCGCTTAACACGAACAAAGGACACGAAATCACAGCAGTGTTTTCCCGGATTTGAACCCGCGACTTTCGGTTATGAGTCTCCATTTATCCACTAAACCATCGCGATTCTGTTACATTTAAAAGCACATAATTAACGACAATAAAGAAATCATTCTGTCATTTTAAATATTACATGCAAATGCCACGATACATATATCTTACAAGGACATTTAACGCTTTTTAAATTCACCCAATTATGTTACCGAGAACAATTTTGTAATCATAATTGGTGTATAAGCATAAGATTAATCAAATAATTGGTTATAAATTGTAATGCGTTGCTTAAGCCGTGAGTTGACATTAAGAACTTGTTGGCATTTCATTCATTAAATCTTTGGAGCAATTTCATTACGATCGTTTCATAAGCCAGTTTTTTTCTGAATCAATAATAATATTTATGGAATATTCAATCGAAATCAAAATATACTTTCGATTGAGCGCGCTTGCACTTTCACTGCATGATCACTTAACAATTACAACACTATCACAATTTTTATACAAGTAAAATTATTCGACTGAGAAAAATGGGATGTGAAAAAGGACTACTGGTGGTAGGGCTTTGTGCGAGCTTGTCTGGGTAGGTACCACCAACTCATCAGATATTCTACCGCAAAACAGCAATACTTGGTATTGTTGTGTTCCGGTTTGAAGGGAGAGTGAGCCAGTGTAATTACAGGCACAAGGGACATAACAAGGTTGGCGGCTCATTGATGTTGTAAGCGAAGTTTAACATTTCTTACAATGCCAATGTCTATGGGCGTTGGTGACCACTTACCATCAGGTGGCATATTACAAAAAAAAGGAAGATCATGTTACAAAAACGTATCTATGTATATCATTTTTTTACGGTTCTTAGGATTATTGGCTCAAAGAATTATAAAGGCCTAACTATACTTTTGATTAAATTATGATATATTTAATTATTTTTTTATTTTTTAATTAATAATCCGTTCTGAACCAATGATAACTGTCAAAACATGATACAAACAACAAATTAGCGAAGTAAACCTGCATATTCATGTGCTTTATTAGTGTTTATAATAAATCTCATACTCAGTGCTGAAGGATAATTTTGTGGAGAAAAGTACCTGTCTGATGAAAATCTACCACAGGTATCCAACAACCCGCTTTGGAGCAGCGTAGTGGAATAAACTCCAAACCTCTTGTAAAATGGATTAAAGGTCTTAGTTAACAATTTATTTTAAACAAAAATATTTGGTGGTACGTAGTTCTTTACACAAAACATATCGACTGATTTATTGAATAAAGGTTGGTCGCTATCACATATCGGCTGCGCCCGTATTGATTGAAAGTTATTTATTATTATACGCGCGTTAATTGGTTATTAAATATAATTTATTGAAATAATAACATTAACACTTGAAATGAAAAATAGTCTCACTATAATTGAGATTTTATTTAATACTATCTGCTTAGTGCAGTTTCATCCATTTTAGCCTTTACTGATCCGCCCCCTTAACTCAAAGCGATTGAAATAGCGATGTTATATTGCTTATAACATTTCTCAATAAATGGGTTACATAACATAAGAATATTTTTTCAAATCGAACTGGCAGATCTTGACCTTAATTACCCAAATAGCAAGCTTGGTATTTTTGTGTTCCTGTTAAAATTATGAGTAAGCCAGTGTAACTAAAGACACAAGGAACATAACATCTTAGTTCCCATGGTTGAAGGTATGGTAAAATATTTCTTACGGGCCAATGACTATGGGCGGTGGTACCTACTTAACATCACCTGATATGTACATATAAAAAAAAACTATTTACCAGTCAGTATGAAACAAATATTCTTATTTGTTTTATAAGAATGATAATCAAAATATCGGAATTCTTTTCTAAGCATAATTCATAGCTGCTACACCGCTCTAGGACCCATAAACCCATTACACGGTGCAACCCGCGGGATCGGTATCCCGAGCTGAGAAAGATAAGGTCTTGTTATACTGTAAAACGTATATCCGAAATAAATAAAATAACACAGATATATTAGAATTACAATGATGTTTACAACGATAATCATTGTACTAATATTATAAATGGGAAATACTAATCGCTTGTTCAACCGCCAAACGGCAATATAAAGTATAAAAATATCAACTTTTATTTTTATTTAAGTACTGAAATGAGATCTTTACCCACAAGTGGGAGTGTTGCTTTGGAAGAGCGAATATTTTTTTGTATAAAAATCTTTTAATCTTTAAAGTTCAAATTTATATGAATACATCCTAAGGGCAGCTGTTTACAAGACGGAAAAATGACTATATATCCCGATACAGACGTGGTTCGCAGCGCAATGTGCACTTACCGTGAGATAAACGATATCTCGCTACACACTTTAATGTTCTTCGCGCGAATAAATCTCACTTACCGACATCTTACCGACGTCTTACCGACGCCTTGCCGACGCCAGGTTTACACTGCTATTATGAACATGATACTATAGTTAGATCTGCACTTCGCTTCTTAGATTAATATATGGGAGCCATTAATATTAATGGTGATCTTGATGTTTCGTATGGTTTGGTTTATAACATGGAAGTTTTCTAGTTTTATATCATACTGGTTGCCAGTCCGTATAAGATTTGCTTAAAATTCTTAGAGAGCGTCTACGTTGCGGATGGAGTAATTATGCTGTTTCAAGTCAATCGGATCTACAGTTTCGGAGATCTCGTGATGACTCAGTCATTCAGAAGTCAGTAGTGCTTCGCTTATAAAAGTAAATAGATTACATATTGTAAAGCTAAACTAAACCACGTCACGTCGTAAGATAAACCAACCAAATTTAAAATGGTATTTTCACCAACCGATTTTTGGGTAAGCAGCTGTCTACGGAGTGTCTTTTTAATATTGTTTTCATTCTTATTACACAATGAAAATCTACGAAATTACTTTTACGTTCACCTTAACGTAAACTTTAATTCAAAATTGCGACTTCCATTCGAAAAAAACTTGATAGAACCAATCACGAACCACGTTTTCACTTTCGAATGCTAGTCGATGACGTAAAAATGGTGACGCATTAGCGATGTATAGTAGCAGCCTGTGAATGTCCCACTGCTGGCAAAAGACCTCCTCTCCCTTCTTGAAGAGAAGGTTTGGAGCTTTTTCCACCACGCTGCAATGCGGGTTGGTGGAATACACATGTGACAGAATTTCAGTGAAATTAGACACATGCAGGTTTCCTAACGATGTTTTTTTAAATATATTTAATTAAACTGTAAGTGATAATTTTTGTATTCTTTTTCAGATTAAAACCAAAGGAGAACCGCATTAGCATCAGTTCACGTAACGTAAAAGGTATATCAGTAAAAGAGTTTCAAATACTATTGTGATAAAGTTTAAAATTAAAATACCATTTGATTAATTAATATTAGTCCACTTATTTAGAACATTTTATATTTCTTTCGTTACATAGCAATAACTATCATTACAAAAGTTTTAACAATCGACAAGTCAAATCTAATTGTTTTTTTTTTTCATTGAATAGGTAGGCGGACGACCATATAGGCCACCTGATGCTAAGTACGCACATAGACATTGGCATTGTAAGAAATGTTAATCATCGCTTACATCACCAATGCGCCACCAACCTTGGGAACTAAGATGTTATGTTTCTTGTGCCTGTAATTACACTGGCTCACTCACCCTTCAAACTGGAACACAACAATACCAAGTACTGCTGTTTTGCGGTAGAATATCTGATGAGTGGGTGGTACCTACCCAGACGAGCTTGCACAATGCTCTACCAACAGTAAGTCAAATTGAATCAAAATATATTTTATTTAAGTAGGCTTTAACAAGCACTTATAAATCGTGATTTGACAGATTAATGTAAAACTACCACCAAACTACAAACCATAAACTACACCTTTGTAAAGTATAAATTACATCCAATAAGTTGATTTAAATTTAACTATGCAATTTTGTCAGTTATATATTCCGGTATACAGCTTTACAAAAACGATCATTTTCAAAAACAAATTGAATTTGTTTATCAGCAGGTCAAGTATTTACTTTATGAAAACGTCAGCTTGACATATTATAAAACAAAGTCCACCGCCGCGTCTGACGTCTATCTGAACGCGATAAACTCAAAAACTACCGAACAGTATTTCATAAGGTTTTCAGCAATTAACCGAATGATTTATGAGGAAGGTTTATATATATATATATATATATATATATATATAACTTGTATAGTTTATTAAGATTTAGTTAAAACTAGCTGATATGTGAAGATAAATGTTGATAATGTCGGAAAAAGTCATGCCAACTGGCAGTTTTGTACTGCGTAAACTTTCAAAGTTATATGTATGTATTACGATATAAACTTTTTATGTTGGGTATTATTTTATCCGTGCGAAGCCGGGACGGTTAGCTAACTTATTTCTAAATATTAAATTGATGTATGTCATATGTAGATTGATGTATGGTTCAAGCACCACTGAATTTTCATGTGCTTAATTTGTTTATATAATTAATCTCGTGCTTGACGGTGAAGGAAAACATCGTGACGAAACCTGCATGTGTCTTATTTCATTGGAATTCTGTCACATGTGTATAAACCTTCTCCTCAAAAGGGAGAGGAGGCGTTAGCCCAACAGTGGGACATTAACAGGCTGTTACTATTCTATTACTACTATGTCACTTTTCTTTTTATAATAATGTAATTACGGTTTTTATTAATTGTTATTATTTTCACGAATTTTTAATTTTGATAAAAGTTTCATACTATTAAGATTTACTTACGAATATACTGTATCCGAAATTTGAGGAGACAATTTTGCGCTCTACAAATTCCCCTAACAAAGTTTTGCAATATCTGCAGTTTTACAACGATCGCTAAAAAAGTGCCGGGCTGACGGTTTTCTCTGACTAATTTTATAAAATTAGACTTATCCTTTAATACTTAGTTAGCTATACTATATATATACAACGTTGAAATACATAAAGTTCTTTTCAATGTTAAACTAATATATGAGGTCAAATACATTAGAATTATATTTGAATTCGGAAAAGTAAAACAAATAGTTATAAGATTAATAAATAGATACCAAATAAAAATAATATAAGATTATTAATATATTTATTTTAATTACACCATCTGTATTTAATATAACTTTACAGTGTCATTTGCGAAGTTGCTAAAGAAAGAAAAAAATACTAATAAAATATTAGGTCCTTACATATGAAATTGGCGTTTTGTACGGGAGGAATATAATGTTTTTTTTTTTTTGTAAAATATATTTAATTAATCAAAGTACGCACCGTTGTTATCTATGCACTTTTGCCATCTCATAGGTAGTTCATTGATCCCTTTACTAAAAAAACCATGGGGGCGAAAATCAATAAACTCTTTGAAGGCGGTTTGGACTGCCGTATCGGAGTTGATTTTTTTTTTTCCTTGTAAGAAGTTGTCCAAATTCCGGAAAAAATGGTAACCTGTTGAAGCAAGGTCCGGGGATGGGATGGTGGATGTCGCAAACATTCCAATTGTTACTCATCTAACTTAGTGGTTGTTTGTTATGCAGTGTGTGGTCTTGCGTTGTCGTGAAGCAGCAGTGGCCTAGAGCGATTGACCAATCTCGGTTGTTTAACAGCTAATTCTTCCTTCATGGTTTGCAGTCGCTGACAATAGATATTTGCCGTAATCGTTTGGCCAGATTTTAGAAAGCTGTAGTTAAGGACACCGGCGCTAGTCCACCAAACACTCACAAGTAACTTTTTCTGAGTCAATTTTCGTTTAGGGCAGGATTTGGCTGAGTCTCTAGGGTTCAGCCATTGCGACGAGCGACGCGTGTTTGCAAGTTCGATTCACTCAATTCATGAGGTACCCATTGTTCAAGTGTTTTTACTTTCCCGATTTGCTTCAAGTGGATAAATACAGTTTCATCACTTACCCCGAAGCCTGCAGCTATCTCAGTGCTTTGTGATGGATCGCTTCCACAATAGCCTTTAATTCCATTTTCCACTTTGGTCGAAGGTCGAAATTTCCAGAACGAAAACGTTGAAACCAAAAACGTACCGTCCTTTCTATTGCGATACCAGCACCGTACACATAATTAATCCTTCGAGCTGTTTCTGCAGCACTGGTGCCACGGTAGAACTCGTACTCGTAAATATACCGATATTTTATGTTTTCCATTGTGCGGTTATAAGCGACGCCAAAGAAAAAAATAATGAGGGAAAAAACAAATGAATGACTGTTTTTAAAACTCAAATATACCAGCTAAATGAAATGATAAATTTGAATTTGGAATTCTTAACCAAAGAGGAGATATTTCAGATCAAAGTGGTCAGTACGACAAAACGCTAATTTCATATGTAAGGACCTAATATTCCCGCAAAATAAGAACCTTCACTTTACTTGAAAACAATTAAAAAATCACTTAAAAGTAAAGCTAAGTCTCTCATCTTACCAACACGACTGACAGAGTTATGTTTCCCATAAACAGATGTATTATGAGTTGTAAATTATAATGACATAGGTCAGAAGTTACCGTAAAGTTCGGCGTTTTGAATGGACATAGTTCTCAACTACAACACTTACTTCTATGAGAATTATGTGTGGTTTGAATCATTCTCGGATGAGCTATCTAATTCGTCTCGTGCTTAATACCGCTGCAATATCCGGAGGTCACGAATTCAAATCCCGATTCGGTCCAATAAAAAGGATTTTCCTATCAAATATATGTCAATAGCAGAAGAAAGTCGAGAAGTTAGTAATGTTTAGAAACCCACGCCTTAAAATGTACGTAAAAGCAGTTTGTCGTGCGTCTGGTGTCTTGTGGGATCGCCATTGAACTATGAAAGTGATAAAATAGATTGCTCCTATGTTTGCGTACACATAAACTTAAAAAAGAAAAAAAATATAAGTATTGTTATTCGTTTATTTTTATACATATTATTACACGCATATGTATATTAGTCAAATAAAACGAAAAATGTACAAAACACAACAGAAATTATAGAAATATAACAAATTAAATAAGAAAAAGGGAGAAATTTTCATTGTCTGTTTGTTTTCTCTGATTTTTTTTTTAAATAAATTTAATATTACGAATATTTTATAGAATAGTAGCTGATATTGATATTATTATTTATTTAATGTTATATTTTATAGTGAATATGGTTTAATTTTCTCTCACTCTCTCTCTCTATCTCTCTTTTGTCTTTAGTAGAATATGAATTAATTTAATATTAAAAACTATAATTGGTAAAGTTTTATTAAAATACACATCGGTATATATTTTTTTCTAAAAAAATAAATATATATTTAACATTGTGAATGTAATACATATTTACTTAAAGTCAAGATGGTAAGAAGGATATTAAAATAATTTCAATGTAGTGTACAATGTTTCATAAGCGCGCAACAGCTGTGCCATGACAAGGGTTTGCTTCGGTCAGCGCGGACTGACGGGTCCTGTATGTCAGAAATGAATGTTGCTTAAATATTTATAAACAATGGCTTCATTTTAAACATTTACGGTCTTACTTTAAACGATATTTAGCGAGTAATTAGTCAAAGAATGTGTCTTCTTCTTTCGAATGTCAAATTTATAATGACAGAAAGAGATAAATTAGTAATTAACTAAGTTCTTTTATAAGGCAGTTATTATAAAAAATAATACATATGATTAAAAAAAACTCTAACTACGTTATAATGGTAAAAAATTAATAGTAAAAGTAATTTATGAAAATAACTTTTGTAAACGTATAAATCATGCTTGATTTGAATTCGTAGTTAAGCATAACAATATAAGAAGAAAGCACCTCACGCCTCCTCACCTCCACACACACTCCGCCACCTCACCTTGAAGTAAATTCAAATGAATTTGATAGTTTTATATATTCATAATTATAATATTAATATTCAGATGTATATACTATTCTTTTTTAAACCATTTACTGAAGGCATTTTGTATTAAGTTTTATATATAATTAAATTATATTAGGAGTTTAAAAAAAAATAACCATCTATAAATTTGATTATTTCAATTTCTATTTTCACATACAATATAACAAATTATTATGTATCTTTGTTTTCGCAAAGAACTTGATGATGACCTATACTTTACGTACATCTTAATATGCAAATAAGCCATCATTCTGTTCGTAACAACATTACGTAACGTTGCATTGTGATATTGAAGGCAAATCACGCACGATTTGATCCTTTAGCGTTGAGCAGAATTGAGCTGAATGGCTTAAGCCTACGGATTAATAGTCGGCTGGTAGTATTGTTCATCACAACTGTACTGGCCGTGGTCCCGGCTTGGTTTGTAATTTGTGCATTCATACCATTGTATGACAAATGTTTGAACTTTCAATTTTAATCTAATATGTACCTACTTTTCATTGCGTAACTTAGCTTTCATAGTGTTTTATTTAGTGTCGATTTGGAAATATTTTAAATATTTTTTTTCACAAAACAATAAAATTTATATTCGAAACATTCCCTAAAATTCACTTTAAAGCACCAGTTGCCGAATTTTGACGATTTTATAATAGAGAAAGGGCTTTGTGCAAGCTCGTCTGGGTAGATCCCACACTCTCATCAGATATTCTACCGCAAAATAGCAGTACTTAGTATTATTGTGTTACGGTTTGAAGGGTAAGTGAGCCAGTGTATTGTATATTTTAACTAATATAGTATTCTAGCGCAGGGCGGATCTCAATTGAGAATCTACCGTTATATAGAACAATAATCACATACTCTACCGCCAAATACTGGCAGTTCTTAGTATTGTTGTGTTCCGGTTTGAAGGGTGAGTGAGCTAGTGGAACTATAGGCACAAAGTTCAATCTTAGTTCTAAAGTCTGTGTCGCATTTCGAAACTTAACAATCAAATTTTCAAAGAAGTTCTACTTTAAAAGTATTAAATCGCATTTACCTAATTCATTTTAATTATATTCAATTAAAAAAAAACATTCCGAAATTCCATTTACAAAGCATGTAATGAAATTACCCTATTACTTATTTTAACGTTTTGTCTGACTTTTATGATAACGAATGTATTCAAAATGTTAACAAAAACTCGATGGGAGGCGCCATGAGATTTTATTAAAGTCACTTTTAAGGGGTGGGAATTGTTACAATTGAAGACTTTTGATTATAGTTAGGATGAATGCGTTTTGTAACATTAGTTAGAATTTTATTATAAACGGTCTAAAGGTCCTGAGTTCAAACCCTAAGTCGGTAGGGCCGATAAAAAATGTTTAAGAATTTACAGACTAAGATTCTCGGTAGCTGTCCGGAGTGTGGAGTTTTGAAGTGTGTACACTCCCATGACTCGAAAAGAACGTAATGTGTTCCCGCACCCGAACTCTTACTGGTCGCCCCGGATTATGAGAATAAAGAGTGCATCTGTGTTTGCGCACACACTTGTGCACTATAAAACTGATTTATCTTAAAATTGGCCGAAATCGGTCAAATCATTTTGATTTCATTATTTAAATGATATCATGAAATATTTGATAATTGAAACACCACTAAGTAACTAAAACTGAAATATAATTACTGTATATGAACATTTCATTTAGTACTTATAAAAATTTTAGTACTACAAATAGTTGAGAACAATTAAGGAATTATTAATGGAAAAGGTATTATTATAAGGCATGTAATAATATAGCGTACATATATAGGCTATATTATTACATATGCATATGCATATATATATGCATTGGAATTTTAACTTTATTTTTTGAAGAATTTAATTAATTGAAATTCCTTGAAAACTCAGCCAAAGTCACTTAAATAACACTTAAAACATATTCAAGCACATTTATCTATACATAGTTGTATTTTTGTATGCCATTATTTGCCATTTGTATATATTATATTTATCTACTAATGGATAGAATAACCAAACAATAATATTGGTTGACTATTTAGTTATTGCTCTGGTAATAATCTAACATTAAAACTAAGGCTTTTAATGTAATGCCTAATCGAAGACTAGACTATACATATAATTTACATTATAAGATGCCGGAAATTTAAAACAGTGTCGTGACAAGCGCGAATTTCATGTCCTTGTTAAAAATAAATAAAAGTATGATAAACGTAAAAGTAATTTAATGAATTAGTCAAAGAACGACCATTAAAAGAAATCGCTTACGAAACATATCGGCGTATTCCATCACGGGATTTTTGTTTTTTACGAAAATCCGGCTTTTCATAGCGATGGCACCTCGTTGATCCTAAGCTAGAAGCGTTCGGACACGTTCAGTAGTCATTCACAACTCTATTGGGGAAAGTGGGCTGGAAAAAACTTTAAGGTAACCTCTCCATTTACCGCAACGCGATACAACGCGATGTTTTAAGTATTTACTTTTTTCGGACGTTCGATGTTGTTATCTATTTGAGATGAAAGTCCTTTCATTTGAAACATCCTTAAGACAATGATATTCTTAATTTCTATGAAATACTTTGATGCTAATATTTTCTTTTATGACCAAAACTATCGATTTAGCTTTGACATAATCCAAAGAAACCATTACAGAATATCAAGGATACATATTTAATTTACTTTATATTCTTCATGCATAATTAAGTCATACTTCATTTGAACGGCAATGCAAGGATTAATCTTGCTTTGTGTAGAATACTTGTATTGACCATTATGATACAACACTAATAGTTTGCGTTGGTATTCAATATATCACAACACTAAGAGACCAAATTATTGTGTATTTAGGACTATTCAAAAGGGCATCGTCTTTATTCTTAATCAGTCATTTTTTTATGAATCCGCCTTGGATTGGCAAATAACGCCTCCTGACGGTAAGTGGTCTCGAGCGAAGTGGAGCAGGATCCCGGGCTGTTGTTCCTCATCGAATACCCTCCGAGCTGTCACATTCCTATCGAGCTATTAAGTGTGCACATATTATGCAATAGTCGATTACTTATAAAAAAGAATTGCGATATAGCATTAGATAGCGCATCATATCTCGTGAATGATCGGATTTAATCCATTGCGATAGCCGCGGGGTAAAAACGGGTATGTTTACATGAAATGCCACTCTCGCGATGAGAGTTAAAGGGCATTGTCGGTTACAGCGTGCCGTTTCCAAAAAAATATCGGTCATTGTATTTGTGGAAATCTTAAAACGGAAAAGAAGATACTAGGAATCGAATCCAATGGCGACCGAAGTATAACGAACATATAAAAGACCTTCACATTTTGACTTATTTTGACAAATCTCCAAATTTTTAAGGACTCTAGAGCTCTTATTAGTAATTTTAGAACGACCTCTGACTGTTTGTTTTATGTACGTATGTTGTGAATGTTACTTCTGGCTCACATATCTCGAGAATAAATGACGATACAATCTAAATCAGTAGAAACATGATTAAGTTTTCATTCAAATCAATAGTCTTTTTTTGTATTTTTGTTGATTACAATTAATTTTAAAGACCTTTATTATTTAGAGCAAAATTTCATGATGATCGGCTTAATGAGAAACAAACAAATTTAGGATTCATAACATTAGTTAAGATTGAAAATCATTATTGTTTCTTCACCTTTCAACATCAACACGTCTGTGAATAGTGACTGAGCCAGCGTAGTTGTAACCTAGAAATTTAATCCACATATATTATGCTGTCAATACAATTAAGGCACCGTAAATTATGAATGTCTTACCGAGTTAGCCATCAGACGAACTATTTGCTTCGAACAATTACATAAAATATAAATTACACTATAAATAATAATAATAAAAAAGCTGAGATGGCCTAGTGATTAGAACGCGTGAATCTTAACCAATGAGCGTGGGTTCAAACCCGGCCAAGCACCACTGAATTTTCATGTGCTTAATTTGTGTTAACCAACCCGAATTGGAGCAGCGTGGTGAAATAAGCTCCAAACCTTCTCCTCAAAAAAAGGAGGTGGCCTTTGCGCAGCAATTTGACATTCACAGGCTGTTACTTCTTTATAAATAATACATTTAATTTAATTAGTTTTTTTTTCTCATGTAGTAAACAGACTTCCATCGATTACATTACCTCATTTTTTTATCATGAATAAATTTTGTTAGAATTAACTTAACCACGAAACTTCCTTAGCTTTACTTCAATATGAAACCTGTTAAAACCGGTTACAGGTTGTTGAGCGTATAAAAGCATTTAGAATTTACACGCTGACTGTACCCACGGCAATTGGAACTTACGCAGCTGCACAAAATTGATCCTTATTTCTGTGTATTTAAGATCGTTGGTTAGAGTTTAGTGGTAGGGTGTTCGGGTCCCCATTACGCGACTTTTGCAACGGCTGAATACTCTCGTTAACCGTAGGGATTTCGCGACTAGTTTTTCTGTTCTGTAACTGAATTTGGAAAGTCGGTTTTGGCTTTCCGTTCGAGTCTAAGTTGCTCGGTTCATTCCTTTCACTTTATCTTACTGTTAAAACTAATATTTACAATTTAATGTTGAATTTTCCACTGCTTAACATTGTATCTTATATTTTGATTTAACTCAACATATTAAGTGTTTCTTAGACATTCAACAAACGCGTGTCATATCGACCAAATGATTTGTTGATTTTAAGTGCAACGTAAACATTTTAACGTTAGATTTTGCTTCTGGTACGAGTCCTGAATTATCGATGGTGGTAAGGCTTTGTGCAAGCTCATCTGGGTAGGTACCACCATCAAATATTCTACCGCAAAACAGCAATTGATATTGGAGTTGGTATTGGAGTGAGCCAGTGTAATTACAGGCACAAGGGTCGTAACATCTTAGTTCCAAAGGTTGGTGGCGCATTGGCGGTGTAAGCGATGGTTTAAATTTATTACAATGTCTATGGACATTGGTGACTACTTACCATCAGGTGGCCCATATGCTCGTCCACCTACCTATTCTATATAAAAAAAATATACGTGTTTAAAATGTTTTATTTTTATTACTATGTACGATGTTAGCAAGAGGCTTATAGTAAACGTGGGTGTTAGTCGATAGAAGCTGGTTCAAATCCGGGTTCAATGTTATTTGTTTGCTAAATTTAAATTTTTAATTCATCTCGCTCACGACAGTAAAGTATATATAGTTATTGAAAGAACGCCCATATAACCAAAGAGGAGATACGGGGTGTATTAAGTGCTATGTCTAATAAATGGTATAACTCTCCTCCTTCTCTTCTTTTTGCAAAGGTAACTAACGAGTTTAAGGTTATATTTAATAACATTAATCCTCGAAATGCAAGGAATTCGGAATCGATAGACAAAAAACTATATTGGCAATTCCATCTAAGCGAATAAGTTGCATTCTCCAAGCGTTATTACATCCAAGATCATATAATAGAAATTTGAACCAATCTTTTATGTTCTAAAATAGCAATATTTCATAGAAAAATGTGTGATATCACCGGTTACTCGTACCGCTATAAATCTCATGTCGGATCGTGATCGTGTCGTTCACATAAATCGCACGGTTATGTTCACCGACCAGCCGATAAACTGTTTATGCTAATTTTGATACTTTATGTATCAGGATCTCAAATTTATTAGCTATACAAAAAAAAAACCGTGAAACCGTGAAAGAACTGTGAAACAAAAAAATGAACTTGATATAATATTAGAATATATTAACGGTGGTAGTTATAGTAGTGACGATTCAAAAATGCTTTATTGCAAAATTAACTTTAATAAATTTGATTTGATTTAATTTAAAACTTATATAAATCATTAACGCAAAAGGCTATTGCACTATAGATATGTATTTTTCAAATATATTCTTCAGTAGAAAATTATTTATGAAAGCGTAGAGATAGAATTATTTTTTCCGTTGATATATGTAATTTTCTGAACAAAAAGTATTAAAAGTCTTGCTGGTTCATTAAAAAGAGAATCTATATTTCGAACCAGTTGTAGTATCTATTTAAATAAATTTATTAAAATTATGATAAAAAAAAATATTTAGAAAAAGGGTGATATTAACATTAGTTAATTTTAACGACTATAATATTTATATGTTTCTGATGAATTAATTATTCGGTTTTGACAGTAATTTGCGTGATACTTGCAAGTTTTATGGTATACAATATATCCCGAAGCAAAGGCTTTTAAATTAATGTTATTAAATTACGATTCTACATTGCTTATTTTAATAAATGTTTAAAGATAAGCTTGTTCAAACAAATGCATCTCTTTAACTTAACATGCTATATATTAACATAAATTACTTGTGTCAGGATGCCAACCATCCACTTACAACTCTACCATTCAACCAAAACTTCAATCTTCGATTATGTTTCGAACTGTTGTAGCTAAACGTGTATCTGCGGTACCTACACGTTACAATTTTCGTACAAAGTTTGGCAACGTACTGGCAATGTAAGACATACATAACACTTGTCCACATGCAGAGATATACATATAACAAAGACTTATCTTGACGAGCCGGTTGGCGTGGTTGGTAGATAGTTGCCTTTCACGCCGAAGGTTGTGGGTTCGATTCCCACCCAGGACAGATATTTGTTTGCATGATCTGTCACATGTCATGACATGACATGTCTGTTTGTCCTGAGTCTGGGTGTAATTATCTATACAAGTAAGTATTTACAAAAGAAAAGTAGTATATGTAGTATATCAGTTGTCTGGTTTCCATAGTACAAGCTCTGTACAAGGTTAATTTGGGATCAGATGGCCGTGTGTGAAAAATGTCCCAGGATGTTATTATTATTATTTTTATCTGTTCGTCTGTCTTACGCCACACATACTAGCAAAACAATAACAATAACATACTAAACGCCACGTTAAGTTCATTTATTTATTACAACATACAACATTCAATAATATACAAGTATTTAATTTCATAGTATCCAGAGAAAAACTTCGTTTTTAAATAAAATATAAGACAAGATATATTAATAAAGGAATTACAAAACATTACATCATTACAAAATCGCTACTAATATTATAAATGAAGGTATGTCTGTTGATCAAACCAAGATAATTGAAAATACTTTTTTTTTTTTATAGAATAGGAAGGTGGACGAGCATATGGGCCACCTGATGGTAAGTGGTCACCAAACGCCCTTAAACATTGGCATTGTAAGAAATGTCAACCATCGCTTATAGCCAATGCGCCACCAACCTTGGGAACTAAGATTTTATGTCCCTTGTGCCTGTAATTACACTGGCTCACTCACCCTTCAAACCGGAACACAACAATATCAAGTATTGCTGTTTTGCGGTAGAATATCTGATGATTGGGTGGTAACTACCCAGACGAGCTACCCTCAGTAGCTCAGACAAAGCCCTACCACCAGTAATTAAGTACGTGTTTATTAATCGAAGATTGCGCGTTAGATCCAGAAAAGAACAATAAATGTTCATGTGCCTTATTTGTGTTTGTTTGTAATTTGATTTCGTGCTCGACAGCGCAGTAAAACATCGTCATATATACATGTATCAAATGAAAATGAAAGGAGTATTTAGTGAATTTTGAAACAGACAAGCAGATGGGATACCTAATGGTAAATGGTCACCAACCCCCATACACATCGACCCTTTAAGAAATATTTACCATCCCTTACATCGCCAATGCGCCAAACAGTATTTGTGTTACTACCACAATGTAACAAACAAAACAGAAGATCTTCACCCAACAGAGGCACATAAAAAAAATTAAATATATAAAAACTTAAATGTTTGTCTGTTTAACGTCTCGCAGCAACTGAATATCGGATAGACGATATAAATGGATGATATTTTGCCTAGAAAACTTACGGCCCTATATTGACATAATCTTTATTTATTCCAGGCAAGTATATGTGAGCGAAACCACAGATAAAAATGAATTTATTGTAATTACCACAAATTCAAAATACCTTTTGCGCGTAAATCAAAGTGAAAAGAGACTAAGCTTTATGGAAATCAAGATATACATATTACATTTAATAAATAAGCCACCCTCACACATGTAGGTCAACTGAGATATTGTAATCTAGACATATGTGAGTTGATTACTGGTGCATAGTGCTTAATTAAGCTGGAGCTGTCGCTGAGGCGTTTCCTATGATATTAGATGAAATATAGCGCTGCAGGTTTTGTCGAGCGCTTGATTTTAACCGTGGATTTGCTTGGGTGGTTTATATTGGTGTAACACACTTAAATTATCTTACGTTAATTATTATATAATTATGAATATATATTTAATCCTTATTTATAAGTTTTGAAACACTTAAAAAAATATTTTTATTTTATATCTTGGATTAATACTATATTATCGTAGTCTCTTTTAGAAAAACAAATCTGCATATATACTAGTTTCAACGGCGATAATAAATATTTTTTTTAGGGTTTTGTATATCCGATGAATATACGAAAACTTCACTCGCAATCACGTAGATCAGTCAGTTATATATTTAATAATTATAAATTTAAAAAGATTTTGTAATGTTTGATAATTATTGTATTTTATTTTTTTGAAACCGATGGAACATATACAAGCTGTTACTGTAACCTACTTAAAACTGTAATGCAGCCTGCATTCCTTGCGATATTTCCTTCACCGCCGAGAACAAGATAAATCATAAACACATACACATGAAAATTCCGTGTGCCCGGTTTCGAACTCGGAATCATCGGTTAAGATTCACTTCTTCTAACCACTGTGCCATCACGGTCCTTTATATAATTATGACAGTATTATTTTTATATATATTAATATTAGAAATGTGAACATACATTTATTGTTATTGTATAATTTTTACTTATTTCACAAAACAACGTATGGACGTGTTTTCCTGAAAAAAATATATTAAATAATAATATTGAAATCACTGGTATGCCCTAATATTCTAATGTTATTTAAATTGCGATATTGTTTTTAAGGCGCATTTTTACCCTGTGTGGTGTGTATTAATAAATAAATAAAGACGTTGTTATATTGTTATTTACCTTTAGCGCTACGGGCGGTTAACAGCTTGCAAGTTATAGACTTTAAACAGAGAACACTAATTTAGTCGGAATGTTACTAAAACGCTGTCATTAAAGGGAAATTATTGGTGTAACCGCAATCAATATAGCGATTCTCCGTAAATATTCGCGTTAAGTCATCCATTAAAAGTCTCGGGTGAAATAAAAACACAACAATTAGTTTAAGACGTATTACTGCTCGTAAATTATTCGGTCGAGGCTGACAAGTTTATGCTTTCCGACTAAATTCGCATATTTAAGCGATGACTTCCATGGGAATCCGTCTATAACGATAAAAGATTTATTTGCTACTATAAAAAGTTAAAAAATGAATAATTCATTCGATGCTAGAACTTTGTATTATCCTGACTGGGTGGGTCAGACCCACTCATTACTTATTCCAGTTTTAAACAGCACTGTGTAGTATTATTGTCTTCCAGTGTGATGGGTGAGTAACTATGTTACAGGCAACAAGTGAGATAGCTTCTTAATTCTCAAAGTTTGTGCCGCGTTGTCAATGTAAGGAATCGCTAATATTTCTTTCACCGTCAATGTCTGTGTTCGGTTGTGACCACTTAACACCAGATGACCCATTTGTCAGTCCATCTAACTATTTTAAATAAATATAACAAATCCTTTGTTATAAAATAAACCTACAAACAAATCGTTAGTTCGTTAATATCATCTGCCTTAAATTTATTTAATTTTCCAGATCGTAAAAGCAATTTCTTCGATTTGTTTTAAATGAGAATACATTAAAGGATTATTTGTTATATTTTATTTTATTTGTCAATATTTTTTGTTGTCTTAAAATTACATTCAAATATTTCCGACATTATTTATTCCAAGCATACAAGTCCAAACTTTACATCGCTGAATAAAAAGACCAGCTAAATTGAAACCTTCCTTGAAGTTGGATGTCGAGAACAAATTCAACGCAAGGTGCGTTTGTCCACGTCCACAAGGTCCACGTCCGTTTACATAAACTACAATATGGCAACTTTAATTTTAACATTTCTGTGTATAGTATTATATTATTCCCTATAATATTAATCAGCAATATTAAGCAAATCTGTAGCCCCATCGAGCCGTGCACATATATTTATGGGTATAATCCGTGCCAGGATTTCAGTAGCTAAGATTCCCATAACCCGAAATCACACCCGGGAAACCGGGTATCTTTTCCCGTTCAAAAGGCTTTTTAGAAATAAAAAAAAAGTTTAACAATCCTCTTATCAAGTTTCATTCCAATTTTATTTAGCGTCACTTGTCACCTGATCAACTCAAGACAAAGGAAAGACAGATAAATAAAACAAAAGTTAATCAATTTTTATATCAATAAAAAACACAGACTGTAAAAATACATTTAAATGAACCGATGATACCAATGATCAGTTCAATGACCTCTAGTTTGATTACCGAATTTAAAAAAATAACATGTCACAATTATGAACTATCTTTATAATTGTTTCTTATCTAAGCCACAAGTAGCACGCCTCAAGACTATAATCTGCTGATAGATCAAACGTTCTATTAATAGCTCCGATCTATATATCTATATAGAAGACGGTTCCCGAGTAGCCAAGTTTCTTGAACACAGGTGCACTCTCTATTCCTTCCGACACGTCCGGAAAGAGTTCGGTTGCAAGACCAACATTGCCAGGCTTTATGTACTTCCCATGATATGGATGCGAGTATGAGCTTCGAAATTTTTGTACGAAAAATCCAATATTCAATTCAATAGCCCGGGGCAGGAACCCACGACATCGGGATCTGCTGCTACCAGACAAACGAGAAAACCAAGGAATAAGCATATCTGAAATGGACTTTATGAATAACAATTCATAGTTATGAATACTAAATAACGCTAGATGGAAAAATGCCCGTCTCAGGGCTGAGGGAAATTGCTGCCAGTCTGGAAACAAGTCTAGTTAATAATTATTTCATGCGAGCTGAAGCTTGGCGTCTATTTTTAACGTTCGTCTTTGTTCCACTTTGTATTGTATTCAACCTGTGGGTTTTTCATGGCTGATAATGAAATAATGATGACGTCAGCCGAGTTTAAGAGAAATTATTTAAGGTAACATTTTGTTCATCAACAACAATTTATTTAAATTAACATTTTAACATAATAAAAAAAAACAACAGATTCATTTGAAATACTTGACACTCGTCGGTTTTATCAAAATGTATACAGAAACTTAATAACATTTATTATTCCTAATAATGATTAATTTAATATGTAATTTTAAGAAACCAATATAGAACCTTATTTAATTTCGCATAAATGGGATATAATTTCTATGATGTATAAATTTAACTGTCAGAATGCTATTGTATTTTAATAACTAATGACTTCGACGTTAACCCGCTTGAATAGTTTCTTGAAGAAAGAAAAGAAATATACATTATTCATGAAGTAATCTTCATGGTTTCATAGTCAGGATACAAGATGAAAAACTTAATGTTTTTTTTTAATAAAGGCTGTTCATAATTTAAAATCACCCTGGATATTGTTCGAGTGTATTTATAACAACTCAGATTTTCTATTATGTTATATTATATCGATATGTTAGCTATCATCAACCCTTTGGAGTACAATGATCCTCAAAGTGTTACCAAAATAGTCTTGTCTACAGAGACAAGACTAATTTGGTTACAACCTTACATTACATTTACCTATACTATAAAAAAAAACTTTTGTTGAGGAAAGGTATGTGAAGGTAAATACCTTTTTTTATAGATTAGGAAGGCGGACGAGCATATGGGCCACCTGATGGTAAGTGGTCACCAACGCCCATAGGCATTGTAAGAAATGTTAGCTATCGCTTACATCACCAATGCGCCACCAACCTTGGGAACTAAGATGTTATGTCCCTTGTGCCTGTAATTTTAAACTGGAACACAACAATACCAAGTACTGCTGTTTTGCGGTAGAATATCTGATGAGTGGGTGGTACCTACCCAGACGAGCTTGCATAAAGCTCTACCACCAGTAATTTTACCACAATGCTTCACTTTATTGTGGGTTTGTGAATCAAAATATACTTTATTCAAGTAAGCTCTAGCTTACAAACTACTTTAAATTGACATTAAACAATAAATAATTTGACGTAAATCTACCACCAATTCATCAATTATATATGGACATGTAATAATTACATACAATTATATTTATGTAGCCTGTATGAAAATCAATGAATCCTAACTCCAAGCTATTTTATCATTTAATATAACACACTCATACGCATGAACGCACGCATGCACCCATTACTTTACTAGATACTCAGCTCTTTACTTACATTATTAAATTAGTTTTTAATTAAACTAATTGCACTTTAATTACTATCTTTTATTTTGTAATATAAATAGAAGCTATTTCTTTTTTACCATTATTTACTAGTAAAACAATATTTAAAGTAACAAGTTTTATATATTAATATCTGTTGGATAACCTAATAAATAATAATGAATAACCTTGTATATATATTTTTATTTACTGGGCTATTTCATATCAAGCTCTTTTTAATATATTTTACCGTCTGAGTATGAGTATTCCGTAAAGTCGAGCGACAATTTTTCTTCGTCGAATTCAAAACGAATATGTCACAGTGTATTCATCTGTCAGTTGTATTTCAAAACGTAACGTAACGTAAATATAGTACTCATTAATTAATTGTCATATATATTAAATGAATTCTATTCAATCAAGTCACGCAAATCAGAAAGCAGTCGACAGTTTTTCAATAAAATTACTTTCAAGAGAACAATTATAAGCAACGGTAAAGATTCATTCGTTCCAACAAGCGAAATGAAGATTGTCATAATATTTCGTTTTATTTCTCCTTAATGAGTAACCGCCAAAACAATGTTCCATTTGAAAACGGTTTCGGAACCACAGGAGCGGAAAATTGGTCGCCATTAAGAGGCTTTCATTTTATTTTTTCCTACCGTACGTAATTAAATGACAATTACCAGTATGAGAAAACTTAGCGCTTATTTTAATATATCCCTTTATTTTGCTATTGATTTTGTTTATATAGCAAGGATTAAAATGTATTTTCATATTTTTTTACCGACCCACCTGTAAACCACCCATTTATCAACAATTCTACTGCCAGTATCAATACTGTTGTATTTTTATTCAAAGATGTATCAGTTTAATTAAAGACATTTCCTGCTTCCCCCTTCCTTCATAAGTCTACGCGTGCTGGCTCTCGATTTCACCGCCTGTGACATCAATTCCATCGCGCACAAAGAAATTTGGCAACTCATTTCTTTGTCACACTTCCAAAAAATGGAATTCCTTAATAGCTCACGTGTTCCCCTCCTCTTACAACCCGGGTTTCTTCAAACGAGGCGTGAATTGGCATCTTGCGGGCCGGCAAGGCGGGGACGACTATTACAGAACATTCTTCCCGACTGTACTGGCCGTCATCGCGTTTGGACTCTACTACCACTTACCATCAGGTGGAGTAGAGTCATTTGCCATCCCGAAACATATAAAAAAAAGACAATTCTTAGACATCATTGTTGGCGACACGTTGATTAAATATAAAGAATGGTTATTATTTCTTGAAGTGCAAATGTGGGCGTTAGTGAATATTTTCCATCTACGGCTCATTTTTCATGCAAAAATGAAAAATTAATTATTAATTAAGTAATTCTATAAGAAACATTAAGCCTGTTTACAGTAAGATAATATATTTTTTGTAGTTTTTCTTACACACTGTTACAATTAAATCATTAAGAGAGCTATCAACTAAAATTTTAAACATTAAAATAACATCTCATCATAAAAATTGACAAAGGTACACAATGAGTAAACGTTAATTAAAATATTCTAAGACGACAAACGCTATATATAGTCTAAAAAGCGTCCTTGAATCAATAACATATTTTATTAATTGATGAGGGCAATGTTTTTAACATCGATTATAGTAAATTGTATATTTCTCCCATCGATGTCATTTACCACTTTGTTGAATTGTAATGCTATACTTTAGAAGAGCTATTCTTTAAACACAAACTCGCGCAACTGCATTGCAAAACACGATCGTAAAATGTCAGTAAGTGACGTGTGACATTTTCTATTATAACAAGGTATGTTTGGAAGTGTGTACACTCCCGTGCATCGGAAAACACGTGAAGCCGTTGGTCCTGTGCCTGAACTCTTTCCGGTCGTGTCGGATTGCCGTCCCATCGGATTATGAGAGTGAGGGAATAGAGAATGCACCTGTGTTTGCGCACACACTTGTCACTATAATATGTCCTGCGCAGTTGGCTAACCTCTAAGTCGGCCGCCGTGACCGAAGTCTGGAGGACATTATTTATTTATTTATTAATAAAAATAACAATAACTACATACCAATAGCATATCATAGTAAGCCGATGCTCAATATTTACGAATGAGATTTAAATTCATTTAAGATTTTTTGTTTTTCTTTTTTATTTAATATTTCAAATACCCACAGACGTGTTGTCTGTACAGTCAGCGTCAAATAATTAGAGACGCTCAGAGTATTCAAATAAATAGACGCAACCAAAAAGTCAAAAATATCGGTACAAACAAAGTTCCCTTATTTGATGTATCTATCTATTATTTGATCAATCAATTAATAGTATCTTAATTTCAAGGAACATCATTATAAAAATTTTAGGATTTGTTCATTCGAGATTAAAAATGCTGACCTAATTTTGCATAAATATAATAATTAATATAATCAAATACTTTCAATTTAATAGAACAAAATAAATTCCAATAGTCAATAAAAGTAGTACAAAAGATTATCGGAATTATTAATCAAAAGATTATTTAGTAAGCACTTTTCAAATTTATGGAGTTAAAATTTATAATTCTAAATAAACTTGGCCTGTAATACTTTACCGTAATTCAAGGCCAAAGCTAAAGAATAGGGATTAATGAAGATTAAGCCTAGCTGTTAAATACGCTAATTAAGAATACCTTCCGTTTTATTTATCTGCCATAAATATAACCTTTAAAATATCTTTTACTTAGCGAATATTACTGAATATATTTATTATAAATAAACTTTTAATCGAAAAAACTGAAACGTATAATACTTTGTTATATTTTAATTTTATATAATGTAGCTTATATCATAATAAAAAACTATAATTAGATTTTCTACTATTTTTTGCTCTAATTACGACAATGTCAGGAATCGATTATGTGGTTCACAAGATACGTATACTGATATGTCTTGTCGGATAACTACCTCTTTGGTTCAGCTAGCTTGTGTGACTGAAGATTCCGGGTTGACACAAAAAAAAGGCGTTGGATTTTTCTGACAAGAAATCTCCACTAATTTCAAAGAATAGGTTGGCAACATTAAACTTCGATCAGATCGATATGCCATCTATCAAGCTATAGCAGTAATGGAATAGAGAATGCACCTCTCACTTGTATTCTTTTCTGCTCTGTAATTTCATGAGCAATGTTTTGAGAATATAACGTAACCTAAATCGGTTCTGTGGTCATCATCATCATCTCAATCATCATTTAATTGCAATGAATACATCTTCCTCTTAGAATATTAATAAAAAAAGAAAAGCTTAAATTATTTATGATTAATATTCTCTTAACGTTAGCCTCCTAGTAATAAGAATATCATAATTTCTATACCTGCCAGGTTTAGAATATTTTCTTTAAAGATCCTTTCATTAAATATTTATCAAAGTTATTTCAATGTACATTTTCTTGCCATTACTTTACATGAAATAATAAAGTAAAGTAACAGCTTTTGAATATCCTACTGCTGGGATAAGGCCTCCTCTCTATTTTTGAGGATAAGTAGTAACAGCCTGTTAGTGTTCCAATGCTGGGCTAAGGCCTCCTCTCCCTTGTTTAAGGAGAAGGTTTAGAGCTTATTTTACCACGCTGCTCCAATGCGGGTTGGTAGAATACACATGTGACATAATTTCAATGAAATTAGACACATGCAGGTTTCCTCACGATGTTTTCCTTCGCCGTCAAGCACGAGATGAATTATAATCACAAATTAAGCACATGAAAATTCAGTGGTGCTTGCCCGGGTTGAACCCACTACCATCGGTTAAGATTCACGCGTTCTAACCACTTTTTTTTTGGTACCTAGCTACCAAGCCCCCTCCTCTCCTGGGAGCTAGGTACCACATCTGGGTTATGTGGGATTCTTACCCACTAAAACCACTGCGATGGCCGTCCTCGACACGGATCGGAGAAGCTGCAAGATCGTGTTGATATAATGCATCCGCCACCTAACCACTAGGCCATCTCGGCTTTTTTCATTTAATAATGCTTAATAAATATTTTAAGTAAAAGAAATATTTTAATCGTGTATCATAATTAGTTTAGACTAGCAAAACGCGCAGCTTCGCTAGCGTGGAATTCAGTTTCAATTCACATACGCTTCCCGACGCGATGCGGGGAACATTTTCCCTTTGGAAATCTAATGTCCTTGAAAAAAAAACTTAAATAATATATGTATAATTATTTCTATCTTATGTGGCTACAGATTTTCTGATCCTTGGATGCTAAGACATCGGCTTTTCAGCCAAAAAATCTCAGGAGCAACTCGAAGTTTTGGAGTTGGCAGTGCTAATATTCCCATGCCTTTGAAAACGAAGCTATTAGCCCTGCGTCTGAACTCTTGAACTCTTGAACTTTTGAACTTGACGACGGATTGGATTATGAGAGTTACGGAATAGAGAGTGCACCTGTGTTTGCGCACACACGCCTTATAATACAAGCATGTGTGCAATATCGCCAGGCAATGTCGCCTGCGCGGTGTCCTCCATTGAGAATGGGTCACCGTGACGAGAATCGGAGTGGACTTCATCATCCTGAAGTGATGATTGTTATTGTATATGCTTAGTAAATATTTAATATAAATAGTTAATATTACAATTGAAACATTTTTTTTTCTTTAAATGTGACAGCGCTATTTATATTTATGCTAATAAACTAAACAATGCTAATGACACTCGTATTTCTGGTTAAAAATTAATATTTTAAAACAAAATCGCTGAATTCGAAACGTTTTGCGGTGAAAATCCCTGCCGGCGATGTTTTTCGAAACAAAAAAAAATCGTAACAAAACGTATGTGAAAATGAGAATGTATAAGTTTACCATACATTCCACTTTTCTCGGACAAGTCCTGGTTTAAAGATTATTCGAATTTGACAAATTTTGTGGCGAGAGTAGAAAAGAATGTGGGAATTCGGTTATCTGGAACTCAACATCTGAGTAAGTGCATATTTTATTCCTTAAGAAGAGCAGTTCTATATATTCAGAAGTGGGCTGAAAACCATAATTTAGTAATTTATTAATTTTATTGATTATTACATAAAGAGCAATTGACTGTTTTAATATTATTTCAATGAGCATGCCTTGTACACATTTTTAGGAATGCAAATAAAGCCTACAATTGCATAAATTTATAACCTTGTATTCTGATTGTATACCTACATAAATAAATAGACCGTTCTGTTTACTTTATAGTATATGTATAATATATATCGTCCCAATCATCGGAAGAGACGAGAGAAGATCTCGTGTGGAGCTGATACCTTAATGATAAATTGCAATATAACATTAATTTAAAAGAATTTCAACTGACTTACATGGGCATATACATATATTATAATTTACTAATAAATGTTATGCGAGTGCAAAATCAATGGTACTTTTTCGAATTAAGACAAAGTAGATATCCTAATAGACATATTCTTAGTTACCTTACTAAATATACTCTTTAAATTTATTTATCCCAATCTACAAGTCCTGTTTCTATTAATTAAAATGTGGTTATCCTAAGAATGGAGAAATAATACGTAAAATTGGTAACAGCTGCCCCTGGCATATGCGGTTAATTTTTCATATCTTTTATACTTTTACAAATGCGATTGCAATTTCAGAGACGAAATGAGATTAAATGATATTATTAAATGTAAAAATGTTTTTAACTCCCCACGAACTTACCTCATCTTACTTAAATATAATTAAGTAACTATCATGATAACTATACGGCTTTAAGTTGAACTTTTAACATCAAGTTTTTAACGCAAAGTCAATACATGCGTCGTATGGCAGATTATGTGCGTATATACTCCGATATTTAACTTTGCCTGTTATTAGGCTTAATTCTCATGTAAAAAAATTGAAAAGTTTTACAAGACATACAGTAACAGTAACAGCCTATTAATGTCCCACTGCTGGGCTTAAGGCCTCCTCTCCCTTTTGAGGAGAAGTTTTAGAGCTTATTCCACCACCCTGCTCCAATGCGGGTTAGTAGAATACACATGTGACATAATTTCAATGAAATTAGACACATGCAGGTTTCCTCACTATGTTTTCCTTCACCGTCAAGTACGAGATGGCTTTTATAATATTTATTAAGAAGATACGAATAATATATATGTTAAATCATATTTGTTAGCCATATAAAGTTAACTTGGTGGTAGGGCTTTGTGCGAGCCTGTCGGTTAAATATTACCCACTCATAAAATATCGGCGCATCGCAATACTTAGTATTGTGTTCCGGTTTAAAGGATAAGTAAGCTAAGACACAAGAGGTTTGTGCAAGCTCGTCTGGGTAGGTACCACCCACTCATCAGATATTCTACCGCAAAACAGCAATACTTGATATTGTTGTGTTCCGGTTTGAAGGGTGAGTGAGCCAGTGTAATTACAGGCACAAGGGACATAAAATCTTAGTTCCCAAGGTTGGTGGCGCATGGGCTATAAGCGATGGTTGACATTTCTTACAATGCCAATGTCTAAGGGCGTTTGGTGACCACTTACCATCAGGTGGCCCATATGCTCGTCCACCTTCCTATTCTATAAAAAAAAAAGCATATGTTAGTTTCCAAGGTTGGTGGCGAATTGACAATGATGGTGTGATTAATGTTTCTTAAAGATCCAATGTCAATGTCGGTGGTGACCAATTAATATCAAGTGGTATTTGCCAGTCTGCTTATCTATTTCACATTAAAAAAAAGTTTTTATTTTACTATTTCGCTAATATTAATGGCACATTTAAACTGTTGCCAGGAAATCCTAATAAGAATCAAATGGTAGTGTATGTCATTCACGAACAATGAATTGTAATAGTGAAGCTACTTTGTTCAACTTACAAACATGGTAAGGTTAGATGGCAATCTCTGCCATTAGCAACCAATCTATCGGGTTGCGTCTTAAATGTTAATGCCATTCCCACCGTTACATCACTCAGTGCCAAACAAATTTATAAACAAAAACCAAAAAAATCATAATATACCTTAATACCTTGATATATGATTCTAAATTAATTGCTAATCATTTATAAAAGCGCAGACGTATGTTGTGCAAGGATTAAGACAATATCGTTATTGCGTATCAAACGTGATATAATAAAACCTTATTGTTATATAGATAAAGTCGAAAATCGAATGTAGCCGATATTTCGAAGTAGCAAATTAAAATTGCAATGCGGTATGTCCTTAGGGCGCATTAGTAGTCAAGTGTTCACAGTGCATGAGCTCAAATAGAAGTGTCGCTTTACAAAATGCAAATTCACAAGTCTAGGCTGTTAAAATAGAGCCGTGGGCAGATTCAGTGTGAATGTAAGTCGGACGTGCTTTTGTTAATACATTCGGTATGGAAGTGAATATCGTCCATTTTGCTTGTCTAGATTACCTAGCTATTTCACCTTTCAGACTTGTATAAATATAAAGCATATTCCAAACTAATACTTAACTTTTAATATTAACATTACGGCCACGGACTTATAATAAAAACGCAGTTAGCACGTAATTTCAATGCAATACGAATGTGATGAACAAATAATAAATTAATTAATGAATGTAGAATATTGTCTATATGTGTTGCAATCTATTTAATAATTCATAAATTCACTTGAAGACTTAAGAAGAAAAAAGATAAATATAAAGATAAGTTTAAGTGAAAGTATTCTTATGACAACACTATTATTGAAACTGAGAAACTATTCTCTGGTCTGATAAAAGTCTAACGATGTTATTGTTTTTAGTCATAAATAAATCAAATCAACTTGGTTTAGCGAGTTTAACTATGGGATTGAAACGATTTTGCTTGCCAAAACATTTTTTATTTCAATTCACATAGTAGTATCGTGTGAATCTTATACGAATAACTAATTATATAATCATAATAAAAACTTCAATAATATCTTGTTATTAATTAACATATATCAATAAAAACATTTTTCTTCCACCAACCCGCATTGCAGCAGCGTGGTGGAAACAGCTCCAAACCTTCTCCTCGAAAAGGGACAGGAGTCCTTAGTCCAGCAGTGGGACATTTACAGGCTGTTACTTACTTAATAAATTTTCACCACGGAGTATTCGTCATATAAAAACAGATATTATTAAAGTTTTTATTATAACTATATAATTTCTTATTCGTATAAGAATGACACGATAATGCCATTAAACGTGTATAATTTCATTTCTGACAGTAAAAAAACATAACAGGAACACAAAAGAAAATGCACAGTCTATTATTACTTTCAATTCAATCTGCTTATTTGCAAAAAAGTCCGACATATGTCACATAAAGACATATTAAACATTGGTATGTATGAACCCATCATTATTGCATTGTATCAATTTTACCGCCCTGGTAAAAAATAACGCAAATAGAATATTTACTTGATTTATTTGTCGAGATGGTCCAGTGGTTTGAAAACGCGAATCATAAACAATAATCCTGACTGGATTTGACCTGCAATCTTAGCAATCATTCGAACAACACGATATAACAAATATTTTTGGCTAGTAGAAACATGATGAAATTGTAAACAGCTTTAACGACATTTTTTGATTAGATATTTATATAAATTAATTTTAATTAATATTTTTTTCCAAAGTACTTTTTTGTGTATATCTATCCCATTTTTTGTGTATCCTTATATCACAGTTTCTTGCACAATTCAAACATGTCTGACTACACATTATTTATTTATTTAGACCAAAGAGCCTAAAAAATACACCAACATACATTCGAAAAACATTACTTTCCTTATATGGTAACCAGTAACCAGTAACAGCCTGTTAATGTCCCACTGCTGGGCTAAGGCCTCCTCTCCCTTTTTGGGGAGAAGGTTTGGAGCTTATTCCACCACGCTGCTCCAATGCGGGTTGGTGGAATACACATGTGTCAGAATTTCGTTGAAATTAGACACATGCAGGTTTCCTGACGATGTTTTCCTTCACCGAGAAGCACGAGATGAATTATAAGCAGAAATTAAGCACATGAAAATTCAGAGGTGCTTGCCCGGGTTTGAACCCACGTTCATCGGTTAAGATTCACGCGTTCTTACCACTGGGCCATCTCGACTTTTTTTTTTTTATGGTACCGACCTTATATGGTAGATGGTTGAAAAGATCTATAACACTAAACGAGAACTGACCGTTTCCAAAACAAATGAAACAGCTCAGATGTTTCCCATTACGACACAAGACAAGCAAATAGGCCGAGAGTTTGCATTCGCGTTAATTTGCAAAACTTCGCAAACTTTGCAACGAAACAAGTTTGATGGAGTGTATACACTGTTCCTCTTGAAGACGAAGTCTTTGATACGACTAGTGCAGTTGCATAACTTGCCAAAGAGAGAGTTGATGTTAAACGATAAATATTAGTTAAGTAATCAAGAACAAAGTTTTTCTTTAAGATTAAAGAACATTTCTTTAGTTATACGCGTTGCAGCTGTTCATATTCGAGACATTAGGTATTTCCATATTATATGAATTAAAATTAACGGCGATACGTCGATGACGTTCAATCCGAGATGGTTGCCCGTTTGACGTTCCGTCAGATTATATAAAAGCAAAAAGTAGGCAATTTCGTCTAAAAAAAATTAGTATCGATCGATGACGGCGCCACGGTGCACAAAAAACGCGAACAATGACAAACAATACTTTATTTCATTCATTAATAAAATTACGAGTATATTAATTAGACAATAGAATTGTGTCAATTTAAATAATAAAATTCCAGGGACGGCTTAGAACTTCTCATTTTAATTTTTTATAAATAACAAACAATGATTCATAGGAAAAAATATTTTTAAGGAACATCAGTGACTTCATTTAGTTAACTAGTTAATCAACATCAATATTTCTCTTAGTATATATTACTACTACTATCCCAAAGACTACTACTACTATTATCCCAAAGAATAAAAAATAGTCATTTTCGGAATGTTGAGAGAACGAATAACCGATAATGCCACTTAGAAAAGTTCTTGTTAAATACAATTGTAAGTTTCATTTCAAGTATAAATTTCACTGAAAACTCGACTCTAGCATATTAAACTGGAACATGTTGAGAAACTGGATGTGAGGCACCTACTATGAGATTTATAGACACGAAAGACTTGTCGAGTATTCTTAGGTTTGAACTATTAGACATATTATTAATTTAGTTATAATGAAAAACTTTTGCTTCTGAAATGTTTTGTTAAAAAAATAATCTTAAAGATACTTAAAGGGCTTATTGCAACGTACTGATTCGTTTTTTCTTTCCATGAGGCCTCGTTAGAAGAAGGTGAGTACTACAATAACAGGCTCGTATATCGATAATTCAGTGAAGTTTTGTTTTATATAACAATGAATTTATAGATACACAATTAAACATAATACTCCCTAACAAGTTTCATCGCCATTATAATCTCATACTAATATATAGTTTGTGAATATTTTGTGTAAATTAGGAAATGTTATGACGATATTTTACTATTAAGTAACAAATTGTACGTCATGAGAGCTTTCACATGGGTTGCTTAAATGGGTAAAGTAATATGAAATGAATTTAGGGACGAACTGTTCTCTTTTAACGGTTCTAAGTCCGTGTCACAATGTACATCTGCTTAGAACTTTCCGTGCGAAGCGGAGGCTGTAAAATCTACGAATAAAATATGAGAATATATTTCTTTTGTAATGTCAAACTGGAAAAACTACTACACTAATATACATAAATCCTTTACTAGAAGATGCAGAGTATTTTGGAAAAGATAGACTATTGTCGTCACAAGCGTGAATATCATGTTATTGTAACTTACGTATTACAAGTCACTTGCACTATTACTGTGTAATCTTTTTACTTAATTTTAACGTTTTATTAATATTATAAATAATGCTTTAAGTGAGTTTGTGAAACTAAAGCCACGGGGGACGTAACATCTTAGTTCTCAAAGTTGGAAGCGCATTGGCGATGTAAGAAATGGTTAATATTTCTTATGGCGCCAATGTTTATGGACTGTGGTGACTTACCATCACGCGCTCAATTCTTATATTATAAAAACAGAAGATCAACAAAATCTACAGCCATTAGTTGACGGTACGTCTTATATTTTTAGAAGTATCACTCATACGCCATATGGCATCTATACGAACATAAAAACACAGTATATACCAGTTCGATTTAATAAAATCTTTATGCATTAAATATTCCATTTGTTGTGAAATATTATAGGCTATAATATAACATCACACTTTGGACTGCAGGATTAAAACGTAACGTTTGAATTGAGATTAACCGCGCGGAATAGTCTATTAAAATATTAACCAACTTTAAGTCACAGTTTTAGAACTAAATAACATTAAATGAGAAAGCGCTAATGTTTAATTCCTAAAAAGATAAACTAGTAAGGGACGCGTCGGTACGTTACAAAATATCATCATTTCGTCTGCAAAGTAGCTGTTAAGAGCTTTTCCGTACTGCAATGGAATCCCCGCGGAGACAATACATTTCGTGACTGAATTTAATATATGTAATTTTCTAGCTTCATATTTACACTCATATATTACTAGATACACGCTACGACTACGCACCTATACCTATAATTTAGGTTTTAAATGTTTTTCTGTTTTAAATGTATTTCTGAACAAAATTAATCACTTATAATAATAATAATAATATCCTGGGACATTTTTCACACACGGCCATCTGATCCCAAATTAAGCTTATACAAAGCTTGTGCTATGCAAACCAGACAACTGATATACTACATATACTACTTTTCTTTTGTAAATACATACTTATATAGATAATTACACCCAGACTCAGGACAAACAGACATGTTCATGCACACAAATGTCTGTCCTGGGTGAGAATCGATCCCACAACCTTCGGCGTGAAAGGCAAGTATCTACCAACCACGCCAACTGGCTCGTCATTTTTTTACAATTTTCATAAATTCGTGCCGCTATTACCTTACAGCCAGATGCATTATACATCTTACCACCAATATAAAGTAGTTATAATAATAATAATAATATCCTATAGGACATTATTCACACACGGCCATCGGATCCCTAAGAAACTAAGCAGAGCTTGTACTATGGAAACTAGAGAACTGATATACTACATATACTACTTTTCTTTTGTAAATACATACTTATATAAATAATAATATTAACCAGATCATTCTATTATTGGTAAGACAGGTTAGTAATATATTTACAATGTATTATTAATTTGCATATATATAATTATTAGTCATATATATATATATATATATATATGACTATTAATTATATATATATACATAACTTTAAACCTTTTCTATTAAAGGGTAAAATATAAGTTTCATAAAACGATGTTTCTGTTTAAAAACTATACCGGAAAGCCACTCCGCAAAATTTAATACATCTTTCCTATATTAGGTTATTCGTTTCTTTAATATATTTGCCAATACATTTGCCGATTAATAAATTTTAAAACGTATGTTAATTTTTTTTTATACTACGGTTAATTTTCAGATACAAATTTTATTATGATTGATGATTAAAAACTTGGAGTATTCGTAGATTGTCATTAAGATTACATAACTACAGGCACAAGGAACAATCCGCCCCCACTTGAGTCGCTGGGTGGAACGGAGTCACGGCACACTCACATTCAGGCTGACCGATCACGGTTGTTTCGGTAAGTACCTGCACCGGATAGCGAGGTGGGAGGTGACACCGTCCTGCCATGAGTGTGGTGCGCCTTCGGACACAGCGTGCCACACTCTGATGGAGTGTGCCGCTTGGGGACCTCAGCGTCTGTACCTGGCAGCCTTAGTCGGTGAAGACCTCTCGCTGCCGAGTGTGATAAATGCTTGGTAGCGAGAGGTGCTGGTTGGAGACGGTCTCCTTCTGCGAAAATGTCATGTCGCAGAAGGAGGCAGCGGAGCGGGAGCGTGAGAAGAGGGCCTCCTCTTACTCGCTTCGCCGAATAAGACCGGAGAGAAGGCGTCGGCGCTATACGCATCTTCTCCTCCCGCCATAAGTGTTGCAGGGGTCTTTGTACCCTGAGAACCCCCTAGGATTTGGAGGCCTGCAGAGGCGGGCCAACCGTCGTAGCGTCACGGTAGTATGCGCAAGCGATCCCGTGACGCCCCTCGAAAAGGCAGTGTGGGTACCGCTGGTTTTTTAGGGGATATTCCGGCGCATGCCGGCGGGAAACGCGTAAACGCGTTTTTTCCAGCGAAAAAAAAAAAGAAACAAAAAAAAAAGAAAGGCACAAGGAACAAACATCTTAGTTCCAAAAGTTGGTGGCGAATTGGCGATGTAATCTTTCTTACAACGCCAATGTCTATGGACACTGGTGGTCACTTACCTATCTGCCTACCAATACACTAAAAAAAACGATCAGTTCAATAGTAAATTATCCCTACTATACATATATAAAATAAGTAAAAGTTAGTAAAAACATTGCTTTTATAAAAATCGCATTTGTGTTCGATAAACTTAGCTGAAACTAGTTCCGGTTTAATTTATTACCTCGGTAATTCAAAGTGGTTTTTCACATTTGAATAATAAAACAAAGAGTTCACTCAAAGCCTTATTTCTTGCTTTACTTTTTGAATAAGTTTTTTCGTTTTAAAATACCGTCTATCGATTGCAATTTATTCATGGGAGTTGAATTTATACTTTGAAGTGTTAGACTAGTGAATACACATACAATAATTGCACATATAAGGAAGGAATAAAAATGACAGCTTTCTTTATTCCATTGTTCGCCTGCAGCTTCGCTCGTGTTAAGGGGGGAAGCAGTAATTAGCTACTGCCTCATTGGTATAGTGGCTAGATATAAAACCGCAGAACCAGAGGTTCTGGGTTCAAATCCCAAGTAGGACCAATAAAAAAATATTGGATTTTTCTATCGAATAATTCTCACTACTGCTCGGAGTCTGGAAGTTGGAAGTATGTACACTTCCGTGCCTCGGAAAGCACGTTAGTCGTGTCGAAATGCCAAGTGAAAGTGCAACTGTGTTTGCGCACACACTTGTGCACTATAATCTATCATCATCATCATCAGTTTTCTGTAAAAAAGAGCCTTTCTCCTTACTTGGGCTTTAACTTTGCTTCATACCAAATTTCATGAAAATCGGTTTAGCAGTTAAGCCGTGATAGCATAGATAGGAGTCGTAAATTAGATGTTTTGCATAAATGGTTCAATCAAAATCTTTTAACTATTAACGTTTCCAAAACTTGTTACATTGTATTCAAAACTAAAAATAAAAGGATTGCACCGCATGTTCCATTAACTATTGACAATTTTCCAATTGAGCAGAAAAACTGTGAAAAATATTTAGGGTTACGAATAGACAATCACTTAACTTTCAAATATCAAGTAGATTACATTAATAAAAAACTTTCCTCTTTAATTGGGTCATTAACAAATATTTCAAAATGCTTACCTAAAAAAATAAAGTATAACATCTACAATTCGCTAGTAAAATCGCATTTATTGTATTTAATAGAAATATGGGGTAATACTGGAAAAACAAAACTGCAAGAACTACAAAGAAAACAAAATAAAATTATTAAAATACTTTTTAGATATCCACCTTTGGCATCAACAACTAAACTTTACAAAGAAACAAATATTATGAACTTACGACAACTTTATGTATATAATTCTTGTATTCTCATTAGAAAAATTATTAATAAATCGATACATTCAGAATTGTCATTTATAAAACAAAGCAATAAACGTAGCACCCGTAGACCAAGCTTATTAGTACTCCCAAAAATTAGAACCAAATTTGCAAAAAAAAATATAACTTTCGATGGAGCACAACTATATAACAAATTACCATCTTATATAAAAAATGTAAGCTCAGTTAACGGGTTCAAGTCTCAACTCTCAAAATATATTTTAGAGAATACCCACTTTTGTACCGATTAAAATACACACATCTATTTTACTATATTACATTCCGTTAACTAAGTATCTATAAGGCGAATATATTTTTTGTCATCTTTACATTTATCATACTGTTCTCATGTAAGTGAATCTGTCTTTTTGAGAATAAATTCTTAAACCTCAAATTAACATTTATAAACAAATTCGCTGTGCCTTCTCCGCAATTTTAAATAAACGTATTTTAATTAAAACAAGAAATAATATTTCAATTTATATTGTTTGTATCTCGCTCAACTAACCTAGTGTTGGATTGATTTTGTACCTATTCCACTGACAAATTTAATTCAAAAGTAAAAGGACAAACATACAAAACAAACCAGCTAGAATGCATAGAGGAAACGTACAAAGAAACATTCATTTTTATTTATTAAGAAGATATAAATAAAGTAAATGCTAAATAATTTATGTTAGTAATATATAGTTGGTGGTAGGGCTTTGTGCAAGCCCGTTTTGGACGCATCATATATTCTGCCAAGTAACAATACTCAGATTGTTGTGTTCCGATTTAAAAGAAGAACGAGCCAGTGTAACAACGGATATAAGGGTCATAACTATTGCTCCCAAAGCAAAAATTCTTTCTCTGTTTTTAAACATATCTGTCACGATGTCTTAAGAAAATCAAGGAACCGAATATTTAAATACAAACTTTCAATTCAATAAACAAAATAACAAAAAGCAATGTTTATTCCAAAAAAGTTATACCATTAATTGACTTTTATCCCGAGTCGAGTGTATGAAGCTTCGCAGCTGTTGCCAAGCGCGCAATTTTTATCCAAGGCGCCTGCCAAGCAAACAACTGTTGCCAGTGCTTTGTCAAGACGATTTTTAATAAGGCTAACTTTCGTTACATTTCATTTTGCTTTATATTTTATTTAACAGACTCGTAGTTATCGTGACTAGCTTATAAAGCCGCAGACAACAAGGACCTGGGTTCAAACATTGAATCAAAAAATTATACCGCTGCCTACTTTTTTCTTACAAGCTATGGTATATGATAGATTATTTACAACTTCAGACACACAATATTGTAATAATTTGAAAAAAAATCGACATTCGATAATAAAATCTATTAACCTTTACAATATATAAAATATGAGATTATATCAGCACTTAACAGCAGTTTAAGTTAAATTCTATATATTTTTGGATTCATGGATAAATACATACACACACACATACATACATACATACATATATAAATAAAAACTACATTGATTTTTTTTAAATATTTACTTACTACAATATTGTAACATATTTTTATATCTGTACATAAATAGGCAAAGACAGCAGAAGAAAACAACATAGTACCTTATTCTCCTGTTTTTCAACCGATTTATTTTTTTAATATTACGTTCACAGCGTATGTTAGTGTAGGAAAAAATTGTTCGAAGCATGCAAATTAATATAATTATACGTTTTCTTAAATTTTTCCTCAATTAGAGTCAAATTTCGATCTTTAGGCAAACACAAGTTTAATATAATAGGAATGCTCTCAGAGATATTCAAAAGCATTAGGCAAGTCGTGTATTCCGAATGCGTCGCCAACCGTGGGTCCAAAGTTGTTATCCCTTTGGCCTGTAATTAAACTAGCTCACTCACCGATCACCGGAATACAACAACACAAAGCATTATTGCTTGACGGTAGAATAATAATATGGTGATTGGATGGTAACTAGCTACGGGGAATAAAGGGCTATCAGTGTCAATGATATCAAATTTGCACTAATATCAATGCCTAAACACTGAATTGAAAAACATATTTTGAAACATTTCAACATAATTTAAAAAATAATATTTTATATGAATATTTTTCATATTTAGAATAAGTCCTTTTGATTAACTATCACGTATTTTTTTTAAACGTAACATTAAATTCATTATATAATGTATGTACAGTTTAAATAATAAATTCAAATAAATATACGAAAATTTCGAAATTATAAGATCAAAGTACATATTTAATTAGAATCGCCTGAAAGAATCAAATGAGTGCCTAAGTAAAGGATTTCCTAAGAGTGGGCACTCGACTAGGGAGATCCGCCGAGCTGGGCATTTCAAGCAATTCCCAGTCATTAAGAGCTACATTCCTTTAAGTGTAGGGTGGCCATGTACACTAATTTCATTTTAGATTTTAGGCTCAAGCCCAATATTGTAGTGTAATCGGTGAAAACTTACAATTTACATAATTTATATTATAAGATTAATGAGGTTTATACAGATATATGATTTCTTGTTATTATCCCTGTTTTACTTAAAAAGTTCACAAAGTTTTATATAAAAAATGTTACTTATGAAGTTCAATATGGCACTAAATATTGTAATTAGAAAAGTATGAAAGATAAAAAATATCTCAACCTTAACCGAAGATTACGGGTTTAAACCCAAGCAGCGCTGCTGAAGATTCATGTACTTCGTTTATTATCGCCAGATGACGAGTATCTGGTACATGTGCACAATGGAGCTGTGTGTCCTTAGCCCAGCAGTGGGGCATTTATATCCAACTACTAGTTAAACCAATAGTTTTTTACTCTAATGTTTTTTTTAAAAAAGCCGAGATGGTCTAAAAAAGCCGTGATCGTCTAGTGGTTAGAATGCGTGAATCTTAACCGATGATCGTGGGTTCAAATCGGTCAAGCACCACTGAATTTTATGTGCTTAATTTTTGTTTATAATTCATCTCGTGCTTAACAGGCTGTAACTGTACTGTACTGTACTGTGTAATTTATACTCTAATGTAAGTTTTTGCCTCGCATTAAATTAAAATCTAGAGATATTAAATGAAATACATTTTCTGTATAAAAATCCCTGTTGCATGGACGAAATTATTGTAAGCAACAAAGCCGCCTTTACACACTCAATCTATTTTTCTTCCAAGCTGTATTGTCTAATATATTTAGATGTAACATATAAAATAAAATGTATCTGTAATAAATACTTTCATCATCATCTTCCAATATTTAAGGTTTATTAAAGTCTTTCGCCATTACAACATTGCGAACTGTAATTAACTGCATAAGATATTTGTCCCAGGTCTTCTAAAACGGTGGTGTTACGATTCTGTACTGAGTCAGACTGTTAGAAACGTTTGAGCCGACCGCATGAATGCACGAAATGCCTAGTAATCTATACCTAGACTCCTTAAAATGCTTTCGTAGAAAACCGAGTAGTAAACTTTAAGTGAATAGGGATTATCGGAATTGCCTTTAGGACATACCTTTTTGTGAATGCTATCTTACGAAGGTTAACAGTTTATGCTACGGCGTAAGCTTCAGAGTATTTTATATGGTGTAGGAAACATATATTGCTTTATAAAATGCCTTTAACATGTTCAGATTAGTAGAGAGTAGTAGAGTAGCTAATATAGTATAACACAGTTCCCCTAGTTCGGAGGGCAATTTACAATAAATTAGTTCTACTTTTACTACAACATTCATTATACCTCATTTCATATACGTATATCTTGAACTCTATCTATTACATCTAAGCAAAATTGTTATTTGGCTAAATATATATATGGTATGGCATATATTTAGCGAAGATTACACATGCTGCCTAATTACTATTATTAGATATGGTATAGTGTGTGCAAACACAATTGCACTCTCTATCAAAATGCTTTCAAAGTCTAAAGCAACGAGAACACAGAAGAGAGGCGGGCGAAAGATATGATGACGCCGAGCTGATATCTGCGGCCTAGGTATTTGCAGCCATTAACAACGAGATAAAGCTAAGAATATATGGTTTTTAACAAAACCTACTACTATGTAACTATTTAAACAGAAACTTTTGTACTTATGTGCAAAGGTTTCTGTTCGCTCCAATTCCAAAAAATTATCAAGCATCATATTGTTTTCTCAACATTGTAATATATTAATATCATAATACTTTCTCTTTGATCTCGTAAGTCATCTTAATGTTACTTTAATATCCACTTGAAGCACCATAAGAGATAGAAGAAAAAATTATAAACATCTTCCCTCAGTCTCAGCAAACTCCCCAAAGAACCATTAAAAAGGCGACGTCAAAACTGTATTTTGCAAGTTCACAAACCGAGATAAGGCCAGTCTGTATGGCACTCACGACATAACTCGTAAATAAGTTAGTGTATAACTTTTTCTTTGGAAATAATACCGTGGAAATGGTATCTGTTTGTCTGATCAATTTAAAACATTTCTCGAACAGTTATTTGACATTTAGATACCAGATTGCTTTTATTCTATTATATATCGTTGATCTCATTGTAAGCAATTTTTTGATCACAATAAATAAATTTCTATTAAATATGGCAAGCTAATTTTTATCTAGATTAAGTAGAGATCTGGGCAAAAAAGAATTGACTTTTGACGTATGTACACAAGGAAATAAAATCTTGAATAACTCTTATTTGTCTTTTAAATATTATCAGCAATGCCTTTATTGCAAACTTTATTTCGCTTTCAACTGTCAATTAGTCTAATGCATGGGTTTGAACCTGTGACTTCTACGTCACTACACCGTAGAGCTACTGTAGCTTAGCATGGTTCATAGTGTTAGCAATAATTGTTTCAAAAATATATATACAATATAGATACTGCAAAATAGGTTATATATTCATTACCGTGACAGTGGACAGCAATTATTACAAACAGAATAATATCCCGAAACTGTATTGTTATTTATGAGAAAAGAAATATAGAACATATAATTCACCATCATCATCAGACAATTACAATATACTTTGGCGCACGTTGATAGAAGCCTATCCTCCTATAAAATAAGCCAAAGTATCTGGTTCCTTCCACAACCAGTCGGGTACCGCCTATTTTTAAATAAATCGTCAACCTGGCTCATTACAATAACACACATATATTATCTTCAACTAATATCAACTATCGAAGAATATAATTTCTAATAAACAATGGCACCATTTCCCGCCAAAACTTTTAGCCAAAGTAAGGGACAAAATCATTTAACTGTCTAAATTAAATTACTTAACTGTCACGTTTAACTGCCCTAAACTAAACTCTGAAGTTGCTCTAACAAACTTCCCAATAAAATCGTTCAAAATTCTGTACTATTTCTAACATATCCACTATCAGATTTGTCATTGATTTAAAATTTTCAATGTTTTTGTCGTCATCTCTATTACATTTCCTGTTCTGTGGTCCAAAGCGTATCCCTTGTCGTGTGAAACTGACGAACTTTTTGATTTATTGTTTACGAGCGAAAAAAACCAAAATAAAACAAGCGAACGACAAAAGTGAAATAACATATTATTTTCCATATAAAATACTGAAAGGTCACTTTTATGTCCCATGTTATTTTTATTAAACCACACAAAAAGGGCAGCAAGGACGGGCAGCAAGGACTGGCAGCACAGATTAAATTATTATATTATTAAAAACATTTAGATACAGCCCAACATGCTTTGCTGGCTCCTATTATCTTTTAAGGAGATATTTGATTGGTCAACCACATTTCTCCAGTGCGGGGTAGTATATAAAATGCATATTATTTAGTGGTGGTAGGGCTTTGTGCAAGCTCGTCTGGGTAGGTACCACCCACTCATCAGATATTCTACCGCAAAACAGCAATACTTAATATTGTTGTGTTCCGGTTTGAAGGGTGAGTGAGCCAGTGTAATTACAGGCACAAGGGACATAAAATCTTAGTTCCCAAGGTTGGTGGCGCATTGGATATGTAAGTGATGGTTGACATTTCTTACAATGCTAATGTCTAAGAGCGTTGGTGACCACTTACCATCAGGTGGCCCATATGCTCGTCCGCCTTCCTATTCTATAAAAAAAAAAAAAAAAAAAAAAAAAAAAAAAAAAAAAAAAAAAAAAAAAAAAAAAAAAAAAAAAAAAAAAAAAAAAAAATATGGAAAATATTCATTAGACGAAATTTCCTCACAACATTTTCCTTCACCGACGATCATGATGTATCAAGTATTACAAATACGTGGCAGTTCTTGTCCGAATTTGAATCCACGGTGTTTCAACCAAACACCGTGGATTCAAATTTATCAATCATAAATATTTGTACTTTGTTGTTTAATTTTTGGAGAATAACAAATGAGATTCTATAGATATGATTATATATTCTTATATAGATATGGGTAAAGTAACAATTTATGATAAACTTATTTTATTAATAAATATTTAGAAGACGATATTTAAGAAAACACGCTTAAACCGATCGAGGCTCTGTCTTACGTTTGTTCAAGAACGTAAAAAATGTAAAAAAAAGTAAATAAAAAAAATAAAACTATAAAATTCATGGATCGCGTCACGCATTGTATTTGAGGTACTTATAATTTTCAAGAATATAAGTAAATCTCCAACTCCTAAACTATACTTGTGGGCAAACAATTATGATATACTATTGTAAACTTATGTAAGAATAATGGCAATTAGATTAGCTGTAGTTTCATAAAACAATAAATATTTATTTTTTTCATATATATATGAATATAATGTAGTAAAAAAATAAATAATTACAAGCGCTCGAAAAATTCCAAGCACACAAAAGCCGGTTGAGATAAACAAAATATAAATAAAAACCATATCTCCTTAAAAGAAGAAAAAACAAACATATACTTTCGCATTTGCAATATCACAAAGGATAAATGTTAATCATGTGTGTTCATTCCAAACTAACAAACACAGTTAAACAAAATCACTTAAAGTATACGATTCGGTACTTTAATTACTTTTAAAACCTTAACCTACTTTTGAAAATGACTTTTTTCAGACACTCCGTATATGAAAATCTGACACTATACAGCATCTGTTTATGTCAGAACGCATTTGTACCGGAGTAATCTCTCTGAAACTTCACAACTGCCGTGACACACTTCGTAAACAAAACAAAATCCTACTAACCTATCTCTTAATTGTTATTAACACGATCTTAAATTTTCATCTCACATTATAACGTTATTGTTAATGTCACACGAATGAGTCACTTTGCGATTAAAATTTATAAGCATTATTGCTAGCAAACATATTAAGCATATTAAATCGGGATGTTTGTCGTTCTGATGGTGACAGCATTCCCCCTTTGTATTTGTATTATTATTGGCTTTAAGGTATTTACCAACATTGATATATAGAATATATAAGTATATATAAATATACTCAAATAACTTATTATATTAAAATTTATACATATTGTAATTAATTCATCTAATAGAATAAGTAAGTTCTATAAAAAAATTTTGATTTTATAAAAAGCTTCGCTTGTGGCTAAGCTTATTTTATTTTTAATCTGTTGCGTTTATGTCTCTCGTGCTCGAAAACTAATGCATACATACCGCTTTGTAACAAAGAAATATGTATATATCATTATTTTTTATTTCTGTATGTTTTATTTACAACAAATTGATACCCAACAATTTATCAAAAAAATTTATAAATGACGAGCGAGAGGAGTGACGTCACTCACACGTCACGTCACCTAGTATATATATACAGTAACACCTGTTAATATCCCACTGCTAAGCCAAGGCCTCCTCTCCCTTTTGAGGAAGAGTCGAGATGGCCTAGTGATTAGAACGCGTGAATCTTAACCGACGATCGTGGGTTCAAACCCGGGCAAGCACCACTGAATTTTCATGTGCTTAATTTGAGTTTATAATTCATCTCGTGCTTGACGGTGAAGGAAAACATCGTGAGGAAACCTGCATGTGTCTAATTTCATTGAAATTCTGCCACATGTGTATTCTACCAACCCGCATTGGAGCAGCGTGGTGGCATAAGCTCCAAAACTTCTCCTCTAGTATATATATTATATATTAATAAAGAGTAATATAAACGTTAAATCGGGTCTTTCTTGTTCTCTTGTCATTAAAAATTCTATTGGAGAGATGTGTGCCCAGAACTTGTAAAATGTACAACAAATATTTCCTTGTCAATACGACTTCGCTACATGTACAAAATAACAATAAAAAAAGAAATAAGAAATGCAATCATTTTTAAATAGTAGTAAATTGTATTACAAAACTATAAAATGTATTGTATATATAGAATTCCATAATTGTATTTAAATTTATGTCTTAATTTATTGTTTAAATCTGTAATTATTTCTAATTTTAAGAATCTTTACATAACCTGACATTTTTTTATTAATACTATTATTAAAAATGAAATAAACTTCCTGCTAAAATTTTACAAGTTGTTTCCTGATTACAACCCTCTTTCCATTTCACTAACGCTAAAACATTATGTAAGCAAAAAAGGAATATAGGTGCGAATTTTGTCTGGTAATTTTATAATAACATTTACATATTCCATATAAGTTCTCATTTCATCCCCTTAAAATTGAAATTTCTAGAAATCCTACCTAAGCGGATGCCAACGCATAGATAATAATAATAAAATACATAAACAAATTTCAATCAGGTATAACAACTGAATATTCGTAGCAAATATTCGTTTAATATAATATATTTGAACCTCCTATTTGTGTTGAACCGACGCTGTTAACATAATAGAAAAACTGAGAAGTGTGTGTTGGCACGATCGATGAGGGTTCCGTAATAGAAAAATAATGTAAGGATTAACATCTTTCTGTAATACGTAAACATTTGTGCTGGAAGATGTATATCATGTTAAAATTCTAAAAAATGTTCTAAGAGGGTGAAAAGTGAATAACGATTTATATTTTACTGTCATTAGTAATTTGCCATTAAAAAGAAAGACAAACCAATCATTTTTTAAACACTATCAATCCGTGAGCTTTATACAATAATAATTAACTTGATCCTTCACGTAACATGTTAGTAAGTATCTCGATATACACAGACAAGAATGCGACTCGAAAATGCGATTGCGTCGACGAAAATTATTTAAAATATACATTTTAACGATTGCTTCAATCCTTCACAATATAAATAAAATTCTCCTAAAGCACGAGGCTCCAAAAATTTAAGTCGACGTCAAACGTTACTCTTAAATTACATCCGACGTACCTGCTCAGGTAGCGGCGCCTGGCTTGACAAAAAAGTTAACAAAAACATGCATCGGTCGAAGCGGTTAATGTGTCGGAAGGAATCACTAATTAGGCGGAATGATGTAAAGTATGAGTAGAAAAAAATACGATATTTGAGAAACCAGTTTCTGAACAAAAGAATGAAATGCAACAAACTATTATTAATAAGAAAAAAAATTAATATAAGAATACGTATGGTTTTAAAACGTTTATAGAAATAACTGAGAAGCAAACACCGAGGATAGCCCGCTCAAATTCACGCTGAGTGAACTTAAATTTGTGAACTAGTTAATCCGAAGATAATGTCCATATTTCGACACCATAATTATGGCATGGCAGGTAAGATAAACCATCCAAGTTACTATGTTCCTCGGCGGTTATCATTATCGGTGTAAAAATAAGTTCATCATATCAGCCGAAAGACGTCCACAGCTGGACAAAGGCCTCCCCCAAGGATTTCCACGTTGGCCGATCTTGCACTGCCCGAATCCAACGGCTAAAAACTGCCGGAGCCCACCCACGGCCCTAGGGGCCGTGGTTTAGTTGCGCGAATCATTGAGGGGATATGCCATAATCACCACGCTTGGCAGACGGGTTGGCGATCGCAGTAAGTTAGTCATAGTACTCAGAGAGACGCTGCTGCCCGTTCTCTGGTGTATATTCCCTCGGGTCGACTTCTACGCCCCCCACGGGATGAGATGGGGTGGTGATATTCGTCGACGTCACCACACGGCAGAAGATAAGTTACTACATATTAAACAACCAGCCAATAAATTCAATGTATATGTAAGGTAGTAATGGCAACGCTTCCTCTTTGTGGAAAAGTTTTCGAGCTGTGGATTAGCGGGTACACATGTGGCAGAATATCAATGAAATTAAGCACATGCCGGTTTACTAAATATGTTTTCCTTCACTGCTAAGCACGAGGTCAATTTTAAGCACAAATTAAGCACATGGTTTGGACCCACTATCATCAGTTTAGATTCAAATGTTCTTACCACTGGGCCATATCGGCTCATGTCTGTCAAATTTGTCACTAATTAATGATCAATGAAGTCTCCAGGCAACGTCAGTACGAATATAGAATAAGACATTTTTCATTCCATTTCACTGAATTGTACGGAATCTAAAAAAACAATGGCATATCACTAGCTATGAAGTCTGCCAATTTATTAAAGTCTGCAGATTTCCAGCTTAGAATACTATATATATTATATACGGATTAAATCTTAATTTATAAATTATGCTAGCATAGTCTTTACATGTTAGGTTGATGGTAGGGATTTGTCCAAGCCCGTTTATGTACCACTTATCAAAAATTGTAACGTTATAGTGTAGTAATAAAGTATTGGCGTGTTCCTATTTGAAGGGCGAATGAGCCGGTGTAACTACAGGTACAAGGCTTATAACATTTTAGTTTCCAAGGTTGGCGCGGTATTGGCGATGTTAGGAATGGTTAATATTTCTTATAGCGCTAATTTCTATGGGTGGTGGTGACCACTTACAATTAGCATCAGCTATTAATTGCCCGTCTGCCACTATATTAAAAATAGTTCAATGCATGGTACTTAATTTAACGATTGTTGCACAAACTATGGCACTTAAACAGAAATATCATTAATTATTATTGCCTTTGATCTTTTGAAAGAATATTGTCGTAAAATATGACACCCATTTGAGGCTGCGAGTTGCCATAACAATTTAGGTAATTGTTATACATACAAAAACATCAGAATTTAAGTAAAACTATATTTTATAATTGCAGATAAAAATTATAATACAAGAAAGTTCAATGACAAAAACACCTCAAAGCTAACCTCTTTAAGTGTTGGCTAACTAAAATATTTCAAATAACATTTACATTTTTAAGTAATAACAATTGTATTTTACCATTTTTTAAAGGTAACACACCTGCAAGCAGATGTCCATGGGCGGTGGTAGTAACTTTCCATCAGGTGAGACTCCTACTCGTTTCTTACATAAAAAATATTTTATTATAAATACTGACACTTATTATTCTCTTTATTACATATATAACTGCCTGCTCTATATTATATAACTGCCTCGTTGGACTTATGGCTTGCTGTAAGGCCGCAGACCCGGAGGTAGGGTGGTACTGGTTGTAGGGCTTTGTGCATGCTCGTCTGGGTAGGTACCACCCACTCATCAGATATTCTACCGCAAAACAGCAATACTTGTTGTGTTCCGGTTTGAAGGGTGAGTGAGCCAGTGTAATTACAGGCACAAGGGACATAAAAACTTAGTTCCCAAGGTTGGTGGCGCATTAGCTATAAGCGATGGTTGACATTTCTTACAATGCCAATGTCTAAGGGCGTTTGGTGACCACTTACCATCAGGTGGCCCATATGCTCGTCCACCTTCCTATTCTTTAAAAAAAAGAGGTCCTGGGTTCAATTCCCAGGTCGGGCCAATAAAAAGTTATTGGGTTTTTCTGTCAGAAAATTCTCAGTAGCAGCCCGGAGTCTGGAAGTTGGAAATGTGTACGCTCTCGTGCCTCGGAAAGCACCTAAAGCCGTTGGTCCTGCGCCTGCACTCTTTCCGGTTGTGTCGAATTGCCGTCCCATCGGATTATGAGAGTTAGGGAATAGAGAGTGCACCTGTGTTTGCGCACACACTTGTGCACTATAATATCTCCTGCGTAGTTGGCTAATCTCTCTTGAGATTGGCCGGCGTGGCCGAAATCGGTCTTGAGGACATTATTATTATTACTTATTATTATGTTCCAAAAAAGCTCATCGCTTGGTTTTTCCCATTTATTAATTGTTCAGCGCACTATTTATAGTTGGCCAAGTTGTAATAGTCGTATATTCTTGGCAATGCTTCTGCTAGTGAGTTGGTTTCCCGCCATCATACCCGTTAAGGCGTTTACTTGGTTCATTGATGCGGGTAACAGAAATTCCCCTGGTCGTCTCTTAGGATACCCACGACTAAAACAAACTTGTAAATGTGATTATTAATTTTGTATTTGTTCTTTTACAAATACAGTAATGATTTAAATGTTGTTTCTTTGTTTAGATTTCGTCTTATTTTTTAGATATATATTTTAATGTTAAAAGTTTATGTTTATTTTTACTGAACAACTTATCGATTACACACTTCATTTGCTCTGTTTTTCCGTTTCAACTAACTTATCTACTTTGGAACTTATTGAAGTAAAATCCTTAAATTGTGTGGTCTGATTATATGGTATTTTATATGCTCATATGCATGCAGAGTATCTAAATATTAAACATAAAAGCTCCAGTTTACCATCAAGTAGGTGTACATTTTAATGTATTGATATTAACATAATAAAATCAATGTTATAAATAACGTTTCTATTTGTATGACGCAAATAAATATCTTTAACCTCGTGAGGTTAAAGTGGAGATGGGCTGGATACTTGGCCAGACGAGAAGACGGAAGGTGGACTAAAGTCGTCACAGAGTGGTGGCCTAGAGAAGCAAAAAGGCCAGTGGGCAGACCACCCGCCCAATGGTCAGACGATTTTAGGAAGATGGCGGGTGCTCAATGGATGCGACTAGCACAGGACCGGGAGAACTGGCGCGCCTGTGAGGAGGCCTATGTCCAGCAGTGGATTAATGTGGGCTGAATATGATGATGAAATAAATTTCGCTTTTGCCACGTGTGTGTATTGTATTGTACCGTTTTTTACAAGAAACATTTCATACACCGAAGTTATTCTGTTAACATTTATGGAAGCTTAATCCCCAACAGTTTTTCACACAATCCAATTTCTCACGAGGATAACGTCACACCAATCGGCTATCATGAAACTCCGCCTCACCTGAAGATTGCCTTAACGACGGAAATTTAGAAGTTTAATGATGTCATTTTTCGTCACCCGCGAAGGTTTATCGCCTTATTAAAGCCAACGCTATGACATAAATACGCCATCTTCGCTCGGTTACTGGAGGTGCTCTTGATTTGAGGATTATACGAAAATTGTTGATTAGAAATTATACATTGTATTGAAATAACTTATTGATAATGAAAGGAAAATATTTTGATAATAATAAGCATTTGTATTTTTAGTAGTAATAAAATATTCAACAAAAATAAATTAAAAAAATAAGTTACATTACATCGTGGACGTTAATTCATGATTATTTAATTAAGGGCTTTGTTTTACTGCACGTTTAATTTTATTAAAAAAAAGACATGTTATAATATAAACTATTTACCAGTTAAAACGATTTTTGAACTGGTAACACGATTGAGTTCTTTTGGCTAATGACCGGTCACTTTTTCACGGTTTTGAAATTCCTGGATAAAATCGATGATGATGATAACGTACGCTGTTGGTATTATCCGAGTGAGGAGCGACATGTCCGCAGAAGGTATACGTAAATATAATAATCAAGGTAAAAAATCCTTAATAGCTAAGAGACGGAAGTGATTCGCAGCCGATATTATTATTTTAACTGTTTCGCGAAAAATATTCGGTATGTTCGGTAATGTTCCGGTTTTTCGAAAGATATTCGGAATATGCTCGACATCTTTGGAAAATACTGTAGTTCCTATCTATGAAAACGCTCGATAAATAATGGAGAAAAAATGTAACTTAAATAATCTTTATCCGGAAAAATATGAGTAAAACGGTAGCACCAAAAACGAAATAAACAGAAAGAAATATTATAACAAAGGATAAAAGTCTAAAAATTTAACACCAACATTTTAAAGGTAATCCTCCAATATTTTCCCTAATTATTTTGCACTCGGAAAAAAAAGTAAATCCGTTTGAACCATTAGTATAAACAAGAATATTGCGCTATTTAGGTCAACGGGTTAAAAGCATTTTAGCCAAGAATTTCATCTTATAATCCCATTTATTAACATTACAACTCACTGTTATGTTATCTTGGGATGAATTCTGATATAATATTGCTTCATTATAATAACACTCTAAGGGATATGGGGCTTATCAAACCCTCGTCCATATAATGTTATGTGGTTTTTCGAGGCTGTGTCGATTCAGTATTATGGATTGTAGTCTGTACTCTGAAGGTTAGCATTGGAATTATTTTACTATATTATCTTACACAATTTTTTCATTTATAATTACCGAATTATAATAACATAACACGAACTCTTGGACAACACAAATACCCAAATGAGCAGATTTGTCAACGGGAATCAAATCTGCGAATAATAATGCCAGTAGCACTACGCTGATCAATAGGCAAATAGACTTTATAAAGAGCAAAATTCTCACTGTGCAATTTGGCACACGGATAGCTTGAGACACGGAGACAGGCATAATCCTTAACAGGCCAATTCAGATTGTATAACGCCCACACTGAAAAGAATAGCAGACAAAAGCAAATATTTGTTAAAATTTATTTTAGTTACTTTTTTCATTGTATTAATATATTTAAATTAGTGTTATCGAATATATTCTAGTACGAGTTGTGTTCTCCAGTATTTGGGCGAACATTTACACACTGACTACTAAACTCTGTCTGTATTTTTATATGTACTTTAGTTGGAGTACCTTATCATTAAATAAATAAATAAAATTATATAACTGAAAATCTGCTTTTTAATAAAATGACGTATAAAACGGCTTAACAATATATATAATATTACAGATCTACATAATCATAATAATATCATATCTTTATAATACCAACCGCCTTACTTAATACCTTATTAACATTATTAACTCATATGAAATGTACTGAACCAAATTGCTCAGTCATTACCTCCATGGTAACTACAGCCTATGTAGCTAAGTAACATCCCATCATAACCGTTACTTGGTTAATGACGGGTATAAATGACCAGCGACGCATAAAACATTTAACTAATCGAAGGTCGCGAAGACCATGTTCTACGTCATGCGAAAATAAGGACAACTATTCTATCATTTGTAACGAATACCAACCTTAAATCTAATATATAAAGCTATACAAAGGTAATAAAGATTATTAAAAATTAAGAATTTTATTTGGCATCAATTTTGCAAATTATATTTATAACTAGATATTTAGATTAGACTTAGTATGCTAGTTTCGACCGGCATTAGTGAGTTGTACAAAATTACAGAATAATCGGTTGCAAAGAAAAGATTTGAAAAACTATTGCAATTTTTGACACACACATATGAATCTAACTTATAAAACATTGCCCTTAGCGTATGATTACGGAACGAAGATTGTTTAAAGCCAGTGAAATATAAGTCGAAGTTATTATTCAAAAAAATCTACTGTTGATTTATTAAAATTGCATGAAATACAGATTAAAAATTATTTGTTACAATTTACAAATTCTGTTTTGTTTGAACAATCTGACAAATCATCGTAAGGTCATCTTCGCCCTCAGACTGCACTGAAAATAATATTGCACTGAACTGAACAAAACCCCATCAATGCACAGTCACTTGTGAACCCTTAGATGTACACACACCCACACATATAAAAGTATTGTTATTTAACAGTCGAATAACTAATGATTAGTCTGTATTAATAGTAAGTAACAGTAACAGCCTGTTAATGTCCCACTGCTGGGCTAAGGCTTTCGAAGAGAAGTTTTAGAGCTTATTATTTACACCATGCTGCTCCAATGCGGTTTGGTAGAATACACATGCGGCAGAATTTCAATGAAATTAGACACATGCAGGTTTCCTCACGATGTTTTCCTTCATTGTCAAGTTCGAGATGAATTATAATCACAATTTAGCACATGAAAATTCAGTAGTGCTTGCCCGGATTTGAACCCACGGTCATCGGTTAAGATTCACGCGTTCTAACGACTAAGCCATCTCAGCTTATTCGATTAAATTGTGGTTAAGTAAAAAGTTTTTTTTTTCGGTTTCATTAAAACTTATAAGCAATTAATTACTCTAAAACAATTTAAATAAATTGAACCCTAACAATACTAGATAATTGAAATTATTTAATAATAGACAATTAATAATTTAAACGACATTATTTAGTTCGGAATAATCATTGAAATTCTGTTCATTGTATGGTCATGTAATTAACACACCTGTTCAATGATAAAATAATGTGTGGGTACCGCCATTAAAGATATAAATGGTTTTATTTGGCTTTGCGGTTAAGGCGACATGTGCAACAAAGACACATATTGTCAGGTTATATGATTGAAAATCGCTTGCAGGTTTTTTTCTTTTACTATCTGTTGTGTTGCTCACCGTACATGAACATATATGACCAATAAAGTAGCAGTTTATTGGTCATTAAACTTTCTCGTAATGGGTTTAATGTGATAACTTTTTATGTTAAATCCCGCTCATATTTTTGTCCTTTAATCAGAATATTAAAAAGTGTGTTTAATTATAACATTTTTTAACAAATGCGACGCTCTATCATTCCACTGCAATTAAATCAGACAGATGTTATTAAGGTCTTCATTGTATACATTCATAAAACCGTTATATATTATGTTTATCTTAGAGCATTTTGCTACGGTCATTAAGACTAAACGTCGCAAGGAGCGTGTTAATTATACACTCAGAATACATACTTCAATTTTGAATACCTGTACAATATTCAAAGCCGAGATAGCTCGGTGGTTAGAACGAGTGGATTTGAACCCACGATCATCGGTTAAGATGTCAAATCCGCGCAAGCACCACTGAATTTTCATGTGCTTAATTTGTGTTTATAATTCATCTCGTGCTTGACGGTGAAGGAAAACATCGCGAGAAAACCTGCATGTGTCAAATTTCACTGAAATTCTGCCACATGTTTATTCCACCAACCCGCATTGGAGCAGCGTGGTGGAATAAGCTCCAAACCTTCCCCTCAAAAAAAGGAGAGAAGGACTTAGCCCAGCAATGGAACATTCACAAGCTGTTACTGTACAATATTCTAGAACGATCACGCGGTGGTAGGGGTTGTGCTAGCCGGTTTGAGTAGGTATTTATACCTATTCATCAGATATTCTACCGCTAAATATTTTATTTAGTATTTTCATGTTCCGATTTGAAGTGTGAGTGTGTTAATGTAAATACAGGCACAATGGACAACATTTTACTTCCCAAGGATGGTGGCGCATTGGCGATGTAAGGAACGGTGGTGATTACTAATAATCACCTGGTGAAACCAAAAATCAAGCTATTTGTTTCTGTTGCTAATAATATTTATTATTTGATAAGTGGATACAATCTTAAGCGTAAGATACTGAGAGATGGCTCATCCGAATAATTCTTTATTGAACATAGCGGTAGCGTCTTCACAATCGTCCGTGTGGTATTTTCAATTGTTCGTGTAACTCGACACAGCCACAACCGCATGGGGACGCAGCAACAGCTGTATCGTCATTGAAGATCGCACAATTATCGTTTATCGCACAGTAACAGCCTGTTAATGTCCCACTGCTGGGCTAAGGCCTCCTTTCCCTTTTGAGGAGAAGGTTTGGAGCTTATTCCACCACGCTGCTCCAATGCGGGTTGGTAGAATTCACATGTGGCAGAATTTCAGTGAAATTAGACACATGCAGGTTTCCTCACGATGTTTTCCTTCACCGTAAAGCACGAGATGAATTATAATCACAAATTAAGCACATGAAAATTCAGTGGTGCTTGCCCGGGTTTGAACCCACGATCATCGGTTAAGATTCACGCGTTCTTACCACTAGGCCATCTCGTTTATCGCACATGATATATAAATAATTGTATATGATTATTATAATTTTTTTATTGTTAAATAGAGTAACTACTAAGTTTCTTGCCGGTTCCTCTCGGTAAAATCCGAACCGGTGGTAGTTTTATTTTAAAATAAAGGCTTTCCTTGCATGAGCTTACTTAAATAAAATATATCTTGATTTGATTTATGACTATTTAGGCAGCACCATGGCATACACACGTTGTCTGTTAGTCGTATTAAGTCCTTACATATTCCTTACTTGATCTATCCGCGTCACCATAGCTTGTACCTTATATTAATTACTTAATCGGATTACAGTAACAAAAATTATTGATGAAAAGAAAAACTAATGAGTGGGTTTTGGTGGGGAATTGTTTATAATTAGCCAGACAGTTTTATTTATAAATAATGAAAGCTTATTTTTATAGGATAAAATTATTAAATGCCTTTGATTTCAATTTGTAAAAATCACTTGTTTATACAAGAGCGAACAGAACAACCATTCTTGTTATTAAAACCTTTTGACCATAAACATTAATATTCATCTTATCGTTCAGAAACTTGAACAGTAAACAAAATCAACATCAAAAAACAAAGGAAACCAAACAAGAAGTAACCTATAAACGAAGAAATTAACCGTAAAAGGGAAATAATTTGATAAAATTTTACTTATACGATGGAAAGTTAATTAACTTTAAATGTGTAATCAATGTTTACTTATCAAGAGTTTTGTACAAAGAACGAGGAACTTGGAGTATGAGTTCAGATGTCTTATTACAGAACATGGAGCTATAATTAACATTTATTAACTTTTTAAAGCCGAGATGGCCCAGTGGTTACAATGCGTGAAAATGAACCGAGGATCGCCGGTACAAACCCAGACATGCACTACTTAATATACGTTTATAATTCATCTTTTTTTTTTTTTATAGAATAGGAAGGTGGACGAGCATATGGGCCACCTGATGGTAAGTGGTCACCAAACGCCCTTAGACATTGGCATTGTAAGAAATGTCAACCATCGCTTATAGCCAATGCGCCACCAACCTTGGGAACTAAGATTTTATGTCCCTTGTGCCTGTAATTACACTGACTCACTCACCCTTCAAACCGGAACACAACAATATCAAGTATTGCTGTTTTGCGGTAGAATATCTGATGAGTGGGTGGTACCTACCCAGACGAGCTTGCACAAAGCCCTACCACCAGTAGAACTCGTCATCTCGTGATCGTCGGTAGGATATCGTAAGGAAACCTGCGTGTATCTAATTTCACTTAATTTAAAATGCGGCCAAATTTTTTATCCACCATCCCGCATTGGAGCAGCGTAGTGAAATGAACAAAAAGGAGAGAACGCCTTATCCCAGCAGTGGGATATTATAGGCCGATACTTTACATTTTGTACGTTATTAACTGACGCGTGATTTTGTTTTATTCATTTGATTATTACAAAAAGTTTATGTTTATGAACATGGAAATCCTAAGTACGTTTATATAAGAGGAGTTATGCAAAACAACCTTAATTAAAATCTTAGTAGATCGCCTTAGATTTCGAAAGAATCCTATTGCGAACGTTGGTTACTGGTCATATGGCTTTGTGCAAGCTCGTCTGGGTAGGTACCACCCACTCATCAGATATTGTATCGCAAAACAACAGTACTTGGTATTGCTGTGTTCGGGTTGGTTGTGTTTGAGCCAGTGTAATTACAGGCACAAGGGATATAACCTTCTCTTCTCAAATCTTAGTTCCCAAGGTTGGTGGCTTATTGGCGATGTATGCGATGGATAACATTTCTTACAATGCCAATGTATATGGGGGTTGGTGTCCACTTACAATCAGGTGGGCCAAATGCTCGTCCTCCTACCTATTCTATAAAAATAAAAATAAAATAAAACGTGTTTTATTAAATGTCAACTGACTACTACATTGTGAATCTAAAATTCATTGCATTTTTATCTACTTTAAAGGATAAATGGGTCAGTCAGTGAGAGATGATTGCCGGCACTAAAGACAAAACAAAGATCCTATAGTTGAATGTGATTTAGTAACATCCATCTCTTGCTCTAAATCCATTATCGGTGCTGTGTTCCCTTTTTATTTATCTAAATGAGATCATTCTTAGCATATATAATTATTTACACAGTATATATTTTAACCTTTTTGTTACTTATGTAATGTCCATAGATAGGAATTTATCATCCAATATCAAATAGAGACGTCTAAGTTTGTGGTTTAAATGTATTAATAGGAATCATGACAACTGTTAAATTAAATATTTAATTTTTCCGCGTAACGCTTGGTATGTAATTAAATCGCCAAAAAATCAAACTCTGACTTATCATATTGTTGGTGTATTTTTTTCTCGGCTCATTGTTATTAAACGTTCTTCACCAGACATCGGTCACTAGTTAAGCTATAACTGTATTAGTAATCAAATACACGCAGAAGTAACGTGTCATATAATAGGTTTAAACCCATAGATTACACATTGAGCTTAATACCTGTTTGAAACCTGTTAAATGTATCAGAAACGCGACATATTATTCATGTAATGGAATATTTAGAAAAAAAGTGTATTGCAAATGGGCTAATGATAAGAGGTCTCCACCGCACATGGACAATATTATATCTGGCGATTTATGAAATATTAATCACTCCTTACATCGCCAAAGCGCCTCCAACCTTGGGAACTAAGATGTCAAGTGCTGTAGTTACACCGGCTCACTAATCCATCAAACACAACCATTTTTTTTTTTACTTTTTGGTGGTTGAATATCTGATGAGTGGGTCATGAGAGGTCAAAATAATTCAACAAATTTAGAAAGTAAGAATACCTATGTGAAAAATTTACTTCTGAACAATTACTAATACCAACGGATTGTGAGCTTCTGCTGTTTCAATCAAAAATCTAACAGTTTCAATTACAACGAATCGGCCGTTTGCCTTGCATCTTTAAGTGAACAGTATTGCCTTATGGTATATTATGTAATATTTTTAAAAACCCTGTTTATTTACCTCTTACTATTGCAAGTTAAAAAATCAACACTCGATAATAGAGGCTAATTTATTTGACACAAGAATAACAAACAACTGGTAATAAAAAGCAATTAACGATTAATTAAATCATTTGCCTACCTTGTAAAAAATATTAAGTGCCACCAGACATCCCACCCTCACGTACCCGCTGCATAGCTCAGTGCTCCATAAAGCGCATCACGTCCCATTTTGATAGCGCCGACGCTCTCGAGAGCATTATACTGTAAATTCCGCCATTAATCGAATTTTTAACCGCTATATAAAAGTTGGGAATCCGACGGTACTTTCATTAATTCTGAACTGTAGACATGTGTCATGTTTTAGAATCAATTTCGACATCTAAAAACTTCTATTTTTAAAAATTACATCAAAATCATATCAAATTTAGAAGAACATCTTTCATTTTTTAATTTTTCTATATAATCTAATTACGTCGTATATACAAATATATTGTACAAAACCTAGATAATCCATTTCTCTTCCGTTTTAATATCTAAAATACTAAATAAAGGTGATCCATTATAAACCATGGACAGATCCCTAAAGAATACCTATGACAGATGAAAGTTGCAACAAAAGGAGTGTGTGTGACTGCTAAGACCAGAAATATGGGAAACATTTTATGAATATAATATACAATATTTTTGTATCAATTATATTATTTTTATTTCGCCCGCCTTTTTAACAATATTTTAAACTTCACTTGTTAGAAGAGCATATCAAATTTTGCAACAGAATTTTAAACAAATTCCACCAAACCGATTGAGCTAGAATTTTGCATACCAAACATTTTTTTTGTCACTGGCAATGCGATCTAATAAATGGAAATGTTATCTAAATCGACTTAAAAATTGAAAATCTTTATTATTTCTTTTGTAGAAATATTTCGTCGTCAACTTAAGTTTGCCTTGTAGAAATAGCTTTTTAGCAATAAGACTGCTTAGCTGTTTGTATAACTCTTTTATGAATGAATCTTACATATTTTTGTTCTTTTATTAAGTATGATAAAGTGTAAATTTATATAGTATTAATAATAAAAAACATGATAAAGACGAGAAAAACATCGTTTGTATCATTAAAAAAAATTAATTTATTCATAATAGTGCTCGTGGAAAGCCTGTTTTGTTACCTGCACTAGCTTACCGATATTTACAATCATTATAAATAGTCCTACACTAAAATAATTAATTTTAGCCGCAGCTATTAATATTTCAATTACTTGAGAATCTCATGAATTAGTATTAATGCTCGCTTTCATGTTTCCGTAGTTCGACTTAAGTTTGAAATTAATGATTGGAATCAATATTAAAGTTATTCAGCATTGAAACTTAATAACGTACTTGGTGATATTATTTAAGAATTCAAATTGGAAATACACTTTCATAATTAGATTGACTTTTATAAGAATTTTCGTATTATTTTATCGTAAATTAGTATGAAATAAACAATTTAGCGATTAATGTTTAAGCTGGTTTCTGCATAGTATTTATATATGACGATGAATGCAACAGTTTTTTTAATATCTTCCAAGAATATAAATTATACAATACAGCTTTCAATTATAACTTTAAGTATCTTTAGCACTGACTATAAACATATCAAAAATATTATGAATTTAGTTTTAAAAAAATTAACTGAACCACGAGGGACGTTGCTGACGTGAATACGTTCGAAGTGAAGGGTCACATTTATTGCAGTAGTGGAGATAAGTGAGTCGATCTTTAAGAACATTGGTAATATCATAGCAATCTAAGTTATTGAAGTGTTTATAAACACTTAAATATTATACATTCACCCTCGCTACTAAGTATAATGAATACGATTAATTGCTTTCTACACTTAAATATAAATATATGCATGTATTACTTATTAAATATTTCTGTCACCTCTTATTATTGTTTTAACAAAACTAATTTTGTAACTTAGGCTGAGAGAGCTCCGACTTGTATCAAAGCTAATTTCTCGGGTCGATAAGTAATTTGGTCGGGATAAGCGAATTATTTTCGCTTATTCGCCAACGGAAGTTCCTTAGTAAATTAAATACATTGGAAGTGAAACAAATAACGGCATTCAAAGATATAATCTTATAATTAATATTCATTTTAATGGTTTGTTGTTATACCACTATAAACTTAAAACACATAAGTTTCAAAATGATTTAAAATGTACATATAATTTAGTAGTGTACATGTTACGTAATTTAAATATTTTTATATTCGAACTTATTTGTACTTTATTCAATATATGTAATTTCTAGTAAATTCCTTGTTCAAATAGAATACATTATGAGTATCAAGAAAGGTCGACTCACGTTCATGTCGGACTACTCCAGAGTTTTCACGTTAAGAGTCCAACACAATAAATAAACACACACATTTCACTAAATTTACAAAACTTCAAAAAGTTTATTTTTTCACAATTACAAAGAACCATCCTTTTATGATTCCAGTGATGCAACCGCGCGCGTCTTTTTCTTACCTTATAATCGATTCAAAACAACCTTCGTATTATTTGCAACTAACAACTTCTCTTAAAACAGATAAATTGAATTACTGCTAAATAATCCTTGAAATATAGTTTAATATTTAAAATAAATATTTTATTGAATTTTACATTACTCGATATGATTTGTTTTACTTAAATTATATAAAAAAGTAATATAAGTAAACATTAATTTAACAAGTTCCTTTCACAGGTGGCGCTGCTAACATAATTTAAATGGAATTAAGTTCTACTTATTGCATAACACAATTAAATTTGATTCAGAATAATTACGTATATAAAATATTAATTCTAACTATTTTATTTTAATATTATCATAGTAAATAAAATATTTAATTAAACATCAAAAAATTGTTTTAGAGTTTCATACAATCACAACAGAGACTACTATAAATTAAATATTAATAAATAGCTTGATAAATAATGGTCTAATATTTTCCAATAACTTTTGAAATTTTCTTGTTTTAGACATTTATTTATAAAATCATTTAAAATATAACTTAAATCAAAAAGATCAATGTTTGACAATTATTGCAGAATCTTTGTCGATAGATGGCGATATGCGCACATATTCACGTATTGAACAAAATTAAAACAGAAAAATATATTTTATTTAAATTAAGAACAAAATATAATATTATCATTAAAGTCACATTTAATCTAAATACTTATTTTTATTTTTATTTTTTTGTCAAATAAAGTCGTGCCGCTAATCAGCTTTTAAGGTTGAGAAAGTACCCTCAAAGCTGGTTTCCAATAGCAACTAGAGTATCCGCTTCAGAAAGAATCGCAATAGCAAACTTAAATTTATACCTATACAAACAAATAAAATTAAAGTGTCTGTCTGTCATGTCAAAATAACTGCCTGTTTTAAAGTTATTAACTATTTACGAGTATCCGAAAATTAAACAATTTTTTTTGTCTGTCTGTATGTCTGTTTGTCCGGGGTATGTTTAAAACGGCTAAATATTACAAATTGAATTATTATAACAAGTATTTCTAGTTATTTCTTTTAGTCTTTGTTTATCCGCTAATTTCGAGATGGGTTTTAGGGGACGATTTTTACATTTGTAGAAAATACTGGCGGTATTTTTTACGAGAACTACACAAGGTAGATATGGTAAGCTACATATGGTAATAGGAATTTACATTTAAGCCATGTACGTTTATTAATCCCCGTGACTTCGCTTGCTAACTATCAATGAAAACATCGGTTATTTGTCAATTTTCCGAAGAAAAATCTCACAATACAAATATTTTTTGAACGATTCTAAGCTTAATACTCTGAAATATATCATTTAGTAACATTAAAAGGTTTTCCACGACACTTATTGGACAGACAGATGGATGGACAGGAAATACCAACCGAATTTGCTAATAGCGCTCCTATATAATATAAATATAGTGCATAATATAAAAGAAATAAAAACATTTAAAACAGACAACCGATAGATCTTTGCATAGTTTCGAAACACAAATTCCAAATCTCGTATCACAGCGTGCCATCAAGGGGCTGGATCATCCGAATTTTTACGATCGTCCGCCTATATGGAGGAAAAAATCCGAAAATATTCGAATAATATCGGGAATTACGACCAATAACCGATGAATTAAGCCCCGAATTCGACTGGCGGGTACGTGTGGACGGGAGCATTTTCCGCTTTTAGTTTTGCTGACAACTCGTCATATGGGTCTTTCATTCAATTTGGACCTATGAAAATTATACACAATTTTATATAAGGTTGAATTTGCACTGGTCTGTTATTACAGACCGTTTACAAAATAAATATTGTTATAATATTTTATAACTATTTATTTTTAAACAAATTTAAAGCACAAATTTAAGTAAAAAAAAATACACATCTTGTTTTTAAACAGTATATAACTTGGCCTTAAACATTCATGCCTTTTCATATAAATTAATTCGCCGATAAAAAAAATAATAAAATGTTTCCATTTTCAGGTATAATCAAAACGAAGTGATAATCATCAAAAAGGAGTAAGGTTATTTTATTTTTTCTTAGGACTAATTTAAATAAATTAAATTTATTACATTGTTAGCGATTATCTGTGGACATTAGCTCTGACAGCAAATATAGCTGTCAAGGACTTAATTTTTTATTTTTGCTATAATTTTACGCGCTTTTATTATACTAGTAGTTGTTACCTGTCAGTGTGAGTTATCGATGTGATTTTTCGTTTCGTCTCGGTAAAATGTCATTAAATTCATATTTTTTTAATTAATTACTTCTTTTTTAAAACTTAATTACTTGTTTTTTAAGGGATCAAGGAACCTAGGAAAGGTAAAATGTCATTAAATTCATATTTTTTTAAACTTAATTATTCCTTTTTATTTTAGGAATCAAAGAATCTCTTAGCTATATATATGTGTATTGACCTTTACTAAAAATAATAAAAAATGCCATTAGTTTAATCGTTCGGTAAAATTGCCACGTTTATTTAAGTAACTCAACTTTAACTTTACGATTCTCTCGAGATAAGGTCTTAACGGTTAATTGCGCTGTTTTCTTTCTCGGTAGTGATAATATTTATAATCCCTATCAGCAAGCCCTGGCGTATGTCTAGCGGTTCAAGCTAGATATCTCCAGATTAGATAGAATCCAGATTTATATCAAACGTGTCTAAGACCAGAGTATTTACACATCAGTAATATCACGAGACGAGATAATGTTAGACGATTTGACATTAATATTAATTATTTATTATTAATTAATTCATTAATAAAAATAATTGCTATCAGGTAAACTGACTTGCATGCACTTCTGTAAGAAATCACTTTGTTTGTATCTCCCTCGTGATTATTATATCGATTCGTGTATCCTATAAATGTCGCTTATCAACTTTCAGATATATCACGATCGTATTCTTCGGTCATTTTTGATTTTTGATTTGTCAGGATGAATGCTTCTTCGTTAATATTTCACACAAAGACTTCTCAATGGATTTGAATGAAATTTCGAGTAAAGCTTATACCCTGACTTAACACCGTAGGCTATCTAACTTTCCTTCCCCCTCACACGAGCTAAGTCGCGGGCGGAAGCTAGTTACATATTACAAAATAATAAACATATTTACACAGATTCTTTTACTGGTGGTAGGGCTTTGTGCAAGCTCGTCTGGGTAGGTACCACCCACTCATCAGATATTCTACCTCAAAACAGCAAATACTTGATATTGTTAGTGAGTGAGCCAGTGTAATTACAAGCACAAGGGACATAAAATCTTAGTTCGCAAGGTTGGTGGCGCATTGGCTATGTAAGCGATGGTTGACATTTCTTACAATGCCAATGTCTAAGGACGTTTGCTGACCACTTACCATCAGGTGGCCCATATGCTCATCCGCCTTCCTATTCTATAAAAAAAAAAAGATTCAGATTTCATGTCAGGTCAATAAAAGTTTTCGGCAAGACATTCACTAATGTTGGAAAGATGTTTTTGATAAAACTACCGCGTCTTGCAAATCACTTACCTGTGTTTGATCCCATCAGTTGGTTGGTTTTTTTGTTTAAATAGGGTTAAACGTCACAGCAGATTTAATTAAAAACACTATGTATAGTTAAACAAGTATGTGTATGTGTAAGGTTTGTGTGTATGTATATGTGTGTGTGCGATGTGCGTGTTATGCCAATTCTCTATTAAGAAGAAGGTTTGAGTTAACGACACGATGCTCCATGTGGCAGAATTTCTTTTGAGACATCCAGGTTTTGTCATGTTAGCTTTCCCCAACGAACACGAGATGAATTTTGGACACAAAATAAGCAAATGAAAGTGCAGCAGTGCTTGCCCGGGTTTAGAAATAATCTCTCTTGATAAAATAAATTACGGCTTCCCAAACTTCAAGTAATATCTCACATCATGTTGAAGCTTAATGCGTATGATCATTTTTTAACTTTTAATACAAGAATAGTTCGACTTATATAAAACCTCTATCTTAAAGTTGGATTAAAAGAACTGTTTTGGTCATTTTTTACGAGCTATTCTCATGTAAATATTATTTTATTTACCAAAAATATTACATCTGATATTTCTACCATCGTGTTGGATGCTGTCCAATGAGAGGTCATACTGTGACAGAGTGAGAGAATAGAGTGCACGTGTGTTTGCATAATGCATCTGTATTTTCATTTGCTGGACAAATGTCACCTTGGAAACGCGCGATTGTCAAGACTGCAATTGCAATTATGGATATAATTCTATTATGATTATTGCAAAAGTTAATTAGAGATTTTTAAATAAACTGAAAAAAATAAATTTATTTACTCTTAGTAATTTAACATTATTGAAAGATCTCAAAAATACTTATATATACAATTTCGTTCACTATAAACCAATAAGCCAATGTAGCGGTTTACTTGGTAAGCTGTATGTATGTCTGTATATTGAAATTAGTTGACAGTTCATCAGACGTACATTAGCGTGGTAGATCAACTAAATCCTTCTTGAAAGTTGTGTGGTTTGGCTGTTAGGTTGGTGTGGCTTAAGTGAATTTCAAGTTATATTTGGATATCAGTAAATTTTAAACATGTATATATATATATATATATATATATATATATATATATATATATATATATATATACACAGAGTTTGAAAATAGAGCATTAAATTTACAATAAAACGCGTACGATATCAAAAGTTCGAAAGAATTCAGGTTTGATTATCTTAGCTATAATTGAAATTAAAAACGAGCAATATAAACTGAAACAAAATAATCTGCCTTATTGGTCTATTGCCTAACTTATAAGGCAGATCCGGGGGGTTCAGATCCCGGTTCGAGCCAATAAACGTTATTGGTTTTTTCTTAGTAACAGCCTGGTCGTAATGTGCCTCCTATCTGCCATCCCTCTCCGCTTGTCTTTAGTTGTCTTCCATCAGATTATGAAAGTAAGGGAAATGAGAAGACTCTTTGCATTATGGCTGACGGAGGTGATGCGTAGACGATGCTGATTGTAATAAAAAAAAAACAATTATGAAACTCGGTAGCTATTTACTATATCACCCCATAAAGGTAACAACACTTCCGCATAGCATTTAAAAAAATAACGATGTAGCCATATGTTTAACATATTAAAAAGACAGTTACTTCAATTAAGTATGAGAAGAAAAAATAAAATAAATTAAATATACTATTTATATGTAATATTTATAAGAATCGCGAATAGTTTAGATAGGTATGTTACACTTGTGCACGCTGATATCATATCTGCAGATGGCTGTGTAATTGACTGACGTGATCAATATTGTGTCAGAAGAATATTATTATTGTACGACGATGTTTTTTTGGACAGAATTGTCCAAAAAAACATCGTCGTTCATCCCTTTGAACCTCTGAGTTTTCATATACTTAATTTGTATTTATAATTCTTCGTGTTTGGCAATAAAAACGTTGTGAAGAAACTGCATGTGTCGGGTGGAAAACGGTGTGTTGAAATAGGCTTTGGACCTTATCTACTACTAATAACTATCCGATGACTGGACAAAGGCAACTAATAAGACCATTTTATTTAAAATATGATATCCTGTAAACACAATATCAAATGCGAATAAAACGAAACATTTATTGTTCACATTAATTAAATCATTTTAACACAGGCAGACACACACACCCAATCAATATAACTTACCAACAAAGTAGTTGAACATAAACTACAATTCGTCAAACAAATAAAAGATCTGTCAAAAATGAATCACTAATATAAGTAGCAGGGTCTCGATTAAGTTTCGAAACTGCATCCGAAAACCGATCAGACGACTCCCGCTCCAGCTCAGACGTAGTTTTAACTTCTCAAAGATAAAAGCTACTAACAGGCAATTTAAGTTTTTCAACTCCCTCCCTCCCGCGATTCTAAAATATGTGGTTTCCAGCCAGCCACTAACTCAGAACATTGTCTTTCTTATATTGCATTTAGAAGTCCATTATGAGCATCATCTGCATATAAAGTAGCAACATTTTTGCAACAACACAAATCTGTTTATGTAATTCTAAAAAAATATCTACGACGGAATATGCCTCCTATTTTAAAAGTAGCTGAGATAAATTAAATAAAACCCTAATTTATTCGTCTCCAATATAATATTTGAGCAATCAAAAATAATTTTCTATTAAATCCAGTAGCCGTAAAGTTAACACTTATAAAATCCAAAGTATATTGCGAATGGTAGCTGTTAAAAGTTTGTGAAATAAGCACTTTTTATTGCAAGAACAATTCGCACAAAATAATAATACATTTGAAATTATAAGATTATATTCTGTGAAATTAAAGATCATTTATGAAGACCTGTTTCTCTTTACGATGCTCAACTTTCTTATAAAGTTTAATATTGCGTTACTGAGAATAGACTAACTTCCGTTCAGCATTCAATTTGGTTTGTTTTATGTAGCTTCACACTCATCAGAAAAGTTAATATAGGTTTAAAACAGTAGATTACATTTAATATCAGGAGTTTATTCGAATTGAGTGTGGTATATAGAACTACCCGAATACCCGAAAGCACGTTTATCGTGTCGTAAACGAGTAATGTTTTACATTTGTAAAATTACGCAATATTAATATTTTTTATATACAACCTTCATGCTCCTAAAATGCGGAATGGTGGACCATTTCGCATTGGTGAAGCGTGGTGGAATAAGCAAAAACCCTTTTCCTCATAGGGAGAGGATGCGTTAGTCCAGCAGTGGGGAATTTCCAGGCTGTTACTTTTTCACAGATATATTTGACAACAAAGCTCTACCGACCATTGTAAAAGATTACGATAGGCGGTAAAGCTTTGGCTATTATAGTATGATAAATGCCTCTTGCGATGCCAAGTTCTATGAGCAAAGTCTACTTACTATCATAAGGTGAGCGAACTATTTTCTCGTTATAAATAAATTAACCTATTTACCTAAACAAGTTATTTGTATTGTATAATTATGACAAATATGTGTTTGATGAATATAAGTTACTTTTCTTCTAGTGAGTTTCTAGCCGGTTCTTCCCGATAGGATCATTCCGAAATAGTGGTAACTTTATAATAAATTTGATCATGTAATATGACGATTCAAAAATGATTGTAACAGCCTAGTAACAAATGGGCCACTTGATGGACCACCTGATGGTCTTACATCGGCGATGCTTCACCAACTTTGGAAACTAAAATGTCGTATCCCTTGAGCCTGTTATACTGACTCACTCATCTTTAAAACCGGAACACGATACTAAGTATTGCTGCTTGGCAATATAGGATGAGTGGGTGGTACCTTCTCAGACGAGCTTGCATAAAGCCCTACCACCACGTAAAAGTTTAATATTCATATTTAATTAAACCGAACTAAAACTTCCGTTAACAAATTATTACACAAGAACTAACTTTGTACATTATATAAGTCTAAGATTAATCCAATATTAACTATACTCTTGTAACAGCAGCATACTGATTGATTATTAAAATGTGTTTTTTAATTAATTAGATTATTATGTATATTTGTATGTATTGAAATTTTATGTAAACCTGTTAAGGTTTGTTACAAGTGTAATTGAGTATATCGATAATGAGTCGATTCTTATCGTTAGAATCTATTTACCGAAACGGTGATAATTTCACACTCAATTTAATCTTGTCACACGACAAATAATATTTTCAGTTAAATTTTTTGAGTTATGAGTCTTGACTACCAAACTCAGAAAATTTCATAGGATACCTAAGAGTACCCCCCCCCCCTCTCACACGTCGGCGAAGCAGCGGCTGGAAACCAGCACTTTATGTTTCCTACAAGCAGTTTGAAGTTGTCATTATATATAATTAAATTAATGCCATCATCGGTTGAGATGTAGATTTTACCGAGAGAGAACTGGTAAGAAACTAAGTTATAAATATAATTAAATAAATTTACTATCTATTAATATTAAAAACGCTGAGCCGTTTGTACAAAAAATGTCCAAAAAAGTTATTGAACAAATGAATAAATATTTAAATTAATAAATTAAATTTATACACATCCAAGCCTGAGTTACAAAAATATATTGGTACCTTACAATTACAAAACAAAGTATTATATAAATAGTAAGTAACTATTCGTTTTTAATATACCTTGGTTTTTTTAAATCAAGATAATACATGTCTACGGTACGCTCGGGCGCTAAAGTGTCTAGTAATAGTTGCAGCAAGCGTAAGTGCAGTACAAATAATAATCGAGCTACCTTTCTTAAACTGGGTTAATTCAACGCGGCTATTTACTCGCATTCATAGCTTGAATAATATGCACTACATCAATATGAGGTTTATTTTAGTTACTAGCTTCTTATACCTATTTTTCATCATATATAGGGGATATATATATATGTTAACAGTTGAGGGTGAAAGGAAACATTTCGTATCGTTTAATGACAATGGATAGTGACACCTTTTTTATGTTATAGGTAGTACGGGCGAGGGGCCACCTGGTAAATGGTCACCACCGCCTATAGACTTTGGAGATGTCAGAAATATTAACCATCCTTTACATCGCTAATGCGCCACCAACATTCGGAACTAAGATGTTATGCCCTTTGTGTCTGTAGTTACTAACTCACTTAAAATTCAAACCGGAATGCCACAATACTAAATGTTGCTGTTTAGCGGTAGAATATCTGATGAGTGGGTGGTGCCTACCCTTCACCACCTCGTAAAATCTATCATCTTATATTAGATATCATTATATATTTGACTACGTATTTTTATTTATTTCGTTATTACACATATCTACATATGTATATAAAGCCAATTTCCCCCTTCTCACACAAGCAAAGCCTAGAAAATTCTAGTGGTAAGGTAGTCGTAGGTTGTCGGAAACTAGTGATAATATTATTTTGTACGATATATTTGAGTGCACGCTCATTACATTACATTCCAGTATCATGTAATGCTATGGCAACACCTGTGATCAAGCGACTGAGAAATCTCTTTGTTGTTGTTATCTCGTGTGGTCGCACCGGTATGGCCGTAGCCTTGGCCAGGATATCGTGGTCGTATTCACTTCGCTTGTTCTCTCAGGTGTATCCGTATGCATATACATTACCATAGAGCAAAGGCATGTGTGTGAATGTGGCGGAATCACTTAGACTAACACATTTCACAGCATCGTTTGTTCTCATTTATGATATTTAAATATTTTGAAAAATCCAATAAAAACAAATTCACGAAATTTTCAGCGAATGAATTAATTAAATATTCAGGGTTCAACTGGAACATACCCAAAATCAGCTCAACCAACCAGCCTTCAGCCACGTCGGCTGATCACGTATACATGAAGCGCTGATCAGCTGATATACAGATGATATGAACAAGGTTGTGGGATCCAAAACGATAAAAAAATCGTAAAAATTCTCGCAGTGGGCAGCGAAAAGCTGAGAAAAGTGATTTCATATAACATCGATGTATTTTTTTTATAGTAATAACTAAAAAAAAATACATCGAAATCATTTAATCATTCAAAGGGACTTTAATTGAAATGAACTCATCAAATAATATTGTGGTCGTTTCGAAAATGCACGTCGGATTTAAAACAATTACGCTGTAAAGCGCTTTAAACATGTACCAACCGCAGGTCTCGAGTCCATATCCGATCGTAATTTCAATGTTATTGTTTATTGGTTGCTCAATTTACATACGTGTATATTATTATGTAAATAGATAAGCTAATAAGGAAATATAATAGTAACTACTGAGTTTGTTCAAATCAAATCAAAATATTTTATTCAAATAGACTTTTACAAATACTTTTGAATCATCAAGCGCTACAACCGATTCGGAATGTGGATTCCAGCGACAAGAATAGGCAAGAAAATAGTTACTCTTTTTTTTACTCTACGAGATCCAGCAATCATAGAAGCGAGTAATAGGCTTTACTAATAAGATTATTATTATAACTAATTGAAGCCTGCTTAGTGGAAACTCAAGTATAGATTGCAAGATTTTATTAAAAATGTGTATACCTAACCCTAAAAAAGATGTATTGACTTTATCAAGACGGAAGCTTGGAATGATATATATTTTATTTTTATTTGTAGTATGAATTGATGTATGTCACTGTTCTTTATATAATGATTAATATATAGAATATACGCGTAAATATACTGTAATACAACTGTCATAATACCAATCGATGGTTGTTGGAAGTTCTTCTTAAGGAAACCTATATTTCGAACCTTTAATAGCTTTATATATTCTTATTCTAAGTTGTTCATAGTGGTGGTCATGATTATGAGATACTGTTTTTTGATAAGGCGATATTCCTCTAGCTTGGTAAAATAATGCTTCAGTACTTGTTAAATTTCTTATTTAAACAGTTTGGTACATATGTAGTTAACAGTGTTTCACTCCAAGACACTCTCACTCACACGACACTCTCGGACAGTTGTATGCCGTTGCTCCTTTACCTGACCTTTCCAATCGTGTCCGATTACATTACAATCGGATTAATAATATGACATAATAGACAGTGCAACTGTGTTTATGCACACATTTGTAAATTATGTTATCTCTTGCGATGGTTAGTCAATGATTTTTGCATTTGATTTGAGATATGGAGCCTTATAAGCCAAATTACATTTTGCAAAAATAAAAACCTAATGAAAAACTTGTACAAACATTTTGATTTTATTAATGCTTAGCAGGAGTAAATTTTCTTAAAGAGGCCATTGCTGAACAGTGAGACATTAAGGGGCTATTACTAATTTAGTATTTCGTGTACCACTAAGCAGTGGTACATGAAATTCACAGGAAAAAAACGAAGGCTTGTCTGTGAATAGTTAATTTATATCGCTCGGCTGCAATGAAACACTCCTTGCGAGGAAGCCTGCATATGTTGGGAAAGAAAGAAGAATTTTCAAATTATTTTAATTCAAACATCATTTACTACTACTGCAAGTAAAACTGCAAACAACAACTGAATTATTCACTAGAATTATTTAAAAAATAAACTCTTAGAATTTTTTACTAAACTCACATGTCTTAGCATTTATCTAAATGGAGAACAAGCTACAAAACACATTAGCCAGCTTAAGAGTAACCGTCCACGCCACGTTAAACGCCATAAATTACACTAAAGCTTAAAATTGATATATATGTGAAGAAGAGGTGCCGAGATGGCCCTGAGATTGGAGAACTTTAATCTTAAACGAAGATTTGAGGGTGCAAACCCGTATATAGCAAGTATACTGAATTTTAATACGTTCAATTTGTTTATAATTAATTCAACTCGTGCATTTATATGAAAATTTGCCACATGTCTATCCATTATTCCGCATTAGATTGGAGATGGGAGAGACGGCCTTAGTCCAGTAGTGGGACATTTACTTGCTGACTGAGGTAAGGGAATTAATGTCTTTACACATGAAACATACATAATTGGGAGCCCTTACTCACAAAAACAAGAAGATGAACACCTCTTTATATAACAATGTATGTGTATGAAAACTGATTAAGTTGTCTATATTAACTATACAAGGTATTTGTTGGAAAAGCTCTAAAGATTTTTTGGGATACAAAATGCCTTAAGTGTTATTTAGGTATAATTTCGGTAAAGTACTGACATCATACAGCATAGTAAATGATCTTCGGCGTTTTAGTACAAATGTCAGTCTCCCCCTCTCGTGAAACGACAGAAGTCGTAAGTATGCCTAGTTATTAATTTGCAAAAATAATGTGTAAAGTTTAGAATAAAATTATTTTTTAAAAAGAATAAGCTCTCGAAGTCCTTCCATAAAACTTCTTTCCACTATTCACAAGATAAGCACAGAAAAATAACATTTTCTCCAACAACTTTAACATAGTCACTCCCTATATAATATAAGGGCTATTCATCTTGAAATTGTATATAATCATTCAAATCAAGTCATTCAATTCAGAGTTCAATGTTCAAAAATCCAATTATCAAATAATTTTTAAAGTTATTTTGTTTACTTTCTGAATTCACGAAAAAGCTTCGTATTGAATGACAAAATTATATAATAATTTAATAAATATTTTAAAAGTATCTTCGGTATAAATTTTTGTCTTTCGATCAAATTTGACAATTATTTTTGCGTTGAATTCAATACAGGTCTAAGATGTCTCCGACTCGATTTTATTGTCCAATATTACTGGTGGTAGGGCTTTATGCAAGCTCATCTGGGTAGGTACCACCCACTCATCAGATATTCTACCGCAAAACAGCAGTACTTGTTATTGTTGTTTTCCGGTTTGAAGGGTGAGTGACCCAGTGTAATTACAGGCACAAGGGACATAAAATCTTAGTTCCCAAGGTAGGTGGCGCATTGGCTATGTAAGCGATGGTTGACATTTCTTACAATGCCAATGTCTATGGGCGTTGGTGACCACTTACCATCAGGTGGCGCATATGCTCGTCCGCCTTCCTATTCTATAAAAAAAATCTTTTTTTAAAGCAATACACGCATTTGGTTATTTTTTTTAACTTGATAGCAAAGTGAGTAAGACATACCTGTTCTAGCTGATCATTATGATATATTGATGAATCGTATAGTCGTTTTAAAATTTTTAATTACGTAATGTAGCTAAGCTAGGCATCCCATGGGCGGTAAGCCTTAATCTTCGAAGTTGAACTTAAGCGTAAAACGACGTCCGTTTGTGGTCCGACAATTCTACTTATCGAAAATAAACTCTATGTATCACAGACAAGATACTTAATCCCTTAGAGCCAAATTTTCACCAGATCCCAGGGTTAGGTGTCAATTGCTCTCGACACAAATACCTACGCTTGTGTGAGATAAATAATATTATTCGACTATAACACTTATGTTTAACTTAGTAGAGTTTATTATAAGTATTGCGGTATTGTAATTAGATGCCTGAGATTGTGGTTAAGTTGACAAATGTTTGCGGTTCTTTCGGCAACACTAATTTGAATAGTTTGTTTTTTTTTTCTAACATGTTTTTTCTTTTGTTAATGAGTGACGATTCACACAGAAGTCTAAACAATAAAAAAACTGCATATATTTGCATGATTAAATTAACGTTTATTAAAATTAAAAAGATTTAGAGGTGATAGAACATGGGTAAATACAATTTAAGTGACAGCCTTTAAGATATCCACTACTGATCTAAAGCCTTTTCTTTTGAGGCTTATTCTTGTTTGGGGCTTATTCCACCAAGCTATCAAAACCCATATCAAACCCGCATTCTTCGCATCACACGTTCTAACCACGAACCATCTCGAATCAAGTCATTCATTTGTCAACCAACTGGTTACATTTCGTTCAATTATAAAAAATACTCATGTGTTTTCATTGGAATTTTTAGCCAATATCTGTGTTTTTTTTTTATTTGAGGAAAACAGACAATAAATTACAACTCATCCTAGGTAGTACCTGCGCATATAGAAACTAGAACTTTATAAAATATAAACAATGAATATAGTAGTACTATATATATAAAAAAAAATACTATATGTATAAAAAAAAGCCGAGATGGCCCAGTGGTTAGAACGCGTGAATCTTATCCGATGATCGTGGGTTCAAACCCGGGCAAGCACCACTGTATTTTCATGTGCTTAATTTGTGATTATAATTCATCTCGTGCTTAACGGTGAAGGAAAACATCGTGAGGAAACCTGCATGTGTCTAATTTCATTGAAATTCTGCCACATGTGTATTCTACCAACCCGCATTGGAGCAGCGTGGTGGAATAAGCTCCACAACCTTCTCAAAAGGGAGAGGAGGCCTTAGCCCAGCAGTGGGACATTAACAGGCTGTTACTGTACTGTACTGTACTATATATATATAGATATTATTATTATTACAATTACTTAAAGAACATATACTTATTATGTAATACGAGAACGATATGGGCCCCCTAGTAAATGGCCCTGACATTACTCATTGGCACATACATATATTATTCGTCCCTTATATCGCCAATGCGCCACTAACCTTGCGAACTAAGATGTTATGTCCCTTGCGTCTGTACTTACACAGGCTCGTTCACCCTTAAAATAGGAACACAAAGGAGTATTCCTGTTTGGCGGTAGAATATATGATGAGTCTACAACCAAATAATCTCTTCACATTTACCACTCATACAAACCAATATTAATCCAAGGTGTTTCATTAAAAAAATCTTTTGTATTCATATATGTAACACGCATTACATTTTTCTTTAAATTTAAGCTTTATAGTTATTTATTGGTAACCGTAAATTAAAAAAAGACAATTTCAAAATCATATCAATTAATATTATATGGTATAATACATAATATAATAAATGTAATTGAAATCGGTTCATTGTGAACTAAGCTTTATTACCAAATCGAATTACCATATTACCAACTTTTGTGAGCTGTAGGTATACTAAAATATTTCAAGTATAGAGATCTCCGTCTGTCATATCCACTGCGATTACCTAATTTCATGCATATCACCCTCGGAGCCCGTTGCGACGTGATTTAATCCCGCGGTGCAATAAATTCTCCATATGCATGCATGCAAGGAAGCGAGATGAAAAGTAAACGTACGACGCCTTCGTTATTGCTTAATCCTATCCGACCAAATATATTTCATGATGGGGATTTCATGTTATAATTTAAGTACTAAATTAATACTTTGTGTATTTTTTTTATTTTGACTTTAATTACGAAACATATTTTTTTATCATCTCTACTTTACTTTGGAATCGTTATTTGAAAAGATTAAACGAAATGGTTTGTATATTTTAACGGGATGAACCATCACGGAACTCGGTAGTTACTCTTTTCAAAAGATGTTGCTTAACTTAAATGTTTGTTAGTTTTCTTTGGACAATCTTACAAGTTGAATTAGGACTTTCTCTTATACTACGAAGTCGTTACATGGTGGCTTAGTTCCGATGGAAATGGATATTTACGGCATGACCTGATTCCACACCCAGGATTGACTCCATATGAAGAAACTTCTCAACAGTCAACAGCAAAGATAAAAACTTTTGGAAGTAATGGTTTAGAGGATAAACTATAAAGGCGCAAGCCCCGATGTATTGAGTTCAAACGCAAAAAAAAATTGTTTATTCTGTCGAAAAATGACACTTCTGTGCCTCGAAAAGCACGTGAAGCTGTTGTGCTTGGGACCTAACTCTTTCGATGAATCGTATTACCCATGACATCGAATTATGCGCGTAAGGAAATATATAATGCACAAGGGTTTGCGTACACACATATGTATGTCTCAATGTCAAATTTTCTCTCTCTCTCGATAAGACCTCCGTGGACGAAATCAGTCCGGAGACCTTTATGAAAATCAACAAATACTTACTCTGCGCTACTACATCATTTATATAATCTAATATTTTAACAATACATAACATAAAATAAAAAGTAAACAGCCTATAAATATATACGGCTAAATAGGTAAGGCCTTCTCTACCTTTGACGAGAAGGTTTGACCTTATATCACTACGCTGATCGAAAGCAAACTGCATTGATGGACCGAGTAGATGCATAACATGTTCAAACGAAATAGCTAAAGCAAAGAGTAAGTTCTCATTCCACTTTTTTTCTCCTTTTTTAGGATTTTGGTACTGTGGTTTCACCCTACAATAATTCTTTCTCCTAATATGGTAATGCGTGGTTATTGACACTGACATATACCAAACGTCATAAAAATTAAATGACATATAACTTTAAAAAGTTACACGCTAATTTAGTATATAAGGTTAAGGATTTTATATAAACAATAAAGATGTATAAATTCTTTAAATATTAATGTTGGCTTTTGACTGAATAAATTAATCCATTGATGTGTTTTAATTTAGAACTAAAAGTAATCGCAATTGCATCCTACGAATTGCAAGCCAGCGTATTTGTCATTTAATTTTTATGACGTTTGGTATATGTCACTTTCATAAATTTCATTTTTCAATTACTTATTCGTCATTACAAACAGACATGCATAAATAAAGAAAACTAATTAAAAAAGGAACAGTATTATTATTAAAAACATGAAAATCGTATTAAATAAAGAATAAAAGACTTATTCTCAAACTAGGAATACTCAAAACCGAGAGTTTCTAAACAAACAAAAATATGCTAATAACTGCTGAAAACTGAATCTGGTCGAGTCGGATATTCTCGAGTTTGTAAATCTGTCAAACTTCTGTTAGGCGGTGCAGCCACTCAATTCGGAACTTTACAAAATTTCTAGAATATTCCTACGCCTGCAGTATTCGGATCCTTGGTAGTACAGATACACTGACCCGTTTTGATGTTTCATTTTGCACTAGTAAAAAATAACGGATTTCAATCTTACAATTTTTCTATTAATTGCTAATTACAAATATCTTAAAGTATACGTATTAAATTCTTAATTAAAACATCACAGTAAAATATAAAATTTTATAAATGGTCATTTCTTAAGATGAGCTAGAGAGTTCAGATCAGCATGAGTATCGTTTTTATTAATAATTAATGAAACATCAACTCCGGTCATATATATGTACAAGAGATTTGAATGTGTAAATAACAAAAGGAACACATCAACATAGATGTAAAGTAATTAAATATGTACAGGTTACAATTAAAATCATGAAGTAACTTGCATTTTACGCTACACTAGCTGCATTTCTCCGTTGAATCGCAATCCCGATTCCGAACGAGAAACGAATCAGCCAGCTGTCATTCACTGAGATCTTATGTTTGACAATGCATGTATGTTTGACAATGTAATATGGTATAGGCAGAATATTTGGCGCTCAACTAGCGTAAATACACGCCACATTTCACCCGTTTTCAATATCCCTTTTTTACTGTGACTAAAGTATTTTGTGTTTCAAAAATCACTTTAATGATTATACACTTTACTAATTTACTTGGTGGTAGGGTTTTGTGCAATTCCGTCTGAGTAGGTACCACCTATTCATAAAATATTGTACCCCCAAACAGCAATACTTAGGATGGTTGTTTTTCGGTTTGAAGTTTGGTAACTACAGGCACAAGGGATGTAATCTTATTTCCCTGTCGCATTGGTGATTTGTTTTTGTTGTATTGATGGTTAATATTTCTTAATATATATAGGCAGTTTGAACACTTACCACCAAGTGTGCCAGTCAAACTTAAAACGTACTACAGTAGTGTAACGTTACTACAGTAATTTTATAACGTAAGTTGTTAAAAAAAACATACAACTATAATTCCAGACTCGACGACGTCTCCCAACAAAAGCTTCGCTGAAATTATCTTTAACTTAATATATCGTGTTCTATCTCATAACTTTTTATGATACGATAAAAAAGAACCATTTGCTTTATAAAACGTATTCTGTTAAATATCATTATATGAGTATGTAATATATTATTATACATAATTGTATTATATACATTATATTATATTATATTGTTGTTCTTATTTTCTGTTCTAAATTGTATGACATATGTACGATAGCCATGGATCTCGCGGCTGGGAGGTTTACGCGGAGTAAGATAAAATTAAGGAACGCATCCCTCGTTTCGAGTCAATGTCCTGAATAATAACATATGTATAAATGCCTTGCACTTTACCCGCGGTTTTGTAGAATTGTACCAATTTCCACAGCTTTTTCTTTTAAAATAAAGGATTTTCATACAAACACAAAATTTTATCCTTTTTACCTTTACTTTTCACCTTAATGGGCTTTAATTTTTAAAAATACTTTCTTTTTGGTACTCCTATTGTAAAAATTTGTAAACGGGTTGTATACAAATTTTCATGGTGCTAGACCTAGTAGCTTGAGTGTGCGTTGGTATGTCAGGCAGTCAATCAGTTATTATTTTATATATATACATTACAATTCGAAAAAATCCCTATACTAGTAAAAAAGAGCTAGCTCAATCAGATAGCTATAGGAGATAAATGAATATCATCAGTGATATTATTTATAAGATAACAAAAGTAATATTGTACATATGTCTATTCATAAAATGTATAGAAATGTCAATTATCACGATCTGATATAAAAGTTTACTCATTTTAAGGGAACTCTACATAAGGTCACTACAGACTACACTCGAAATAAGTACTCTAAAGAAAATACGAACTTAAGGTACAAAGAAAAATATACAAGCGCTATATCTGAAGGCTCTTTATCCCACTTGTATGGAACGCCTTCCCGAGTTCCCTCGAAATCGAAAATTTTCACTCGCCCCGACTTGATTGTATTGCTAATGAAGATGTGGGACGTCTTATGCGATCATTGAAAATATACGGGACAATATTTCTTAGAGTGCGGTAGCGTTTTCTTTTTTTTTGCCATAATAACACTATTTTATTTTGCAACAACCCAATATGTAATTTATTGTGAATAAAAGTTCAAATTATATGAAACACTCATAGTTTTTTTCACACCACAGAATTAGTATGTACCTAAATTGCGCTTATAGTACATTTGTCAGTGGACACAGAGAATATAATGGATATGATGATGCTGTGTCGGAGGAGAATATTTCATCCGTTCATTCATCATTTAGGAGATGAATGTTTCACTCTAGATAAGTCATAGATTAGCTTAAAATCTTCACATTAAGACAAGGGGTCATATTTGCCTAGCAACAGACAAGAATGTTAAATTTTGATGTCTTGTTATAAGCCGCTTTGATGTTTTTATTAAAATTAATTCAAGTTTATATTCGTGATCGTTGGATAAAGTATTAACCTTTTTATCGGAAGTGAAATTCCACACGACAAACCATTTTTAAAGTAATATTATTGATTAACACTGCAATATATAATAATTTAATAATATAATAATTATATAATAAATTAATTTATATAATAATTATATAATAAATTAATAATTATATAATAAATTAATTTTGTCCAGAGGGTGGATCTACCAGTTATCTGTCCGATAGCTGGTTGGAATCGCTACGGGTACGCGACCCCGGACTGCTCTAGCTACTAGTGTCACATTCCTGTATCTTCCGTGATCACAGTATCCTCACCCCTCTCCTTGATACGTTGTTTCCCAAAATTATCCCAGCGTCACGCCAAAGAAGAAGGAAAACTAATATTAAACCCGGAGCGGTGCCTCCGTTTAGGCGTAAGCCAGTCACCTGCGGCCAAACCAGCACCACACGTATTGACTCGTCATTCCTGCGGATCCTGCTGGGGAGGAGGAGAGGGTGGCATGGGTACTGGGCAAGCCCGTGTTGCCATAAAGTCGCCAGGCCCAGGCGTAGCAGCATCCACGGAGAGGACACTTCGCTCACCTGTCTTGCAGGTGGAAAACAACACGGAGAGTGGCAGTCACCGGTTATAAGTCAGCACGAATAGGCGTAAGTGCGGACGCCAGGGGCCACTCTTGACAGTAGGAGGATCCATCGTAGATCCATTGATCAGTTACCGCCTGCTTTAAGTCGGGCAGCCCCCGATCAATAAGGTACTGATCCGCCTCAGCGTTAACTTGTTCCGCCTGGGTGAACGGAACACAAGCCTTACAGCTAGACGTTGACGCTGTGACATTAACCACCTGCTCAAAGGAACATAAATCCCAAAACCCACACCAACGCTGCTTACATGCGCTTTGCGACATGGAATGTCCGAACGATGAGGACAGGCTTCCCGAACACCTACGGAAGCTCCGATTGCGCCCAAGAACTGCGCAAAACTTACAGTATCGACGTGGAGCTTACAAGGCTCAATATTGATATTGTAGCCTTACAAGAGACCAGAACTGAAGACGAAGGGTCTTTGCGTGAAGCTAACTACACTTTTTACTGGAAGGGCAAGAGTTCCTTGGAAACACGAGAGCATGGTGTAGGTTTCGCGGTTCGAAACCATCTCATCAACGCCATAGAAACACCTGTAGGCGTTTCCGAGCGAATTATGGTCTTGCGTCTAAACACAAAAAGCGGCTTTGTCACGCTAATTTCCGCTTACGCACCGACGCTTAGTTCAAAACCCGAGACCAAGGATCAATTCTACGGCCAGCTCGATGAGACAGTGCGCAGGGTAAATCCAACTGACAGACTGCATATTTTGGGTGACTTTAATGCCCGCGTCGGTCAGGGCATATCAGCCTGGCCTGAATGCCTCAGTGCACACGGCATAGGGAAGCTTAACGACAACGGACAACGACTGTTGGAGTTTTGCTCAAGGCACCAGCTGTGTGTTACCAACACCTTTTTTAAAGGCAAAATGATGCGGAAAGTCTCGTGGATGCACCCTCGATCTAAACACTGGCACCAATTAGACCTTGCTCTTACAAGAAGGAGGGATCTACGGGAAACGCTCCACACGCGGGCGTTTCACAGTGCCGATTGTGACACCGATCACAGCCTCGTTGCTACTAAAGTCCGACTTGTCCCTAGAAGAGTCCATTCTTTCAAGCCACCCGGTCGTAAAAAGATAAATCTTTTCAAGACTCGTGACATGGAAGTAGTGGAGTCATTTGGGGAACTCGTCCGCGAAGAAGTTGCAACTTGGGATAGTACGGCATCAGCGCGAGTCGAATGGGAAAAAGTCAAGTCTCTTCTCACTGACACTGCAGGCAAGATTTTTGGCTATCAAAAGGCAAAATCTTACGACTGGTTTCAAGAAAACGAGGAGCACTTACTTCCCTTGATTGACTCGAAACGCCAAGCCGCTTTAAATTTTCGCCTTAACTCTTGCGATGCGACGCGTAAAGATCTCACGAAGGCAAAAGCCTCACTCCAGCGTAGCACGCGCTTCTTTGTAAATGCGTATTGGACAGAGCTTTGCCAAAGCATCCAAGCGTGCGCAAACGCGGGGGATATTGGCGGGGTGTACGCGGGCATCAAAAGAGCTCTTGGACCTACTTCAAAAAAGACGGCACCTCTCAAGGAAACCGACGGTTCTGTTATAACAGACAGCACCCGTCAGATGGCAAGATGGGTAGAATACTACAAGGGGCTCTACTCGTGCCCAGTGGATATTCAGCCAGAAGCAATGGAGCTTGTCCCGAATCTGGCAACTTGGCACGAGCTAGACGTTGCACCCACAGTAGAGGAACTTTATCTGGCCGTCAAGAAGCTCAAATGCGGAAAGAGCCCCGGAAAAGACGATGTTGTCACCGATGTCGTCAAGCTTGAGTGCCTCTTGCCCATCCTTCATAACCACCTGACTAAGTGCTGGGAAGAAAACTACGTCCCTCAGGATATGCGAGATTCTAACATCGTCACTCTTTATAAAGGCAAAGGCGATCGTGGCGACTGCAACTGTTACCGCGGTATATCTCTTCTTAGCATCGTCGGTAAAGCCTTTGCCAGGGCCATTTTAGGCAAACTACAAAGGCTCGCCGACCGCGTATACCCTGAGGCACAATGTGGTTTTAGGTCCCAACGGTCAACTGTCGACATGATATTTTCACTCAGACAGCTACAAGAAAAGTGTAGGGAGCAACATACCCCCCTAGTCATTGCATTTGTAGACCTAAATAAGGCTTTTGACTCCGTGAGCAGAGAGGGGTTGTACTCGGTTCTTGTCAGAATTGGATGCCCCCCAAAACTCCTAAGGATAGTGCAATCGTTCCACGAAGGTATGGAAGTCACCGTCCTGCACAATGGCAACGCATCCACGCCATTCGACGTACGCCGTGGCGTTCGTCAAGGTTGTGCACTGGCCCCCACCTTGTTCGGAATATTCTTCTCGGTGCTTCTGAAGGTTGCTTTTGGAGATGAACAGCAAGGCGTCCACTTACACACGCGAACCGATGGTAGGCTGTACAACATCTCAATGCTCAAGTCCAAACGCTACAGGGAGGACCTATTTGTAGATAGTCTCCTCTTCGCTGACGACGCTGCCTTCGTTGCTCATGACCAAGCTCAACTCCAGAGTCTAATGGACAAATTTGCCAGAGCGTGCGACCTCTTCTCAATGTCCATAAACTGCAAGAAGACCGTTATTTTAGCGCAAGGATGTTTAGAGCAACCAGTCATCTTGCTTAACGGCGCACCTTTACAGGTGGTTAACAAATTTTGCTACCTTGGGTCGCATTTGTCAAGCAATCTCTCGCTTGATGCAGAGATCGACTTCCGCATCGGCAAAGCAGCCTCTATGTTCGGGAGGCTCTGTTCAAGGGCTTGGGATAACAGACACCTTACGGTAAAAACGAAAATGCTTGTTCACCAATCATGTGTCCTAAGCACACTCTTGTATGGAGCAGAAACGTGAACAACGTACGCAAAACAAGAACGCCGACTAAACACATTTCACTTGCGCTGTCTTCGGAACATTCTGGGCATCACATGGCAGGATCGCGTGACAAACGAGTCTGTTCTAGGCAAGGCACAGCTGCCTAGCATCATGGCCATTCTCAAAAAAAAACGGTTACGGTGGCTGGGACACGTGCATCGAATGGAGCAGACCCGTCTTCCAAGGCAAATACTACTGGGAGAGGTTGTGGATGCAAAGAGGTCTGTTGGGCGGCCTATGCTCCGTTACAAAGATTGCGCTAAGCGTGATATGGTTGCGTTTAACATCCCTAGCAATCGATGGGAGGAACTGGCAGAGGACCGTGCCAAGTGGCGACGCCTTATTTACGAAGGTCAATCAAAGCATGACAATGACTGGTTTAAACTACTAAAAGAAAAACGCACCAGGCGTTATGAGCGGGCTTCAAACCGCCGCTTAAATCATCTGTCAAAGATAAAGAGGCCTATATATATATATAATAAAATCAAATTGTGAAAATTTGCGGTACATAAAATCATTTTCTATCGAGTAATATTACAAATAGGTGTAAGAAGGTTTTTTTAAACGTAGGCTATATTGCTCAGGGTAAGTTAGTGCACAGGTGTGTCACAGGTGCAATTTGTTCAGTCACTCACAAAATCTGATGGGACAGCACTGAGACGATCGGAGAGAGATCAAGTGCAGGATCAACGGCCTTACGTACTTTCCAAGACACGGAAGTGCAAACACTGCAAAATTTCAATCTCTAAGCTGCTAAGAATTTCTTAACAGTAAACCCAATATTCCTTTATTGGCTCCCGAGGCTTGTGGACAAGACCACGATAAAAAAATAAGCTGAAAGAAAATAAACACAATCTGTTTCATTACCTAATTAATAAATAAATAAGCTAGCAATAAGACCAACGAGCCATAAATAGATAAAAAAAAAACATCTAAACATTTTATTGTTTGAATTTAAAAATATGTTATTTTTCATCTTTGTGATACAAATATAATGAAACAATTCATAAAACGTGAACAATATAATTGTTAAACGTTAATATAAAGGTCAAGCGGAAATATTATCCACAGCTACATTTTGTTTACGAAATAATTCAGACGTGAAATATATAACAACTCCCCCGGGTATATAATGCCAAGGGCAACCGTCCTAAGTAGCCTTTTACATAAATCTTTAGACACTTAATGTATTCTGATTCCACTTGTAAAGCCTCTAATATTTGTTTTTTTGTTATGACAATGAATATAAATTTAAAAAGTTGTTATAAAAATTTGTTTATACATTAAACTTGTACACTTATGTTAGGGCTTTAATAAGAGGAAGAGCTACGTTGGCTTCGTACTGGCTTCGAGGAGCTCCGTAAAGTAGGAGTATGGCAGCGGATACGTATGTTAAAACTACCGGCAGCCTCTTGGACCCCGGTCGATGATTACCATCGCATCCGATATAAACCGGGCTCTGGAAGAGGGAGCCCGGGTATCTTTCTTCTACGTTAAAAAAGGCATTTATAAGTAAGTTCTGCCTATTAAGGCACCACACACAGCAGTCGTTAATACATTCAGTCAGTCAGTGAACTAAGATAATACGTTTCTTGTATTTGTAATTACACTTGCTCACTAACTCGTTAATAACAATAACTTGAAATGAGTTATTTCAATTTTAAAAATGTAGACTAGCATATATAATATCACAAGAGAGGCTAAATGTTCTGCACATACATGGTAAAACTTAGGAATTAATGGTCCCAATCAACATAAGCCGAGCATTTACTACCTATTAAATATCTCATAAAAACTCTAATATTCACAAGAATAAAGTCACAAGTACTGCTTGATCATATTATACTTTACAGCTCTCGAACAGACAGCCAGTTCTAAGATACTTACGATAAACACCCGCAAGAAGACGTGACCAGCCACGAACACCCCATTAGAATTATACTCCTTATCAAACTAATATTAAATCAAACTTCAACAACATCACAAGTAGTTTCGAATTATAGGGTTTTGATAGGGTTGTCGACTTTACAACTTCGAAATGAAATACCAATTTTAAGCGACGGCTATAAATATTAAAATAAATCGAAAATAGACTTTATTGTTTGTTATTACTTTGAAGGATTTATTTTAATATCTAACGAATAATTTAAAGAGTTATTAAAACTTGTTTGTTTTACTTAATATTATACATTGTGTTCATATGTACTGGTGGTAGGGCTTTGTGCAAGCTCGTCTGGGTAGGTACCACCCACTCATCAGATATTCTACCGCAAAACAGCAATATTTGATATTGTTGTGTTCCGGTTTGAAGGGTGAGTGAGCCAGTGTAATTACAGGCACAAGGGACATAAAATCTTAGTTCCCAAGGTTGGTGGCGCATTGGCTATAAGCGATGGTTGACATTTCTTACAATGCCAATGTCTGAGGGCGTTTGGTGACCACTTACCATCAGGTGGCCCATATGCTCGTCCACCTTCCTATTCTATAAAAAAAAAAAAAATGTTTTAACCTAATAATTTTTAACACTTTCTTTGACAATAAAATGTAGTTGAAATGTAATTACGAATCGTGGTTTCAAGGCATTAACATCGTTCAAATCGTTATTTATTTATGACTATTTTGTAGCAAATTTGAGCCAACCCTAGATGCACTACAATGTCCGCCACAGGCGCGGTGTTACCTGCCGAGTTATGCGCCTTACTCAGAAATATCTGGCTCCGTGAGATCGCCTATTTGATCCTAGACGTCTATGGAATATATTCAGAAAAGAAAACTTCAAAACTACAGACACAAATAATAAGGCATACATATAATTACAAAAATTATATATATAAAAATAGAAATGTGAAAATGGTGTGGTATTATTATTTGTCTTTTGCATCATATAAAAAAAATATTGTGAACAATTCAATTGTATATTAATATAAAAAGTAACCAGTATTTTTTAGACGAATTTATATTACAAACCGATGATAAATTAAGCTTCTAAAATATCAATTCAAAATTAAGCTCATAAGGTTACTTGAATAATGTATTTGTTTCAGAGATGACGAGTAAAATGTCTATATGATGTAGATGTATATATGATCCGCTGAATTGGGAGACGGTCTCCCAATTCAGCGGATACGTACGGACCATACCGATATATATATATATGACAATTATCCTTTAATAAACATTAAGACATTTCTTAATGTATATTTCTTCTGCAACTGTAATAGTGTTGCATTGTTATTCGACTCTTTCAATTTGTTTTCCAATTTTATCAAAGATTTAAGGACACCTCAAAGAAGAAGAATTGAAGAGACTCTCTGGCTCTTCAGTAATAGATAATGCTTTAAATAATTTTGATTATGAATCAAAAAATCTGCACATAAGATGTTTTTTTAAAAAAGGAAATATTTAAGACACGGAAAAAATCACAGGTCTCTCAGGATCTTACGATTCCTATGTTCTCGTTTCTATGTATATAAACGAGAACATGATATATCATAATTATATTCAGATTTTCTATTTATAGGAAGAATATCATAATGGTTATTGCCCCTTAGGTGTTTAGAATAGTTTGACCTGTTGGTTGATCGTTGCAATTATTTTAGTAATTTTTTAATAAGTCCGGATCTTTTATACCGGATCAAATTGATTCATATTGATCTAAATTTTAATAAATATCGGACACAAAAACTACAATATTTGTTAAAATTTGGATATTCGAAATCAGAGCAATCACAAATTGTCCCACAACTGGACAAACTTCTTTAAGGTATATTTGAAAAAACCGACCAAATAAGTTTTATCACTTGTCTTTTCAGATGGATTATATATACTTTATTTAATTAAGGATACACTCTTTTTTGTTTATAATTAAAAAAGGATTAATAACATGTTTTTCGCGCAACACACTGCATCGGATAAAAACACGGAAACGAGGTCCATAATATAACAGTAACAGTAACAGTAACAGCCTGTAAATGTCCCACTGCTGGGCTAAGGCCTCCTCTCCCTATTTTTGAGGAGAAGGTTTGGAGCTTATTCCACCACGCTGCTCCAGTGCGGGTTGGTGGAATACACATGTGGCAGAATTTCAGTGAAATTAGACACATGCAGATTTCCTCACGATGTTTTCCTTCACCGTAAAGCACGAGATGAATTATAATTACAAATTAAGCACATGAAAAGTCAGTGGTGCTTGCCCGCGCTTGAACCCACGATCATCGGTTAAGATTCACGCGTTCTTACCACTGGGCCATCTCGGCTCCATAACCATAATATAAAGAAGAATATAATTATAAATCTATTCAAAGCATTAAATTTTTCTTTGTACGATAAAATAATGTTAGAAATAGTTTACTAAAGTAACACAGACATCAATTACAGTTAGCTTCAAAAAGTAAATACTGAGATTCTTGCTGATTCCTCACAGTAGTCTATATTTCAAACCGGAACGATAGCACTGGGTTTAATTAATCTAGCAAAATGACGGCTCAAAAGAGCTTGTGATAGCCTACTCGAATAAAGTTTTGATTGATTGGTAGCTTTGCAAACAGCCCCTTTTAATAATTGTCTAAGCTTTCTGTTTTGTTCACGAGCTTTTGTGTTTTTACCTAATATTTGTGATTTTTATAAAGGTTTTAAAAAAACAGGGAGGCATAGGGATTGCCGATAGAAGTGAAAACTAAAAACTGATAAATATATATTTGTCCAAATTCCACTCCAAGTAATAATTCTATCCTTTTTTACTATACAGCTTTTTATTCATCAAAATACTCAGTATGTCGCAAACTCGGTACAAAATGATAATACAACTCAATTTAAATAAATAATAGTTAAAATACACTTATATGATTTGTATATAATAATGTCCTCTAGGCGGAGGCCACGGCGGCCAATCTCAAGAAAGATTAGCCAACTACGCAGAAGATATTATAGTGTATAGCACTAATCAATTAATCAATCAACAGCCAATCGTTGTCCACTGCTGAACATAGGCCTCTCCCAAGGTGCGCCAAAGCTCCCTGTCCTCCGCCTTCCGCATCCAGTTGGTGCCCGCCACCTTCTTAAGAAGGTGTAGCACTAGTGTGGGCGCAAACACAGGTGCACTTTCTATTCCCTAACTCCCATAATCCGATGGGACGGCAATCCGACACGACCGGAAAGAGTTCAGGCACAGGATCAACGGCTTTACGTGCTTTCCGAGACACGGGAGTGTACACACTTCCAACTTCCAGAGTTTGGGCTGCTACTGAGAATTTTCTGGCAGTAAAGCCCAACAACTTTTTATTGGCCCGACCTGGGAATTGAAACCAAGACGTAATGGCATGATGTAAGGTCTGCGGCCTTACATCATGCCTCTAGACCAACGAGGCATGATTTGTATATACTGTTAGTATTTACATGAATTTCAATCATTATGATCCTCATTTATTTTCACAATACTTTAATTAACATCAGCATGTCGGTGACGCGAAGCCACAAGTCTTTCCCCTACGATAAATCAGCGCAACGCGCCTAAAGAAGTCTTCACTTCAAAAATTTTCTTTTTTTAAGCTTAGGCTCTCCAGGTCTTTATGTTTTGTAAATGACATATACTTGGGTCAATTATACACCAGATATTATTTTTATGTGTATTTTATACGGTATACATTTAAATTCCTTGATGGTCAAGTCCAGCAATACTCAACCTTTTCTTTATAGAGGCCACAAACTCGTGTCAGTTATGGTGTCGCGGGCCGCAAACAAAAAATGATTTCTTAGGTTTTGGGATTGTTTTAAATTAATTCAACAAGCAGTTGTTTAATTCAAATTGTATATATAACATTTAACCATTAAACCTTTAATATTACACTTAACCGTTTTTACCACAGAACTGCGAGGAATCGCAAAGATCTGCACCCGTACAGTTGACGTATCTAAGACACGTACGAAACAATTTGCTTCCTCGTTTCTGATACGCACCGCTAAGATCTGGAATACCCTCCCGACCTCCGTTTTCCCAACAACCTACAATATGGGTACCTTAAAGTCAAGAGTGAATAGGCATCTTCTAGGCAAGCGCGCTCCATCTTAGACTGTATCATCACTTTCCATCATGTGTGTGATAACAGTCAAGTGCTAGCTTATATATTAAAAAAAAAAATAACAAAAAACCTTTGAAATTTAAAATAGTTCAAAATAAAGTAACATCAAGTGGGCCAACCAAAAAAGCCGAAGGTACAGCTGGTCTTGTCTATTGGCTGGCTTATAAGCAGATACCTAGGACCCGGTGAAGACAATAAAATGGTATTGAGTTTTTTATGCCGAGAAGTATACTGTAGCAGCTAGTAATTGAGAAGTATGCAGTATTAAAGTCCCATGAAAGCAGGTAAAGCCTTGGTCCTTCGCTTGATCTATCTCCGATCATGTTGGATTGTAGGTATATGGACTAACTTGTACTCTATAATAGCTCTAGTGAAGAAGACTTTAGTCTTCGACGCCGTGGTCAGATTGATTTGAAGAAACAAAATACAGGTTTCTTACTTTCTTGCTTACATATTGTTTACTTAATAATTAAACTTTGTGGATTTCATAGGTTACACTAGCTTCATACTATAGGGAAATGATAGTCAATTGTAGAGGTCGCGTATTTGCATAGGGCGAGCGTGCCGTCGGAACGGGGAGCCCGCGGCGGTGGTGACGGTACTCTGCGGGTACGTATTCATTGTCCGCGACAGATTTCATTAGTAATATATTATGGATTTATAATATAAATCACATCAAAATATACTTTATTCAAGAGCCCATACACATATTTGAATCGTCAGTTTACAGAATTATAATTACTAAAGAAAACCGCAATAAAATATTTAATTATAATAATAAAATTTCGATTCAAATGCATTATTTCGCTATTGCTTATATATAAATGTATTCGCAGGCTTTAACATGTAAATTTATTTAATACCAATAAGTGTACAAAATCTACAAGTTTTCGACAAATATAATATTTTTTTAAATGTATTTAGGATACTCGTTTATGACTATAATTAATCCTTAGTACCTTTTGTTAAATAAGCCGCGATCTATATCCTTCATACGTATCCACGCCATCTTACTTTGGCGAAATAATCTATGCCCGGTTGGCTGAGGTAAACTAATTAAGCAAAAAAGTCATAAAGCAAAAAATATATATTAAATTGTAAATATTGGTAATAGTTGATAGTTAATATTTTTAAAATGAAATCCACAATATAATTAATTCAAATATCAAGCATATGTAATCGCTGAGATCATGTGCCTCATTTGTGTTTGTAATTCGTCTCGTGCTGGCGGCGATAGAAAACATTGCAATCAAACCTACATGTGTCGAATGAAATTCAATTTTGTATCCACCAACCCGCATGGTAGAATCAAAACCAAGTCTAAAGATAATGATTGGACGGTCACAGATTGTTACTTTACTGTAAAGGTACCTAAATAAAATATACCGCGCCAATCAACACAAATTTTGACCACAGACGCAATATCGTCAGACAATGGACAACCACTTCTGTCTCAACCCGTTTTAGCCGGCGGCGATCGTGTGGAGGACGCGTTCACGGAGTCGGAGAATCACACGACATCGATGCTGTTATAAATTTCCGACATTATATTCCGAGTCTATATCGTCAAATTGCAAATTTGCAAGCCGTACCTCTGCACGTCTCATAAGTTGATAAATGATAACGGTTGAACAGTTCACGTGATAAAACTAAAATGTCATATTAGAAGAAAATTTAGGTATGTGACTATAAGGCCAAAGAAAGAACAAAAATATACGGAATTATTATATGAGAGATGATAATTGAAAGAAGATTGTAACAAGAGATTAATGCGAGATTACGAATTAGTGAATAGAAGAGCAAGAAACTTACCCAACACCAAAAATTTGACAAGGAAAAGCAAATTAAAAGTGAAGCATATTGTTATTCGATAGTAATCTTTGTATTTGACATTATTTGAAATTCAAACTTCATAACCAATTTTTCTTCCAGTTTAATTATATATCGTTTTTTTACGCTTGCATCTTTTAATCGGTCGGTAATTGTAAGTGTAATTTACGCAGTAAAAATATGAATACTACAACGAAAACAATCTACTTAAATATAAGTTTCTTTATAATAACAAGCGTTGAACAAAATCCTTAAAGCGTTCAAAGGGGTATTATAGAACCGGATTTTATTGCAAAAGACGTGATCGTTTTAATCACTAAAAAATGTAGTAAGCACTTTATCGCTGTTTTGTGCTTTTACACCGTAATTTCAAGGAGTTCTATTATAGCAAATAATTTGCACCCTTATCGTCAAAGCAGGTCTTTACAGCACAAAGAAAACTATCTGAAGCAAAATTGGTTCGGAACAATAGATTGACTAGATGCCACAGTTCAATGAAAGGGACATGGGTATAAAACTTATTGTCGTCTTAGAAATTATTGGGTAACTTTCAACATTCGAACAAGCAAAACGTTTGTGAACTTTAAAATTATCACGTGATAATTAATTGCATAATTTCTCTAACGTACATTTCCTAAGCACCGTCACTTCTAATAATAATCAGCCTCTTTTGGGTATAGAATCTTAGACTAACAATTTTTAACTCAGAATTTTAGAAAAATTCTCACTTATCCTAGGTGGTAGGTCTTTGTGGAAGCCCATATATGTAGGTACCACCTTATCAGATATTCTACCAATAAACATCAATACTTTCGGGTGGTACCATTAAAGAAAAATATATACAAATATTGTCAAGAATAAACTATCGCCTAAATCCCTTCAAAATGTTGTGCATGTTGCTTGTACAATATACATACTTGCAATAAAAACTTATATACTTAATTATATTAAGTTCTTAATCATATATTTTCTATATAATTCGCCCCCCTTATACACAGGCTAAGTGTTAAGTGAAAATTAGTTAATTATAATTGCTAACGCCTTTTTTAAACATATTTTTTTACATTATATTATTATATCAAATTTGAAATTGAAAGATAATTACTGTCAATATTTATCTTCATTAAATATTGATAAAGCTATATAAACAATTATAGATTCTTTAACATATTACGCAGAACAAACAAGAAATAAACGATATTAGAATGTCATACAGATCATATTGGGTATAGATTATTATCTAAGCATTGTAACATTATTTTTGTTATATCATCGACATCAATAACCTTTAATTCGTTCAACAATGGCTTTGATGTAATATTAAATCAGATGTCACTCAAAAATGAGTCGTTATACCTGGTAACAATCGCTAAAGTCGCTTGATATTTGCTATAATGGGTATCTTTAGGGCTTAAAAAAATCTCCATTCCGGCAAAACTCGTGTTCTTTTGAGTCTGAACCAAAAGGCCCGGCTACCTGACTACCTGTACTTCAATGCCCAGAGAATCAAACAAAAGATTCCCTTATCCTGTTTGCATTCAGCACAAATTTTCTAATATTTCCTTATCTTTTTAAACCCGTGAAGCAATTGTATGGCATTGTTTATTTTAGATTTAACACTTTTTTGTTTGAACGATTTATAATTTGTCAGAAAAATAAGATATGAATCAAAAACACGTGATCGATCATAGTAAGCAGCCAGTAAATGTGACAATTAAGAAAACACAGCCAAAATTAAATTTCGTGATCGAGTATTTCTTTCAATAAATTTACAAGGAACATATTATGCCTTTTTTATAATTTAAAAAAATACATAAAAAAATCTAAAGATACCATTAAACAATATAACTTATATTTTCAAAATGAATAGAAAGAACCGATTGTTATAGTTTTTTTTTAACCAACAAAAGTTAATGCATAACCACAACGAACGCAGACACAGGAAGTTCCACAATTTTTATTTTTTATATTTAAAAGAATATTAATAGTGTCCGTTTTACGAAAATTACCAAAATTCCTACTTGTCCCTCCAACTAAGCGTATGCTTAGTTGAGGGCTAGAGCTTGTGTTAGGAGTGGGGACAACAATAGCCCTAAGGGACAGGACCGAACCTCCGACTTTTACATCGATAGGCGGCGCTATTGACGCTTAAAAAAACAATTGACAACGCATTAGCAATTAATATATGTTAGTCTTTTCTTACACCGTCAATGCGTGATCATGATATCCCTTGTCCCTGTAATTACACTAACGCATTTTACAAAACGATGCACAAAGTATGTTTGAAAGTAGTAATAATTATTGAATGAGTACCAAAGCGCAGTTCCAAAAAAAAACTTGACAATAGTTTACCAACAAAACCAATACGCATAAACAAAGATGACCTTGGAGTGACCTACTTTCTGGTCTATCGTTACACTATCGATAAAAGGCTGATACAAAAACAATATTGTCGGATATGCAATTGCGGAATAAATGATAAGCTTTCAAAGTGGTTGTAAAACTTATCAATTTCTCTCATGTTATAGGGAAGTTTATTATTATAATTCATTGAATAAACATTTAACGAGTTTTAATGAACACCGGCCAGGCGTTGCTCGTTAACAGCTTCGCTTTGTACAATCTGCTTTGCGTCGAATCTCATTCAATTCAATATTATATTAACGTTTTCGAATTCATTATTATATTTTTTTTTTTATTATGTGAATTGGACTTTGTAAGTTAAACTGATTGTTATAAACAGGACTTTCAAGGAAACCCATAACTGTTTATTTATGCTTCTTAATATTTAATTTTTTGAAATATCCATCTCTTAGATAAATATATACTCTTTTATTGTACAACAGTAATAGAGAAGTACATTTCACAAAATACATGTTTGTTCAATAAGGTAACCTGATCGCTTAGTTGCGATTTCTTCTAGACAACCTTAGGGTTAAAACTATGCAGTGAAAGATACCCATAATTGTATACATATAAATTCATAAATATAAAGGAAAATATACTTAATATATACATAGTTTGTTGCCTGGAAGAGATCCCTATATAGCGATAAGGCCGACAAATCTGCAAGGTAATTAGGTTGTATGTGTTTTGTAATTTTTTAATCTTTGTGATGTACAATAAAGTATCTTTTATCTATCTATTAATCTTTATAGTCTTTATCGATTTCTCAGTCTCAAGTCAGTCTCAAGAACAGAGCCCAATGAAGCAGTATGTATAAAGTTTATAGAATAGTGATATAATCATACAAGTGATTAATATCAGTTTTAGGTTATTTGTAAAATGTTCGTTGGAATAAATACAATTTCTTTAAGGTATCGTAAATATTTTACCTCTTTATAAATATTTTATAAAACATTCAAATATAACCTTATTTACTGAGTTTCTTACCGGATCACACATTCAAAGCTAAGCTTTAATTTAATCTTGCAGTTAAAAGTGCTTGCCTATTTGAATCAAATAATTTTTTTTTAATTGTTTATTGTTACAAAGTTAAATTATAACTAAATTATCCTGTACTTAAAATAATCTGATTGCTTCGAATTTACATAAATGAACTTCTGCAATTATCTAAAGATTATTGTCTAAAATATTTCTCAAGTCTTCAAGAAATTCCATTTTCAGTCCGAAAAAGACGAATTAATAGCACTAAAGATGCGCTCAAACTTTCCTGAACGAAACTTAAAGTTGCTCTCAAAGTCAGAATTGTCCTGTTGAAAGAAATTTTCGCAAGGGAATCGAGATTAGAATAGAATTGCACGATCTTTTTTTTAAGAATAAAATTGTCGTGTTTCCTTTCATAGCTTTTAAAATACTGACATACATCTAAAGAGGCGATCGAGTTTCAATAGGCCGAAAACAAATCAATGGAACTTCCTTATTTTAAACGTAATTTGATATAAGATCATCATTTAATATTTAAAAACAAATTAATTTACTAATTTGAGGTGGTTTTTAAAACAAATTTTGGGAATTATGAAACTTCAATAACTGTTTCTAAAGCAAAGGTATGCTCTTTTGTTGTGTACCAGCTAAATATTCCTGAATTACCAATTCTAGTTGGGAGCTAAGCGGTGTTTGCATAGTGCATTAGTAGTCAAGTATGCATGAATAAGTAAAGAGTCTGTTGGCTGAACTTTTCGATCGTGAGTCTCTTATACAATAGCGGTTTCCTCATCTCGATATTCATCTGCTACTCTTTTATATCGCTTCTATTTCGATTTTACGATCCTCGTCCGAGAGAATGCGGCGTCAATGAGAACGGCATAAACCGACTGAAAACCCATCGAAATTTATTGCCGTCAGATTTTATGCTTTAGATCTATAGTTTTACGATGTAGAATTACAAGAACAGTGTGGGTAGCTTGATTTTTCTGTACAACGGGTCTTGTTTTGCATTACACCGGGAGTTCTTCAAAGGTAAATGGCTTTGTCCTGTTCAATGCTACATCCGGCACACGTGGACGGACGGCCTCTTTGGCGAAGCGTCGATTTGTATTGAAATTTATAATAGCTTGAGCATTTTGAGGGTATGAAATGAATATCGTCTTCGCTGTTTCTTTACTTTGCTTATATTATTTTAGTCTTAAGTTTTTTAAAACTTATCTATATATAATTTTTCGTTAATTCGTTTTCTTTTATTATAATAAAAACGTCGCTAAATTTGGTTAGAAATAAATAAAATTAAATGATAATTTAAAATGTTAATTGGCTAAACGTAATTTATACAATGACCAACAACGATAAAAAATAAAAAAACACCGCTAAATTTGCTTCGGACAATGAAAAATAAACTTTTAACCTTTAATTATTTCATTGATAATTCTCATATCATAATATACCTCATCATGTGCTACTATTGCAATAAAAGTATATATACTATTACAATAAAAGTATAATTTTCTTATGTAATACATACAATTTATAAGACATTTAAAAAAATCCTCATACATTTTTGAATTACTTAAACTTTTTAAAATAATATTCGATTTAATACAATATAAGTGCCCAGCAATTTACCGCAAAATACCCTAAAATTATCCAATCAAATTAGTAATAATACGACAATATTGAATTCTAAATTATTTCAAGCATTTATACGCCTTTCTACTTTTGAGTTATGTTCCATAATTGCATACAAGTTTCGGCAACCGTTTACATTATCTGATGGTCGAGTACACAATACTACCCGTGGAATTGTTCTATTATTATCGATCTTTATCACGGCCTCCATATATAATTCGACATGCATTATTTATGTTCTGAGGGGAGTCCCGTTTATTGAAATCATACAAACAAATACTACCATGGATGTCGTTCCTAAGTGATTCGATTCACATAAATTTGGTCCTTATAAGTTACTTTTTCGACATTAATTCCATTGAACGTGTTTCAGTTGAGTTTCATATTCTGTTGGTCATCGTACAACGGAGGTCGCGCTTTCCTACGTATCTAGATATCAGATCTTGACAATTCGTGTTCGTGTAGCGTTCCCCAAAATATTTGAACATTTGCTTGATACGGGTCTACGTATTCGTAACTCATTAAATTGTTAGTTTGGTACTGTTCGTTCATTTCATTGAGTAGTTAAACTACGATGGAATTTAATCTGACCGCACTCGTAGTCTTCTATTACGACTTTCATCTTGATTTATTTCAAATTACGTTTCTTTGTCTATGTTCGAATCTTAAACAAATTAAAACTCAGCTCTCTTTATTGTTTTACTTAGTCTCTAATACGAATTCAATTTATTGATAGGCAATCAACGTCAAAATATCAAAGAAGCGAATGAAAATATATTGTTTCAATTTAGTTCGTACTTATATTATTTCAATCATTATTTTTATCAAAGTCACTCACATATTAATTTAATTCAATACTTTCGTATACGCACTAACATTTTTATTTAATTACGAATTTTCTAATGGTTTGTTGTAATTCTATTAATAGTTTTCAAATTCGTTTCAGTTAAATTGATAAATCGTTTTGACCGTGACAATAGTAGCTTTTACGGATTGTATATTCTTTAAGGAATATATTTTCATTCATGCTCAGTAAGGTTCTAATAGCCGTCTTCCGTTCACAAAGTAGAGATTTAGTTTCAGATAAGAAGCGAGAGGATGGAGGCAAGAATTCCTAACTAAGCTATAAATATGTGATTACATCCTGCAAGCATTCTCTGGTTAAGGCTTCGGTATTTTTAAATTGCTCTATTTTTTAAATTCACTAGCCAATTTAACGGAATGAATACTTAATACCTAATACTTAATAATGACACTCATATTTAACAGTAAGTATTTTTAATAGAAAATTTAAAATTTATTAGTGGAAGATCTTAATGCTAGACCGTCTCGTGGATATATACTTCTTTATTTATTTGATTCTTCAACAATGTGGACATTGATTAAAATAATGTGATATAACAAAAGTAAATACTAATTCTAAGTGTCACAATTACTTAAAGAAGAACCCAGAATGCACTTAAAGAATATTCAACATCTTAACCTAATACTAAACTTCTATCTACTATAAAATTTATGCAATAATATATACAAATATATTTTGCTGCCCAGTACGATCCTTTTCGGAGATGCAATGGACGTAAAATTATGATCGACACTATTTTTATACTCATCACAAACATTGTACATTTAAGATAATGGGCTATGTAATTTAAGATTTGTGGGAAGCTTTGGTTTACTAAACAAGTGTAAATTATTCGACCTAGGTAAACTAGTATTATAAACTTGATATGTCCAACTAGTGCTTAATTAATCAACTGCTTAAAATAATTTTATTTATTGATATATTGTGTGTATAGTTTGATTAATCCAGTAAGCCTTCAAACACGAATCAAATAACAACTTGTTGTTGTAACAACGAATTTATTGTTGCTAATCAAATAAATTTGTTACATGCGTGTATTTCTTATTTATTGCTAATGTTTTATGCCCAAATGTCTGCTAGGAGAAGAGACTATCGGCTGATGTTCTTTTCTGCCTTCCTGTTATAAACAATATATCATGATACTACATACATATTAAATTTGTACAAAACAAGTATGATATGAAACTCGCTCCCTGTCCAATTGTCCCAAAGCCCTTGAACGGAATTATAACAAACTTTTTCCGATAGTATCACGACGCTCTCTAGCATGTAAACATTTGTTTTTAATTCAACTTTGAGGATATTCTACACAAGCAATGAGAATAAATAAAACATTGTATTATGTTTTAACGAGTTGTACATTTATTTTAATTTGGTTATTGTTACCTATGCAATGTATCAACATGGTGAAATCTATTGTATAATATTTATTAGGTGATTTGTTTGTGGGTCCAGCTGATTTTGATAAATTATCAAAATAATACTAATCGCTTATTGAATTAAATTGTATTAAGTCCTACAACCCTCGTTGACTTCACTTTACAGATATCTAACTTGACAAATTAATTATCCTGCCAGTATAAAATATTTGAACGTGTAGGTATGACTTCGTTGAATGATGTTGAAACTAATTAAATATTTTCTATTTAAATTTTCATAACATTAATCAGTCGAGAATATGATTATTGATAACTTTCGACAACCATGACTGTCATAAGCGTCGTAAGCGCCTTTATCAATTGAGCACGCCAACAACCCGTATCTTAGCGGGAAACCAGCCCAATTGCAAAACCATTCCCAAGGAAACAAATAATGAAATATTATTACATTTTCTTCCTATTCCGTTTTACATACGTATATTTTATATTTTTTCTATAATACATATATGTTTGACTATATTTGTTTGTATAAAATTAAAAAAATTGTAAATACTTTTTGCATATTAGTATATAGAATATTAATATTAGTTTTAAGAAGAAAAATGTTGCAGTCCAGATATGAAAATCGTTTTAAGAACATGACGTAAATATGGAAATATACCATTTATACAGGAAATAAAAATAATTATAAGCGTTTGCTTAAAACATTATCTACATATGTAAATATTTATCTAAATTATCCTTAAAAAAGTCCCTTGTCGTCCCGAAGTTACGTATTGTGGTGTCGTACTGTCGGCCATTTTGCGCCGTGACAAATTGCCACTATCCGTTTGATCTGTGTAATAAAATTGGCGCGCAATCTTGATATAAACGTATCCGTTAGTACCGATTTCATATTTATCTTACACTGCTTTGTATAACTTTGTATATTGTAGTAAATCTTTAGTTTTATTGTGAATATACAAATCTAAAACATCCCTAAACGCTCCCATTGTACAACTAATTTAACCAACTTTTTAGCTGTCACTATATTCGTCATTTCATTATAGATTAATATTATAATCATATATTATAATCTATGGAATTTATAAAAAACTGGCCCGTCCCGACTTCGTATGGGTAAAACCCATACAAAGTAACTCCCTTTAATTTTTTAATTTAGTTATATTTTTATATTGTAGCATAGCGCGTGAAAATTCGTATATTCAATGTATTAACCGTTGATTGATAGCATTACACTTTCTTATTTACCCATTACGACGAAGGACGACCATAAACCTTATAGTCCTCTCAAAGTATAGCGTAACATTTTACGCAATAATACGAGAATCAAAATTGTTGAAAGTTAATATCTACTGATTATATATTTATTTATTTGTAAAAGCACACTTACAATATACATATATTAAATGAATTAAATGATGATTATGAATGGATTAAATGAATGTCTGATCAAAAGTCTCATATTCTATAAAATTTCTAAATTTTCATTTTAACATAAAAACATTATGACTTGAAATTAAAATTGAATGAATTTAAAAATAAATATTAATTACTTAGGAATAAATACAAATCGAAAAAATACAATTCACATTCATTGTCATAATTTATAATAGATATCACAACATAGTAAAAAAAAAATATCAATGAATTCCACGCAGATAAAATATATACATTAGTTACTTACTTATGCTATGTATATATATTAGATATATTGTCTTGTGTCATAAAACATGTACAGTCTTCGGCGAACTGTTTCAAGTGTTTCAAGAATTCAAAAAAGCAAATGATTCAGCGATGAATACCTAGTCATCATTGTATAGATAACGTTAAACATATTCATCACGCGACATACTCTGTGGAAGATCAGCCTCTCTCTGATAAACGGCTTATGAAAATAAACGAGCACCATGCAAACATGGCGTTGACTTTTTCTTCTTTTTCATTCGTAACATATTTTGCGAGACGCGATGGCATTTTGTCGGCCAAATTATTGTTGCCTCTTTTTATTTAGGGGAATGGAAGTAAAAGCTATTTAGATAGAAAGCAATTGACTTTGACATTTTATCACTTAATTACCTTATTTTTCAATGAATTTGATTTAAGTATTTTTTATGAAATAATATAGTATTCATTTATTTACATATCATGGTAAATTAATACGATGTTATTTTATAATAATTTCAAATACTTGTTTAAGATAAATAACTATAAGTACACTAAAGTAATGTCATGTCACATACAAATTAATTGCAAAATCAGTTATTATTTTATATTTTTTTACGCCTTCGATTGCTACAATTCGCAAGTTTACACGCACACGACCAGATGCGCCGAATGCGTTCACTCCCTCCATTCGCTCGTTCCCCTCACTAGCTCAGTCATTCGGCCGCCCGCGTCGCGTGTAGACGTGCTGCGTGTAACAACACCGCTCGCGCGTATTCACCGACGTACGAATTTTAAAAACTCCTGGCTTGTGTTCACGTGTAATATCACAAAGAGTACTTCAGCATAGACGAACTGGATCTAATATTTTTTGTTTGTTTCTCTAAAGTGCAAAATGTGATGTGCTCAGCGAGCGTGCAATCCTGTGTAACGTTGCAAAGTGAACTAAAGTGTTTCTGAATTGGAAACAATTTCGGTGGTTTTGCTTTTAATTTGGATGCTTTCGTTAAGGTATGTTGGATGTTTAAATGTAAATAAAATGTATGTCTCTCTCACTGTACGAGTTTCTAGCTGTGACTAATACTTCAAGGTTATTGCGATTAAATTTGTTAGTGAACGGTGATATTTTCTTATCTATAAAGTTGATTCCTTTAATATTGTTTAAGAAATTGGATGACAGGTATTAAAAAATACAGCAAAAAAACTTTAATAGAGAACTGAATACTGAGTAGCAAAATCAACATTTCTTAATACCTATAAAAAGAAAACTACAGGCATTATAATTATCACAATAAACTTAAACTAGAAATTTTCGTACACATTACGAAATAATTTGAAAATTTTCAAGTTATTACGATTACGATATTAAATGAAAATTATTATTTATTAAAACAAAAATAGACCGATGATTTTGTTATGAATTGTATGTATATTATTATTCATATTTTAACGCCTTAACCTTGGAGTCAATGATTCATTTTAGTTACCTAAGAAATACTACTAAGTAAACATACCTAGTCGGTAAATAACCATAATTGTTATGAACATAAATACGCTTTACTACTGTTTTTCATAGGTAAATGAAATTTATTGTTAAATTAAAGCGTTTTTTGACGGCACACGAGTTTTTAATCCTTACTATTATAATTGCGATACTGAGTTTGTTCTTTTTTATTGTTTGGAACGCTTTCACGTTTTATCTACTCAACAAATCATGAAACTTTGTATAAACGTTATCAGGGATACAGAAAAGTATATATATAAGCCACGAGTGTTAATAATATAATGCTAGTCTATAATGCTAGACTTATTGAATTTTGTTATAATGTTTATTAAAGTTATTAGAATTTATCACCACATTATATTAAGTATAATAAATTTGTAAGAAGCAATATAAATCGGTAAATAAACTTTATATTGTGTCTATATATAACTTATTTCGGTCTTAAATGTTATTATATTTTAGTTCTAACAAAAATGAAGTGGTACCAATATATAGTAAGATGTGCACGTTTACCATTGTAAGATAACTTTGCTATGCCTTAAGATAATGGTGCCCACACAGGAGTCGCGATTTTCTAATTATATTCACACAGAATTATAAAACACGTTTGACAAGAGACATTATTGCTAATAATATAATTATTTATATTAGCTTAACATAAGCTCCCTTTGTGGATATTAATTAGCTCCAACCTCGTTTGTGTATTACGTACTATATATGAATATATTGTATAATCCATACGTCTTGGAGTCAGAGAGTACCTTAAGCCGATGGTAACGATTATTTTCATATAACGTTGTATATATGTATAATACATATAATTAATTATGTAGGAAATAAAATATTGACCAAAAGACAAAAGGGACTTTCTTCGGAATATGTGTTGTAAATGTTTGTCCGTGAATATTTGTCCATATATTGATTCTTAATATCATCTTGCAAAGACAAAACAGTTTCAGTAGTTTTGTTTGACGTGCTTTAATGTTAACAATAAAATATGTTAGAAACTTCCATTTATAATTACATATAAATATGTTTCCCCATATTGAAAATATAAAGATTGTGGTCGAATTTCTGTATGAATTGTGTCTGTTTCAGTATAAAAAATCGTGTTAAATAAAAAAAAAATGAAATTGTGCCTAACATAAAATTTAATTTAATAAAATATCTGAATTTTATATTTTAAATTAAATTTGAATAACGCGTGCCTATTTAAAGAAATTGTCAAAACCGTTAAATTTTAACAATGCTCATTATTTTAAGTTTATTCGTACGACGGAACGTTCAATTCTTAATGCTAAAACATTTCAATTGTTACATTTTAATTCAAAACCCACTTTCCTAGTTTCACTTGAATCTCAATTGAATGGAAATGCTTTCACAGTTCAAACCAATCTTTCTTTGACTCATCATGAATTGAACAATTCACGAATTATAAGAAATCATTCGTGGAGTAGTTTACTAGTGAAGGTCAATTGAATCGAATGGTAAGCAACGGTCAATAAAGAGTGGAATATAAAATGAAATATACGAATTCAGCCTCACTTGATTATTTTGGCCGATGTCCAGACGTTCGTGGGGAACTCCAATAGTAATTTGACTGTTCCGAGCAATATTTTGATGTATTACGTATTTTATATTTGTTATCTGCTTACATATATCTGACAGCTTATTTCTTTCTAATTTTTTTATTATATAGATATCGTTATCTAATCCTCTTATTTACATCAAGGTTTATTATTAATTATTATTATACAAGCCTTTATACCAAGCATAAAGGGTTGTTAATATTTAAATATTTAAAATACGTATTTACATTTAGTTATTCGATTTTTGAATTTATTTACTGGTGGTAGGGCTTTGTGCAAGCTCGTCTGGGTAGGTACCATCAGATATTCTACCGCGAAACAGCATTATTTGGTATTGTTGTGTTCCGCTTTGAATGGCGAGTGAGCCAGCGTAGTTACAGGCACAAGGGACATAACATCTTAGTTCCCAAAGTTGGTGGCGCATTGGCGATGTAAGCGATGGTTAACATTTCTTATAATGCCAATGTCTATCGGCGTTGGTGACCACTAACCTTCAGGTGGCCCATATCGTTTTCGTATTATAAAATAAGTATATATTCGTTTTGTAATTGTAAATTAATCTTATATTTTTAAAAGGTTTTATTTAGCTTGCCCTGTTTGTTGGTTTATTTATTTTTTTGGGTCCAATTTAGTAATTGAAATTTGTGGACAGGTTGATCTGATATTTGGTACACACCTTTAGTTCTGATGTCAATATAATTTAATATATGTATTGTGTATCGATTTTATTCTTTGTCTGATCAAATATACTAACATTGTAAATATGTAATTTTAAAATTGACTGTATTTTTTAATGTGATTATCTAGTCTGTCTGAATTAAAAAAAATTATAATTATGTAACTTCACGCTACGATTCTAAAGAGCGAACAGTGACAATAAACGTGAACTAATCTGACAAACTGGTATTCAGTTAATTAGATGTACTGGGTTACGTAACCATCTTGTGCATGCCTCGTTGGTCTAGTGGCCAGTTTATAAGGCTGTATACCGAGGTTCGAACTCCGCGTCAGGGCAATAAAAAGTTATAGGGTTTTTCATGTAAAGTACACGGTTGTTTCGGAATGCTTTCCTATTGGATGAGACGCACTTATAACTGCACTATAATAATTTTTCCGCAATTTGCTATTCTCCGATAACAATGGCCGCCATGACTGAAGTCAGTCAGGAGATCATTTGTACGAAACTGGCATTTGTAAAACAAATACAACCCGAGCGAAACCCGATACTCAGCTAGTTATATTCTAAATAAAATATAATATTAATCGTGGTCATTATAATTGTCATCAAATGCCATATATAATGTTTATAAACACGTTACTTGAGCTCTGACGTGACACAATAATTTTATAGAAGTGTTTCGTTGAAATGATCTTGAACTTCTAAATTGTTTAATGTAATGCGATTCGATGTTAATGCATGAATTGTTATTTATTTTTAAATCGTGATAAGTTTTATTTTGCTCAACGCTAAGTAAGCTATGTTTTTAGGATCTCTATCCTATTGATGTTGGATCTTGGATTATTAATTGTAATCTCACAATTCATAGTTAAAGAAAACACAATAATAACTACCAATGAACAACAACAACACAATAATAATTTGTCAATTCCTATTTTTTTATAGAATAGTAAGGCGGACGTGCATATGGGCCACCTGATGGTAAGTGGCCATCAACGCCCATAGACATTGGCATTATAAGAAATGTTAACCATCGCTTACATCACCAATGCGCCACCAACTTTGGGAACTAAGATGATAAGTCCCTTGTGCCTGTAATTCACTCACCCTTCAAACCGGAACACAACAATACCAAGTACTGCTGTTTTGCGGTAGAATATCTGAGGAGTGGGTGGTACCTACCCAGACGATCTTGCACAAAGCGTAGAGCACCAACCAGTATGAAGTATGAAATAGCACTGAACCCAAAACCAGTCCAACTTACACCTAACCGTTTTTATTTCCCGCAAGCTATTATAAATATATACCATCAATTTATATTTACAATAAGTAATACTTATTTACTGACTACAGTCATACATAATTAGATACAATTGCTATATAATCAAGTTTTAGTCGTAGTAGTAGTTAATTTTTGCTTAATGATTTTAATAACTTTGTAGTATGAAATAAAGCCGAGATGGCCCAGTGGTAAGAACGCGTGAATCTTAACCGATGATCGTGGGTTCAAACCCAGGCAAGCACCACTTAATTTTCATTTGCTTAATTTGTGATTATAATTTATCGCGTGCTTGACGGTGAAAGAAAACATCGTGAGGAAACCTGCATGTGTCTAATTTCACTAAAATTCTGCCACATGAGTACTCCACCCACCCGCATTAGAGCAGCGTGGTGGAATAAGCTCCAAAACCTTCTCCTCAAAAAGGTAGAGGAGGTTTTAGTGTAGCAATGGGACATTCACTGGTTTTTACTGTAGTATGACAATAATCTACAAATATATAAAAGAATAACTGACTGACTAACATATCAGCACACTACTGGGGCAAACACCACGAAATTTTGGTTACGGGTTCCTTTTACACAGCAGGTTAGTACTAAGGAATTATGAAAATTTACTCTGAAGTTATAAAGGCATAAAAGTTTGTATTTTTTTATTGAATAGTTAAGCGGACGAGCATATTGGCCACCTGATGGTAAGTGGTCACCAACGCCCATAGACACTGACATTGTAAGAAATATTAACCATTGCTTACATCGCCAAAGCGCCACCAACCTTGGGTACTATGATGTTAAGTCCCATGTGCCTGTAATTACACTGGCTCACTCACCCTTCAAACCGGAACACAACAATACCAAGTACTGATGATTTGCAGTAGAATATCTGATGAGTGGGTGGTACCTACTCAGACGAGCTTGCACAAAGACCTACCGCCAGTAAAATGTAAATGTATGAAAATCCTTCATTTCTGAAGACAGAGCTATGAAAATTGGTATTAAGCAATTCTAAATTGTGACGCGAGCGAAGCCGTAAAGCGCTTAACTAAACATAAAGCATATTATTTTTACGAGATGATATTAAAATTAAACAATGAAAAGTGAAGTCGAAATTCATCTACGAATCTCGACTCTATGTTGCACTTTTTAAGGTTTCTATCAGGATAATTAAAGTCAGTATCTAAGTACATACTACATGTATGTATAGCTAAAGCACTTTAAAAAAGCTACTTTCTAGATGACACACTTTTTAAATGTAACTAGGTCATTTAAATTAAAACATGTTATTAATTGAATGTTGATAATTGAATTGTAATGTTATTAATTTAAGTTAATCAATAAGTAATAATGATTAAATTTAATTTTGCCTTTGCTTGTCTTAAATGATTGCATGTTTTATTACAATATCTGCTGTACGCTTGTACAGCGACATAGACTACTTACTATCTTGGCAAGATTAAGATGGAAGCGTCAATAGCGCAATGGTTTATGGACCGCCTAGCGATGTAAATGTCGCAGATTCGAACCCGGAACGGTGACCTCGGGCTATTGTCGTCCCCATACCTAACAGTTGTAATTAAAATGATGTAAATAGGAATCAATCAAACAATAGCCAATCGTTGTCCACTGCTGAATATAGGCCTCTCCCAGCCTCATAGCCTCTCCAACTGGATGCGGAAAGCGGAGGACAAGGAGCTTTGGCGCATCTTGGGAGAGGCCTAATAGGAATATTAGTAATTATTTTAAAAAGGGCATTGCTTTTTATTAAAAAAAAAAAGATTGTTGAAAGTCTGTCACATTGCCAATCGACATTTGAACAGCAGGTGAGATTAGTTCCTAACCTTCTTATCAATAAGAGTTCTTAGCCCACCCGTGGGACATTTACAGGCTTCCCAATTCTACAGTCACCTTCCAAAATCTAACTTTCTAAAAAGGCATCTAGATAATTAAGAGTATTGATTGAGAATATTCAATAATCTATTAAAGACAGACAGTACAGCCTTCTTAAATTTGTAAGTTAAAGAAAATCGTGTTTTCGCTACAGTGACGTTGAAAAGATTTGTGATTTCTTTGCTTGAAATGACAAATCCTCATCTTATTTTTGTATAAAAGATTCGATTCTAAAATAATTCAGTATGGAAATGTCATTCAAAGCGACTATGCGGGTACGGACAATTTAAAGACACTGACATAAAATATACATATATAGAACAGTTATATACAAATAAATATCTTTATTTGTTTTTTTTTGTACTTCTAAATGGAAAGCTAACGAACAAACTGGATCAACTGATTGTAACTGCTCGCCATAAGATGAACATAGACATTACGTTATAATTCGTATTGCCTCTACCTCGTTGGTCTAGTGGCTTGATGTAAGGCCGCAGACCCGGAGGTCTTGGGTTAAATTCCCAGGTCGGGCCAATAAAAAGTTATTGGGTTTTTCTGTCAGAAAATTTTCAGTAGCAGCCCGGAGTCTTGAAGTTGGAAGTGTGTACACTCCCGTGCCTCGGAAAGCACGTAATGCCGTTGGTCCTGCGCCCGAACTCTTTCCGGTCGTGTTGGATTGCCGTCCCATCGGATTATGAGGGTTAGGGAATAGAGTGTACCTGTGTTTGCGCACACACTTGTGCACTATAATATCTCCTGCGTAGTTAGCTAATCTCTCTTGATATTTGCCGCCGTAGCCGAAATCGGTCAGGAGGACTTTATTATTATTGTAATTCGTATTTAGTAGTATAGTTTCAAAATTTTGTAAGATTATTGGTAGGCCAAATATTCTTTTTATATGTTCGACTTTTCAGCAAGTTTAACGACTTCTACTTTCATTAAAATGTAGTGTAAAAGGTATGCAAACATGCTCGTCTGATGTTTTATATTAGTAGTAGTAGTAACAGCCTGTGAATGGCCCACTGCTGGGCTAAGGCCTCTTTAAGGCTTTTTTCAGGAGAAGGCTTAGAGCTTATTCCACCAAGCTGCTCCAATGCGGGTTGGTGGAATACATATGTGGCAGAATTTCAGTACAATTTGACACATGCAGGTTTCCTCACGATGTTTTCCTTGACCGTCAAGCACGAGATCGATTATAAACACAAATTTAGCACATGAAAATTAAGTATTACTTGCCCGGGCTTAAACCTACGATCATCGGATAAGAATCACGCGTTCTAACCACTAGGCCATCTCGGCTCATAATATAATCTTACTGTAATTGCTTTCAATGCAAGTCAGTGCTTTGTTAGTCGTGATGAATGGGGTATCAAATAAACAAACAGTTACTTTCACATTTAAAATGTTAGTATGGTTTGCTAGATATAAAATATATTAAAAATAAACAAGCATAGCTATAGGAATATAAGGATATTACAATTTATTGTAGTAACAACACATTGTAGTTGGGTTGTCGTTAAATTTATGTAATATAAAATCACATCGAAAGCTTTTTAATTTAAATCGTAGTTAAGAAAACATCCACATTTAAGAACGGTACGAGTTCTCGCATTATATCGTCCGTTCAACCTCAGAATTTTAACACTTCAATCTCAGATCACTGCAAATCTCATCTAAGTTTTTAAAAAAATACGCGACTTAGTCGTTCAGTAATGGATTTTTTTTTAATCTTCAGTAACGAAGCCAAGGTCTAAATTGCTCTCCTTAAAATTCTTCACAAGTCTGGGGTACCTGTATATTCATTTAGACACAGGGCAAGACCAACTTGTCCCTTCGCAACCCAAACTGGTTTTAACTTTGTGTGAAATTAAACATTATGTTTTAGTTGTTTAGTACACGGGCTGGTAGCTAAATGGCTCATAAGATAATTATGAAGATCAGAGGTATTTTGTCTACGAATAAAAACTTTTTGTGTAAACCTTATTTGAAATTTTCTTTTTCTTTTTATTAATTCAAACCTCCGTCACATTTTCTTTTGAGGTCTTATGTAAACATCTTGATGGTATCGATATTCTGAATTGAATTTATTCTTGTAAAATTCGTTAAGGAGCTTCAACATAATGCATTCGACTTTACTGCGTTAGATATTTTACTCGTTTGTTACTACTAGCTACTTATTGTTTACATATATTATTTAAAGATTTAGTATTTTCTGAGTGTAATCTGAAAACATTTGAATTTCGAATCAAAAGAATAATATCAGTAAGGACATACGCTTATTTTAATATCAACTACCACCAAAATGCAATTAATATTATGTCAGAACAGAATTTTCAATTTCTACAGTAAATTGCATTTGAATAAAATGAATTATGCTGAATAACAAATTGAGATCTTTAACAAAAACACTAAACGATCACTTTCATACATACATCATAACTTTTTAATGCAAAAAGCACTCCTGATGAACTTTAAAGACCGTGAGACCGCACTTGAATAGTAGTCGAAAACGAATATTAGATGAAGATCTTTTTAGTCGATTAAAATAATAAATGATGATGATAAATGCAATTTGTTTACCTTAAAGATTAAGTATAAAAAGCAAATAGACAAAGTCGACATTTTTAATTAAAAAAATATGGTATATTTTTAATATGAACGATGCTAAGAGGTTTAGATTCATAAAAATTAAAGTAATTTCAATGATATCCCAATAATATTTAGTCTGGACGGAAAACAATTTACTTAGCTCATTTCCTATATAATGATAGAGTATACCTCGAGGCATTTAATTACGGTCAAATAACAGCCTTACCGGTGTTTTTATATATCAATGCCAAGATGGGGCTATAATTTATTGGGAATGTACATCATAAGGCGTATCGTCTTTAGTACCGCAAATTGCATCAATTATAATTTCAAAATCGTATCCAAGATTTAATCAGATGAATCAAGATTTTGTAAATTATTACGTTACTAATTTATCGCTACTGTTAATACAAACGATCTTATCTATAATTATATAGAACAATATCAAATATGATTGTTAATTTATATGCTTTGCGGTAATTCCCATATTTAATTTTGATTATACAAATATAGAATATGCCTGTTTCTTACAATTTGCCTTTGGATACTCATGGCTACTTCTCTGTTCCTTAGAGCTATAGCGTGAAGTTATAAAGCCTATAACCTTCCTGATTTAAAGTCCTTTATAACGAACAACAAGCAAAACGAACTATACAATTCAGACATTAATGAGATTTGCGCGTTCAAACATACAGACTCGAGCCACAAATTATATTTTCCTTTATTATTTATATTGTTACTTATGTTAACACGTATGCAATTAAAACTAAACTTCTTAAACGACCTCTTTCATCAAACGTATCGATAATTCGAGCGGCCTATACCAGACTGTTGTATCACGACACTTCGACGAATATGTACTTCAGATGTTGAAAGCAAAAAACCTCACAGCCACATTTATACTTTCATCTAAATTATAATTAATACTATAAATAACATTCTACGCGTGAAGAGAAAATCTCAAGGAAAAAAGAAACGGTCGAAATAAATGTTATATTGCTAAGATTGAAATATTTATGTGTTTCTCTGCTTGTATATAAAGATAAATTTATATATTTATATATACTGTTTATCCAATAAGGTTTAAATTAAAGATTACGATAATATTGACGAATTATATTTGCGCATTTCCGAGAAGAAACAACTTTGTTAACTTTTGATATAATCTAAATTTAACATTTTGAACAATTTCCAATAAAGCAAAATGTTATTCTTAATGTTTTTAATTTATGTTCTAAGTTATAATTAATTAATATATACCGTTTTAATGGTTGTAGTAAATACTCAAATTGAAAAATTGAAGTCGGTTTAATATAATACTATTTCAATATGTATTTTATATTATAAAAAAATAGACCTGTATTAATTAATAAAACAGTTTAACTTAGAAAATTACAAGCTTAATTACAAGCGGCGATAATAAGATAAGTAAGTATTCCATATTTTCATGTCCATACTCAAAAACCACATTTAAACGAAATGCTATTTTTGAAAACCGTGCTACGCTGAGTGGGAATTAAAAGCTAATAAAATAACAACATTTTAGCGCTTTATTTACGCTATTAAATCGTTTTAATGTTTTCGTTAATGGCTTCAAACTTAAACTTAAGGGCTTAACGGCGCTTTTATCGATTTTGGGATGCAAGAGAGGCAGGTGCGTTTGAAAAAAAAAAGTAAAAACCCCAAAGGGCAAACAAACTCAAGTGATCATGACTTTCGAATGTATTTTTTATGATGCCCTTTCTGTTCCCACAGTTCAACACGTGCTACCGGTAATGTAAACAATGAATAGACAGATGCTCGAATGTCACGCTCCATTATTTAATATCTAATCAATGCGGTTCCCAATTACGTAACCATAAATAATGTAATAGACAAGTCGATATGGAAATACGTAACGCGTGTATCGCGTAAAATGTTGAGTAAATTGTTATTTTTAACGGTTCATTTGCTCATACGCGGCTGCGGGGATAATGGCCGCCGGACAGCTGTCATGGCGCTGTCAGTTCTAAATTTAAAATAAACATTTTTATTAGTTCGTGACACGGACCTTGTTTGGATCAGTAATAGTTTTTTTTTACACTACTCGGTGCTAATGTTACAAATTTTTTGGTAGCTTTAAACTAAATGATAGACTGTTATGGTTTAAAAAATGATTTTTAACATCCTGCCTTATTCAAATTAAAAAAAAAAAACGCGTTGTGTTTTCACGTTTTGAATGATATGTTAATATTGTGGCAGATGGTATGTAAACGTGCGCATTTCAAAGTGTTGCCTCGCCATGAATTTAATTAAATTTTATTTGAAGTCGTTAAACGAAGGCGTGTTAGAGGGGAAGCTTTAAACCATCTTTAATATTTGTGATGAATGGAAACATAATTCTCTTAATTTCAAAGAGAATACTGTATGTACTGTACAGTAATTATTTTTCGTTTTAAACCTTACTATAAGAGTCATACTATATTAATGTAAATACTTATTGCGATGGATTTAAACGATGATTTATTTTCTTAACCAGCAAGCAAAATACTTGAATTAATTTTGTGCAAGAATTTTAGAGTATACCTAAAAATATTTCTTTCAGGTATATCAAAGCAAAGAAAGACAATATAATAGAACCTTTGTTAATAAAGGAAAGACATAAATGACTGATCTCGTGCCATCTTCCTCGCTCACTCAGTATCCCTTTCGCACCTACGGCTACCAGAAAAAACCCAAACATCAGCTTAAACAGTTTGGTTAGAATATTTATTTGAAATAAATACTACATTTGTGTTATTGTTAATTTTAGCTATTCCGTTATTTACTTGCATAATCAAATAATGTCAAAACAAGCTCAAATTAATCTCATTACATAATTAATATAGGAATATGAAAGCGGTTCATTCATTCAATATAATAAATATTTAAAATTTTGTATGCTGACCATACTTTTACTTTTTTTTTTGAAGGCGTTATAATAATATTGCCGACATGTCCCAGTAGTTAGAACACGTGAATCTTAACCGAAGATTGCGGATTCAAACCAGGGCACTCGCTACTAAATTTTTGTGTGCTTTTTGTATTTATAGTTCATTACGTGCTCGGCGGTGAAGGTTAACGTCGTAAGGAAACCTACATTATCCAAGAAGCCGCATTAAATCGATATTTACTAAGCTCCAAACCTCGTCAAAAAGCCCAGCATTGGAACAGGATGTAACTATACTTTTTAACTGTTACTTTATAATATTATTGGACTCAAGTCAATCTTAAAGAACGTTTATTTAAAATTAAAAATTGTTACGTTTTACTTTAAGTTAGTAAACATCTTTGGCGGTAGAACTTCTCGAGACTAAATATGTTTCAAGGAAATTAACTCCGTTTTGTTAAATGATTAATGCTCACCTAATAATGAGTAACGGAGTCGTCAAAAGTCCCACTTCGATAATTAACTTACGCCATATTGTATGTCACGCTATTATAATATTTATTTTTATGTAATAAAGGCGACAATCGAATGCATGTTTCAATGTATAATATTTGTCGATCGCGACGCACCTGCAACGACTATTCAATGTTTAACATTGCCATCTCTTTCAGCTTACATGTAATAGACAAAGATGTGTGTATATTTAGTATGTAGGATTGTAGGTGCTAATTCAAAGAATCTCGGTACCGTTGAGAGGTTTTGTTTATGCAGTGTTGAGGATTTACATAAGTCCAAATCTGGTTTAGAAAATTGCAAATACAACTGAACTTTTTGCAAATACAATTGAACAAAATATTTTACATTTAAATATATATATATATTTTAACGGAACGGTATACAGTACAGTATAGTAACTGCCTGTGAATGTCCCACTGCTGGGCTAGGGCCTCCTCTCCCCTTTTGAGCAGAAGGTTTGAAGCTTATTCCACCACTTTGCTCCAATGCGGGTTGTTGAAATACACATAATGCAGAATTTTAGTGAAATTCGACACATGCAGGTTTCCTCAAGATGTTTTCCTTCACCGTCAAGCACGAGATGAATTATAATAACAAATTTAGCATATGAAAATTCAGTAGTGCTTGCTCGGGTTTGAACCCACGACCATCGCTTAAGATTCACGCGTTCTTAACACTAGGCCATCTCGACGGTATAATGTTATATTATTGCAATAAGTTAGTAAGCAAGGCAGATAAAACCTTGTCGAAACGAAATACGCAAAAAAAACAATCGCCCTTAAATAATATATCGATAACTAGCTTACACTCGCGGGTATGCCGCGTATTGGGGGGAGGGGGCTTTACAAGCATTGCGTATAAAAGGCGTAGTATATATCTTTCCTTGGGGGTCAAGCTTACTTCATATCAAATTACATTAAATTAATTCCGTGGTTTAGCTGTGAAAGCGTAACAGGCAGACAGATTTACTTTCGCATTTTTATTAGTATAATAAATAAACTTTTGTTGAATAATTGTATTTCCAATGAATTATTATATTATATTCTATAATTTTAGATATAATTGAATCAGTCATGTAGTTTTAACTTGTGTTTATCCGCTTATAATTATTTGTTTATCTCATAGTCGGGGTACAGTTATTATTTTTTTTATATCGAGCACAGACACAGTTTCTCTTCAAGTACTTCTCGAGGACTTACAACTTTGAAACGAGCGAGAGATGATTTTAAAATTACTCGAGTTTAGTGTGTTCAAGTTTTATTTTTTGTAACATAACTTCCCTCTTGTAAAGTTTTTACATTAGGGGCATAAGGTTGTTAGAAGTCGTGGCTTTTCTACTTACGATCTTTTTAATAATAAAGAGGTCGTTTCACAATTTTCATTTCATGTTTTTACATTTTTTTATGTCCTTCTGAACGAATTTAGTTGCTATGCTTAGATACTTCACTATTGCTCAAGTCTGTGAATTTTTTACTTTCCTCACTGTCTGAACCGACTGACTGAAGAGACTTCGGGCCCAAGACCAAGACTTCAGTCTAGATAGAATTTTTTACTAAAAAAAACATAAACCCATATTATCCCAAACCGGAATAGAAAGCCTGAAACTTATTTGCCATACAACGTTACTAAACCAACGAGACTGTTGACATTACATTTTATAAAACAAAGTCTTCCGCCGTGTCTGTCTGAACGCGATAAACTCAAAAACTACTGAACAGATTTTCATACGGTTTACACCAATGAACGGAATGATTAATGAGGAAGGTTTCGGTGTATAATTCATTAAAGTTTTGTGTAAATTTGCTAAAATATGGCGATAAATATTGAAGTGGTGGTAGGGCTTTGTGCAAGCTCGTCTGGGTAGGTACCACCCACTCATCAGATATTCTACCGCAAAACAGCAGTACTTGTTATTGTTGCGTTCCGGTTTGAAGGGTGAGTGAGCCAGTGTAATTACAGGCACAAGGGATATAACATCTTAGTTCCCAAGGTTGATGGCGCATTGGCTATGTAAGCGATGGTTGACATTTCTCACAATGCCATTGTCTCAGGGCGTTTTGTGACCACTTACCATCAGGTGGCCCATATGCTCGTCCGCCTTCTTATTCAATAAAAAAATAAGATGTCCGAAAAACGTATCAGTTATAAGTATTACGATATTAACGTTTTATGTAGACCATTATTGTAGCTAGGTTATTATAATATCGCTATGAACTAGTTATTCTAGAATACGGTTCATCTTTCTAATTCAAATTACTTGGCCACGTGATTGAACTGCAAACATCAAACCGTGCTTATAATATTAGGGCGATAGAAATAGCTAGCACACATTGTATAGCGGAAACAATAAACCTTTTCTATAATATTATTCAGTGCGCAACGTGAATAAGGCTGAGCGAATAACTGACGCTAATAATTAAGCTGTTTTGTTTTGATTGCATTGCTCCTACACTATACGCTTTTGTTGACCTATAACATGAGTTTATGAATAAACGTTTCTTGTATAAAGTGACGTGGTAAAATGGGTAGGGTTACCATTTCTTTTGATTATTTTCTCTTTGAATTAATAATAATTTAAAACAAATTCAATTACATATATATTGGATAACGAATTAGGCAATATAGAGACATCGAACGGCTTGGTTTTTATTTTAATTTTAAATATGGTAACCCAAATTAATAACTGATACTAGCGTCATGCGTCACGTGATCATAACAACAATTTGTTTGTGTGCAATGCACACATATAATTACTATAATAATGTCTGTTTGATATATGCGGTATTTTTATTTTTATGAGTGCTTCTTACAATCTATAAAGTCTCTGTTACCGATAACCTTACGAATACAACTCGCTATTACAAATAATCTCGAAGTAGTTGGGAAAAGATTCTTAGTAATATAATAAACAAATGAATTAATTTACTGGTGGTAGGGCTTTGTGCGATCTCGTCTTGCTAGGTAGCACCCACTCGTCAGATATTCTACCAAAAACAGCAGTACTTGGTATTGTTGTGTTCCGGTTTGAACGGTGAGTGAGCTTGTGTAATTACAGGTACAAGGGACATAGCATCTTGATTCCCAAGGTTCGTAGTCCATAAGCTCGTTCGCCTACCTGTAATAAAAAAAAAATTTAACTATACTTCCTTTTAAAAAAATACAATTAGGTGGATGTCACCTCTAAATAATTAGCTTTATTCTTAATAAATAAAGATTAATTGTTTGAGTTTGTTTGTATCCTCTATGCGCTCCTAAACTATTTCTCCAATTGTGATGAAACTTTGTTGAGGTGATTTCCGAAGGAAAGCTAAGGTCTAAAAAAAAACAAAAATATTTATTTATATGTTTGTTCTTTAATATAATCGTTTTATATAGACTGTTATTGTACCCGTGCGAAAGCGTTACGGGTAGCTAGTAAGTAATAAAACCTAAAAAGAAAACTTATAAAAAAAATTGAACAAATTTAATTCATAGCTAAAGGAAAATTGCTCCATATTTCCATCGTGAGTGACGTCGTAAGCCAGTCTAATCGAGTGGCAGTAAAGGCGAGAATGCGAAGAGTGCGCGCACGTAGCGGCTACTTATCAATGCTGTGCGCGTGACGTGAGACGCAAACGAAATACGCCCTTATTGACTTATACATACAAAAAATATCTACTAAAACAATTGTGGGCGGCGATAGATAATATAAATTGTAGTTACGTTGTTGTCGTATATTTTTTATCTTTATTCGAAAAACGTTTCAAATTGGCAATATTTATACAATCTGCATGAATGGCAACTAGCATGTTTTTTGAATTTCTTGTATTACTAATACGGTTGATTTATATAAGATCACACTGTAGTGTGATCTTATATAAATCAACCGTATTAGTAACAGCTCCTAAACGTCCCAAAGCTGCGCTTTCCTTCTATTTCTTTAAAGATTTGAAATAACAAAATACCCGTAATCATTATCTAAGCACAGTCATATTACTAGTATTGAATCCGCAACCAAAATAAAAGTAAATTATATGTAATCAAAAGTCTAGTTTACTTTACAATATATAATAAGGATAACAACTTCGAAGTTGATCATTCATTTATGGTATTTTGCCTCGTTAATTTTTTATTATATTACAGTAATAACACATCAATTATATATAATTAATTATCCCCTCATGATTCGCGCAACTAAAACACGGCCCCTAGTCCCCGGCAGCCCTGCTATTCCTAGCCTTGGTAACAGCTGTGGTAACGGCGGGGCAGGGGGTGCTAAGAATCCCCGGCAGATTTCGTGTTACCAACACCGACGACCTCTGGCCCTGGCAACATATAACACGAGTACACTGCGGACCGACGAGAAGATCATCGAACTGGAGGAAGAATTGAGCAGGTTACACTGGGATATCGTCGGATTATCCGAAGTCCGAAGACAGGGGGAGGATACGATGATCCTGAAATCCGGTAACCTTCTCTATTTCCGAGAGGGCGATCAACTGTCTCAAGGTGGTGTCGGGTTCATAGTCCACAAGTACCTCGTTAACAACGTTGTGAAAATCGAGAGCGTGTCGGCTAGGGTGGCGTACCTTATACTCAGAATCACCAAGCGGTATTCTTTGAAGGTCATACAGGTATACGCGCCGACTTCGACACACTCCGACGATGAGGTTGAGGTCATGTATGAGGATTTATCTAAAGCCATACATACCAACAAGACTCATTTCACTGTTGTAATGGGGGACTTCAACGCGAAGCTGGGCAAACGATTCGGTGATGAGTTAAAGGTGGGACCTCATGGAATTGGAGACCGCAAACCTCGGGGCCAGATGTTGGCCGACTTTATGGAGAAGGAGGGACTCTTTATGATGATCTTCTTTTTCAAGAAGCCAGGTCAGCGTAAATGGACCTGGGTGAGCCCTGATGGGAAAACCAAGAATGAGATAGACTTCATCTTGTCGACGAGAAGACAAATATTTAATGACGTCTCCGTGATCAATGCAGTCAAAACTGGGAGCGATCACAGACTCGTAAGAGGCTCGTTAAATATCAATGTTAAACTCCAGAGGTCCCGACTGATGAAGTCTACGCTCCGACCATCACCTCTTCAAATCCGAAATCCCGAAGCCTTTCAGCTCGAACTCCAAAACCGATTCGATTGCCTAGCAGACTGCGAGGAAGTGGACACATACAACGACAGGCTTGTGGAAACTGTCCGTACGGCTGGGTCTAAGACCTTCAAGACCAGCCGTACAAAAGGAACCAAAAAGATCTCTGCCTCTACCCTACGGCTTATGGAGGAAAGACGGAAAATGATTCTGACGTCCCCAGCTGATGCTGCCGGCTATCGGCTGATCAACAGACGGATTTCAAAGTCTCTAACTCGCGACACTCGCCAATTTAATACAATGCGCATTAAAGAGGCCATCGAGCGGAACAAAGGCTCTAAAGTGTTCGCCAGAGATCTGTCTGTTGGTCAGAGTCAACTGACAAGGCTGAAAACTGAGGATGGCAGAATAGTCACGTCAAGATCTGAGCTGTTGGAAGAGGTTGAGAAGTTCTACGGTCAGCTGTACACGACAGCTCAATCACCTGTCAGTAGTCATGCTGCAGATCCCAGAGCAAGACTAACCCGACACTACACTGAAGATTTTCAGGACGTCAGTCTTTTCGAGATTAGAATGGCTCTCGGACAACTCAAAAACAACAAGGCACCTGGTGATGATGGTATTACAGCCGAGCTTCTGAAGGCGGGTGGTACACCGATCCTCAGGGCTCTTCAGAGGCTTTTTAACTCCGTCATTGCCAAAGGTCAAACGCCAAAAGCATGGCACAGAAGTGTGGTGGTACTTTTCTTTAAGAAGATTCCCACAAATCCTCTCTATGATTGGTTTTAACGTGCCTTTCAGAATACCTAGATACAAGTCACCGTTATTTGTAACAACTAAACAAAAAACCAACCTAGGAAAAAATTCACCAATAAACAGACTAGCTAGGACGTATAACGAGCTATCGACTGGTATCAATGAACTAGACATCTTGCATGATAGTAACTACTCCTTTAAAAATAAAATTGCCTCACATCGAAAACACTTTGCATAGAATATAAATAAATAGTTATGATGTTATGTTATCTGCTTTTTTCTGTGTTTTTTTTTATATCGTGAAATTTTTTTTTAAATACTTGTGAACAATTTTTTGACACCATTACTTTGTTACTTTGATTATTCAATGGAATTCTTATATAGTTTTATTAGCTTTTTTTCCTTTTTTACAATTTTTATTTTTTACATAAATTAAGATAAATCCTGTATTTTGTAAGCATGTTTTTTTACGCAAATGAATATCTATTATTTTTATTAATGTAACTCTGTTAGTCGATGATTGCCTATAACAAATTGCATGCTGTAATTACCTGTAAGTAAAAGAACAATTGAAATGTATTACTAAAAATTACTGCTGTACACGAATTATTGTATCTTTTGTTGGTAGTTCTAAAATAAAATAAAAAAAAAAAAAAAAGAAGGGTGATAGAACCCTTCTGAAGAATTACAGGCCCATCTCACTGCTGAGTCATGTTTACAAGTTGTTTTCGAGAGTCATTACGAATCGTCTCGAGCAAAGGCTTGACGACTTCCAGCCACCCGAACAAGCCGGATTCCGGAAAGGCTTTAGCACCATAGACCACATACATACGCTGCGGCAAGTTATACAGAAGACTGAGGAGTATAACCAGCCACTTTGCTTAGCGTTTGTGGACTATGAGAAAGCCTTTGATTCGATCGAAACCTGGGCCGTGCTGAATTCTCTTCAAAGGTGCTAAATTGATTATCTGTATGTCAGGGTGTTAAAGTGCTTGTACGAGAACGCCACCATGTCGATCCGACTCCAGGATCAGAACTCAAAACCTATCCAACTGCAGAGAGGTGTAAGACAGGGAGACGTGATATCTCCGAAACTGTTTACCGCTGCATTGGAAGATGTTTTCAAGCTTCTGGACTGGAACGGACTTGGCATCAATATTAACGACGAGTACATCACTCATCTTCGATTTTCCGATGACATTGTAATTATGGCTGAGACCTTGGAAGACCTCGGCACTATGCTCGATGACCTCAGCAGGGTTTCCCAACAAGTGGGTCTAAAAATGAACATGGACAAGACGAAAATCATGTCGAACATCCATGTTGCACCCACTCAAGTCAAGGTTGGAAATTCTGCACTCGAAGTTGTAGACAACTATGTCTACCTAGGTCAGACCATCCAACTAGGTAGGTCCAACTTCGAGAAAGATCAATCGTCGAATTCAACTCGGCTGGGCAGCGTTCGGGAAGCTACACGATATCTTCTCATCCCAAATACCGCAGTGTCTCAAGTCGAAAGTCTTCGACCAGTGTGTGTTGCCAGTGATGACTTATGGATCAGAGACGTGGTCGCTCACAATGGGCCTCATAAGAAGGCTCAAGGTCACTCAAAGGGCAATGGAGAGGGCTATGCTCGGAGTTTCTCTGCGAGATCGAATCAGAAATGATGAAATCCGCAGGCGAACCAAAGTAACCGACATAGCCCGAAGAATTGCTAAATTGAAGTGGCAGTGGGCGGGGCACATTGCTCGCAGAACCGACGGCCGCTGGGGCAGAAAGGTTCTCGAGTGGCGACCACGAACCGGAAGACGCAGCGTGGGCAGGCCCCCTACAAGGTGGACCGACGACTTAGAACGAGTCGCGGGAAGCCGTTGGATGCGGACAGCGCAAGATCGGCCAACGTGGAAATCCTTGGGGGAGGCCTTTGTCCAGCAGTGGACGTCTTTCGGCTGGTGATGAATTATGCTGTCATACTGACTTCGGAATAGCCATCTGTGCAGGTCATATTATACTTCACAAGACTTTGTGTCAACACAACTCAATCTCCATTCATTCATTTTTTTAATCCAATGGGCCGGCAAATCTGAAACGATCATGAAGACCGAGCTTTAAGTTCAACATTGAAAAGTTCCATACTCCGTGCTGTTACTGAGAAATGCACGACGGAAAACTGACCCGGGATTCGAATCCATGACCTCGAGATATGTGGCTTTATACACCACTACACCCGTCGAGGTAATAACAATTAAATAATAAAATGACTCTCACGTTGCAATTAAACATCAACCGAGTTGTTCAATTTGTTTATTAATATTTTTATCAAGTAATATTTAACCCTTAGTTGATAAATAATAATTATTCTATAAAATAATCCAACGATATTTCCTCGTAATTCTGTTATGAATAAAACAATGGATAATTAAAAGCTCGAAGTACCCTTTTAATATATATAAAATATTACATTTCTTAGAATGCTTCTGATCTTACATGGAGTAAGATCAGAAGCATACAATAAATACTAACATTTTAATACGTACATACAAACAAAATATAGTGACATAAGATTAGTTTTCAAAATCCACAAGCATTCGAATGTATATCTTACTGCTATCGCCAACCCGTCAGCCACGCGTGGTTATTATGGCATATCCCCCAAAGGCAAGTGATACATAACTAATATAAAATGCGTATATAAATTGATCAAATACAGCTAACTACAAACTAAACAGTACAGTAACAGCCTGTTAATGTCCCACTGCTGGGCTAAGGCTTCCTCTCTTTCTTGAGGAGAAGGTTTGGAGCTTATTCCACCACGCTGCTCCAATGCGGTTTGGTAGAATACACATGATGCATAATTTCAATGAAATTAGACACATACAGGTTTCCTCACGATGTTTTACTTCACCGTCAAACACGAATTATAAACACAAATTAAGCACAAGAAAATTCAGTGGTGCTTGTCCGGGTTTAAACCCACGATCGTCGGTTAAGATTCACGCGTTCTAACCACTAGGCCATCTCGGCTCAACTAAACATTAAAATATTTATTATGAGAATATTTAATACATATCAAAGTCATATATACTAATATTATAAATGCTAAAGTAACTGTATGTCTGTTCTATGGCACACTAAAGGCACACTATTAATAGTATTATAGTAGTGGTTTTCTTTTAGCTATAACTTATGCCTGCCAGAAAAAGTATAGACTGCTTCCACATATAACCATAAATCAAAACGTTACTCCTCTCACGTTTCCGGCAATGAATCTTCAGAATATAGATTTTGCAGGGTCCAAAAAGTAGAACTAGGTGATGAGTTTTTATATTGCTTTTTATAACGCAAATTATTGAAAATAGATCATTAGCTAGCTAGGATCTACTTAACAATAAATAAAATAAGACAAACAAGCAGATCTGTTAACGAATTAGATATGCATAACGATGTCAATGCGCTACGAACCGTGAGGAGTAAGTTGTTGACCGTTACGCCTGTAATTACTAAATACACTAGATCAACGTTCACACCGGACACCGGAACACAGCAGTCCCATAATTAAATATCTGGTTTTGGCACCAAACCTGCTCGATCATAAATAAACTTCCAACAAGACTAAGAAATTATCGTGACAAAAATATAACATCGTTAATATAATACGATGATAGTATTAGTACACAACTCTTATATTTTGCAAAGTTATAATGAGTATAAAATGAATAGATCAGAATGAGGCAGTATTTACATAAATATGGTCCTACTTTAAATATTCATTACTTGAGTTCACAGTGAAGTTTCGACACGCCGTCGTGGGTAACTTTATATCTTAATGTAACGCTTTTTGTCTGAAGGCTTGGTTTTTGCCTGTTAAAACCTTAAAACTGTATTCAATGATGACTAACTATGGATAGTGTGAATTTTATCTTTATCATTGGACATTTTAAAAGAGTGAGCTGTTGTTTGTAAAGAAAAATTCTAATTCTTAGTAGTACATATTCTACCGCCGAACAGCTATACTTAGTATTCTTGTGTTCCGATATGAAGGGTAGGTGAGCAAGTCTAAATGCAGGCACAAAGAACATAACATCTTGATTCCCAGGATCGGTGGCGCATTGACGAAGTAAGGAATGGTTTACATTTCATACAGCGCGAATATTTTATAAAAATAAATTAAAAATAATTAAATATGATATTCCTAGAAATGCTTAACCCTCGAATTGTAATTATAAAAATCAAGAGATATTTGCAATTTCTTTTTAAATGAGTTCAAAGAAGAATTTTTAAATAAAACCATAGAATAAATATACCGCCTTGTTTAAATCAATTAACCAACCCACTAGATAAGTGTTCGTAATAACGGTTCACAGAATCAACATCTACGATAGCTTATGATGATTAATGGTAGAAAGAACGTAGTGATTACTATTAGCATAATAAATTTTATAGTACGGACTGTAATTAAAATCTACATCAATGTTTGATGGCATGTTTCATTAGACGAGGTTCAGACTTCCCGAGATGCTAGGCGATTATAAGCTAGCTAAAGCAGATAAATTTAAAGAAAATTTTACTTTCAATAATAATTGAGGCAAATAATAGATGACTTAATTTTATCTACGTTAATTTAAGTATTTTAGCAAGATCATGAAAGTATTAAAAGCATATACAAGTACTAGAGTACAACGTATATTTATACGTATGTATGTCATGAACATGGATCGAAATTTCGACCGTTCAAATACCGTTATCTGACCGTTACGCTATTGTATCGTCAGTCACTCTTGCAATTACTTAATTAAATCTATCGCTTTGTGAAACAATACGACCCTAACGTTAACTCTTTCTACTCCGTTGAATAACTTGCATTAAAAAAGTTGTAAAGTTTGTGATGGCGGCCTGAAGTTACGACTGACCCATTCCAAAGGAATTTATTTTTCGTTATCATTCATCTTCTCGTTAATTATCTCAAAATAGTTAACTTAAAACTTGGCATCAATGTAAGTATAAAGTTAAATTGGCATATAATCGAAATATACCTTATTCAGGCATTTGATAAGTAATTTTTCAGGATTACATTAAATGTAAAGCTACCACCGGTTCGGAATGTAGATTCTACCGCCAAGCGGTTCTTGTCGGTAGAATATGACGTATTTCATACAAAATTAACGAGAGCAATATAACTACTATGTTTCCATTTTTGAGTTTTAGCCTTTGCGTGTCCAAATTTTTTTTTTAATTTATAAATTAGGTAGGTGACAGGCCGAATGGCCGAATGCTAAATGGACGCCAACGCTCAAAGTCATCGGCAAAGTAAGAAATTGTATTATTTGGTTTATAATTAGTAAGTTAAATTTCATTCTCAAAACACCAATCCATTTAATACATTATTGGTTGTGGACTCTGAAAGAAGCTTAACATAAAAATTAAGATCATATCAAATGTCTGTCTTATAAAAACATTACTTATCGAATAACACACTTCACCTGACTTCAGGCGTTAAAACATTTCTTAACTTAAAAAGTAATGACTACTTCTAGTACTTGTTCTTAAATACTTCACAAGTATTTGAGATAATATTGGACGTCTGAAGAATCAAAACTGCAATAACTTTAGCAAAATCACTATTACTCCCGAACGGATATTGATTTAGTTTTCACCAATGGACACCAATGGTTTAAATCTATAATTCATTAAAGTTTTGTATAAATTGTTTGAAGAATTGAATTGTAAGGAGCTTTACTGGCGTACGCCGCGCAAACCAGCCCGTGTGAAACCGGGACGAGCTGGTTTTCAGCTAGTTAAAAAATATATTATTATTATACTTAGGACTTGACAAATTAAAGTAGGATTGCTATTATCTACAAAACGTATAACTGCTTCTACTGGGACTTCTACTATATTGAAACAAATAAAATATCAGCAAGTAAACGTGCCACAGCTAGGCAAAGGCCTGTTTGCCTGTTAAGTAAGCTTCGGAACTTATTCACTGCGCCTTGGTGGATATAAGTATTCTAATACGAATTCTATATACAAGAAACAAGATATAAAAACCTGTATTATGTATAGCATATCTCAATATTGCTCTCTCCATTGGACCATCTCAATTTTAAAACGAACTAGAAGAACAAATATAAATAAACCATAATTATTATTATTAAAGACTTGTTTAAATTTTAAAAGTAACCAAATGTATGGTTTTTCTTTAACAGTGATATAAACGAAAGACCTTTTGAGACATATTTTTTAAATGGCGCTCGTAAAGCTGTCACTCAAAGAGCCACGCCTATTCAGATAATTACAATTCGGTTTTCGACTGACCAGCTCGGAGTAATGACAGGGTAGGCCATATTCTCTACTTAATGACGGTAGATTAAACTACACGTAATAGTTAAGGTTTTGTTGTTTAAATGATTCCAGAGAATGCTTTGAGCGTAGACCTAAACTATACTTGTGCGGCATTTAAATAAATTCCAGAAATCTAATTCTATCTTACTATCGTAAATTCTTCGAGTTTTGATCATCGCTGATTAATATTTTATCCTTTGACTGAAGGCTATTATTTAAATATGTTCATAAAAAGTTATTATAAGTGTAATATCTTATATTCATAAATAATAAATACCTATCGTCAATAGCCCAATGGATTATGGGCCGTCGAGCGATGTAAAAAGTCGCAGGTTCGATCCTGAAGTCACACCTAACGCAAGCTGTACGTTAAATTGGAAAAGTAAATAGGAGTATTAAGAATTCCTTAGAAACGACGAATTGCTAATATATAATATATAATATATATTTTAAAGTAATTAAAAAAAAATAACGTAATTTATCTTTGCTAATATTATATGCGATATTCATTACGTGTATAATTTTAAAATAATAAAATATAACATATTTTACGCATTCAAACATATTTACGACGAGCAATAATATTTTTATGTTACTCTTAATGCGATGTAGTTACATGACTATAAATAACTATAAATTATTAATTAGTATTACTTATGCAAATTAATTACTTTTTTGTATTATGTACTTACTTTTTTGTAATGTAGCAAAATAATAAAAATAAAATAAAACAATTTTTTCAACTCGGGCCAAATGCTATATCATGGAAATTGAATCACAACTCACAATAGAAATATGACCGAACGCAAATTATGCCGATCAATCATATTCCAAGCGATAGAATTTCTCAATGTTTGTTTAAACGCGAAGTTTACACGGTCAGTTCGAATGTTTCAATCTACAATACCAAACAATATAAAAAAATATACTTCTGATTTTAAAATGTTAAAAGAATATAAGCAAATATAAACATTACATAAGAAATTAAACAATATAAAATGTCCATAGAAATGCCGAGCACCGATTACATAACCAATGATGAAGTGATGCAGAATTTTATTTATAATACAATGAAATAATAAACAATTTTATTATTGCTTGATGATAGCCACACAGATTTTGTCAATGGTGGCGGAAACCTAGAACAGCTATCTGCTATTGTGTGCGCACTTTATTTCCTTTCTCTCCGAGTCCAATGGAACATTAATCCGATACGACCTGAAAGAGATCTGCAGCATAACCAACGACATTCAATGCTTTCCGAGGCACGGGATTGTAACTACCAATCTCGTAACTCCGGGTTGATATCCCTTGACAGAAAAAACCCTTTAGTGGCTCAAAATGCATCTTATTATATGCATGTTAATACTAAACAGGCCGAAGACGACAGTCTTGGACCGATTGGTTGAAGACGAAAGTCTTCAACCAATGCGTCTTACCTGCCATGACATACGGTGCCGAAACGTGGACACTAACTGCGGGACTAGTCCACAAATTCAAAGTCGCTCAGCGTGCTATGGAGCGAGCTATGCTCGGAGTATCTTTGAAGGATAAGATCAGAAATGAGATTATCCGGAAAAGAACCGGAGTCACCGACATAGCTTGCAAAATTAGCAGGCTGAAGTGGCAGTGGGCTGGTCACGTATGTCGTAGGACCGATGGCCGTTGGAGCAGACGAGTCCTAGAGTGGAGACCGCGAATCGGCAAGCGCAGCGTAGGGCGCCCTCCAGCCAGGTGGACCGACGACCTCAAGAAGGTGGCGGGCACCAACTGGATGCGGAAGGCGGAGGACAGGGAGCTTTGGCGCACCTTGGGAGAGGCCTATGTTCAGCAGTGGACAACGATTGGCTGTTGATTGATTGAATACTAAACAGTCCACAGCAATTCGGTTCGCACACGTCTACTTCATGATCAATTCTATTCGCATACATTTCGACGTAACGATGTTCGACGATTGTTTAGCATGTATATTAGCGTAAATAAAATATTGTTTTTTTTTTAAGGTATGAACAGGCTTGCCCGATTTCACGGTAGCATGCGAAAGCGATCCCGTGGCGCTCCTCGTTAAGACGGAAAGGGTACCGCTGGTTTTTTAGTGGATATTCCTATGTCCGGGGCGCACTCGGCGCCTTGGACACCGGTGAGCCCCACTTACCCCTCCACTGTTCCCGTGGGGGAAACGCGTAACGCGTTTTTCCAACGTTAAAAAAAGGCTTGCCCGATTAAGCATGTCAACATATCATTGAGGCAGGGTTTCCTCTAACTGTTTAAGTGAGTAAGAACTAAATAACTTAGATTAACCTTAAGGCTGAATATTTACCTGCATAATAATAAAAAGGTTATATCTAAACGAGACACCCCACAGCAAATATGCCCCCTTAGTACGCTTAGAGACATATCCCTGTCCGTAAAGTCAGACGGTACCCGCAGGCAAGTCATGCAGCAAGGGACAATCCTGTGAGACCGTCAAGGCACAGGAGGAAAAGGCGGAGCGGGCGCAGGAAGTATCCGGCTATCGACAGAGACTGGCTGAGGGACTTAAAATATAGAGCGTTACTTAAGGTCATGGTCACCTCGCGTGATCAATTTCGTAGAAAGAGGATCGCTGCCGGTATGGCCTCGTGTTGTTGTTCTCATTTGCGAGGGAACGAGATTATCTTTCCCACTGATGTGAGCTCCGGCGAGCCACGAGGGGAACATGGCACGGTTGTGACAGGCATTAGATGCGTGTGTTGATACATACCCTCCTTTAAGCGTGCTTAGCCCCGGTTTTAAGTTGTAAGAGCGCCACGAACTCGGCTCACACCCACGTTTCCACCAAATAAATAAATAAATTATTGAATTTGACTAAACCTTACCTTATGAAATTTAACTAAAAACAAGTTATAAAGTTGTTTAAATTTGAGTTGTTTTATTAAATTTTTCAGGCAATTTAAAAAGAAAAAGCTTATAATACTATTGAAACACAGAAAATAACATTTTGAGTTCGCAATTTTCTTTGTTATCTTAAGGCCATTTCGGCTTATTATAGTCGTATGAACTATGATGAATTATTCATTTAATTTGTTTAACTAATTATAAAATAATTTTCTAAATAATCTTTTTATAATGTACCTACTATTTTTTTTAGATATAGACGGATCATTGCTTTATCTGTCTTTGAGTATTTATTAAGAGTTTAATTCTAATACATTATATTATATACTAGAATTTGATTTGATATATAAAATGTTGGCATGTGTTTTGCAAATTAATATATTTAAATGAAGTTTATACAGGGCCGAATTCTACCCCGAATTTCGTACACGGTACCAATTATCGAGTGCATGTTTTATATTAGGGTGAGTTATAGTCCAGCGGGTGTCATGGCGGCTGCATATACCGTAAATCTACCCATTGTTGACTTTCAAACGCCATTATTACTTTTTACGGTTTAACAAGCTCGTATTTTATTTATCTCGTGTGAATAGTAATTGTATTATTCTTTTGTAAGGGTAAAGTCGCCGTGGTGACATTCGCGAGGGTTGCCATTTTGCGGTCCACAAATGTTCAATTCAATGTGGTTTTAATTCTTCTATTTTGGTATTGAATTCGAAATCTTTATCTTCTTAAATATGTACATATACGTATATATATATTTATAGAATAGGAAGGTGGACGAGCATATGGGCCACCTGATGGTAAGTGGTCACCAAACGCCGTTAGACATTGGCATTGTAAGAAATGTCAACCATCGCTTATAGCCAATGCGCCACCAACCTTGGGAACTTCAAACCGGAACACAACAATATCAAGTACTGCTGTTTTGCGGTAGAATATCTGATGAGTGGGTGGTACCTACCCAGACGAGCTTGCACAAAGCCCTACCACCAGTAATATATATATATTTAATATATAATTTATATACATGTAGTTGTATTATGAAAAATACTTAAACTTTTTTCTCATCCAAATTTTTTTTTATTGCTCTTCTACAAATGTTTTATGTTCCAATTCCTAAATTGAACCTGAACTTATTAACCTATAATATTATTAACCTTATTAACTATAAATAATATTTATTGTTTGCATGTTTTAAAATACGGGTCGACAATTTCTTTAATACATAGTGATGTCCTTTTATCATAGTATATTCATAATAGTATATTTTATAATAATATTAAATAGATTTAAATGTATATTTAATTCATAGACACGGTCCCGTTAGGCTAATATAAAATGCTATGTTTATGAAATGAACAATCTCGTTGAACTATTTTAAAAGCACAGCGGACTTTACTCTTAACGGTTTTTGCTTCGTTATCTTGCTATTATCTAGATATTAGTTCGCTGTAGAATTATAACCTATTTCTATTAATCAGAACGTTATCTCAGAATAACTTGTCTGCTTTTTATCTACCAGGGAACCATATTTATTGATGAGTATATAACCGCTACGTATACATATATAAGTATAATTTTTTCTGTAATAAAGACGCATGGTTTGTTTTTGTTTTTTTTCAGGCATGTTTTTAAACTTTTATTAATGTTTAAATGTATAACACATAGTTTCTGCTGCATCATATTATTATGTATGTTTGAAAGTGACAAAAGTGCTAATAATAATCTCTTACGTTTAACGTAAGGGGTCGCGTGCCTTTGTGATTTTTTTTCACGTGTCCCCGTGTTTATTCGACTATAAATAATTCATGATATTGAATCGCTAAAAAAAGCTGAATTTAATCGTTGAAAATAACGAATGTATTTCGTTTATGTACATAAAAAATATTACGATTCCTATGATAGTAGTTTGACGAGCCTTTTTTAATTTACGCATACACAGTATAAAATAAATATTAATATGAATAATAATTGTGATAATAGGAATCGCAATTGTATTAAATTGTTACAAAAACGAATACAAAATATTGGTGTACAATTTTTATGCTGACCGTAATATTGTTTGCTTAACCCTACTACACCTACTCAGTTTCAGTTCAACACTCAATGGTTTTTACAAGGCTTTATAAATATATATCATTGTAGATAACAATAATCATTACATATTATAAAACAAAGCTGTCGCGTCTGTCTGACTTCTCTGAACGCGATACACTCGTACGCCGCACAAACCAATAATAGAATTATATTTGTATTACGATACAAACGTTTTATGTAGAATCTTAATCTGTGCGAAGCCGGGACGGGTAGCTAGCGAATTATATAAAGAAGTCGATTCCGTAAGTAAATTCAGTATCAGATGCAGGGAATCGATTACTTTTCTTTTTGCTCGTCAGTTCGTTGTAGTTCGTACGAGTAATCGTTTTTTGAGAGGTAGTTAAAAATTGATATTGAAATTGGATTTTAGCTCGAGTTTCATTTTACAGGTTTGTAAACCCGATTGAAATGTGCCGACTTCACTTAGAAATATTTTCTTAGTTCATTTATATGTGATATATTGTTTTAATAGATGTTTTTTCGTAATTGTATATTAAGATAATCATCACCAGCCGAAAGACGTCCACTGCTGGACAAAGGCCTCCCCCAAGGATTTCCACGTTGGCCGATCTTGCGCTGCCCGCATCCAACGGCTTCCCGCGACTCGTTCTAAGTCGTCGGTCCACCTTGTAGGGGGCCTGCCCACGCTGCGTCTTCCGGTTCGTGGTCGCCACTCGAGAACCTTTCTGCCCCAGCGGCCGTCGGTTCTGCGAGCAATGTGCCCCGCCCACTGCCACTTCAATTTAGCAATTCTTCGGGCTATGTCGGTTACTTTGGTTCGCCTGCGGATTTCATCATTTCTGATTCGATCTCGCAGAGAAACTCCGAGCATAGCCCTCTCCATTGCCCTTTGAGTGACCTTGAGCCTTCTTATGAGGCCCATTGTGAGCGACCACGTCTCTGATCCATAAGTCATCACTGGCAACACACACTGGTCGAAGACTTTCGACTTGAGACACTGCGGTATTTGGGATGAGAAGATATCGTGTAGCTTCCCGAACGCTGCCCAGCCGAGTTGAATTCGACGATTGACCTCTTTCTCGAAGTTGGACCTACCTAGTTGGATGGTCTGACCTAGGTAGACATAGTTGTCTACAACTTCGAGTGCAGAATTTCCAACCTTGACTTGAGTGGGTGCAACATGGATGTTCGACATGATTTTCGTCTTGTCCATTTTCATTTTTAGACCCACTTGTTGGGAAACCCTGCTGAGGTCATCGAGCATAGTGCCGAGGTCTTCCAAGGTCTCAGCCATAATTACAATGTCATCGGCAAATCGAAGATGAGTGATGTACTCGCCGTTAATATTGATGCCAAGTCCGTTCCAGTCCAGAAGCTTGAAAACATCTTCCAATGCAGTGGTAAACAGTTTCGGAGATATCACGTCTCCCTGTCTTACACCTCTCTGCAGTTGGATGGGTTTTGAGTTCTGATCCTGGAGTCGGATCGACATGGTGGCGTTCTCGTACAAGCACTTTAACACCCTGATATACCGATAATCAATTTGGCACCTTTGAAGAGAATTCAGCACGGCCCAGGTTTCGATCGAATCAAAGGCTTTCTCATAGTCCACAAACGCTAAGCAAAGTGGCTGGTTATACTCCTCAGTCTTCTGTATAACTTGCCGCAGCGTATGTATGTGGTCTATGGTGCTAAAGCCTTTCCGGAATCCGGCTTGTTCGGGTGGCTGGAAGTCGTCAAGTCTTTGCTCGAGACGATTCGTAATGACTCTCGAAAACAACTTGTAAACATGACTCAGCAGTGAGATGGGCCTGTAATTTTTCAGAAGGGTTTTATCACCCTTCTTAAAGAAAAGTACCACCACACCTCTGTGCCATGCTTTTGGCGTTTGACCTTTGGCAATGACGGAGTTAAAAAGCCTCTGAAGAGCCCTGAGGATCGGTGTACCACCCGCCTTCAGAAGCTCGGCTGTAATACCATCATCACCAGGTGCCTTGTTGTTTTTGAGTTGTCCGAGAGCCATTCTAATCTCGAAAAGACTGACGTCCTGAAAATCTTCAGTGTAGTGTCGGGTTAGTCTTGCTCTGGGATCTGCAGCATGACTACTGACAGGTGATTGAGCTGTCGTGTACAGCTGACCGTAGAACTTCTCAACCTCTTCCAACAGCTCAGATCTTGACGTGACTATTCTGCCATCCTCAGTTTTCAGCCTTTTAGTTTTTAGTTTTTAGCCATTAAGATAATGATATGAAGTAATTATATCTGTGTAAGAAATAAATATAAAATTAACGAAATTTTGTTTAAACGAGTATACAAGTATATATTATACTTAAATAAATTGATGAAGCTTGTATAACATTACGGTTGTCTTAAAAATATTTAAAAAAAAATCTTGATACTATCGAAGTTTCTGCTCTTAAATGCAAATTTTAATTGAATTATATCATCGTTTGCAGACGAGACACTTTGACCTTTGACCTTGGGGTCACAGTGCATAAACATTTCAAAAGCATATAACACTCCATCTTATTGCGAACCTCTGGTGACAAGAGGGCTATTTCATTTTTCGCCCACAGTATCGGAATTGCGTTTTTAAAGGTGAAATGCTTCTAGCATTCTTGCCACTAGTCCAAGCGGTCACAATATGTACAGCAGCTATTTTTCATTTTGTACATAATAGTTTACACAAATAACAATCCAAGTCTACAATCAAAATAAAAGTTCATCCTTAAAAGAACAGTTTGCGAAAGTTTAAGTTAGAATATCATTTAGATAAGTACCCTTATTAAAAAAAATAATAATAATAATATTCTGGGACATTTTTCACACACGGCCATCTAATCCCAAATTAAGCTTGTACAAAGCTTGTGCTATGGAAACCAGACGACTGATATACTACATATACTACTTTTCTTTTGTAAATACATACTTATATAGATAATTACACCCAGACTCAGGACAAACAGACATTTTCATGCACACAAATGTCTGTCCTGGGTGGGAATCGAACCCACAACCTTCGGCGTGAAAGGCAAGTATCTACCAACCACGCCAACCGGCTCTATAATAAAAAATATGTATTAAAAACGTTGAAGCCATATCATTATTATTCTTTACTGAACAGTTTTGTTTAACATTCAAGTCTATATTTGAACTACTACCTACTAACTACTACTTCACATGATGAAAGCAAGTTTTGATTTTATTAAATTAATTAATTGTTAGGAATGAAACCAAATATAATTTATTTACAAAAATGTTAATATTATATATAATTCATTATTATATTTTTAACGTCCTTGTTAGTGTAATGTATAGTCAGCCGGCTGCAGATCACGAAGTTTTGGGTTGAAAACACGATTTGGTCCAAAAACAGCTTTATAATATAATTCAAATAGAACTTATTGTACATAATTAAACAGTTAAACATTGACATAAAAAACATCGATCTCTTTCAGGAGTTCCAGGTAACCTTAAGGTAGAAAAAAAAGAAAGAAAGGAAGGGCTGAACATGACATAAATAAATATTATATATAAATTAATTATAATTAAGTTACAATAGCATACATATCATATGTTACATATTAAATTTGATACATCAATTGTATTAAATTATATATACCTAATTGTCATTTATTAAATTTAATTAAATTCTCGTGAAACATACATTAGCCGAGATGGCCTATATAACCACTGTTAGAACGCGTAAATCTTAATCTATGATCGTGGGTTCAAACCCAGGCAAGCACCACTGGATTTTCATGTGCTTAATTTGTGTTTATAATTCATCTCGTGCTTAACGGTGAAGGAAAACATCGTGAGAAAACCTGCATGTGTCTAATGTCACTGAAATTCTGCCACATGTGTATTCCACCAACCCGCATTGGAGCAGCGTGGTGGAATATGCGTCAAACCTTCTCAAAAGGGAGAGGAGGCCTTCGCCCAGCAGTAAGACATTAACAGGCTGTTACTGTAACATACCTTACTATAAAGCAAAATAGTGTTATTTTATTAAGCTATGTGTTTTTTTGGCCAGAATTTACGCACAATATTGATTTATACTATCGTCTGCGTAGTTGCCAAAAATGTATATTGACCGCGTCTTATTCTCACTCAGTTATGCATTGCACACCGAAGCTAATATTAGAATAAACAGTTGCGCAAATCTCGTCCAATGCAAGGAGTACGAATCATGCGAAACATTTTACAATCACTCCAACACGAATATGAAACAAACTCCTTTCGTAACCGCTTGACTCACGTTCGCTGACATGTCAGGAAATTTCTTTAAGATGCAATCCATCACCATTCTAGCAATGTAATTTTACTAATGGAACGCGTATATAAATGTCTACATAGGTAAAAATAGTTATTTTTTATGTCACCTGATGGTAAGTGGTCACCACCGCTCATAGACATTGGCGCTGTAAATATTAAACATTTCTCACATAACCAATGCACTACCAACCATGAGACTAAAATCTTGTCCCTTGTGTCTGCTTTTACAATGGCTCACTCACCCTTTAAATCGAAAAATAACAAATCATAAGTGTTTGGTGGTAGAATATATTATGAGTGGTGACTACTGAAGTAAACATACTTTACACATACTTCGGATAGTAAAATAATTCTTGCTACTATATATTATGTGCAGACATTTTTAGAATATTAGTTGATAATTTACTAAATTATTTATTTATCCAAGGTAGAAATGATTTTCGTTCTGGAGCTCAATCATCCTAAGTGTCATAAATTTGAAGTTTTCGTACGTCTTTCTTCCTTTCTGGCATCGGATCCTCAAAACCAATAGACCGCTTACTCATATTTTAAAACTGTTTTTGTCTGCTTTCTTAGAGATGGTTGATGAAGATTTGTACCGCTATATAGATGTAATATAAACTGACACCGTTCGAAATAACTTAATTATTTTTAGTATATAAAAAATATTTTTCAATTTTCTTTTCAATTATGGTAAAGTTGAGTTCTATTGAATCCTTCAATTGGTTGCTAACAGTCGCTATGGAGGTCAAATTTCTTTATAATATTGTCCTTCGTAAAAGCTCAAATTTATTATACCTACTTTGTAAGGATTCGATTTTATAACCTACCAACCAAATCAATCATTAATGTTTTTCTTTATTCAAAACTTACCGAACAATTCCCGTTTTAATCGTTGAAAGTGATATGTATTTAATCTATTTTTTAAATTATAATTACACTTTATTACCATTCAATCAACACGAGAATAAAGACCTATGTGTTGAAACTAGTTATCAAATCGCTATTGATATAATAAAATTGTGTCAAAAGGCATCAATCATCAGCATTCAGTGTAGTTTTTTTTTCGCCATCAGTCCGGGTGACCACGTTCAAACAACAATTTTCACGTACAAAGGCCAATTACGTCGATACTGTGTCTATCAAACGGGCCGTTGTGAAAAATGTTTGTTCGTTGACCGGCAAAAAGGTTCAGCGATTCGATGAAAAATAGCCCATGATCGCCATACCGTCATGGCAAGGAAAAATCGCGGGTATAAATACCTCTATCGAATAACGTTGACGGGAATTTTTTGCGTCCATGAAGGTCCCCTTTTATTGGCGATATATTGGGCTCAATATGTTACACCTGAAGGGACTGGATTATAAGAAATCGATAGTTGTATTGCCACATATGTGTACTTTCAATATTTTGTATTAGAATTCGCAGCCGTACGAACGAAATAATATATGAACACTATACTCGTATCAATCACTAACAGAATCTTAGTCTTCGTACGTATAACTTAAAATATACATACGAACAACGCAAATATCATTTTTCACGTGGTCTATGCTAACCCTGTAAATCTATAAAAATGTTTTACATATATTCAATTTTAAACTTAGTTATATGAGAAATAAAGTGCTTCGACTGTGCAGTTCTTTTCCTTAATAGATTTTCTTAGTGATATAAAAATAAATATAACATTTTCAAAATACATAAACCCTCCATTTATTTATGAAGAATTTAACAATATCAATTTATTTACCCGCATAATATGTATATAATTCCGAGAAAACAACCGTCAGCTCGCAGCTTACGCGCGCTTTACTGATCCTTACCAAAATATTTGTGGTCTCTGTAATACTGTAAATTTCTGAGATCAATGCTTTGAGAGTGTATTTATATATTATTTCAATAAACGTCAAACAACAAGAGGTATTTACTCTTGTAGAAAATGACATAAAATATATCATTCAACATATACTCGTATATATATATTATAGTAAAGGAAGGCGGATGAGCATATGGGCCACATTGGCATTGTAAGAAATGTTAACCATCGCTTACATCACCAATGCGCCACCAACCTTGGGAACTAAGATGTTATGTCCCTTGTGCCTGTAATTACACTGGCTCACTCACCCTTCAAACCGGAACACAACAATACCAAGTACTGCTGTTTTGCGGTAGAATATCTGGTGAGTGGGTGGTACCTACCCAGACGAGCTTGCTCAAAGTTCTACCAGCAGTAAATATATACATATGTTAATATTTACGAAACGAAATCAAAAGCTGTTTTTAATATTGATAAGCGCTGAGATGGCCCAGCGGTTTGAACATTTGATTATAAACCGAAGATAATTCGATAGGGTTCAGAACTAACGAATTTTCATGTGCTCGATTTGTGTTTATAAATCATCTCGTGCTTGGTGAAGGAAAACATCGTGAGGAAACCTGAATGAAAATCTGACACATGTGTCGGTGTAACCAACTCGCATTTAGGAACAATGGTGGAATAAGCTCCAAACCTCCTCAAAATGAGAGGCTTTACCTCCAGCAGTGCGACATTGACTGAGTGTTTCTTTTAATTGTTGTGTGGTTAATTTATGTATATTACTTGTCCTTTGATCTAAAGGAATAAATCTGGATGATTCTTCATGAAGCGGTGAGATACCTGATTAATGAAGTTCCTTTCCAAGTAAAGTTTAAAACATAATTCCTATTGAGGCCTCTCCTCCATAGTAATCTCCTTTAGATTAAGATTTAGCTACATTGCGAGAAGGGCGTGACACCAAAACATTATCCGAGAGGCTTTACGTGTTTTCTACTATGTAACTTTGTTTGACGATAAAAAATATGAAAGGCAACAGCAAAGTAATAAATAAATTAAAATTATTCGTCTTTCGCTTAAATTATAAAGTGTAGTCCAGACTAGTGGAACACCGCGCAAACATAAGTTTCTAACTGTAGATGTAACGATACTAACAACCAAACAATTCCGCGTCTAGCTTGCCGCAATTAAATTAGAATTGTACCACGTGAATTCCATTAATTTAGAAACTAATATCTTGGTTTACACGTTCTCTGTTTTCATATATCACTTAGAATTTACATTTAAAGTATTTCAAGCAATTAAGTACATCTACATATTTAAGATGTTAATATTAACATTTATAATAATGATTTCAATACAACACGTAATCTCGATGGTAACTGTCTAATTAGTTACCTTACTAGTGTGTCTATCTTAATGAACTATTTTCGTCATAACCTTTACTACTTAATTGGTATATTTGGCAAGTGACATTTTGTGAAATGACAATTCATATTCGAAAATTTATCGACGTTTGTTTTTATAGTAATCGTAAATCTTTTTGAATTGGCGGTCGATAGCAAATCTTTTTAGACAATAGTTATCGTTACTCACTTATATCCGAATTGTAAAACAGAATTGCAATAACAATAACTATTTGTATTAATCATAGGAATCGTTTCAACACTATGAGAAAGGTGATTGTCTCAATGTTATTGGAATTAAATGAATTAAAAATATATTAGCAACAATAGTGATGTATTGCCAAACGTTGATCGAAAATTCTGTTCGCTCAGTTTTTTTAAGTATACTTCTAACAAAACTCCATTCAATTCTGAAATTGCATGAATTTCATGATATTTTAACAAAAGAATATGGAGGTGCATTAAAAAGTTTCCTTTATTAAATTAAAACATAAATCAGCAATTATCGAAGACTATCGATCAAGCTGGAGACAATGGATTACACAACCCTTACGATATCAATATTATCATTACTTAATGTGGGTGACACATATTCTACCAATCTATAAATGTCGCGTCATTTGTCGTCGATTCCCCAATCACACTCGCAGTCACAATGCGAGGATCTCATTACTGGTGATTGGTTCGACCATCTGTCGCATGGAATGAGTAATCGATCGATACTTCTGTTACGAACGTAAATCTTTCCGTTCGATTAGCTTGATTTTTAGAAATGCCGAGTCTGGAAACCTCTGGAGACTATATGTTTGCCTGATAATTGGTACTCTTAAAACTATTCTTCGTTGACCTTCGGACCATCGATGGTCAAATTCGTCTTCTACGGTTAGTTAAAATTTTCGGAGCATATTATACCATTCCCATTGCAGATTCGTAGATTTTATTTCCGTACCAATTTCATTAATTTAAAAATGTTTTAAATACATTCTGAAATACGTGTATGAAAATAATTATTGTTGAGTATTGAAGGTTCACATAATTTTGGTAAGTAATTTATCTCTTATTTAGAATTCACACGTCTATTGCTCTTTTAGAGGTTGGATTTCATTACGCTTCGTTTGGACAAATATGCGATATGTAAAATTTTAGGAATATATATTTTTATACAATTAATTAAGGGTTTCATATGATAGCCTTTCAATATTATATAGAGTACACATTCGTTTGGGAATGAGACCATGTTATGCTTTAAGTTTTAGTGCGTAGAAAAAGTTCAAATAAACAGCCTCAAGTGCACCGAGCACTAGTTACACTTTGAAACCACTTTTCATCTCCAGCAGTTTAGTTTCTATTTGAGATGCACAACGGCGATCAAATCAGTTGAAGTATTAATAGTAATAATGCTATTTTTTTTGTAGTTTCCCCAAATTCAATACTTCGTGGCACGTCCCGCCTGATGGGTTTTAATTGTTTGGTATTGTAACTGATAATAACAACTTATAGGTCTTGGTAAATTCGGTAAGGTTATATGTAATATATGTAACTAAACAATCGTCTGTGTCGTCTGGGTTTAAAGCAATAAAATAACACGTTTTTTATATATATTGTTATAGTAAGACATGACATGACATCAACGTCTATGAAAATACGCTAAAATTATTTTTAGTATTCATAAATTTAGTAGTAAATTTTAAGGTTATCGAATTTTATTTATCATACGTGCGCCGACGACAATGCTATTCGGAAGTAGGTAGGAGGTTCATAAATTCGAACATGAATGTTTATTGAGATGGCAAAACGATTCTGTATGTGACGTCATCCCTAAAAGCTTCCAATATTTAGGCAAATGCTCTCTTACCACAGCGTACATAATATATGAGGAATAAAACCCCACTGTCATAATGTCGGACAATAATCCAGTTATGTCTAGTTATAACCGGTTATGAGCGGTTATGGCTGGATATAGCTGGCTCGTAAATTTCACGTGAGCCAATATCGCGAGCCGTGTTCGCTAAGGAAGCTACGTGTTAGCACGTGTTTGCTTTAATTGAACATCGGCTTGATCAACGTCAGCCAAAAGTAATTCATGTTGCTAAATAAATAGGGACTTTTTATATTAATTCTGAAAACAAACATCGAAATATTATTATTGTGTAAGTACCGTAAATATAATATTTGTGGCTACGTACGTAGGTAGAAGTGGCCAATTATACGTATCATCTCAACGAGTATTTCATTGTATGAATATTAACAAACAATTTAATTTAGCTTTAAAATGTCTTTATATTCAAAGAGCAATAGCAATTTTAACTCTGGCTTAAAGGCAAAGCGGGCATAATCACGAACATAAACGCTATGGTGAATATTCCCATTAATTACCAAATTAAATGAAAAACAATGAAGCATTTTCTTTTAAACTTCAACTCTAACTATTTAAAAACAACATATTAAAATTTAAAAGTAGTTACATTTTAAAAAAATACAGGATATTGTACTTATTCTATTGTACGTTCATCGTAAGTTGCATATCAAATACAAGTATGGTAAAGTTAGATATAAGTTAATTAAGCTTTTGTTGATTTTGTAAACTATATAATGACTACAATTATACCTTAGTTTCTGCACCTAGGCATGTTTAATCAACGTAACGTAATGTGTTACCGATGTACTTAGCCGTTAATAGCATGCGGAAGTTTGACTTTAGATGTTAATTGCTCATGTAAATCTGTCATATATAGGTTACATAATGCATGACGTACTATATTGTATCTATATAATGGTAAAGATTTTGAATTTAGAATATACATAACGGTTAATTGAGTTGTCGTTTAGTTTTAGGGGTACTACTTAGGATTAGGGATTAAGTATGCTTATGGTTTAAACCAGTATAAACATGAACAATGTCTTATGCGTGCATAAATATGAATTAAAAAACTATTCATCAGATTTTTTTATATGGAATAGGAAGGCGGACGAGCATGTGGGCCACCTAATGGTAAGTGGTCACCAACGCCCATAAACATTGGCATTGTAAGAAATGTTAACCATCGCTTACATCACCAATGCGCCACCAACCTTAGGACCTAAGATGTTATGTCTCTTGTACCTGTAATTACACTGGCTCACTCACCCTTCAAACCGGAACACAACAATAACAAGTACTGCTGTTTTGCGGTAGAATATCTGATGAGTGGGTGATACCCAGACGAGCTTGCGCAAAGCTCTACCACCAGCTTGTGTTTTCTTATATAGTTGTACTCTAAATAAAAATATTCTTTAAACAAGTGGGCTCTTATAAGTAATTTCGAATGAAACAATATTTAATCATATGTCAAGCTGCTACCGGTTCGGAATACAAAATCCCACAAAAGAACAGGCAAGAAACGTAGCGTCTCTTTTTCTCTAATGAAATACAAAGTAAACTATATACAATTAAATTAATATACCCTGTATTGAAATCTAAATATTTTTATCTATATTCGCCTGTATTCTGCAATAATAAAAAAATGCCTAATCAATTAATTGTTTTTTAACGTTTTACTCAAATTTATTAATAGACAAAGATAAATGTTAAGTAGCTTATTACAATCAATAATATCAACCCTTTTTATATTTCTTAATGAATAACTAAATAAGCGGCGTCGTTTTGCGTACTTCTATATATATATATATTACCTCCAAGCTACTAAGACATTATGTTCCTTGTGCTGTAGTTACACTAAGCCACACCGCCTTTAAACCGGAACACAACATAACATATTGCTGTTTGGCGGTAGAATATCTGATAAGTGGAAAACAATCCAAACGGGCTCGTACAAAGCCCTACCACCGAATAGATAACAAAAAATAAAATTAAATAATATAGCTGACGTGAAAGGTATGAATTTCACAATGGAACCCCAAAAACGATTCATATCAAACTATCATTTTATCTTCTCATAACCAGCGAACGTCTTTTTTCTTACACAAAACGACGTTCATTTGTTTCTTAGTCAAATAAATATTCATCGCCGTCAGACGAAGAGATTTTTTTTTCCATATAACGTCATGTGCTTCATTCAAAAAAAAAAAGTCGTATATATTATTTCGCTGAGAGTACTTGGAGACGTATTCAAATGCCCTCCGCTCGTTGACACAAACACATTTTCATCTACAAAACTGTATGAGGTTTTCATACATAATATCTCGTATGAAATTGTTTAGCATATGTCGCATAAATTGGGGATTTATACAAAGGGAATTTAAAGGAGGGCTATTGAATTTGGTCGGTTTATATCTTTGGTGTGTTTTAAATAATCGTTGTGGTAAAGCTTTGTCACGGATCCTCTGGATTGGTACCTCCCACCCACTATCGAAATTGTATTATTTATATTGTTAATAAATAGACAGGCTATACAATAGACGTTGGACGATGAGCTATCGCATACCTCTGATGACAATAATGTCATTAACCTGGTGGTAAGTTAGTACAAATATATAACAAATTATAAACCTAATATATAAGTAATAACAATCTAAAATGTACAGTGACGTCATTTGCGATACGGTAATATAAAAAAGGGTATATAACACTTGTATAACATGAACAATAAACAGGCTTTCGAAGATTTATGTTCGATTCGGATGCATACATGCATGCAAAGCCCTAGAGCCTTATGTGATACATTGTTCATAAACATCCAAATACAGTTTCAAAGGCTTCTGAATGGTATTAGATTTAGACGACGATTTCACATTTATATTCAATCGAAGTTGGATTCAATTGACACTTTGTTACCTCATCTGACAGTTCTATTTTTTATAAGCGAAATAGCCGAATGCTACAAGCTTTGTTTTTGAGCTACCCTTATATATAAATAAACGCAACTGTAAAAACGTTTTAATATATTTGAATTACATGAAGTACCTACTTACATCTCATAAAAAATATCGGTAATAAAATATACAGTCTTATGTAACTTGTGGCCCAGCTTGGTAAGGTTATTGTAAAGAACATTAAACATTTCAAATCTCGCCAGCCGCCAACCATGAAAACTACATGCTATGTGCGTTGCGCCTGAAATTACACTGGCTCAATTAACCTCCAAACCGGAACGCAGCAATACAAATTAATATTGTTTAGTAGAAGACGGGTATCTAAGCAGACGAGTCCACACAAAGCCCTACCAAGTGAAGTCATACATACATATATCATGTATTCATAAATGTTTTGTAAAGAAATATGAAACGTTTCAAATCACAAGTGAAAATAAACCCATGATATCCGGAACGGTTATAATTGCTTTAGAAATAGATACGGCTGGGTCAATCAGACTTTATTAAAATTCTAGTCTTCGTTTATGAACTACAACAGACTGTTTTACACATTCGCTTATCGTTGGTCTAGTAATTGTTGGTCTAGTGACTAGCTCACGTGGCTGTAAATCACGAAGGTTGGGATTCCGGTTTGATTCATTTTTATCTCGTAATTAATATTAGCCGGTTTGGTATATTGTAAAACACAAAACCAATACCTGAACCAATTAGTTTGTCTTAAGATTTGAACACACAATTGGGTTAAAATCCACTGTCGTCTCGGTTTCTAAAGTAGGTAATATTATGATTTATCTGTTATCGTCCGCATTTATTATGCGGATAACCTAATTTGATAAGAATTCGCTCGTATCAAGACTGATGTGTGCGTTCATTAATAACGCCTGTATGAACTTGTACGCTTTCACCGCCTTTATGACGGAACTAGCTGAGCCTGCTACTTTCTTCTAGGGAATGCTGAATATAGAGTACTAGTTTTTCGTATATTACGGAAACCTTATAAGCAGTATATCGCATGCTAATCTGGAATAGATATATTCCAGATTAGTTTTAAGAAAATCATTCCAGCTGTTGACGGAAAGAAATATTATTGCAAAATAAATCATTCTTTTTATAATATATTGAAAATATCTGATATAATTAAGTTGTCCTTTTCTGATTTAACTTAATGTAATGTATTTGAAAGAGACATAATGCTCCTCGATGCATTGTCCGTTGGAAATTGGGTCCTCTTGTAATAGGATTATCGCCCTGTTACGTCCGCTTTTCCTAAATTACAAATTGAAAATTACAAAAGTTTTATGAAAATCTCTCGCGAAACATTTTTAGTGACAGATAAATAAATACTTTCTTTCGTTTATTTAATTTAAATTTACATCTTAAATCTAAATAAAGAACCAAACAAAAAGCTATCAATTAACAACGATATCGAATTAACAGGCTATTGCGATATATGTTATGGCATTTTATTTTCAGAAAGTATGTTTTCAAAAAATAAAATATAATTACCTAAAAAACTTTTTAAATAATAAAAATCACAGACAAGTAATATTTACTATTTGTGGATATCATTTTCAATGTAAATCTATTTAAATAATAATAGATGTAGATACTAACGATACGAAATATCAAGAAACTCAGTTACACTTTTCCACTTTTTCATGTCAACATTTTAGGTATATTTATATTTATGTATGTATATTTCGTACAAAATATTTTCATTATTTTTCTCATACAATATTTGATAAGTCAAAACCCGCATGGTCGCTTTTTTATATCATAAAAAAATTATATGTAAATTTTTCACGTAACGAAAAATAAACTACGTCGAATAATGTTTTCACACATAGAAATATAAAAAAAAAACATCAAAGAGTTGACGCTTTGACAATGTTTGTGAAGCAAACACGAGATATCGTATCTGACACAGAAATCGTTACACGCGTCGTCGACCGATAGCGTGTCGATAATACAACGATAACGTTATTGTCCGTATTGCGAAATGTCTGAGTAATTTAAAAGTCAATATAGGTATATACTTCATAGGATTTATTAAATACTAGTTTTTAAATGCGATTACCATGTACATATTTGACCTCTTTTTAATTCTCTATACTTAGTATGTATTTCTCTAGGAATCAAGCTTGGTGGTAGGGATTTGTGCAAGGCGATTTGAATTGGTACTATCCACTCGTCAGACATTCTACCGCCAAATTGAAATACTTAGTATTGTTGTGTTAAATAAAATCATTAAACCAAATCTAATAAAATAATCAATGTTTCATTTGCTTTTGTTACAGGTAAGCTGCACCCATTATTGGAACTATGACTGCAGCGTTGAAATATCGCTGCGGTAAAATTGGTAAAAAATGATAATTTACAAAACAAAGAAATTAATTTAAACATAAACGGCATTATAACCGTTGTTTAGCGACTGTTTAGTTAACATTCTTTATCTCTTTCTGTCATTATTGATTTGACATTCGAAAAAAGAGAGCGTTGCTTAACTAATCATTCGCTGAGTAATGTTCACCTGTTAAGTCTATATTTATTTAGTAGAAATATATAGACAGCCCTTGATTATGATTGTGAACTGATTTTGGCTTTTCTTTTGACATTAAATGAAGCGGTTATACATTAAACCGATATCCATTAAAAAAAAAAGTTGCATTCAATTCCAGTTAAATAAGGTGAAAAATAAGGAAACAATATACAATTTGTCACTTGTTACCTTTATAAGTTAATGTTAGTTAAAAGCTCAAAGATCTACCCAAATTTATCTTTCACACTTATTTACGATTAAATTTGATTTTATTACGTCATCATATGTTATTACATTCATAGAATTTGTATAATAATAATAGTAATAATAATATCCGGGGACATTTTTCACACACGGATCCCAAATTAAGCTTGTACAAAGCGTGTGCTATGGAAACCAGACAACTGATGTACTACATATACTACTTTTCTTTTTGTAAATACATACTTATATAGATAATTACACCCAGACTCAGGACAAACAGACATGTTCATGCACACAAATGTCTGTCTTGGGGGGGCAAGGAACCCACCTTCGGCGTGAAAGGCAAGTATCTACCAACCACGCCAATCGTCGTCGTCGATAATGTAGCTAAAGAGTCAACAAATACATCTTATTTTATACGTTTTAAATGTATTTTTTTGTGTCAGGGTTTGTTTTAATTATTTCTTTCTTAGTTAAACATGAGATGAAGTTTAATATAAATTAAGTACATGATAAGTGAAATCACTCAAACAAAGTTGGGCAAGCAACAGGTTGCTTTGCTTGTTAGGACCTGTTCAGGGATCAAGTGTCCTAGCCATTTCGGATCAAGAAGTTTTGGAGTTTATTCCACAACGTTGTTCCACTGCGGGCTCGAGCTGTAATTTAATACATAAAAAATGTATCCCTTTTTAGGATTTTGTTGAGATACTGTAACTCTATATTAGCTTCACTAAACGAGAAACCATCTTCAACTAATTTCGTTAAACGAAATCCAAGATAAATAGCTTGATGAAAAGTTATATATTCTGTCCTCAAAGAAACATTCATCACATACTGTTTCAATAACAGCACATATTTGTATATATTCATATAATACCAATACATAATAGCTAATGACGCTTAGGATTGAATACACATACGTGACAAAGCGAAGCGAGAACGATTATGACGCGGTACTGAATGCTCTTTTTGCGTAAGAATTTTTAACGAAGACCAATCGTATTTACTCGATCGATAATCTTGTTTTTATTATTGTTTTAAAGACATTAATGACACCTAATAAACCGTTGACATTGGCTAACAGTAATATTATAAATGCGAAAGTAAATATGTATGTCTATATGTTAAGATTTCAAAGCCAAACAACTTGGACAATATTGATGACATTTGGTATGAATCAAGCTTGAACCCCAAGCAAACACATAGGCATTTATTATACTTAACACCTGTGAACAACACCTCCCCAAAACGGCGGGTGAAAACTAGTATTATATGTAAAAATGAAAAATATTTTTAATACTCAAGTTTTTATATGTTGCCTTGTATATGTATGTAGTTATACTTATACATTCTGAAACAAGCTCAAATATAATATGTTTTATAATTACATTTCGCTTCGCTCATCAGCTCAAGTGTGTTAGATGCTTTAATCACTATCGAAATGTCGTCATCGAGCCAAGTCGAACGTGAGAAATTTAATAAAATGTAAATATTAATAAAATATTCACGGGCGTAACTTGTACACTGTCATTGTATTTAATTCGTACATGATGAGTGTGAATTATTGTTACGAGATTTCTTTTATGTTATATGTTTGTGTAATATATAAGCTGTTCATTATTTGAAACTTGTGACAAAAATGTTTACTTAAATTATCCCTGCGATTGTATCATCGGGCAGGTTTTTTATTTACGTAACAGGTAGATGGATCAGCAAATGGAACACCCGATGGAAAGTAGTGATCACCGCCTTTAAAGATTGGCACATAAAGAAACATTCCTTGCATTACCAATACGCCACCAACTTTGGGAACTAAGCTGTTATGTCTCTAGTGCCTGTAATTACATTGGCCCACTCATCCTTCAAACCGGAATACAATGCTAATTATTACTGTTTGGCAGAAGAATATCTCATGAGTGGGCGGTCTACCCAGGCGAGCTTGAACAACGGTTATTGGATTTTCTTATATTAATAATTGGATACGTGTTTACGGTTCTACTTATAATACACAACAGCACACGACTTGATAATAATTGACACGTAGATTTATATCTAAACAAGTCATAGATTTCAATAACGCGCTGAAGATATTTGTATTCAGCTCAGCGTAGATTATTGAAGAGCAACATCCCTTTGAAAGGATCGCGTTCAACCCCACTGGGTTTTGTCTGGGTTTCCATACGTGATCTCAAGGTCTCTGACCCGCCGCTACCCTTTGTATACCTGATTTGCAGATTATCGAAGTTAAATGGTAAAATTTATCTGTCATTCATGAAAGAAAAACGCGAAAGGTAGCTATGAGTAATAATATCGAGACCTCGTAATAATTTGAGGTTCTGTTTATCAAGCTTTCTATTAAATGTAATACTTTCACGTTGGCGCAATTGCCAGTGACCCTGGCTGCGTGCTCCGGGTTACAGGGTCGATTCCTTAATCTTGCTTATTATTATTATATATACAAGTGAATAAAGTGTGTTTTTAATTTCGATAAGTTTGTTTAACTAAGTACATATTACATACCTCTAACAAAGTCGTGAAAGTAAAACAATAATGCATTTTTTTATATTATTGTTGATTAATGAGGTTAATTACTTCATTAATAAACAAAATTAATTTATAACAATTGTTAACACAGTACAATAAACATTTAAACATGTATGCGCTTTGTGAGTTTTGGATATTGTGTGTATAATATTGATATGCAATCGCGTTCAGTTTCATCAATTGAATTTGAATATTCCATTTAAATTCAATTAATCATTTACGAACTTAACATATAATACATAAAGGTTAAATAAAAAAAAATGCAGGAATGATAAAAATATTTTCATCAAATATTTTGAATCTGCGTCAGATAAACAACCGCGGGTCTTGTTTAGTACAAGGTCCGTTATTCTCCTATAAGCTTCATTGTAACTCTTAGAGCGGACGTGAGAAACAGAGGCACTGCATTGTGTACGCCACCTTATCTCGAATAGTCGACAGAACAAACTTATGGGTAGTACCGACATGTCCTTAAAGAATAGAAGCATTACTTTAGTTTAACTCACTAAACTCATTTATAATAATAGTAAAGCATAATTTTAAAGACATTCATAGTAATATGATATAAGTATCGTAGTGAAAAAAATAGCACTGTGGACGCGTTCTTATCTTAATCATGTGTGTCCGATTTGCTTTCAGAAAAAAAAATAGAAAAAAATAATCGGGTTACTTATAAAGGTAATTGAATTAGTGAATAGTTGTTTAATTAATTTGGGCTGTGCTCGGAGTTTTTCTGCATCTAATCGGAAATGATGAATTCTGCAGGTGAACTAAAGTAACCGACATAGCCCGAAGAAATGCTTAATTGAAGTGGCAGTGGACGGGGCACATCGCTCGCAGAACTGACGGCCGCAGAAAGGTTCTCGAATGGCGACCGCGAAACGGAAGACGCAGCGTGGGCAGGCCCCCTACAAGGTGGACCGACGACGTAAAAAGAATCGCGGAAAGCCGTTGGATGCGGGCAGCGCAAGACCGGCCAACTTAGAAATCTTTGGGCGAAGCCTTTGTCCAGCGGTGGACGTCTTTCGGCTGACGTTAAATCAATAATGACAAAAGGAGAGAATTCAGTGTTTAACTAAACAGTCGTTAACTAACGAATAAAAATAAGACCGGATGATATTATTTGTTATTATAGCGTGGTTTAAGACGCGTACACAGCTGATGCGTCAAGCGTACCGAATCATTGATGTAAAGGTAATGAGAAATATCGCTATTGTAAATTAGCTTTCATCTCGGCACGCTTGAGCTAACATATATCCAGTGTCTGAAGGGCTATGTTTTGTTTGATAGTCTATAACGACAATACCATTCAGTAACCTAATCAATTTGGGAATAGTTTGTTTAATGAATATGATTTTAATAGAGATTTTATATTATATAATGTTTCCTGATTGAAATTGACTTCAAATTAATTAAGAGCGTAACTTTGTTACATTAATGCCTTTATTTCTCCTAAAAATCACAATATGACCCATCGATAGTTTATGAAAACTTATATTGATATGTACTTTAAAGATTTTAGTTAAATACTATAACAATATTTAAAATTGGAATCTGTTTCGGAGATCTTATGACCTATTCAAATATTTGTAATGAAATATAATCCGGAATCTTCAACATAGTAGTCAGTTGCCACCACTTGGCTACATAAGCTAACCTTAGATTGACCTTAAATTAAAAATAAAAAGATTTAACTATATTTTTTTTCTTAAAAACAAAATTTTGTTTTATCTACGTACTTTAACCAAATGTATACTATTGTATTGTAATGGCCAGCACCAAAGTGATGTGCCAAATATGAACATCATTTAATGTTAGAGCTTAGACTATTTTTATCGTGTCCCTGCTCTTGAGACTACGCAGAGCTGTCAGTTAGCCTCTAGAATCCGGATTGACAAATTGACCCCGGCTTCCCTTGATCTGCACCCACGAGACTACCCAGAAGGAATAATTTTTATTTTGCCTAAATAAATAATGCGGCCACAGGGAGTAAGATCTATAAATATTATCTTATTTTGTATATTTTTCTTGATATCAATTCTAATCAAAATCAATTGGTGATTATTTGAAGTAAAAAAATTTATATGCGTGTCAGCCTTTTTGTCAAAAACGTTTCGTTTCAAAACATTATTGAGTCACTCATACTCAAATTCGACCTTGTTGTCCAAGTGTATATTTTTCGATTCTAATTAGATTTTCACGCGCACATTGATTTATAATTCTTAATCTTAACAGAAAATCTTCAAAAAAGTTCATTGATTCAAATTATTTAATTTATATTTTGTATCATTTATATTTTAAAAATGAACACAATGCTAGCAATAAGTTTTTATTTACATTCAAATTATTCTGTTAGTATGTAGATGTCTTTAAACTGAATTTAAAGCCAATTCCGCTCAACCCAGACATAATAAGTACGGAATATTATTCAGATTAATAAAAGCTTATAATTTAAATAATTTAACATTTCGAAATATAAAATGCCGTTTATCATGTAATACATGGGAAAATATATACGACAACTCATTTATTGATGCCTTATATATTTAAACCTATATTAAATAATAACATGCACAGTATATGCATTTACAATTTTCGAGACTACAATCGGCCCCCTAATTACCATTCGTTCAATTGAGATTCGAAGATGAACTCTCGAATGCCAATTCATTTACATCAATAATTATTCGACCCCACTCCCGTTTATTTATTCGCTTCGCTTTAGTAAAAGAGGATTATTTGGTCAATGTAAAAACTCATTCGACAGTTTTAAATCAGGACTCAGGTGATGGTTTTAAAAGAATCTTATTATGACAACTGTATAGGACAAATACAGTCAAGTTTACGTTTTAACATAAGAATTATTTACATTGAGGGTTGCAATAAATACAGATTCACTGAAGGTAGAGCTTTGTGCAAGCTCGTCTGGGTAGGTACCACCCACTCATCAGATATTCTACCGCAAAACAGCAGTACTTGGGATTGTTGTGTTCCGGTTTAAAGGGTGAGTGAGCAATTACAGGCACAAGGCACATAACATCTTAGTTCCCAAAGTTGGTGACGCATTGGTGATGTAAGCGATGGTTAACATTTCTTACAATGCCAATGTTTATGGGCGTTGGTGACCACTTACAATCAGGTGGCCCATATGCTCGTCCGCCTTCCTATTCTATAAAAAAAAGATAAAAAATAAAAATAACAACTATTTGTATAGTGGTAAGAATGCTAGTAACATTTCGTCATGAATCATTCGATCATCAATCATTATAGACTTCCAATTTTTGATTAATTGTAAAAAAGATCACAAATCACATTTAATTAATTAAAAATCGATACAATGTAGCTGAAACGTGTACATTTCGTAAAAATAAAATCGTTTTATAATAAGTTTATTGCTCTCGATCCGTTAATAAGGCTTCGCGTGCTAATATTGTTATGGGCTAAACGTTTAATGCTACAGCTATTAGACTATAACCAGACTATTAGGGGGGTTCGTGTAAAATATCCCCATCACCGCTGGAATTAATTCATGCTATTAATTCTCTTTCAAATGATACGGTGCGAACGCACGGTCTCGCGATAATTACCTTCATATACTTATTCGTATGTAAATTATTGAATGTATTTTAATAAGTTTGTCGGAAAATAAAGTTAAAGATCTGATCATTACATCACTTAAGTGTGGATTTCAAATGTATATTCTTGAATCTTAATAAAATCGGTCTGTAAAATTGTAAAAACGTTTATAAAAGATAACTCTCGTCACTTTGAGCTGTAATGTATGGTACATTTGTTTGTAAAATGTTATTGGAAAAAACAATGATTTTAAATGTTTTTTGTCGACTTTGAAAAGTGGACCTAGAATTACACATAAAAATGTTATGTTTTTAAAGAAAATATTACATATTTTTTAATAATCAAAGTGACAGTGTGTCACTGTAAGCATACACACAATAATACAATCCAAATACAATGTACATGTATGTTGTTACTAGATTATTCTACCTGCACACTTGTGCAATTATGATGAGACCTATGTGGACATGTAAACATTTTTTTGTGTACATGTGTGTGTTAAATCAAAATAGTACTTGAAAAATATATTTAAATAGTAATGATTATGTCCTGTGGTTCAAGCTTGGTACATAACAAATTTCATAAAAAAGGGTTCAGTGGTTTAATCGTGAAACGTAATAAAGTAACTCTGTCTACTTTCGCATTTATAATATTAATGTAGATTTCAAAACGAGATCAAGTAGCCATTTGAAGGCACAGTCCCTTTGTAAGGAATTGACGATAAATAGAATGACTTTGAATTGTCTCTTTGTAGTGCAATCAAATATTGGTTCTATTGTCATAGAGGGAACTTACACATCTGTCTTATATTGATATATTGTGTTCCAACGTCCAATTTAAGTAAGACTACGATCAGATACTGCGCTGAATTTGTCGTCAGGGTTACCATTGTCAAAATAAAAATCCGTGATACTCATATACTCAGAAATGATTTTGTAGACGATGAAAAACCTTGATAATAAAATAATCGTAATCCGGCACCGTTTTGTTTATTCTAATTTGACTTATTTATTCGTCCTTGTGATTCCAATAAAAACGCATCTCCGATTTTTGTTAATAACATATACATATATCGCTCTCTGACGGTAATAACAGGTTTTTAAAAGTTACTTTTCGTTAGTTGCGTGGTATCCAGCTGGTAGCAACGTGTGAAGCGAGCTTAAGATAAAGTAGGTTAACACGAAAGCTTTGTGAGGAATTCCCATCTAAGTATCAGTAAACTTAAGTTTTGTTAGAATTAGAATCTATAGTATATATGTATTATATATATATATATATATATATATATATATATATATATGTATATATTACTGGTGGTAGGGCTTTGTGCAAGCTCGTCTGGGTAGGTACCACCCACTCATCAGATATTCTACCGCAAAACAGCAATACTTGATATTGTTGTGTTCCGGTTTGAAGGGTGAGTGAGCCAGTGTAATTACAGGCACAAGGGACATAAAATCTTAGTTCCCAAGGTTGGTGGCGCATTGGCTATAAGCGATGGTTGACATTTCTTACAATGCCAATGTCTAAGGGCGTTTGGTGACCACTTACCATCAGGTGGCCCATATGCTCGTCCACCTTCCTATTCTATAAATAAAAATATGAAATATGTTGTTAAAGTTATATAAAAAATAATTATATTTGAATATTATATAAAACTACTGTTTGTGCAGGTTTCTGCCTGGGTACTACCCAAATTATCTACCGTAAAATAGCAAACAAAGTATTGCAGTGGTCCGGTTTGAATGTTAAGCCAATGTATACAAAGGCACAGTGAATATAACATCGAGCCCATAGTTGGCGGTGCATTGACGGTCTATCAAGGAGCTTATACGTGCAATGTGGCCGAAAGGTTTATACATTCGCCTCTCTACCTAAAATAATTAAAAATATGCTTCACGGGTAGTCAACCAAATATTGACGTATACGCAAAAGAAAATATCAGTAAAGTTCCATAATAAATTGGTATTCCTTATTTGAATTCATATCCAACAACAGTACTTTCAATAAAATCTATACTACCTGCTTTACAGATGTTGTCTCTAATCAATAGGGTATAGCTACCATGTATTGCAATAATAATATTCTATGTAAAACCGCAGGGCACGCTCAGTATTTAATACAATAACAGAAACATACAACGTACCAATCCCTACATTTCCCACGGGATTTTATATGGAATTTTAATTATTGTAGATCATTTCTTTTTGGTCGATACGAGTATTAATTAAAATGTATATTCTACACTAATTGGTAACTATTCGATTGGATGTCACTTAATTATTAAACATTTTTGAAATGTTTGAGTGGCACGGGACGTAATCGAAATTATTTGATTATTATGTCGGTTATCGGGTCGTGTTGTACTGGAATTAAAATTGATTTTAAGCCTGGAAATAATGTTCATTTTTACGTTGCGTGTTCTTGCCATATAATTAGAAATACAAAGGAGTGAAAAGTTTAAATCATTTATCATGATAAAAATATATCGAAGTAAAAAACAGAATAATCGATGTTTTAAAACAATACCGAGATGGCGCACTTGTTAGAACATTACTGATGTTTGTCTGCACGTTTGTGTTTATAAATCATCTTATGCTTAGCGATGAAACAAACTGAATTTATCTGGTGAAACTCGAGACGGCTTTAGCCCACCAGTGGAACATTTATAAACTCCAACATTTTTTTAGATAAGGTATAGGAAAATTTAGTTACCTGTTGTACGTGAATTTTAACGATGTTCGTGCGTTCAAACCCTGTATACCGCTGAATTTTCATGTGATTAATTTGTGATTATAATTCATCTCATGCTTTACGGTGAAGAAAAACATCGTAAGGAAACCTGCATGTGTCTAATTTCACTGAAATTCTGCCACATGTGTATTTCACCAGCCCGCATTGGAGCAGCTTAGTGGAATAAGCTCCAAAACCTTCTCCATAAAAAGGGAGAGGAGGCATTAACCCAGCAGTGGGACATTCTCAGGCTGTTACGAAGTTGTACCAAATAAAAAAAAATTTTTTGACGGAAATGACTCGTTCTTAAATTAAAAATAGACAATTATAAATATTAAAGATTTCGGATTGGCACGATAAATCCTTAAAGATCTCTAATAAATTGTAATCAATAACCATTAGCTTTTTATTTTCTGTGATTTGGTTGAAAATGTCAAGAAACAATTATAACTCGGCTAAATAAAGATGTATTCTTGACTTCATACCTTGACCTGAAATTAATAAGATAAGAATCATCCTCCGACTAATGAGCGTGATACGAAAGGTCGCGAAAGTCACCTATTAAAATTGTAAGTCACGTAAGAAATTCAAAGAAGCACTGATTCTACCTAAGAACAGAGATTACAACAATAGAGACGTGTGCCTATATTGCCATCAATGTAATATATAATAAATAAAATTGCGATATATAAGGGACCCTGAACCGAAATGCCCGAACTATGACAGAGAACGACATGGTCTATACAAATAATTGTTATGAACGGGGATACCCATGACTTTAGGGATTACTGCATAAAGATCAAATTAGAATTGTTTTTTTTTCTTGCTTCAAGGTTATCGCATCAGCAGTTAGATCATGTCGTTAAAAATAAATGAAAGAAGAAAATTAAACATTAATCTAATGTAAAAGATAATAATATATTAAAACAAAATTAACCTTCGATTCCAATATTCTCTACTCTAACATCACTCTAGAATTCTCGAATCCATTATCCACGTGTCGTGTTGTCATTCAGAAACGATTTGAAAAATATCTTGAAAATTTCGTCAGTTAATATCTTTGTATCGTACATCGAACTCCGTCGGAAACCCATAAGTGCTGATGATGTTCCATTGTAACCATGATGGGCCTATTAATTTGATGGAAACCTCACTAATTGGAGATACTCGACTAATGTGTCTACGGCGCGACTCCTGTTAATTTTATCTTTACGACACGATAAATTTTACATATCGACGATTTCTTGGGTGTTAAGTTAAATTGCCGTTTTATTTATTCGAACTGATTTTGAATTTTTAACATTTTTTACGTTTATTTTGTATTAATGACAGCTGCTTAATGACTTTTTGTGCTGGCCACTTGATGCTCAGTTGAAATGTTGAAGTTTGAAATTGGAACAAAAAAAAACGAACTATATTAATCTCTATAAATATAATACTTACAATCTGATATTTAAATAACAATTAATACGAGCTACGAACGGTCTAGACTTCGATAATCCATACTACGCCTCAAAGTAAAGACTGTTTAAACAAGTCTAACTCAGTAACTAAACAAATGTTCCATTTGAAAGTCATACTTCACTCGATACCAAACTAAAACATGAATGCTAGAGGATCGACTCCCAAATGACTTTTCCAATAGTTGACTTGAGTCGATACAGAGTCGAATTCCGCCCACGAGGGAATAAAACAAAATTTCAACAAGTCTGTATATTATGTGTTTTTTTTAAACATATGTTTTTATATTAACAAACGTTATACATATAATTATTTACTATTATTAATTCGTCTCGTATGTGTTTAAAGGCCATGGAATTTTAATTTCCTTGGTTACCGACGCAAAAGTGTAAGAAATGGTCAATATGTATAGAGTTCGATTATCAAAATCAAAAATATACTTTATTCAAATAAGCTTTTTTTTAAAAAAAACATAGCTGCCTTCTGAGAACCATCGGCGAGAAATTCAGTAAATTTCCTTTCCATCAATCATATTCATGTTATAATTCATCTATCAATGCTAAGGAATAGAAAATAAAAAAAAAGTCTGACGTACTGGCGAGTTGGCTAGTTTTAAATAAGAATTCTTGAGAAAAATATGAATAAAACGATTTATAGTGGCCGTGCGTTCGTCTTGATGTCAGATATGAAGATATGGTTTATTTAATCCCTCGTGGATATCCTTTTATTTCCCGAGACAAAAGTATTCCATATACCAGTATAGGTCGACCTAAACCTAGGATATAATAAATCGTATTTGAGAGTTTTATTTAAATCCATTCAGAGGTTTTTGGTTCAGACAGGCAGTCATATATTTTTGTAATATATATGAACATATATAACAAAAGCTTTATCTTTAAAAAAATCATAATAATACTTTAAAAACCACAATAAAATTCATCAACTATCTTTTTAGCCTTACGGGTGGTATTTTTTCTTCGAATTTAAATGGTGCTAAATTAGTATATCCTCCAATACAAAAAATATTTTTTACTAAAAAATAAATTGAGAATCTTCTCCTTTTTTTTAAGTAGATTAGAAGTCTTGGTTACTCTTCGCTGAACATTTTAAAAGTCCTGTCAGGTACAACCAAACTTCGAAAATTAGCTTTAAAATAAAAAATAAAAAAATGGTTTCACACAAATTATTTAGAAATCACCGATAGACACTTCGTTTTTAACATACCACAGACAAAATAATTAATATATGTTACATATAAATAACACGCAATCTAAAATTCGTAGGCGTATGTCACGTAACACAGAAAATTTCGACTCGCTTAGATTCGTACAAATATAAAGCTTTTTTATATAGAGATAATTTATTCCTGTTCAGTGTAATCGGAAAACTATGTTAAAAGGGAAAGCTGTGGGACATGTTCTTGTGAATACGGTTTTATTTAATATCGTTAGTTTGCTTCAGACTTTTATCGTGATACTTTTAGCTATGTAGAATTATTATTATATACGTTTTGTAACATAAAAATGCGTGTTTAGTTTCAACGGAACGCTTGGTGAATTGCGGAGCGTAACTGGGGAACACACATTTGAATATATAGCACGGAGTGATTCAATAATCAAATAAAGAGTTAGAAATATTCTTTGTATCATGCTGTTATGTGAATTTTTACATTATTTTTTCTCTCTTTTCATATATTCAATGCACGAAAAATTATATATTAGTTTTTGTATTTGTCTCTTCCTAACTTAAACACATAAGCTAGTTGTAATTATGTACAATTTTGTGAAGTCCTTTATATTTTACTTTCGAAATATTTTATAATTTTCTAATCTAAATTTATCAGTCAAGATAAAATTATAAGACGTGTAACATGTTGTACGAATATGGATTTAATAACACTTTAAAGACTAAACAAACCTTTACTCGGTTTCATCAATACCACAAACTCCCTGTTATACGAGCAACTGTATCAAATACAAGAACAGTTTTATAGCTTATACGCTAGAGCCATGAAACGTAACTATATAACGTAACTACCTCACGAAATAAAAATAACATCAGATTTTAAAGTTACATTCAAAACTACTCATCTAACACACACGCAAATGTTTTTTGAATGGTTTTATAAAATGGCGAAAACACAGATGCAAACGTTTCAACGTTTTACGATGATTGCCGACATCAAACAATAGACACTTATTGTTTTATAGAGGCTATTGAAGCTAACAAAGACGCGATGTGGTTGGATGGGGCATTTAACGAAATAAACGGCTGAGTGGCCGCGATTAGTCCTTTAGCGGATGCATTTAACTAAAAAACAATAACCGGGAACCACTAGTCTTTTAGCAAACATTCTGTTACCGTGTATAAATGCTAGTCGTTACGGCCCATTCATGCGGTATAAAGAACGATGCTACTGGACAAAACCATAATTAAATCCAACCGTTGAAACTTACAAAATAATGCTCATTTATTTGTATGAAAAAAAATACTTACTCATCGTGGATGGATGTGATTTTAATAATATTATGAAGATACTTATCCGGAACCGTAACACGACTCGAATTTATATTTAAAAGTTGATGCTACCGTTGCAAATAACCGAGATACCTAGTACCTATTTCATTTACGAAAATTGGAAAAAGCTGAGCAGTAAGCTGATTTGCTGCAAAAGTAAACTGAAAATGCTACCCGGCAAAGCTACATTTATTTAAGAAGAGAAATCAAATTCATTCGTTACAATAGCATCCAATACAATTGAGTAAATAAATGTAGGTACGTTTATAGATTTCAAACAATCCAGTCGTGTGCGAATCTCCTAATTCCGAAGTTAATACTTTTTGATATTGTCTCAACCATAATAATTTTTATATCTTTATATATGAAAACATACATGTGCATACGCGATCATTTTACATAGTAGGGTACCACAAAAGAACGATTTTTGAAAATTGAATCTTAGGGATTGAGGGTTCAAAGATGTTGCGTTCCGGTATTTACAGACTTTACATAGAATGGAATGTAACATGTAATACCTTACTTCATGTAATAATAATTAAATAATGAACAGTAAAATAATTTACAACCAAAAAACAGTTCACTAATGATGTTAAAATAATGTTTTACTTTCAATAGATGGTAATGCAGCCATTGAAACGTAGTTACATTTAGCTGGAAATTCGAAACACGAATATACCGATCTAAATTTCAACCTACCATTAATACGAGATGAATTCGCATTCAACGAACGCAACATTCAATTTGCGCAAACTACAAGCACTTATGAAGATCACTCGAATTTATCAACAAACGGACTGGTATATTGTAGGATAATTTTTATTCCCGGCACGGATGGCCCCGGCTTATTGACTACCCAAAGAACCCGACGCCGCGTGTCTCCGGAGCGAATGAAATCTGCGGCGAATGTAACATTATACGTGACAGAGATGAAGGATGGACAGAGAGAGCCGATTTGTAAATAGAATATTATTTTGTACAAAAAAAAAGTGCACAATAAATAATTTACTTCAGTAATATAAATTGTAACCATTTCTATTTTTAAAAAAGCATTCAGATAAATTATTTACAAGAGATAAATAGTTTGACACTTTTTGTATTTAAAACAAAATATCTTACGGGACATCTTACGACGAGCTCGTAAAGCATTTGTAGCGTACGTCGCGTTTAAATATCACAACATTAAATAAATATGCATGAACATAAACAAACACTCTTGAGAATAATATTTGAAACTAAAGCTTTGCTAATACCAAACCTTAATTAGTCATTTGTATATTCTTTGGCAAAGTCGAGAAAGCGAAACATTGACACCAACGATATGTCTCAAGACGTTATTCTGCGATATACACAAGCAAGGTGCTAATGAATGTGGGGTGGGAAAACATTTACGCTTTTCATTTACAAGTAATAAGGCATATCTGTTGGTAGTTATGTCTATTCTATGGCCAATCGTGAAAGCAGAGTCTTGGCGCCACGACGCTGTCTCAAGACTGTCCGTTCCGTATTATGTTACGCGAATATGTGCGACAAACAAGCACTTTCCATTTGAAAATGGAATCAATCATTTATTTATAACATAAGGGACAATATTAGCTCGCTCTTAACAAATATTAATTTTAATTTCTCGTTTGAATTGATCATTAATTAAATATGTTTGTTATATGACTTTAACAAAATCTTATAATGTGTAAAAAAAGGCCCAGTAATATAAAACAAATGCAAATATAAACAGTACGAATTTTTAAGACATTATAATCTAACTTAACAAACCTTAAATATTTTAAGTGTAAAGTATGAAATAAACTAAAATTGTTTCATATATTTTCATCAGAAATATGTATACAGTAGATCAATTACATTAAATAAAATATTTCTTTATAGTTCTTTATATTTGATATGAAAGTTTTTATAATCCATACTAATATTATAAATGCGAAAGTAACTTTGTTTCGCTGCCACGACTAAACTACTGATTCGAATTTGATGAAATTTGTTATGAAGCAAGATTGAACCCCAAGGAAAGACAAAACATACCTTTATATCTATAATAATAATCTACTTAACACCCGGGCGATAAATAGTATAAAATATATTGTATTCTAAATTCAATGCACAAATTCATTTAATCAAAAGTAATGACAGGCACAAGATACAAAAACATATTTAAACTAACCTGTTTATCTGTAAGAATTAAATACCATTCATATTTCAATAATATTGCACGTTTTACGTGAAACGGGCGGATACACATAAAAATCGCAGTAATAAAACACTCATATAGGACGGGATCTAGATAGCAAATATTTTTAAGAAAATTTTATCTCATCTACGTTGCCAACTAAAAATTAGTAGACTTCCTTCAAAGAAGTTTCGCTAAAAGTAGAATCGCAAAAACGATTCATATTTATGTCGCTTACATTCACCAAACTAAAATAACAAAATAATGTTTCGTATATACAATCATTGTAGTGCCATAATATATATCCTCCTTAATAATAAATTTGATTAAGTAGTAATGGATTGAGCACTTAATCCTACACATTTCGACTAGTCGTCATCGAGTCTACAGTCATTCGTTACTGGTCAAGTAGGTAACGTCTATGCCGAAGACGGATAATTACGACATAAATTTATCATGAATTGCTGTAAAAATTTCAAACATTTCCAGTAAATGTTTGACTTAAATGTCCTCACTTTTAATTCGATCCAATGCAACGGATTGGCCACTCAATCTAACCTGCACATTCTAACCTGCCGTCATCGTGTCGACTCCACCATCCATTACTCGCTGGAGTGGCGACGTGTCTGCGTCGCTCTGCACCCGAAGATCGATAGTTATGACGGTTTGATAGCGTCCGCACTTGAATGTACGATCGTCGAGACACGTTCCAGTGAACGGATAAAAATGAAGCTCACTGAAAAATTGCACTGTGAACATTACTTAACGCTAGTTGATTTCGAATGACTTCAACGGTGACTGATGATCTTTCTTTTAGTAAGTCGTTTGAAAATTGAAACGGCGAAATTATACAACATGAATTTTAAATAAATTATTATTTTTAGTGAACAAAAAAGATATTCGTTGTATCTTTAATAAGCTAATTCTTGATGCATAAATTTTTTCAACAGTACACTTGAACCAAAGTTATAAAAATCCGTCCTCGTTAACTTGCATTTCAATAGCTTTCAAAGTCACCGGTTTCACTGCCCTGAGCTGAGATAATTTTAACGGAGACCAATTTTTTTTAAATACCTAGTTTTTTGTCAAAACGACTTAGAATCACTATGTTCATTCCCATATTCTATTTCGGTCCTATACATTACATAATCGTTTAATCACACTCCAACATCGAAAATACTTGTAAGTTTTTGCAGTATTGATAATTTTATAGATTGATATGCAATACTAATAGTTAGTTCATATTTTATATTAATAATGTATGTATATATATATATATATATATATATATATATATACATATATATATATATATATTTATATCTGCCTCGTTGGTCTAGTGGCTTGATGGAAGTCCTGGGTTCAATTCCCAGGTCAGCCCAATAAAAAAGTTATTAGGTTTTTCTGTCTGGAAGTTGGAAGTGAGTTCACTCCCGTGCCTCGGAAAGCACGTAAAGCCGTTGGTCCTGCGCCTGAACTCTTTCCGGTCGTGTCGGTTTGCCGTCCCATCGGAGTTAGGGAATAGAGAGTGCACTTGTGTTTGCGCACATACTTGTGCACTATAATATCTCCTGCGTAGTTGGCTCTTGAGATTGGCCGCCGTGGCCGAAATCGGTCTGGAGGACATTAATTAATTAATAGTTATATCTTACGATAAGCACTTGCTTTTTTAGTTTTACACAACTATTATATCATAACTATTGATATCTTAAATATTAATATATATATAATTGGTCGTCCACCATCGCTTTATTGAAATATTTCATTCTCACTTGTAGCATTAAGAATATTAAATTCAAGTGAACGAAATTATTTCTATAAATTTCTTCTCTTCGCGCTTGTCATCCTGAGGCTCACCGTGTACATGTACCAGTGTCTGAAAGCCGCCACTCTTACATGAATGAGGAGGCTTTACAACTTTTTTGATATGTACAAAGAAATTGGATTCAATGGAAAAACCGTTTAGAATACCCTGATAGAAAGACTTCTTTCAATCTAACGTATAAATATTTATTTGTTCGCGGGTCGAGTTTTCATTATCTGATTTTCATTTCAGTAAGTATTCCATTTTATAAATATTCACTCACCTGACTTAAAAAGTTGCATCTACTCGGATTTACATTTGTATCCATTTTACGTAAACAAATTTAAAAGGTAAAAAACGGCACGTCTCGTATTGTTAAGCTCATTTCGGTAATGGTTTACTTTTCGTGCGTATTTTATTGAAAATATTATTTATTAGGCGAGTTTATTATATAAAAATGTCATATTTTTTATCACCTGTTCATCGATAAACAATTTGATTTTTATTTTAGGTTATTGTTATTAAGCTAATATCGATTTCTAGAAATAGAATCCAGGAAATCTAATCTAACACCGCGAGCTATGGTATACGAACCTTAAATTTTTAAATACCTCTAGTCCTATAAATGAACAATTGGGACGATCACATCAGTGACAGAATTAACCTCACTTAATGTCAAAAGATCCATCTTCATCAATCACTGGCGAAATTATACCAAAGATTAATATCTTTGGTATTCAGAATCTTAAATGTATACTTGGATTTAGGCGATTTTTATAGACGAAATTTCGACTTATATCGTAATTTTTTTTATATAAATTTGGTACAATTGTATCACTTAATTGCCTTGAATTGTTTTATTCTTATAATTCGAATAAATTAAGTTTTTAATTTGATTTATGATATCTGAGCTCTAGGCCTGAACCAAAACCATGGGTGTACGCTAATTGTCGGATTTGCGTAAAACTTTAAAATCCGACAAGGCGCAACCAAACTTTCACAATTCAACTTTGGTATTAAATTTACAAAATTATTTTTACACTAAATAATTTTAAAACCGACCTTATTTTTTGGGTAACACGAGTTATTGGAATTGCGAACGCAAATTGGTTTAATGAAATCCTTGTTTTGACAACTCATTATCGGAGCGTCCGTAATTGGCCCGTTCGTTTGCACAGATCGGCTATGTTCGGAATCGTTCGAGTGAAATCGTGAATACTCGGCAAATCGCGATTATTTGTTTAATATATTTTCTCGTTTATACAACTGATTGCATTAGATGAGGTAGTGTTAAGTATTCAAAATTGGTACATGAATTGAATTTAGATAACTTCTAATTCAAGAAAATATAATTGCATAATTGTTTACGGTTTTATTGCAACGATAATATATATATATTTTCACAAAATGATAACGAAAGTTACGTCAGTTTAATAAAACTGCAATTCTCGAATTACAAAATTGTTTTAGTATTGGTCCGATTGTAACATACGACTAGCGATTTGGCCAATCAGCTGCGTTTGTTCCAAAATTAAATCCGTAATTTGGGTGAAATTGGTATCGAATATAAATAAAGGTTCTTGGCTTAATTTCGAACAGACAAGCGATCGTTTTGATATATAAGTCTGCAATGGGAATAATAAATAGAAACGTTAAGGGAATCCTGATTAGTCTGAGACAGCACCTGTTTGCGTTATTTATTATTACAATGCTCATTTCGCTTATTGAATAAATTATTTTCAATAACAAGTTACTCACTGTTATTGGAAGTATTATCTTAATATATCCGCTACCGAAATTGTTTTACTGCTTTAGAAGGTTCCTTAAATATATAACGAACCTTTATAAATGTTTTAGTAGCTGTTTTTATCTGTGTCCGTTTTTTCGGCAATTCTCAGATTTTGTCGGAAATATTTTGAGAGGTATATCAAAAATCAACATACATTTACTTGAATTTTAAATTAAGCTTTTTCCAAAAAATTTATTTAGACGAAAATGATTTTAGATATCATGATAAGATTTCAAGTATCTTTGACAAAATTTAAATTATATTCTTCCATATTACTATATGGAATTGAATACACACATAATTTGTATCGTACAATTTTATTTGTTCATAGGCGATATATATAATTATTCTCGCGTTCTGGTAAAATTTAACCAATTTAATCTTTCGATATTATTTCAACGCTTCACAATTAGCGGTCACAGATAAGTAAACATTCATTTAATTATTAATTATTTTATTTGAAAAAGTGACCAAACATCAGCATTTTGAGAAGAGTTTTATATACGTATTATCATATGAATTGTTAATCACTATTTTTTTACACGTTCCACAATCATAATAATACTAACAGTCACCTAACTACATAATATGAATTTCTTCTTCAAGATCTTCTTAATATTCTTCGAGCCGGTTGGCGTGGTTGGTAGAACACTTGCCTTTCACGCCGAAGGTTGTGGGTTCGATTCCCACCCAGCACAGACATTTGGGTGCATGAACATGTCTGTTTGTCCTGAGTCTGGGTGTAATTATCTATATATTTACAAAAAGAAAAGTAGTATATGTAGTATATCAGTTGTCTGGTTTCCATAGCACAAGCTTTGTACAAGCTTAATTTGGGATCAGATGGCCGTGTGTGAAAAATGTCCCAGGATATTATTATTATTATTATTATTATTATTATTAGATCTCATCTTTATCCGTTGCCTCTTCATTAATCATGATCTTTCATTTTCACTTATTACGTATAATTAAACTCGACTGATTTTCGATAACTCAAATACTGTAATCATGATTTATTTCTCTATCCCTTACCTTGACATTAGACATTTCATCGTTAAGCCTCAATCAAACTTCGTAATACCAATTTTATTGTTATTACTTTTTTCCACAAAATAAATATAAAGTCATTCATCAAACGGCGGCACGATGATTTGTGTAATCGATTTTCAACGCGCAATCAACGGACGCAAACGAGCAAACACGAGGACAAACACAGCGATCGATTATTTAAAAGGATTCACAATGTCGATGACCGATTCATTTGCGATGGAACGATTCAATTTAATGTCTGATATTTGGCAAGGATTCCATTTTTAAATAAACACTAATAAACGTTAACTGTGGAAATTGTATTCAGAATAAAAATATATACTTAATTATGAATTTTAAAGTGCTGTTTTGTTTTTTATGGTATTAATTAACTCGTTTGTTTAATGACTAGCTTATATAACTTATCCCGAGGTCCCGGTTTATTTGGCTTTCCTATTAAGATACAGTCAGAAAAAGTGAGTGTCAGGAACTAGCTCAAGTCGGGTTTCTGTCCCGTTCAAATAATAAAGAGGTAAAAGAAATGTATCCACAGACTTGTGCACTATGTATCCTGCGTAGTTGGATATTCTCCGTTGTTCATATTCACTGTGTCCGAAGTCATATCATCATTCTTATTATCATATTTACGGGAAGTAAACTAGAACGACTGTACGAGTTATTAATTCATATAGATATTTTTTGAGGTAGTTACGCCCTCAACCTTTTACTAAACACTTAAAATTTACAACTTAAACAGATACACTTACGATGTGATACATCTTTAAAGGCCTAAACAACATTCACCATTATAACATAAAATAATCGTAAATACCAAATACCAAAGAAATTAATTAAATTTAAAAAAAAACGAAAACAACAAAATTATTGTAATATTATGAGATAACAAATTATAAAATCAAAATAATATAGTATTTATACACCATGAGATCAAATTATGAGATATTTTGAAAGTTTAACAAAATTTGTTTTGTTATTAAAAAAGAAAAATAGATAGCTATGCTGCCCTTAAGACAAAGGAAAATAGACCCCGCAATGTCCTGTTGCTATGTTATCAGGATTCATTAAATATTCTCAATATTCACTGCAACTTAATATTTTGGTTTCATGGTTTGTGAGACGTTAACATTAAAATAATAATAATAAACGCAGCACACACCCGTACAAGTCTATATAACTCACTTCTTTAATAGCTCTAAACAAGCCCATTCAATTTCAATACACGAGAGTCAATACATAGCTGGTGGCAAGGTGGCTTGCGAATCCGCCGGGGCTCGTTACTCAGGCTTTATGACACTATAGAATATTTTAAGAGCGTAAAACCGCCTCGTATGGCAACTGAAAGGGATGTCTCTGAACCATAATACATACAAGATATACGTGTTAATAAATCCTTTAAGAGGGTATTTTATCTGAATTACTATTGGTTAACCAGTTCCTTAATGCGTTTTATGATTAATTTTTTATTGATTTTATTGTAAGTAAGTTATCGCACATTATTCTCCAGTCGCTTGATAAATGAAAGCTAGACCAAAAAAAGTGTAGGATTAGCTTAGCTACATTGTGCATGTTTGAAGTAATAATGTATGTCCTGTATTGAATTACTTACTGTTTTAATTTCTTAAGTATTATTTCGTAGTCAGTGACCTGACTTTCACTTTGACTACGACAGGAACATCTAACTTAGTATTTACCGACGACAGTTCTCCGATTTTTATATTCATTTTAATTAAGCAATTTCGGATCAATATTTTATTGTTTCCATTAAGTCATATATGTGTAAATTGACCACCTGGCGTTTAATGGTTTCTTCTGGTCATTGACATTAGAATCATAACACATTAGGCACACCTTATTGTCGATGTGCTGCCGGCCGTGTGATCTAATTTGTTACGTTCCTTCAAAGGACAGAACATTACATTGGCTTCGTAAACTTTATTAACTCGGCAACACAAATGAACTATTTGTTATTTGGTAATAAAAATATTAAAAGGTTGACATATTTTTAGAAGAAATTATTAATATTAAGTACGAGATTTTAAATAACGACTCAAAAAGTATTACTTCACAATTTTTCGATCCATAAAATGTAAGGATAAGTAAGGTCACACGTATTTCAGCTTCAATATCTCGCATCAATGTTTTTGATTATTTATTTCCGGTTTCAGGTACAGAACCCTTTGATCTCAGATACTTAACCCATTTTACAACAACTCGAAAAATATGAAATTTATTCCTCCGTCATATTAAACTGCGCTTTATAATTTCAGCTGAGTCTTCCTTAAATTCGTTTAGTGGATTAAGGTACTTGGTAGACGCTTGAGATATTGTTAATTAAAAGTGCAAAATTAACTTTGTTACATAATGCAGCCGTAATGGCCAGCCTGGAGCCACTTTTCATGTCAACTCAAGCTAATAGTTTTTTGAAGAATGTTCTGGTACATAAAAATATATAAATAGGAGAATCCCATTAATTAACTTGCCCCATGATCATCATGAACTGTGGAATTTGTGTTTTTTTATTTGTATTTTGGTAAACCTGATACCTATAACTACTCTTATGCATGCTAAAATCACATTTATACAACTTTAAGAAGTTTTATATATCAAATAGACCACAAGTAAATCTCTGGCATTATTTGGAAGTCAATCTCTACTCATTACACCATTGAACTTCCAAGTTATAGTGTTATTGTAATTTAATATATTTTTTATAATACAGAAGCAAAATTAACAATTCTTAATAAACGCTTTAATTCTTTCTGCCAATTAAACTTCAATTCGTAGTTTAAATCTTAAACATTGTGACGACAAAGTTAATCTTAGTTTCTTAATTGGTAACTAGCGCTTTGTTCTCAACTGACGAACCTCTCGTGGCAATATATACGTGTGGATGCGTCATTAATTGTAAGGACTCACACACGTTGTTACCAAAACTTTACATTAGCTAAATACCTTTTCAGTTATTTAATTTATATTCATTATTAGCTAGATGATGAGATGGTCCATTGGTTAACTCTAATCAAAGATTCGGGACAGGTACTACTGTATTTTCATGTGCTTAATTCTTGTTTATAATTCATCTTCCTTCTTTTGTTCAGACACATCGTAAGAACATGCATATATCGAATAAAATGAAGACGTGTTTTTCCACCCTCCCGCATTGGAACAACGTGGTGAAATAAGCTCGATCCTCTGAAAAAAAAGTAAAGGAGGCCTTAGCCCAACAGTATACTTTAACTACTATATAATTTTTAGTATACGTTGCAAATTACAATGCTTATTTAAATTTGTTGTAAACAGTTATCCTATACGACATTCGCGCCACCTATTATGTTACCAAAATGGTACAGTAGCCTGGTAAAATTAATGATAGGTACTGCGCTAAAAACGCAACGCAGGTGCCAAAAACAATTAAAAAGTATCAATTAAATCGAATGAAACGTTTCGTGAACGAATAGAATACGTAAAAAAACACTTATATTTTAATGATAAAATATCTTATTGTGTAGTTTATTATTCAATTGCCTTGTTGGTGTAGTGGTTATCCTATAAGGCTGCAGATCCGAAAGCGTATGTTAAATTCCCGCGTCGGACAAACAGTTTGGAAGTTGACAAAGTTAACACCCAGCCCTGCGCCTAACTCGGGTCGAAATAATAAATATGTATCTTGCATAAACAGATATAGCTATACACATTTGATCCCTAACAAATTGCCGTTGTACAAACATATACCAGAATTATCCATACAATTATAACACACCACTAATAAACAGATTCCCCTTTAAAAACATTAAAAAACCTTATTTATAAGTATGTCTTTTAAACTTTTAAGGATTTAATTCTTTTATCTCCGACTTAAAAAGTGTTTTATACCATTGTATTAAGAAATATATTTGCAAAATATGTGAAATGAATGTTACTAATTAACAGAACATTCCACCACATCGAGTATTCTAAAAATAAAAAAATAAATCAACTACATAATTGGTCACATCTTGTTTAATGACATTGTATGAAAGTCAAGGTTTAATCACAGATGCATTACGCGAGATGTGGGCGAGGCCTTACCAGAATTCATTTAACGAGATAAAATCTCTTGTTATTCAATTTAAACAGCGCTATTGTATAAGCAGTGATAATTGAATTTTCACTTAGTCATTTTTCTGTCGTGATTAATAAGGAAATTATAAACGGTGTCTTAAGCTTTTGTAACAAAAGCTCTGTAGATGAAACATTAAAAATAATAATCGCGACATGCATAAAATAATTCATGTATGTATTATGCGTAAAGTAAAGTAAAAAATAAGAGCCTGCGATTATGAGTCTTGGGCTAAAGGTTCGGTGCTTATGCAGCCATGTTCGTGGAAACACGTATAGTGAAGTTTAATCCAACACAATACAAGTTTTCCTTATAATGATTTTCTTCGCCACCGAGCACGAAATGTATTACAATAATTTTGCACATGAAAACTCAGTGATGCTTACTCGGCTTTGAACCCTCTCTGGTTAAGATACACGAGTTCTAACCACTGAGCCATGTTATTTGATCAACGTGATGAAAAAAAGCTTATTATGTTATAATGAGAGAGAGATATTACACAAACTTGAAAACTCTTAACTTGCATTAATTAATAAATAAATTTATTTTAATATATATTTTAATTTTAGAATTTATAAAATAAACACGTTCTAAATTTTTAATACTTTTCATTCCATCGTAGCTATGACGTCACGTCACATCACAATGATGACGCAACATTTCAAGTGCACATTTTAATATTTGTAACGGTGTTGATTTAGCCAAGCGCTGACCTGGAAAGCCAAAACTTAAACAATTTAGGCCAAGAGGAAGTATTGTGACCAACGAATAGACCTGACATAACAAAAGTTGGTACTTTTTGAAAATGTCAGCAATGAAATGTCTTTTATATTTAAGGAGACTACTAGAATTCACATTGAAAAGATAAATTCGCTTTTAAACGAAAATCATGACTTATATATACTTATTCGTATATATTTTTCTTTTGTCATCCTTTGTTATATTATAAATGCAAAAGTGAGTTTGTTTGTTACGCTTTCATGTCTTAACTACTGCGCCGATCATCATGAAAATTTGCGTGCACGTTGTCAGAGGTACACGGACCGACATTTTTTCGCAAACGCGGGCAAAGCCGTGGCGGAAACTAATTTATTATATTGAAAGAATTAATAAAATATAACATATTACTGGTGGTAGGGCTTTGTGCAAGCTTGTCTGGGTAGGTACCAACCACTCATTATACTCTACGGCAAAACAGCAGTACTTGGTATTGTTGTGTTCTGGTTTAAAGAGTGAGTGTGCCACTGTAATTACAGGTACAAGGGACATAACATCTTAGTTCTCAAGGTTTGTGGCATTGGCGATGTAAGCGATGGTTAACATTTCATGTAATGCCAATGTATATGGGCGTTGGTGACCACTTACCATCCGGTAGCCCATTTGCTCATCCGCTTACCTTTATTATATAAAAAAAAAAAAACTTTTAAATTAAACGTTCACATTGATCTTTCTTTTCGAGCCGGTTGGCGTGGTTCGTAGATACTTGCCTTTCACGCCGAAGGTTGTGGGTTCGATTCCCACCCAGGACAGACATTTGTGTGCATGAATATGTCTGTTTGTCCTGAGTCTGGGTGTAATTATCTATATAAGTATGTATTTACAAAAGAAAAGTAGTATATGTAGTATATCAGTCGTCTGGTTTCCATAGCACAAGCTTTGTAAAAGCTTAATTTGGGATCAGATGGCCGTGTGTGAAAAATGTCCCAGGATATTATTATTATTTTTTCTTTGGCCTTTTATGCGCACTCAGAACAAGCAATGCATACTACAATAGCTTAGTGGCATTATTTAAAATACACACATTTTAAGTTTTAAAACGAAATTTACTGACTATTGAAATATTTCTAATGTTGTAGCATAACCTTTTCCTCAAAAAGGGAGAGGAGGCCTTAGCCCAGCAGTGGGACATTCACAGGCTGTTGCCAGTAACAGTTACTGGCATAGCATAAGCATCGATATTGATCATCTGGTTATGTACTAGACAGCAAGACTTTGTATTACTGTGTTGCTGTTTGTAGGTTAAGGCGTCCATTGTATTTAAAGTCACAAGGGACCGTCTTTGTAAGATGTTGGTAACGCATTGGAAATATAGGAAATATTTTCGTACCAAAGACAATGTATCGGCTGACCTCACCACTTACCACAAGGTGACCCACTTTACTTCGTGTATGTAAAATAATAATTCTACGGAATCCTTTTAAGATATTTTACGGACAGACGCAGTCCCAATTGGTTTATGTATAGATAATATTAGGTTAATAACACTGTGACCCGATTCTAATCCCCAAAGGATCTTTTAGCTGGCAACATTTAATTCTAGGTGCAGATAACATGACGTCACACAATCTCCGCCCCTTGCCGACCACTTACAGCTCTGTACTAGGTTAATTCCACGTGAATATGTACTTTATTACGATGTACATAGAGTACAAATAATCTAGGGATACATTATCAGATAGTTTGCGCCATAATACAATTTTGTGTTAGGATTAATTGAAGATTAAACCGTAATAGATAATTATTTTAGCTATTTTAGAATTACGCTGCGTTAAATCTTGATTGCTTTTAAAGCGTAAAGTGATAATCAATAAATGTACAAAAATGTAGTAAAATAATAGTTATTAAAACTGAAAACAAATTGATTTCGAAAATATTTCCACGGAACTGCGAAGCACAGCTAATTATACTATTATGTAACAATATTATGTACTTATCTTTGGTATAAGTTTCATTAATATTGATTTAACTGGTTTTTTTTAGCTAGACAATACCGATAAACCACGTCTCCTTATTTATTAGTACAGATGTAAGCAGGCTCTTACAAATACTTCGGAGTCGTCATTTTACAAGATCAAATTAAATGTACAGCTCCAGCGTCTTGGAATACAGATTCTACCGAGAAGAACCGGCAATAAAGACAGTTACTCTTGTACAAATTAAATATATAAGTTACATGATATATTAATTTGTATATTCTGGAGTTTATATTAGCAATAGAGGTCAGAATTGATTTTAACTTTTTATATCTAATTGATATACTAAGATAATTCATCAAATTAAATGGTTAGACGCTCATTTATTATTATTTAATAAATTGAAAATTGAGGATGTAAGAGGGAGTTCAAATTTTTTTTACTGTTAATAAGCACGTAGTTATTTGAAAATGAAAATACTAATTGAATTAATTTCTCCTATTCGATCCTTGTACAATACATGATATAATTTATAATCTGACTATAAGAAGTTTTTTTAAATAAAGTACCATAATAATATAATTCTATCGAGGATATAGCTTAAAATAATACTCTTATTTTATTATAAAATAGGTTCTCAATCAATCTCATTCAGATTGCATTTTGCTCGATATTGGCTTTGTAGTCTGTGCTCATCCGCACCACTTGCCTTCAAAAATATAATTCCTTTACACGATACACGATAACCATTTAACGCAAAATAAAATATATTGCTGTTAGTATCAAATTGAGTTCGAACAATTAAAAAAAATCTTCGTAGACGTTTAGAAAATTAGCCGTATTACAATTTACATTACGCCCTTTAATTTTTCATCGAAATTTCCCGGACGAGATTAAGCGAATTTCCAAAGTAATTAATCCACTCGCTAATTGACAGAATATCCGATTTAAAGATAAGCTTGATTTCACCCTTTTTAAGAAAATCCGAGTTTTATATTTACCGTCAATTTATTTAAATAAACATTGAATTGGAGATTTGTATTTATTTACTCGATTAGACATTTACAGTTCGGATATTACAATTAAATTTCTAAAGCGAGGTGGATTTCATTGCGGAAATTATTTTTATGTTAATATTTGTTTCTCATCATTTCGTTGCTAAATTAATAACATATTTGGGTTAAGATTGTGTTGTACACATTTGCAATTGTTATTGAAAAAAAATCTAGTCTGCACTTACATCAAAGCTACCAATTATAAATTTAGTTACAAAGTATCAATTACCATGGTATAGGGATGCTTTTGAAAGGTCATCTTAGTAGACTATTTAGAAATTACCAATAAATTAATCTTATCCATGTATTTTGCCGGTAAATTTTTTGTCAAGCGTTTTAGAACACGTTAATGTAAAATATGCATCTGACCTGAATAATTTGTAACTACCAAGTTATCCTTGTTTATTCTTATTAAGAAGGCGGGCTAGTTAATCAATCATCTAGGAAATTACCTGTGCCCTTAAAATTTTTCAATGTAATATGCTAATGCAACAGCGACCTCTTAAGTCCGTCAAAACACCATCAGACTGGATATAATATTTATTATTTATTATAAGTAATTGAAACTATCAATAATCAAGTGAAGACTGGGTGCTACTTAAACGGATGAGTCTAAACAAAGCCTCACAATTTCCGTTTAAAGTTTTGTTTAAGGTGAAATGTAAGCTAGTGTAATTAAAGATACATAGGACTAATCCTCGTAGGTCATTGTCACCAAAAAATGAAAGGGGGTTCAATTCTAGCAATTATATTTATAGGTTAACATAGCAAATAACGTAGCTTTTATCTAAAATGTTATTATTAATGAAAAGTATAAGAATTATTAATATATAATAATATGAATTATGTATAGTAATGTTCACCTAAACTTAATTATTATCGCAATGTCTGACGCAATATTTCGTTGAAATTGAGAAAGAAAATAGTTACAAGTTACCAGCAAGGAAGTTAAGACCAAAAGTAGTTAAACTTATCTTGACATGAGTTGTCGTTACAAAACTTGTGGAGTTGGAACACATGCGCGGCAAATGTCGGACATTTTTTATTCAGAAAGTTCATCGAACCGTGGAAGCGGTAATGTAAAATTGACTTTTAATAGTTTTACACTTGACAATGTAGCACTAATGTATAAAGTTGTGGACAGAAACGTTAGCCGCTCACTAACTATTATAAATAATAAACGTCGACTAAACGTGAACATAAACTTGAATAATTTAGGCAGTTTTTTTAACGTACCACGGTTCAGTGAGAAGTATGGCTGTTCTTAAGAATGCGTTTGCATGCGTTTAACTGGTTTGTCAATGTAGCAATTTATAACTCGAACGTGTTAAAATATTTTAACGAATGTACTGCCTTATTCGTAACATTGTTTTATTTATTGCAGACAAAACTCCTGTCGGATATTTTATATGACAGTTAGACATTTTATTAAGAATTCTACATGCGTTCGATATTGCTTTAATCTAGTTCAATATTTCACTTCAATTAGTTTAGTATTAGTTATTATTAAGAGCTGGTTTGGCCCAGTGGCTAAAACATTTAAAGTTAAGCCTAGATTATCGGTTAAAATTCTGAAAAGTACCATTGAGTTGTCATGCTTGGATATGTCTTTATTACTTATAATTCATCTGGTGCTCAGCGAAAAATAACACATAAATATTATACGTGTGTTGCTCATTTTAAATAATTAACACCATAGGTGTAATATTTGTTGTTAAATTACATAATAATATAATACTACGGTAAATTTATAGAACTCGGCAACCTGTAGGTACTACTTTTATTCAGTTGAAAATTATTTTACAGACATTTTTCTTATTATATTTATTTTTACTTACTTACTTTACTTATATTTACAGACATATCTCTAAGCATTCGATGTTTGATAAGGGTTAGAATTACTGTGTTACGAAAGTAAAAAGTATTTCTAAACGGTTCAAACGTATGCTCGGAAATATTGAAATAATCCGAATTCCGTTTCTTTTCAGATGAATATTTATTTTTTATCTGTGGAATTACGATCTCGATATCTTTTTCGTCCAATTTATTTTGAATGATAATTTTTTATTTTGATAAATACCTGTACAAATTTGAATATCGTATTTATAATTGCGACATAACATTTTGATTATATATAAATACGTATAAAAAGCCGAGATGGCCTAGTTGTTACAACGCGTGAATCTTAACCGATAATCGTGGGTTCAAGCCCGGGCAAGATTCAGTGGTGATTCTAATGTGCTTAATTTTTGTTTATAATTCATCTCGTGCTTGACGGTGAAGGAAAACATCGTGAGGAAACCTGCGTGAGTCTAATTTCATTGAAATTATGTCACATGTGTATTCTACCAACCCGCATTGCAGCAGCGTGGTGAAATAAGCTCCAAGCCTTCTCCTCAAAAGAGAGAGGAGGCCTTAGACCAGCAGTGGGACATTAACAGGCTTTTACTTATATATAAAATAAATAAAATATATACTGACTGACTGAGTCACATATCAACGTACAGCCAAAAATACTGGGGCTAGGGCATCATGGAAATTTGCACACGGATTACTCATATACAGTAGCTTAGCACTAATGAACGATTTTTGAAAATATTACACACATTTTCAAAAGGGGATGATGGTTTATATAAAAAATAAATAACTTACTTCTTTAATGTTTATAGAATCTTTGTGGGACTAGTATTGCTATCTACTTATTTAACTTGAAAATAGAACAAACTTTCACACTGATGATATAACTAAGGCCAAATAATATAGTCATTGCATTAATTCAATACATAAAATAAACACTATCCCTTATATTGAATAATAACATACTACAATCAATTCAAATGCTACAACTACACATTAATACCTGATAGGGGAATAAGCGATTACAATATTTTTTGTTGACTAAAATTACTGCGTAGGCGCACTATTAATCAGACTCGTTAATGCACATCGTACCAACGTTAACAGTGCTGTAAAAGGCGTTACAAAATACATTTGAAGTTCCTATTAAATCGTGCATTAATGTTCATTGCATTGTAGAGGTTTCATAAATCATGTCGTGTACAATGCGTATACGCATGTAAACACGTTCAAATTATGTAATAATAAGAAAGTGTTGTTTATTAACGGCCATTATGATAGCTATATAAGAAGAATTGGAAGAAATCTCTGTATAGAATATGTTTTGAGTAAAATGGAAACTTATTATATTGTAGGAAGTACACATGTATTTTATGTGCTCTTTCAAAAATGAAGTTTATTTTGTTAAACATTTTGAGTCAGATTATAAGTAATGGCATGGCTATGGCAAATTCTATCAAAACTGCACAGTAACAGCCTGTGAATGTCCCACTGCGGGGCTAAGGCCTCCTTTACCTTTTTTGAAAAGGTTTGGAGCTTATTCCAACACGTTGCTCCAATGCGGGTTGGTGGAATACACATGTGGCAGAATTTCAGTGAAATTAGACACAATTGTTTCCTCACGATGTTTTCCTTCACCGTCAATCACGAGATGAATTATGATTACAAATTAAGCACATGAAAATTCAGTGGTGCTTGCCCGGGTTTGAACCCACGATCATCGGCTAAGATTCACGCGTTCTTACCACTGGGCCATCTCTGCACTCAAACTGCACGTCAAAGTCAAAAACGTTACAATCATTTATTGATTGTCAAAATTCAACCACCGGTTCAGACTTAAAATGAACCATCGAAACAAACGGACGATATTTCAAATAAATAATGAAAACGTCCAGAAATGCAAGGGCAAATGTGTTGATGAATATAATGATTAGCAATAGTCCTGAGATTATAATCGAACCACTTTAAATGAAGACGCATACTACTTAATGAACCGTAGTAGGTGTCAGGCTTCGTAATGAAAAATTGAGACTTATACTACGTTATCATGGAATTCTTTTTCAAAATGTAGACAAATTTATTACATAAACACTATATATACAGAAGTATGTCAAGTATGTTGTACGAGACAATTTTACAATCTTGATAAGAAACTGGTAGTGATTAAGCCAAACGAGAGAAAGTTAGAATATTTGAACCACATAATGATGAACACAAAAAACGTCTGATGATTGTCTAAGTTGAACGGAAAAAGTAAATGTTGGTTAAATATCCTGGTTTAAAAACCTGTGGCTCAATGAGATGTAACTACTAGCTGCTCTGTAAAAGTTTCAAGTTCAGGTCACCTTGCTGACTTTCGTTCTTCATTAAACATATTAAGGTCGTAAGGAACTGACTAGTTCCATGGATCGGATATTTAACGGTAAAGAAATAATGTGTTGTGTTGTTGTAACAAGGTTGAGTTATTCGTTCCTATAAAGACAAACTTCAAGGTTGTGATCGTATTAGACTCGTGTTGAACGATTGTAATCACTTTGTTTTTCATTATAAAATGGCTTTTTTCCATTCCATGATTATGATTTACCTAATTAGTAATATATGTTAGTTGATGCATGTAAGGCTTACATAATTGTGGCCTTGTTAAATGAGATCAGTCATTTCAACCGTTTGTTCATATATTTTGGTACATTGAATTTATGAATAATTTCTATTCAAATTTTCATTGCCAGCAAAAGTCTTTGTTGTAATGAGTTTGATTTTATGTAATTCAACCTTCTTATAATAGAAATTCCCTTATTTTAAGATTCCCATAACTTGGGATGGATTATATTCTATTATTTGACGAGCCGGTTGGCGTGGTAGGTAGATACTTGCCTTTCACGCCGAAGGTTGTGGGTTCGATTCCCACCCAGGACAGACATTTGTGTGCATTAACATGTCTGTTTGTCCTGAGTTTGGGTGTAATTTTCTATATAAGTATGTATTTACAAAAGAAAAGTAGTATATGTAGTATATCAGTTGTCTGTTTTCCATAGCACAAGCTTTGAATAAGCTTAATTTGGGATCAGATGGCCGTGTGTGAAAAATGTCTCAGGATATTATTATTATATTGTTATATGTTTTTAAAAAGACATAAGAAAAATGTGTTAGGCCTTTAGGCGAACGGGGTACTCCCAATGGGTACAAGAGCGATTGCTTGGCGCTAATTGACTATGATTAATAAAAGTGTGTGCGTATTCTAATATCATATTATGTTTGAAAATTTTAATTTGCTCTTATTTATATATTAGAAAAGATTTCCTGTTCTTGATATAGAAATACGACCCGCAAAATCAGAATAAGCGTTAAGCCTCGATAACCCCTTCAAAGCGAAAATTGCGGTAAAAACGAACGTAGAGTGTAAATCTTTTAAAGGTTTTAATTAAGGTAAGTGGTGGCCCTCGCCTCCAGCTTTCCCGACATCAATCTGTTTAATGCGGAGAGATACCACCTGTTCGGAAAACAAAACGAGACGAAACATTTTTCCGCGTCATTCATCACGGACGAATTCTACGGAACCAACTGTGAAGGCAACTCAAATACACGTTCCACAGTCAATGTTTGTAGCTCCGATGCATTCATTCCAAATTTGAAATTGACTCTTATACCGTAATCTCTGCAAAGTTATAAAGTATCCTAATACTCACTTTTTGATTAGTGTAATAAATTATAGTAAATTAAGTAACAGCATGTAAATGTCCCACTGCTGGGCTAAGGCCTCCTTTCTGGTAAGAAGGTTTGGAGCTTATACCACACCAGTCCTATTCGAGTTAGTGGAGTGCAGATTTTTATCTGACACATACAAGTATCCTTACGAAGTTTTCCTTCAACACTGAGCAAATTGAGCACTTAAAAATTCAGTGGTGCTTACCCGGTCTTGAATCCGCAATCATCAGTTAGGGTTACGTGTTTTAACCACTAAGGCATCTCAGCTGTAGTTATTAATTAGTGATGTTTATATTAAAACCTTTTTGAAAAATTGTTAAATAAGAGATATAAGGTATATCTTAATACTTAAAGACGAGGGAGCGGCTTCGTACATTTAGGATCGCTAATTGCGTTCTCCAACGGCACTTTATGCAAGCTTATGATTAAAGTAGCGGCATGTCGCAACGAAGGTGTTTCTAAAAATAATTTCAAAGAGGTGAATATTTAAATAGGACAGTCAATGCGCCCTCACGCTCTCTCAAGACGCTACCCGGCGATTTTTAGTAATGACTCAACCGCTTCCCTTTTCACAAATTAGCGGGACTTTTTAAATTGGCTGGATACATTTTAAATTGGATTAAGCCCCGGGCAGGTCGTGACGCCGCAAAGAATATGAGCGATGACTTTTGATATGACTGTTCCTCAAACACAACACGAGTGGCCAGTTTAACTTGAGCTCTATTGCCTTAGTCTAGTCTTGGAAAGCGGCTCAGCGAATTGGCCCTTCTATTAGGCGGTCTACAATAATGGAATTAAAGCAATTTCTATGTTCCGGTTGTGATATAATTGAGTCTTTATGTGAATGTACTCCGGTGCCGTTACGCATAGTGATGCAATCGTTAACGGTATTCGCTTTGCGCGACGCATTTCCTGACTTCGATTCCCAGGTAACGTAGGAATGTATTGTGACATCCGCTCTTTTTAATTCCTCGTATAAGGTGATTATTGTGAGAAATCGATTTTTTTGTGAAAAAAAAAACATTCAGTCACATACTGAACTTTGTTATACTAATTATTATGCATGTGATAAAAATATATACTTGTTTGTCTGTTATTGTACACATAACTCGAAAACCATGTCATGGATTTTAATTAAAGAAGTGTTGACAGCTTTTAACTGGGACATCATGGAATAAAAAAATCATTCAGTAAAATCATAAATATAAATCTCAATAAAAAATTGCATTGGGCAAGTGAAGTTGCGAGCAAAGGTCGTTATAAATTTTACTCCCTAAACTGCCAGCCTAGGACGCAAACATTTTTATCTTAATAGCTTTGGGCTTGATATATACTTGAAAAGCATATCATTCCATTTTTATTAAAACCTTATTAGTTAGATTCTACGACCCACAAGGTCCACTATCGCTTTGCCCCAGCGATCCATTCGTTTAATTCGCCCATTAAACGACCCGTATACCAGATTACATACATCCGTCGGTTGCCTTATGAAGAGTAACTAATACCAATTATGCTTATATAGACGTTTAAAAGGGTGGGATCGTGTTTGTTTAAGTGAATAAACGTATCATGTTTTAATTGAGATGTTGTCGTTTTGTTTCATTTGTTTTGTCTTCATTAATCAATTAACAACAAATATTTGAAATCTAAAAATTCATATAAATTAAAAAAAGAAACAGTGAAAGATATCGTCTGATATATAATTAAATATCGAATGATAATATTATATTTAACTATAGAAAAAATAAAGCCTGTTAACGTCGCACTTCTGGGCTAAGGCCTCCCCTCTCCCTTGGAAGAACTACAATGTGAGTGACATGTGAGTGAACTACATGTGACAGAATTTCAGTGAAATTGGACACATGCAGGTTTCCTTATAATTTTTTCTTACAGTGAGATGAATTATAAACACATGAAAATTCAGTAGTACTTGCCAAGGCTTGAAACGTTTCTAACCACTGAGGCATCTCGGCTCTTATATTGCTTGTCACAAAAAATACATATTAAACATATTCATATAATTCTAGACTTACATGAATATGCTTACTATATGTCTTAGCTATTAATAATGTCTGATAAAAATTCTTTCAAAGTTGATGATACAGAGGATATATAATATATTATTGAATAAATATTATTATTATTTTAATTATATTTACAATTAAAAATGATGTTTATTTAATTTTGACATTGATTTTTTTAACACAATGCCAACAAAACATATCTATTTTTAATTCAACTTTAAAACATTACCTGGAGTGCATAACAAAACAAGAGTAAACACCACCGCTTGGCTTAGTTAATCAAGGCGTCGCTAATCCAACGGACTATTTGTCCGGGCGGCCGCGACATTAGTTGTGTCCGGTCCCGATCCCGGCATAGCTGGGATTGACCGGGATTTAACCAGCATCGCGAAGTTTAGTTTTAAATGGTTAGGTTACTTGATATTACCTCTATCAAGAAACAGTTTTAAATTATAGTTAGATTTAAATAATATTAATTATTTTATATCTTTACATCCTAACTTTAATGTAAATTCGAAAGTGAGTGATTTCGTCTCAGATATGACGTGAAAGCGGAACAAAAAATCATGATGATATGTTGAGTTATTAATCATCATGATGAAGGAATTCATCATCATCAATGAATTTTTTCTCACACATTTTGAATACACATTGTCAGTGGTACAGAAAAGGATAATAAAATATCTAACAATCACAGACGGGAGGGGGAGGAGCCGCGGGTGGAAACGGAAACGAAGAAAATGATCTGTCAAATTGGGATTAAGATCGATACAAATAAAAGCGTCTTTTTTTACGTTTGTACAAAATTATTCGCAACATCTTTGAATGTATCTCTATATACAGTTTTGGTGATTCTGTTATTTAACATGACCCTTGTCAGAATTCTTAATTCGGAGCTCGAATTGATTTGATTAGATTTCCCCCATCAAATGCCCGTATCCTTGTAAATGCTCCTCCAGGGATTCTCCTAATCTCCCCCAACAGGTGACTCAGTGTTGCCTCATTTGTTTGCGGTGATTGCGTGCAATCAACATGCAGATGGCAACACCAATTTCACAGATAATTAACTGCGAATGACTTGTGAATTCAAAGGTCGTTTCGAGGAATCAAGTTTAGTTAGCAGGGTCTTTTTAAATCACCATTGCGTGTCGTATATTAATTAAGGGTTAATACCTTCGACCGCATTAGAATTAAAAAACACTAACAAGCAAATGTGAATCATCTAACATTTCAAGTATATTTTAATTATTTGAATTTTTTTTATCGTAAATGTTCGTAGACTTTATCCGTTAATGAGACAATTTTAAATCAGTAATGCTATTATTCTATAAGAAGTCACTTCATTACTCAACCGTAAAATGATGAAAACACGTATATACACGCGATAATGTCGCGTATCACTTTCTCAAATTACACGATCGTTTTCTGCGATAAGTTTCGAGTTTGTTCTTACAGAATAACCCTACAGAATCGTATACGATTAAAGTAAAATACGTTCAGGAATAAAAATTTAAAAGTAAAATTTAACAGGCAAACTTTTCTGAAGGCTCATTATAATCCCAGTTATCGCTAATCTTGGGTCCAACGTAGCCAACATCACGTTTCAGTGTTCCGTTCTACGTTTGTATTATCATAGTTCGTGATGACATTAAACTGTGATCCAGTCGACTTTTATTGCGAACCTAATATGTATTTCAAAGACCATTGAATGAGCTGACACATAAAAATGATATCATCTTCTAATCGCCGCTTATAAGGCTGTGTGCACATTTAACTGGTATTATATCATTTTATTATCAAGGGATTGAATTACATGGGTAAGATTTGTTTTGACGTAACACGATTACGTTTTAATAATAATTTAATATGTTACATGATAATGTACCGTACCCGTATTTTTAATTTAGTATAAGACCTGAAAAAGCCCTCAAACTACAAATCACATTAATTTATTATAAGTAATAAATATTTATTCGTTACAAACTAGCATTTGCACTAAGATAGAAATAAGAAAAGGATTATAATTATAATTACAATAATTTTAACTAGTACTAAGTTAGTACGATATGAGCGTCACGGTAGCATGCGCAAGCGATCCCGTGGCGCTCCTCGTTATGACGGAAAGGGTACCGCTGGTTTTTTAGTAGGTATTTCGATGTTTGGGGCGTACTCGGCGCCTTGGACACCGGCGAGCTTCACATACCCCCCACTGTTCCCGTGGGGAAAAAGTGCAATGCGTTTTTCAGCGTAAAAAAAAGGTTTGTATGATGTTAGCAATACGTGTTATATAATTGTATGCATATATCAATATTTGTCAATTATTTTATTATGACTACAAGTTTAATTCGATTGAAACCATAAATATCTTAGCAAGTCGACTTTAAGGGGTAGTATTTTAAAATTTTAAATCATAATTTATATTCAAATATATTTAAATTTGTTGTGTTTATTACATGAATAAAATCACCATGGTATATTTTCCAAATATTATTTTTCAATGTAAAAATCATTTTATAAATACAAATACGACATACAATATCCATGTCTAATAGCGCTACATAGTAAACCATATTAATTGTTGCTTGGTACTTGTAGGAGGTACATAAGTTGTGTGCCAATGGGTTCACAAGCCCGCCTAATGTCTTGTCGCATTATGCGTACACCTTTACAAAATAGATATATCCGTTTTGTCACCTTTTAAATAGTTGCGACGCATTGCGAAACACATTATGCATCCTTTGTATGTAGAAGGCAATGTAATCTAGATAATTCGCATCGTCGCTCTCAACATTCCCACGTTCTCCGCGGGTATTGTGCAGGAAAATGGGGAAGGTCGTTCAACTCGGATATTTTAAGGGAAATTATATTCTAAGATGTTCATTTCAACATATTAGGGTTATATGACATTAAATTAATGGATTCTTTTATTAATTAATAGCTAACCATCCTGACTTCGCACTACTAAAGGTCTACATAGAACGTTTATATAAAACAACATATATACAAAAAAAAAACAATTCATACCTGGTACAGCATTAAATATTATATCATTTATATAAATATACTGCTGACTAAATAATTCGTGAATTATTTTTTATAGTTACTTATATTGATGTCACCGCATACTTAATTAAGTAACGATACTGTGTATGAATTCACGACTTAAATTCAATCGTCGTTAAAGTTTAAAATAATTACTGTAATAAACCAACGTAAATGTGCTTGAGAATATCATCAAAACGATGTATGTAGCATGCTTATACGTATGACTTATTAATAACTAACAAAATTAATATTGGTTATAGTTTACGAAAGCTCTAAAACTCGCTTTGATCAATGTATTGTATAGGACTAATCAAAACGGAAAAATAATTTATCTCTCGGCATCCTTATCATAGATCAACTATGTATGATGGTTAAATTATAAACAGATGGTACCAAATTATAAACTGCCCCGGTGGTAGTAGCTAAGCTATAAGCAAATCCCGAGATTCCGTATTCAATCATCGGATTGGGCCAATAAAAGTTATTGGTTTTACTTGCGTACCGAAATTGACCAGGATGACGTCATCATTATTTTTATATAAATGATATTAGTTGGTGATTTCAAATCGACACGAAAATATTAGAGGTTAAGACGACTTCATAGATACGTTCGTATACTGACTTTGTTAGTTACAAAACAAAACTGTTACAAAGCGTGCAAAAAAATAACCAGTTGTAAGAATTTTCCTTTTGAATATTACAATAGAACTTATGGAAATATGGCGAATGAATGAATATTTCCAATATATAAACAAACTACAAAGACTTTAATAAAAAAATATGTAATAAATATATTGTTATTGTTTCAGATATTGCGGGAATGACATTCATCTTACAGAATAGACGGCACTCTTGGTATGTTTTCGTAACATTTTCTCATATTTATTATGTTGAATAAGATTATTATTCAGTAAGTTTGTCATCTAAAATATTAATTGGATTTTCGCTCAGACGATATTTTATTTGCAATGTCATTGGCAATATTCAGATACGACCCACTAACTTTACATTCGCGTTTATTACTACAGAATCGGTTTCGGCGAAATGTGTAAAATATCGGAGCTCCGGGACCTAACCGTTTCGTGCGACAGCATTATCGCAATTCTACTTTCTACGCCAATCTTTAGACAAATCGGAGCGTATGTTAGTTGAATGGTGGGCTTACAAGGTGCCTTGAGCGCCCCGTGCGGCAATCTTCGATGCACATAAAACGATAGTCGCGACATTTCTCGTTATCTTGCGCGGTACGGCGCAAACGATTCGGAAAATCGAGCCGAGAGTCCCGTGTCGGCGTCCATTACCGGTATTAGAGTATTGGCGTTCGACGATCGGTATCGCGCCCGCTTGGCCCGGTTCGGTGACGGTTGAACGGTTTTTTTTTTTATCTACAAGATTGAATGCAGAATATCGATGAGACGAACCAGTAAATAAGTTAGGTGACGCAGCACAGGAAGTATCCTTAAGACATATTATATTCGTTGAAATAATAATTAATATGATAAGTAAATATAACTTTATAATTTTGTTAAAATGAGTAATCATTCATAGTATTATTTTATGTGAGTTCATGTTCATTCAATAAAATGAAAAGTATCACACATGTTAACCTTGTTTAAAACCGTTAGGGACATAACCACATGCCAATTTTGAAATTAAATCCGACTGGATGTATTTCTTTGGCGCCGCATTGACGGTGTAAGAAGTGGTTTATTTTCTTCTATTGCCAGTGTCTATGTACCAACTATAAACTTCCTAAAAAAAAATAAAAAATTGAAAATAGGTATGTAGCTGCTGATAACTAGATAATAAAGATTAGTACTTACCACCAAGCAGCCAATTTTGGTATCAAATCCAATCGACATTTTCATATTTTGGCATGTGTAAGCAAGGCCCATTCTATCATATAAAGGTAAAGAAATGTTTGATGTTTTATTACAATACTTCAGTAAAGGGGTTACTTTTACGCAACATCAAAAAAATTACACAGTGATCAAAGCTTATCACAAACTTTCATTTATTGTCTAACTTTTCCGTAACGCTGTATAGTATTCCATGTGTACATATATTTCGTGCGTTCCTATTTCCTGATAGAATTTGTTCACCAAAAACGTTTCCGTTGGGGGAGCTGTGTAGGAAGCATTGTTTGTGATATCTCGACCAGAAATTATTGAGTTAAATTTGTCCGGAACCAATTCGCGGAGATGTAACGATATAAGCCGACCGCTTTGTTCGTCATTCGTTTCATCTTTATTGTTCCAACAAAAACATTTATTGAGTTGCTATTTTTTCCGATTGGAAAGACTTTTTTTTTAAATATTTTTTTATTAATGGACTGGGTTTTTATAAATTTATAATGAAATGTTGGGTTTGTTATAAGAGTTTTATTGTAGACATAATATTAAACAATATGATATCTCAGGCTTCTTTGCTTAAGAATAACGCTTAGAGATTACTACACGACGCTACGCACGAATGGTACATTTCTGAATTCAGGTTTCCTCGCGATCTTCCATCATTTAACACAAGTTAGGCACATTATTAAACTATTTTATTAAAAATTTAGTTTTTTTTGAATTCGAAATTCAATTTCGATTACGAACCACGCGACTGGTCTCTTTTGGATATTAATTATATTGATCACAACCAATTTTTAACGACCTAAAACGGGTTTCGCTTTTAAATATTAATGTATGCTTTTATGTTGCGAGTGTACTAAATTTTATCGAAACAATTTTGCGAAAATTGACATTTGCCATTTAAAAGCGACAAGTTTTTATATCGGTACAATCGAATAAAACTTGATTTGATTGTTGATTTCTAAGTGGGACGTAAACCTAATAATGACAAATCTATACTTAATGAATCTAGATGGCCATCCGATTTCGTACGTGTGAAATAAGAATAAAAAAAATATTTTTGAATACCTACACCTACCGGGTCGAATCTGGATGGTCTAGATTATAGGGACCCATTTAAGGATGCATAAAAATTTCATCAAAATTTGTCGATTAATTGACTTCAGCGAAAATTTGTAGAAGTATTCATTCGCCATTAGTGGCTTTATTTGTTTACCCACCGACTACAAAAAAAAACACTTTTTATCAGACTTACATTGTTATATTATACATTCGAAAGTTAGTCTCTTTGTCTGTTTGTTTCCTTACCATGACTGAGCGACTGACCCGATTGGAATTTTTTTTCAACAGAGATTAATAATTATCATGCAACCTAAAGGACTAGTATGTGGCTCGATATGAAGTCAATCGCTATGTATTATAGTGATTAATAACCATTAATTAATTTAAAAAAAAAACAATTACAGATTCATCAGAGACCAAAATTCGTAATAACCCGAGCGATAATTTTATTTTCTTAACATGCCCAACATGGTTAACAAGTTTCCGATGTTGTCACATTTAATTGGACCAGTTATTCTTTTACCGTTTGAATTATTGCCGCATTGCGATTGTCTCTTATTATTATTTTTATCGTAAACGGGGTTTTCATTTAATATTTTATTATTCTATATACTTTGTTTTTGATTGCATTATCATATTCATAAGTTGTGGCTATCTTAAACATATTAATTCTGACTTCTGAATTGATGATCCCAATAAATAAAAAGGAAAGCACGCAACTCTTACTTTTTAACATTTCATTTTAAATCTTTATCTATATATAAAAATTGGAAAACTGAACTCAAATTGATCTTTAATTTTAAACATATTTTTTTTTTGGAAAGGAGACCTAATATGCGCCACCAGATAATAGCAATTACACTGACTGTGCGAATAATGTCCCAGAATATTATGATTATTATTATCTGAAATCAAATATTGAACAACTCACACCGACTCCAATCGAAATACAGCAGTTCAAGGTATTACTATTGCAATAGAATTATTGGTAAGTGAATGGTAACGCAGACGGGCAAGTCCGAGCGGCAAAATACGAGTATGTCCAATAGTATCCTTACTGAACATGGTAAAGTAAGACTATTAAGCGCCTAGCACGATCCCGTTAGACCAAATCTGTTCCCACTTAGACACGTGTCTTAATTGGCGGATTACATTGAATGTATGTAACCTTTGAATGCTCAAATGCTTTTATGATAGAATTCTTAACGAGATAATATGAAATTTAAAATATTGTTGCTTAAGGGCAATTTTATCTGCTAAGTAAGTAGACAGACATACTTAAGCAAATAAAATTGATCATAACAAATGTCTCGCTTATAATATAAAACAATCTATTTCTGATAAATGACTAGCAAAACATAATACCAAAATAATGATTAACAAGAGGAACTTTTAAATTGATTTCTTTGTCTTCATTTTTACTTATTCATCTTCGGAATAAATATTATATTTCTTGTAAATAAATATCTGTTCTGAAATTATTATATAATCTATCATGTAGCAATTTTTAATAAAAAAGTCCATCAAGTACGATTGAAACAGTATGAAGTAATTATTAATTTATTATGTGAGATAAATCATTCGTTTTAAACTGAGGTATAATCAGATTGTCTTAATTTAGCAGAGCGATTGCAACCGCCATTTTGATGAATCATCTACCCACTTATATATTAACACAAATATAAAGTAAATTGGACCAGATGAAAGAGTACGAGTATTATTCATTTTGCTTAATAAACGAAAAGTATTTTTTTTTTGTTATAAATATTTATTACGTATTCAGGTGTCCAGTTTATTATCCTATAAGCTTTTACAATAACTACCTTATATTATTTTTTGTCAATTAAAAAATTCATCAATGAAATGTCAGTTGTCACATTTGACATGTGTCAAAATGGGATAGGACATTATTTACACTGTAGTCTGTTTTTAATTAAAATAAAATTCACCCGATATATTGTAGGTATTTACAATAATAAAATTACACACATGAATGACACAAACATATTCTGTAATATATTTGTAATTTTATAAACAGATTATATATAAACAAATGTAGTTTTGTTTTTTGTAAACTTGAATATGGTTAAAGTAACACCTGGTTAGATAGTCATGAATTGTGAAATAATGAAAGTGCGCATGCGCCTTGCGTGCTTCATATCTATCAAATCGGCCGCGACTCACGCGAGCATGCTAGGGCATACATTTGGAACGAAAGTTTTTTTTTTTTAATTAAAATTATTATATAAATAGAGCTACCGCTTCGAAATTCAAATTCGAAGAATATTGAATTGATGTTAATTATTATGATACTCAATTATGAACGTATCTATGTTGTAAGTATTGCAAATTAAAAGAATTTGTATAAGCATTGTATTTTTTACATATAAAATATTAGCGCTATAAGAAATACTAACCATTACTTACAACACCCATGACATTGGGAACTAAGACGTGTCCCTTGTGCATGTAATTATACTGGCTCACTCACTCTTCAAATTGGAACACAACAATATAAAGTACCAAGTACTGTTTGACAGTAGAATATATATTAGATAAGTGGATGGTGCGAGCTTTGTGCAAGCCCGTCTAGGTAAATACATATGAACTACCATCTAATAAAAAAATAAATTTTGGCATTCCCAAAATCTCTTATTTACCTAAACGGAGCTAAGGTATACAAAATTTATTCGTTAAAGTATAGTTTTTTTTCGTTGCCGCCTAAAAATATATATTATAAATATAAATAAACTTAATATAGAACATTTTTAATTAGCAAATTGTAAATGTTTCAAATTTTCAGTTATGTATATAAACGTATACATGTTTTAGTGAGTCGTACAACTTCAAGTCTCTTAAACTTCCAACATTCAGCAGCATCTGATATCAGAAGTGTAAAACAAACTTTGAAGGTCCGTTAGTTACGTAATCTTAATCGTGCGATATCTTTCTTGTGATACTTTCGTCGCAAATTTATCTTTCAACTCTTCGTTTGTTTCACAACTAAGAACTAAGTCGAATCACGTTCGAAAAACTTCTTTCGGCGCGTATCACCCAGAAAGTTCTCGAACTACCTAACCGCGGGATCGTTCTAAACTCTTAAAATGTCTCCAAATAGTAGCGAAACGTGTTATATGCAATGAACGGTCGTGTAACGTATTTAATTACTATTTGTATTATATTATCCGATGGATTTCATTGGATCATGCCATGTTTGTCTAATTAACGTAACCGGTTCAAAACTGTTTACCCGCAGTAATGCTGTTATAAATCAAACGTTATACCGAGTACAAATTACATAAGAACAGACAGTAGTCAGATTAATGTTGTAAATAAATAGTCTGCATAAATTTAAAACTGATATACTATAAAATAGTTCTTTATTCTTATGATAATATTTGTATCAATTTATCATACTAATAAAAAAGAACATCGTATTTTATATTCCTTTGTAACGTATGGTGTCTCTGACGTCATTTGTAAATGATAAATTCGTTTTATCGAAAGTTGAGCTTAGATGATAAAATTTTGCAAATACATTAAGTCATTAGAGAAGATGAGGAGCGAAGACATTATTAAAGACTAGTCAGTATGATTAATACATAACGTTGACATCCTCTTTCCGCGAGCATCTAATGAAGAATGCCCCGCCCATGGCTGTCGCGCCGCTTATATATCTCCCCCACCAAGCGTGATTGATGACGTCGCCGCAACGTCACAACTATCCTTGCATAAGTGATGTGGGTGCTATCCTTAACGTAATTACGTGCAGAGGGATACGTATTGACGATAACAGAGATGGATTAAGGGGTTATTGCAGAAGACTTGTTTTTGCTAACACTTAATTTTGGTTTTATGTAACATTTTCAATAATTAAAACAATCCTATTCATTATTTAGAAGATGATCAAAAACGAAAATCTAAATATGTTTTATTAAAGTAAGCTAGTTACAAGAATATTTGAATCTTGAATTTACAAGATTAAATTAAATTTAAAGTTAACGCTGGTTCGGAATGTAGATAACAGAGAGAGAGTAACCGGCAAGAAACTCAGTAGTACTTTTTACCAAGTAAAATACAAAGATATTCCAATTAAATACTATTAAATATAATATAAAATATTAAAATTGTTTTAATTAAAAATGCATACCTTGAACCTTATCTGCTCATGGGATAGTTTTCGTCCCATTCGTTAAATATATGTATAATATTTTTAGGTATTTTTTAATCAACGAAAATACAATTTTTTTTATCAGAAACACAAAGATGTACAAATGACCACGCCTACGTTGTAGTATGTAACGTTTTGTAAAGGTCTTCAAATGACGCGTCAGAAACGCAAAGCGTTGTTGAAAGGGCTTTACAAATATTGTCAAGACAAAAGCTCGCGCCGAACGCCTATGTCGTTTTGATTAATAAGTGCCGTTGACATTCTAATTAACCCGGCTAAAAGTCAGCCAGCCTGCCTCTTTGTTTACACCATGAATGGGATGCTCAAATACCAACGCTGATACAGGGAAAGCGGCTATGGATAAGTTAGGGTTACCGTTACATTATAAGTCTGGACTAAGTATATTTATAAATTGGGAATCATTACTAAGAACGTATATATTGGGTTAGAATTTAGGGATAGTATGTTTGAAGTACTAGTTAGTATTTATACTTTTAATGTGTTAATGACTATTTTACTTTCAACGTACATCGTAGTACAACGTTTGGAAATATTCTCCTCAACGGGAATGGCGGTCTTTGCCCAGCATTGGGATATTTACGGGCAGTTATTTTGCATACATATATTGATTTAGGTTGAAAAATAATTATCCTATCGCCAAACGGCATCTCTTTGTCTGTCTGTGCCTGTTTGAAAGACTAACTGGCGTGATAGACACGGAGACATGACAACTTAGATCTCAAAGCTGGAAATTGCTGCCTTTCAAAAATTCTAATCTCTTTAAGAATGAAGTTAACACTTGATGTTCGCCCCTTATTTTTTAAGTATTTTATATAAATCTGACCTTTCACGATCCATCGAGTTTCACGTCGAGTTTGTTCTCAATGAAAAGCTCTTCCGATATTCCATTTACAATCTGCTATGAAAGAAATGAGATAAAATCTTGTCACATGACAACCCTATGAAAAAAAAATCATTTTTAGAATGCCTGCCTTCATCTGTTCAATGAAACGTACCATCGGCTCAATGAAATGTTGGAATCGAGGTGGTTTTTGATTTTCTTTTTTTTTTTATTGACGTGTATTAGCTATTTTGAGAGTAGTTTTGATGCTTGTAACGAAAAACGTACTATTTGTAACTCAAGCGGGAGGATTTAATTAATTGCAACGAGACTTATTCAGTATTTTTTAATTGAAGTGACAGTATTGATGATGTGTTTCCGTTTCACTTTAAAGGGTTTGAATAAAAAAACCTATATGATTAAATTCGTTGAAAGGATATGTGAAAGGAGGATTTAATGAATTCATGAAATTTTGGACGATTATCGTGTCAATAGAAAGGGGAATTATATAATTTCTTAAAGATGTATTCATAAATAGTAATACTTATCATTATTGCGTTCCGTTTTGATGCTTGAGTAAACTAGTCTAAATACAGGGACAAGGGACATAACATCTTAGTCCCCAAGATTAGTGGCGCATTGGTAATGTATGGAATAGTTTCCTTCCGCCTACCTATAACATAAAAAAATAGTGTTTTTATAATTATGATAAAGTTTTCATTAAATTAATCAAATTATTACCAAAATAATGTAATATTCGATGGTGAAATAGTATACTTTTTATTTTACACAATTCACACTACTATTACTTAAATAATTCAATAAACACAATTAAAGTTATCACAATGGAAATTTTCATTAAATTTGTTTTTTTTTTTTTTTTAATTAATGTCTTTGACATTTTTGTATTAATTGTAGCGATAACAATCTGTTGTTCACGATTCTTATTTCAAACACACATTACGATATTAATTTGTTTGACCTACTTACATATTCTGTATTCTACCGTTATAATACTATATTGCTTCGTCATACTTCTATAACTTCGCTAAGACTTGGCTTAATAAAGGGTACATTTACTCGTACAACCACCGTTTGTAATGTAAATTTACATATTAAAACAAAAGCATTACAGAAAAGCTAAGGTTTAAACCTCTTAAACAATGCCCTGGTTGAATAGAGACGCGCCTAACCCCATTTCCCAGGGAAAAATATTTTTAAGCTGGCAACACCATTAGTGCAGCGCAACGCAACGGTTTTTTTTGCATCTAATTTAAATTTTTACTCTGGCTATCTCCGGTAATATTACTGCGTTTTATTCAAACTCGTGTTTTTGTTTGTTGTCATTTCGTTATATTGCCACTTTGCTTTGGCATGTTAATTTCTGTAACGACCGCAATGATTTTTATTCCGCTAATCTCGGGATAACGTCACGCGACGTTACTAATACGCGAGATTAATAATAACGTTATTTAAGATAACGTTATCTAAAATATTTTTTTTCTTTTGTATTAATTTATTTTTAATCGAGATTTATTATTGTAAGATATTTATAAAGATATCTGACTATGGATTATAATTTATGTATTCTCATGATTAACATATTATTAAAATACATCGTCATATAAATTTCGAAATTATTTCATAAAGACAATAACTAACACCGAGTCCGATAAAATACGCGCAATAAAGTCGACATTAACACGCACCTCTATAACTAACAGGGAATCAAGCCGGTCTATAATTTATAATGAATTATATTCATTAAGCACGCAAACTAAAAAGTTGCGATTCATCGATTATAATTTGAATCGATATCGAATACGAGCCCGACACTACTACTATGATGTCATCGGTGTGGGACGCTGCGACATTCGAAATTCAAATTTGGAATGTTGTTTTTTTTTTGGTTGACATTGTCCGAACCTCTTTAGTATTAGCAGAGTATTCGAGTCAGCGTTATTAATAAATTGTATACTAAATATATCAATGGACATTTCATAAAACTGTTTTTAATAATGAATTATCGATCGAAATTGTTTAAGTTTAAAAATATATATCAATGTTGTTGAATTCATGCCGAGATGGCCTAGTGGTTAGAACGCATGAATCTTAACCGATGATCGTGGCTTCAAACCCGGGCAAGCACCACTGAATTTTCATGTGCTTAATTTGTGTTTATAATTCATCTCGTGCTTGACGGTGAAGGAAAACATCGTGAGGAAACCTGCATGTGTCTAATTTCATTGAAATTCTGCCACACGTGTATTCTACCAACCCGCATTGGAGCAGCGTGGTGGAACAAGATCCAAACCTTCTCCTCGAAAGGGAGAGGAGGCCTTAGCCCAGCAGTGGGACATTAACAGGCTGTTACTGTACTGTACTTTTGTGAATTAAAATACTACTTGTACAGCTTATAACTCATTATGTATGTGACGTCATCACATTGCCTATTCCGCTATGTTATGTTGTGTCACTGTATATAATATAATAAAAACGAACACAATAATATGTGACATTGCGTAAGATGTTATTTATTTTTTTCATTCCATTTTAAATGTAACCAAAATAATGTTTATTTTGGCAAAAAATTGTGGTTCTTCGGTAAATGTAAAGAGCTATAATTCAAATGTTATTAATCGCATATGTGTGTGTGAGTTAATTAAATAACTGTTAGACTATCTGATATAACACAAAAATGTACTTTATTTATGAAACAATACAATCTGAGCATGTCATTATATTTATTTGTAGGATTTTAACACTGTTTATTTTATAGTTAAATTGTTATCGTCGATGACAAAATCAAGTAAAATTTCTCTTTCAAGTAAAATCTTTATAATAGACATGCGGACGGTCAAGTGGGCCATCTAATGGTAAGTGTTAAACACCGCCTGTAGACATTGGCGCTGTAAGAAATATTAAACGTTCCTTATATCGCCATTGCGCCGCCAATGCTGAGAACTAAGACGTTGTGTTCCTTGTGCCTGTAGTTACACTGGCTCACTCACAACCGAAACACAACAATATTAATATTACAAAATCTGATGAGCAGGTGGTACCTACCCAACCACCAAGTAAATAAACACCCATAGATCATATTGTATCCTCGAGGTTTGAATTCCGGGACAACGTTAATAAATCATTCGGTCAATCTCTGCTATGCCTTGTACGAGACAAGATTGCTTCGGAGTCCCGAAATAACGCGATTAAGCGAATGAAAGGACCGAAACGAACAAAAGCAAATGTGATTACCACGTTGTCGGCGAAAAGAAATAAGTTATATTTCTTACGGAGCCATTCCGTACGTTCCTTTTATTTCTTTACGTATTTGGTTGTTCATGCGGCCGTAAGATTACGTAAAATAAACAGTATATACATTTATATACATATATTCGAATTAAAACTCCGCATTATGGAAAAGATGCAAAGATGTCCGAATGGTCTGATTTACTTACTGGCTTTTGTTTAATTTCCTGCGTGGGTGAAAAGTTGCAATTTTAAACCAGTTTTACACAACCGTCTGATCATTTGCATACACTTTTGGTGCTGTTACTATAAAAACTATTTTACTAATTTGTTTCAGTATAGACGGGAAGTACCCAAGCACAAATAAATCCAAATCGATGTATAAATAACAGATTTCCGAACAAACATTTGAAAAAAATATATAACCGAATTGAGTTTCGGTTTAAAATGTTAGTGTTTTTTTTTTTAATATGTGTTCGTTCAGATATGTTTAAAAAGGGTAGGTTATGCGGTAAGATATTGTAGTTCCTAAGACAGACAAAGTATCAAGAGACCTAGAGTTTGCTTGGGGCTTTAATTATAATAGTTGCTTATTGAAGTTGTGGGAAGTCGGGTCGGTCGCTAGCAGATTATCTTATATATAAACAAGTGAATATATATATAAATTGATGTGTGTTCTCACGCATCGTTCATCCTATAGAGTTAAAACTTTCTAAAAATGTCAATGAACAATAAATGGCGCCCGAGTCGTATAGTATAAAATATATTCATAAAAATTAAAGAGGTATTGCAATGCTAGGCATTTGCGACTTAATCGTGGTAACGTGGTACTTAATCTTACTGGTGGTAGGTCTTTGTGCAAGCTCGTCTAGGTAGGGACCACCCACTCATCAGATATTCTACCACAAAACAGGAGTACTTGGTATTGTTGTGTTCCAGCTTGAAGGGTGAGTGAGCCAGTGTAATTACAGGCACAAGGGACATAACATCTTAGTTCCCAAGGTTGGTTGCGCATTGACAATGTAAGCGATGGTTAACATTTCTTACAATGCCAATCTCTATGGGCGTTGGTGACCACTTACCATCAGGTGGCCCATATGCTCGACCGCCTACCTATACTATATAATCTTTCTTCATACCAAATTTTATCAAAATCGGTCCAGTGGTTTACTCATACGCAGCAGGTAGACGCAAAGTTACTTCCGCATTTATAATATAATTACAAATGTTCCTCATGTTTTTCATTTATTCACTCGTATTGTACAAAACATAGATTGCGAATCTTCAAGATCAACAATGAGCTATTTGCGATGTTTTCTTTTTTCGTTTAAATATAATATAACTAAATAGTAAAAAATGTCAGTAACAGAGAGCCGCGGGCGAACCGCAAAATGTCCTGCAAAAGTCGCAATAACGGTGCTCTTTTATAACAAAAATAGTCGAAACTCGATCGCCGGCAGCGGGAAACTGACAAATTGTCGTCTACGAAGTTGTCACCCCAGGGACCTCACAGTTAGCGAGTGCAAACAGCGCAAGTTTATATTTAATCTCGGTCAAACATCTGAAACGGTACTCAGTTTTGGCTTTCCGGCTAAAACTATATAGTTTTCGACCTTTTTTTCTATTATTCTCACCTACGAAACAGCGCGATTGCCATCTGACCTTTCCGATCCTTAAAAGCCGTAACTGTATACATGAACGATATACACATTGCAATCGCAGGAAGAACCGGCCGATCATTGTTACATAAATTGATTAAAACAGCATTTTAATGTCGAAATAACTAACTTTTCTTCTTATTAAAAATTAAGCGTATGTTTGTATGTAAAATTTAAGTGAAAGGTTTTTTTACGGAAATAGGTGTTACTTTAGTGTACTGAGTTTTTATTAATAAAAAAAAGTTAAAATATTTAAAATATTTGTTAAGTAATTACAGAGTTGAATCATACATAATAATTGTTCGTTTAAAAATGAAATTCATACCAATCGTCGAAAAAAAAGTTCTAAAATATATTTACCATCATCAAAGCAAATATAAATAAATGCTTTCAAAATTTTATGAGTAACCCACAAACACGTCCCGAAAAAAATATTTGACATTGATGAGTGATCGTGAAAGTAGCAATTGAATAATCAAATTGGTTTTGCACACTGTTAAACAAAAACAGTAGGTAGATATTCAATTTGAAATAATAAAAAAAAATCGATGTTGATTTCATTTTTAAGCATAATTTCTAATTAAATAATATTTTATAATAGTGTATTCCAATGACAGAAGTAATAATAATAATATCCTGGGACTTTCCATCCTCCTGGGCCATCTGATCCCAAATTAAGCAGAGCTTGTGTCATGGAAATCAGACAACTGATATACTACATAGACTACTTTTCTTTTGTAAATACATACTTATATAGATATTTACACCCAGAATCAAGACAAATAGACATGTTCATGCACACAAATGTCTGCCCTGGGTGGGAATCGAACCCACAACCTTGGGCGTGAAAGGCAGGTACCTACCAACCACGCCAAATGGCTCGTCAAAGTAGAGATAGACATACCTTACGTTTACATATTCCGCGCAATTCGCTAATAGCTCTGCTATATTATGCACTACAATCAGAATTTGATTTTGATCTTTATTTATAATACAAAACTATTCCACTGACATTGGGACGTTTACAGGCTGTCATTTTACAGTAAAAACTTTTAAAAAAAGTCGAGTACTCGACAAATTTATAAGAACTTAAAAATATATTGAGTAGAAATTATATTTTTATCGTCTGTTATCTACATAGATATAAATAAGGAATATCTATTTTTTTTGTTTTTTACTTTTTTGGTATCAAATTTAAAATTAAATAAGTTTTACCTTAGTCAAACGTAATGGACAGTATTCATTTGGAGGATTTATGTATGCATTTCTCTTCCGTTAATTAATTGGTTAAAATTCGATTTTGTTGTATAGAACAGTTTCACTTAAAAACGTCAAATAGTTTCTGTAAAAGTAGAAAACAGGATATTATAGAATACAAAAATATTACAAAACGGACTTGTTGCAATTCACGATCAAATAATTAATATTAATCACACGAAAATCAATTTATAGAACGTATAAGTAAATAGTCGGTGAATCAATGAAAAGGAATGAATTTTATTAAGAAAACGAATACAAACAACAAGAGCGGTGCAAATATTTTCACTTATAACCCATGACTGGTGATTCCTGACGGCAATGATTCGCGAGATTATATTCAATACGATAGGCTCAATGATTCATATGTCTGATTCAACTAAACTAACAAAGCTAAGATGTTCTATTTGTACGCAAAGAATAATATTGATCTTTAGGAAGCGGTAATGCCACGAAGGTCGTGGCGAACTTGTGTGGGTTTAGATTTGCATGACAATGATTATATTGGCTGTCTAAATAGAAAGGAATTTGGTTGAAAAACTAATCACACAGTGCATGTTAACATTTATCGGCTTATTGCCAATATTCGTTTTATTTTTATTTTTTTTTGTTCTCAAATTCATATCATCATGTGTTTGGAAAAACTAAAATTACTTTTTCTCACTCCGTGCAATAAACGTACAGTAAGTAATACTTACAGTTCGAAATAGAATTTAATATCAATATAATTTTCAACATGGACGACTAAACGATACGAATTCGAAATTTAATTGCTTATTATTTTAAAAGACATCTCGAATCTACGGTCATTTAGTCAGAGATAGGACTAACTCTTGCCAAGACTGTCGAGGGATCTGGCCGTTTATTATCACAATTTCTCTAAATTGCCTTCTAAGAGGGCGAACGACAGGCCAACTAACGTCTGAGCTCGATAGTACCGCGGAGGCGGGGATATCGCGATTTGCATGAAATGAGTTCCGTACAAGATGATGAGAGAGACGTCCTCTTGAAATATTCTGACGGGAATCCTTAACCGCGTACTGCCCTAAATATTTCACTCTTAAGACTTATCTCGTGTCATCGTGGTAAACAGGATATGCATATTTCATAAAGTTAAATTTGAATTTAGAAAACGTTGTATAGTTTTATATATTAGTTAAAAATACCTTGTGACAATATATAAAAGAAAACATCTTAATTTTGTTGCATATTAGAGATCGTCTGTTTTGAGAAGTTTCACGATCCACAGCCTAGATTGAACATAACTGAGCGAACTCGCAATAAATTAATCGCGCGGTTGGAAATTCGCTAAGCAAAAACATTACTCCCTACAAAGCAGCTGGTCGCCGTTAATCGGAGAATAATGGCGTGGAAGATTTATCGAAAGCTTGATAAAAAGAGCCCAAAACATTCCAGATTGACGGTGAGATGTGGCAGTAATTAAAAGTTGGCGTGTTACATGGCGCCGCCTGTGAATCTACCTCCGAATGCATAAACTTATACTAATTAGAGAGGAATTCTTTTCAAGATTCGGAACTTGTCGCGCTTCGAGAACTTCGACGTTACTGTCGCACATTTAATTGGGAATCTTAGAGAAATTCACTTTGTTAAGAAATTTGTTTTAGCCAGCAAACTGAGATTGTGGAACTTAGTTCTATCCGAACGTGCATGTTCACGTTTTATTACGTACACAGATATATGTAATTAAAATTTACAAAGGTAGGTACGTGGAAATAATACTGAACGCGTTCAGTTTACTCCACGTCGGCTTACGTAAACGCGTGTGACTCAAAATTCAATCAGAAGAACGGTGTGAATTGAATACCGATTGATAAAGCTTGCCCTAAAACGGATCATTAATTTTATCTAAGTTTCAGGCCTATGAGAGGATTTGGGATAATCTCCCAAAGATTGCCGATGAACTTCAATCATGCCAAAAAATAATTCTCTGTGTATTACTCCTCAACAATGTACAGGATATTAAAATTACTCGTAATGTTCAAACAATATTAGAAAAATAAAGTTATTTAACATTTAAATAAATTTTACACATTAGAATATTGAAACCTCTCCACGAAAATAATTTTGAACATGTGTTCGTTAGTTACACAGATAGCAGACTTCGTAGGCGCGTTAATTAAGCAAGAATGTACTGTATTCGAGCGGCGCGCCTCGCAAAGTTTGTCAAAACCCTAAAACTTACTTACAAATTTGTTTTGCGTCTTCACGGATCTTCATTAGGTATACGAGTCCAAATTTATAACGTATGTTTGACAGAGGATGTGTTAGTGTCGCGGTTTCGTGACACTTCTAATCTGCTCATGTTCGAATTTGTACTAATTTCGCAGCGCATACAGCCCGAATCCGACCAATTATAAAGCCGGGTCGTCTCAAATTTGGACCAATTAGATGAGCCAACGAACTGTGTCGCACTCGGGAGCAGTTTTGTCGGCAATATAATTTATTAGGGAGGCTCAAAGTTGCCGGTTTCAACCCTTAAAGACTCGAGTGAAATTTGATTACGGATGCTTTAAACGTGTCCCCTCGCCGCACTTGAAGTTTTAAACGGATGACATCATTTTCAGCTTAAACCGACACATCACTACGGCATACACCTAAAAACAATAATAAAACTTATATTAATTTCAATAGGGTTTACTTCCCACAAGCCATTTCTGGTAAGCAACATTACATTAAATAATAACAATATGTGCAATACAATCGAGCGATATTAAATGATGTAATGTCTTGATTTGTTTACGAGTAATAATTACATTTTATATACCTTAACGCTATTAGTGCTACTTATTTATTTATTTAAATTGTTACAACATAAGTCGATGGTCACTGATGGATCACTGAACACTTTAAATTAATAACTAAAACATATATTCTTACACAGTGATACGTCTTTAAAATTGTAAACAATATTTACCGTAAAAGCAAAAAATGATATAAATCAAACTAACATTTATAAAAATTTAAAATCAAATCTTATCGACAATACAACAAAACTAATTATATCGTAAAAAAATAACAAAATAATAATAATATTATTAAATAAGAAATTATAAAACCAAAACAAATATTGTACATATGCGCTATGAGATCGATTCAATGAGGTCTTTAGAAATTTTAACAAAATGTATTTTGTTATTAAAAAATATGTCGATATCGCCTATTAGATTCTCTCTGGTGGGACTTTGTGCAAGCACTTCTGGGTGGGTATCCACTCATCTGATATTCTACCGCAAAACTGTAGTACATGTTATTGTTGTGTCCCGGTTTGAAGGGTGAGTGAGCCAGTGTAATTACAGGCAGAAGGGACATAACATCTTAGTTCCCAAGGTTGGTGGCGCATTGGCGATGTAAGCGATGATTAACATTTCTTACAATGCCAATGTCTATGGGCGTTGATGACCACTTAAACACAACCTATAACTATAAAAAAAGATGACAATGAGTTGACTATGATTTTCTAATAATAAAGCTGATTTGTTCATATTGTAAAGTCAACTTTTAGTATTTAATATGTTTCTTGATATTATTGCGATTATTTATAATTTTGAAAGACTTTTAACACGTTAAATTATTTAATAATGTATTTAATTCACATCATAAACTTCATCAAAGGCACTTCGAGTAGGTAACGTACAGAATACAGGCTTTGGCTCGTTAACCTTAATTAATTAATTTAACATTTGTTATTTTGTTATTATTGAAAAGAAACATATATATTATATTTAATTTTTTAATGATGTATTGTTAATATTTAAGGTGAATAATTTCTTACTGCTCAATGATTGTTATCGCTGCTTGCGAACGCAACTTATAAGAAAAATTACTTAATAATTGTTGCGTGATATTAGTTATATATTGCCTACAACAAAGTACAACCTAATTAGGTATATCAAATAGAGCTAGTTTGTATAGGTATTGCTTTGTTCTATACCCAATTAGATACTAAATTTAAATATGGATTCATATTATATAACATCGCAGTATTCAATTTTATTAAAATGCATATGTGAGCTATATAATTTTAAGAAAGGTATATTGTACATAAATATGGTTTTGATTTGACAATTTTTATTAAAATGTAAGAAAATCAACAAGACGGATAGTCAAATAAATCATAAATTTAAGTAGGGTTAAGGAGTTAAAAGGGCTCTGTTAATAGATTTGTCTCTCAGTTCGTTTGTGCATTGGTAGGGAAATCAATTAAAGGTACGATTGTTGTACTATTATAATATACACTGTATTCATGTATAATGTTATAATGTGATTTACATGAAATAAATATACTCAGTGTATGTTTTGTTTTATTTGAAAAAAGAATAGTATTTGTTAACACATATAAGGTGTGACGGCACAGACACCTTCATGATCACATCACGTTTAATTTTTCAATCAAAATATATATATAAATTTAGTGGTGGTCAGCACGGGTTACATTCACACACAAATTAAATCCATTCAAATATTATATATTAATGTACAGACATAAAAATATTTGGAAATACTCATACAAATTCACAATAGCATTGTTTCGTGAACTGTTTGTATTATAGTTATCCAACTAAAGCGGAAAAGCGCAACATTGGGTCGAGTTAAAATGTCGTTTGTATCACTCATCGTAATTTAATGACAATGTCCGCTCTGTGAGTTCAGCTCCCTCTAACTATAAAATATTTCCTTATTCCGTATATATTTTATTACGGTATCGCCTTTTAGAACATTATTGCACATGACAATCATTTAGAGGCTACTTGAATAGATATAGATTGATATGGTTTTGTAATACTTACTAATTTAGTTGCGTTGTTACGCTTTCACTTATCAAATACTCAACCGATAATTATGAAATTTTGCATACACGTTGTCAGGGGCATAGAAAAGAACAGGCGAATCTTACCTAAAAAAAAACGAAATTCCTTACCACAGTGAAGTATCTTTCAAAGCTAGATCAGGATCACCGAGTAATGCTTAAAATATATTCGTAAATTGTTAAATTAAACAAGCGAATATCTCAATAGACAATTACGTTTAACACTTACGATGTCATTTTAAACACAGATAATATTAACATCTTCAGAGATTGTCTTGTGCTAAATTTTAAGAACAAAAATCATATTTATGACAAGTGTTTGCGCGAAGATTTTCTTTGATCTTTGTCATCTTTACCATACTAATGAAATATACAGTTCGATAATAATTGTATGAAAATAAATTAACATTTAATATATTAACAAATCAACAAAAAATGCTAGACAATTGTAACTACACGTTATTGCGAAAATTATGTGAAGTACAGTAAAAAAGGAACACGTTTTTGCATCTACCTTCACTCTCTTCACTCGTTAAACATTGGTGTGAATAGGGCTCGACAAATTCTCTGCAAATACTGGGTTTTAAGGTTCAGAACGTCAGATTTAGAGTGATATAAAGTACTTACAAAATAATAATAATAACTAATTAAAATAATGTAAACATATCTCCGTATCTATGAGACCTTGATATAACGCTATATCTATAGAAAATTCTAATAAAAATTCAATTTGAAAAAGTACATAACGATTCGTTATTAATTTATTATAATTTCATAAACAAACGAAAATATTAGATCCTTCATAATTTTGAAAAAAGAATGTAGAATATAAAATATCTTATATTAAAGAAAATCGTTTCTTGACTCTAAAACTATTCCAATAATAGGGATATAGAAAGGCACGAGACACCGTCTTGAAAAGACATTCTTCTCTCGAATCAATTAAATTCTTTGTCGTACCTTTCCTTCTATTTTCTTAAATCGCCAGAGAGGCACATCAAAAAGCCTTCACTGGAAAGGGCCAATTAAAGGTTTTGAAATTGATTCACCGAATTTCAGTGCCTTTGTAAACGATGTTATTGACATTGGCTATTGATGCCGATTGCCGTTTGAAGTCACAATTTCGCTTTGATTTTATCTCAATTCGTGATGAGATAAAATCTGTGGATTGATCGTATGGAGTAATATGAACAAAGTTATAGAACCTTCTTGATATTAAAATTTAACATATGTATTTATTTATATATCGAATAAAATGTAAACACATATATTATGATTAGCAAAGTATGTAATGTATTTTATTTTAGCTTTCATACTTTTCCTTTCAAAACGCGTTTTATCAAATTTCTTCTACGCTCCATTTACTTCGTCGTCGTCACTCACACCCTTTGACCCAGTTAATTAATTCACTTTAGTAGCTCCTTTTACAGCTTAATTACATACTCCATTATAGGTTATATTTAAAAAAAATGTTTGAGGGAAAACTGCTTGCGTGACTTTCGCCAGAGATATGTATCTAGTGGACTCAACTTAAAGTTATCCAATAAATCATGAAAATTACTTGCAAACGAACCTCTGCCTAATCAATTAATCACTTGGGATTGGTTTGCTCGTGTAGTCCCAGTGATAGGGTCTTAGCGACCCGAGAAAGGGTTGATTTATGGGAAAATAATATTCCATGAGCAAATTTAGAATGTTTTAAAAAAATGTTAAGTAAAAAGCTACCAATGTTGTGAATGACTTTCACGAAATTCGGATCACTTTCTCTCTCGAGTTTTACCTTCACATAAGACCTGGATTAAATAGCTCCAGCTGAATCAGATTTTTCAAAAGTTACCTCGTGAACAAAGTTACAAAACTGCAAACCGTTATACCCCTGAGTGTGTCGCAAATCACCCTCTTTCGCTTCCACTATCAAGTTTTTCTTTGCCATCATTGCGAGTACGAATTTGGATAGAGTTATTGACACTATCACTAAATCAGTAAACTTTACGAGTTATCTCAGTAGGACTCCATCAAGCCGCGGATTTCCTGACCCTGACGTTACGATCTATTGAGACCTCAACCTCTATAAAGCACCCTTGCTCTTGTTACGTCGTCACTGCTGCTTAATGCCCATAACTTATCAACAATGGTCTATTTCGGTGGGCAAAAACTTTCATATAACATAGTCGTAAGCTGCTACAAAAACACACTGTTAACCCAATTCCATTTTATAGGTCACTCAAAAAAACGTTCTCTCCGCCTTTTGTTCAAGTATTGGCCGTTTCATCTACCTTTGCAGATCGTTAAAGAAATGGAATTGCTCACCAGATATCGTGTGGTTTTTTTTTCCTAACAGCCTCTTTAAATTTAAATTACTCTAGAATTTATCACGTTGAAGGCTTTTACATTCTTTTATATGTATGATTGAATCGTTGCAAAATAATATAAACACGAGTCACGTATTTGTGCCACGAACTTTTTTAGGTACGCATCTGTGAAGTAATTGCTCTGAGAAGTGTTTTAATATTCTTCGTGTATCACAAAACGTCGATTTGTTTGCGTTCACGAAATATCTTATTTTTTTCTGCGAATGTATATAGCTCAATTATATTTACAAGTAACTGTAAATTAAACTATATCTTTAAAACTGTATAACTAGCGTTAAACTATTCCATTGTAAGTTAGTCTCATAACAGGATCACAGATGGTTTCAAAGCTATGAAATAAAACGATTTATAAACGATAATCTATTTAATAAAAATGATCAAATTCCGAGCATATGACGTAACAATTCAAGTTAACGGCACCTAAATACAGCTTGGTAAACGCTGCCAGCGAGGTGATGGTTAAAATTTTTATCAAATTCATCCCCCAAATTGTTTTACGTCGCTGTTTGAAAGTGTCAAATCTGATTTATTTATGACGGATTTGCTTCCCCGCAACACCTGCCAGTAGGGTGACTACATTTGACACCTGTAAGGAGATTAGTTTGAATCCGTTTAATAAATTGTTACATTGTTTTATAATGAAAAGAAAGAGTTCCGGTAACAGAAAAAAACCGAAAATTATCTACTCTTTGACATCATACATGTACCTGCCCCTGTTTTATATTTTTTAATGAATTTAAATAATTTTTCTTATTCATTGATACGTTAATTGAAGTGAAAATAGTTTAAATGATAGTCACCCTTGTTGCAGACAAGCAGCGTCATAATCCGCTTACCGACGAGTGAGACGTTAAGCTATAATTATTGTTCCCAGCGACACCTACTCAACCTTTTTATTAGTTATACCGCGACCTGTGCCCTTTACTGGATTCGCTATAAGTTTCGTTATATGAAAGCTTTAAGTGAAATTATTATGTTAAATAAAAGTTCAAGTGAAAAAAAGCCATTATTATTTTTATTTTTGATCAACACAAGACATTTTTATTGTGTATTAAAAAATCATTCTTTATTAATTTGGAGTAATTTAAGATTAAGCAATTACAATATTAAAAGTATATAAGTCATCCTGCAATTTGAATGATGAAATCATGAGGTTATTTTAGACTTTTATTATAAATACAAGTATGTATATGCGTCTTTACTCTTACTATACAATTATTTTATAATAATAATGTAAAAACGCTTATTTTTACGTTTACTTAATCAGGCGTGACATACAGATTAAAAAGGTTATATATATAACCACAACCATCACTTAAAACATTAATTTCAATTTAGTTTACTAAGCAATAAACGTTATAATTTACTTCAATTACTTAAAATTATTAAAAAAAAAAATGTTCGTTACAAAAAAAAAAAAATTAAATAAAGAAACAATACTAAAATACACGAAAGAAATTCCATTTATATTTTAAATGGATGATTCGTGCATTCCGACATTCGGCAGAGGTCGATTCGTTCCCGAATATTTCTCCCGCTCGTCCTCCGCTATAACATTCTTCACGGAGATTTCTGGCAGCTCCTGGGAACTTTCCCGTGATATTGTAAAAAGTGAGGCTCCCCGGAGACCACTTCGATTGTCTACCGGAACATTTTTGATGGAGCGTCGTTACGTGGCTTGTATTCTATCATTGTTGTGTTTGTAAGTTGCGCTTGTATGCTTAGATTGTTTGTTTTCGATGCATTTTTGAATGTAGTTATGTTTATTTGATGCCGAGAGATGTTGTTGGATGTTTATAGTGATGTCTGTATTTGCACAGCTATTTTTATCTCAGCTAACAGTCATTTATAAACATAAATGTCATGTCAAAAATCATCAGGCATATTACTCAACATATGATTATGTAAATGTTAAAAAAGCTTACATATGGTATTTCTTGACTTTCAGACAAGATTTAAATTTAATTGTTCTTGATTGATATAATTCTATAATTGGAATGGTGGAAAAAAGTAAGTACTGAGTTTATTGCCGGTGCTTCTCTGTAGAATCTACATTCTAAACTGGTGGAAGCTTTACATTTAATTCAATACTACAATACAATGTACAGACGTTATGATTCAAGAAGTATCTTATGAGAGAATAATAATATTTTGTATTTGCTTTTAGATATAAAGGATCATATATTATAAAATATATAACATTAATTCCAGCTGTAATAAGATTATAATAAATATTTATTTTACTTCTCGCCTATATCTCGGTTACCCCATCACTTCTCGTGTGTATCGTAAGCGTAACAGCCGATTGTTTTGGTTACATTAATTTAATATACTATACATAAAATAATACTCAAACGAATATAGGCGAACAACCAAATCAGTGCATCAAGTATACAAATAACTAATTATAGGAGCAGTTTTCGCCTGCGGCTCCGCCCGCAAGTCGGAGGGGAGGGGTTTAACTGACTACCCTTTGGTCTTTCTGTACCCCTGACAATGTGTATGCAAAATTTCATTATAATCAGCTTAGGAGTTAAGATGAAACTGTAACAAACAGAAAAACAAACTCACTTTACTTTTATAATATTAATAAGGATTATATAAAATTTTAGTGTTTTGTTTTTCTTACCTTAGAAACTTTATGTCAATCTCGAATAAAATAACATTGAATCCGATTTTAAGTTGTAGCAGGACTCTCACAAATACATTCCTCAAGTGATGGGCACTGCATTCAAAACTGTATACGTTCTAAGAAGGATACTTCAAAAACTTATACGACTGTCCCGTACTTACTTTATTGTCAATTCATAATGATGTCAATAAGAAACCCCGTATTACATAGCGCATGACCGATTGTATATGATTTTATTGAATTTATCATGTATAGTTTAATTAAAATGAAATGAAATTAAAATGAAATATATTATTACAACAAACAATACAAACCGACTTCAAATTTGTCTGAATATTTTCGTATATATCGAATAAAATGTCGTTCATAAACAATAAAGTTATACATAAAACACACATACCGACTTTTTGAGATATTCATATATATTATAATTTTTTAAGTCGGTTAAAAACACATTCCAATTTTAAAATTACTACTACTTTTATTGCCAGTAAAAAACAAAACATAAACATCGTTTTTTATCGGTCTACGATGTATGCATAGTCGACCTCTAGATGATTTAATAAAATGTCGTCATAGTGAATGGTTGCAATCTGGTTCAACATGTACAAGTTGCCTGAACGGATGACAAAATCGAAACATGTGTTATCGGCATCTGTAATAATAATGTCCCTATTATTTATCCTTTCATAGTGTATATCATGTACAGAACTTATTTACAGTATATCTTTTGTTGCTAGTAATCGTGTAACTTGCGAACGAGTTATATTCGTTTGAGTGCGTGCTCTTTAAGATTGACTGTAGCAAAACCGGCAATTGCGTCTGTATCAAAAATCACAAAATCTGGAAATCAAAAATGACGCTGTAGTCGAATTAATATATTAAATAAACTTAAGGCTTCTTAATTGTAATAGAGCCGACGGCTCATTGGTTAGAACACTTGAATTATAACCGATGATCGCGAACAAACTCTAGCGAGCATCAATGATTTTAATTTGTGTTTAATTATTTATTTCGTTATTAACGAAAATCATTGTAATGAAACCTGCACCTGAATTTATCGCATGAAATTTTGCCATATGTGTCTCCAGCAATCTGCATTTTAGCAGCGTCATGAATACGTCTCCCAACCTTCTCCTCTCCAGCGATTCAGTTTATAGGTTCGATATTCGTTATGTATATAAAAGTAATAGATATGTAATTATAATTTATTTCGGGTAGTGATAAGCCGAGATGGCCCAGTGGTGAATCTTATCCGATGATCGTGGGTTCAAACCCGGGCAAGCACCACTGAATTTTCATATGCTTAATTTGTGATTATAATTCATCTCGTGCTTAACGGTGAAGGAAAACATCGTGAGGAAACCTGCATGTGTCTAATTTCATTGAAATTCTGCCACATATGTATTCTACCAACCCGCATTGGAGCAGCGTGGTGGAATAAACTCCACAACCTTCTCCTCAAAAGGGAGAGGAGTCCTTAGCCCAGCAGTGGGACATTAACAGGCTGTTACTACTATATATATAAGCTATGTATAGATATTGAAATCAAACTAACGTTGTATCAACAGGTAAGAGGACACATTGTTCTCTATGTTTTCGTATGTTCTTGTTATATGCAAATGTAATATTGTGTTTCGTATTTGTGACATTCTTGCTCCGCTTCGCTTTAGACTACAGAGAATACTTAAATGTAACATCAAAAACATAAATTTTAAAATCCGTTCAGATATTTCTGGGCAGGTAAAAGTTTTAAAACGATACAGAGCTTAGTTTTCTTTCTTAATTTTCGAGTTATACGGATTTTTTATTTTTATTTTACGTGAGAGATATCAGATAAAAAAAATATTATAAGTAGTAAAAGTTACAGTGAATGTCCCACTGCTGGGCTAAAAGGTCTCCTCTCCCTTTTTTTTTTGAGGAGAAGGTTTGTGATTATAATTCATCTCGCGCTTTACGGTGACGGAAAACATCGTGAGGAAACCTGCATGTGTCTAATTTCAATGAAATTCTACCACATGTGTATTCCACCAACCCGCACTGGAGCAGCGTAGTGGAATAAGCGCTAAACCTTCTCCTCAAAAAAATATTATAAAGAATGTTGTTATTTTAATTTATATAATATTTAGTGGAGAGTGGATATCTTAAGCATGTAGATTCGAATTTAGTCTAAGCTCAATAAAAAGCAATTTGGTTTTTCTGACACTAAATCCTCCGTAGGAATACGAAGTTTCCAAGTGAGTTGTATCCATACCCCCGTGTCTCAAAACATATGAACCGAAAACAATGAAATTACAGCGAACATTTTTATTATTATTTTAATATTAACACTTGGGAAAAATTAATTCGGTATATAGTTGGGTATTCTTATATTTATTTTATAGAACATATGTAAACGATAAATAAATATGTATGTTTATCCAAGATGTATATAGTACCAATATGTCTAACGAGTTTAAAAATTTTTGAATTTTTTTTTGAATTGAACTTCATGAAATTAAAAAAAAATCAATATTAGTTATGTCCTAAAAAATCCTTATAAATAATCCTTATTTGTCTATGGTTATAATAATACTGATTTGTGATATCAAATCTACACAAATCAAATATACTAGTAAGAAGTATTAGGTATTACAGGAAATGCTATGATGTGTCGATTACGAATGTTTGTTGCAGATTAAGTTGGATAACGATCATAGATCAAAAGCAGCCTCATCATTTTTAATTGTAACGCTTTGAGAATATAGCGTTATAAAAAAGATGCATTTATTCGATCGATATAAGCCCCAAAAGCGGAACAGTAAACCAAGACGGATTAGTGGTTAGAATGCGTGTATCTTCACCATCATAGGTTAATGGGTGCCATCGCCCATAAACATTGGTACTATAAGAAATATTACCCATTGCTTACTTTGCCAATGCGCCTCCAACCTTGCGAACTATGATGTTATGACCCTTGTGCTCGTTACACTCACTCACATTTAAAACCGAAACACAACAGTACTAAGTAATGCAGTTTGGCGATAGAATAAATGGTGAGTGGTTGGTACCGTAGACGGGTTTGCACAAGCCGTACTACCAAGTGCACTGTGACGTAGCTGGAACAGTTTAAACAGGCAGTGGTCACAAAGGTTCAATTTGATGTTTTGATATGCCCAGCCTCTCATTAACGTGATTGATTCGATGTCCCGCTAAGCAGATTTATCTGATGAATCAGGTATCAATTCGATTTGATAGCATTATCGTGCAAATCGGTTTTAATTGTAATCATTTTACATCGAACTCTCGCCAATCATCATATAAATTTATAAATATATAAGACGACGCTTGCAAGTTTTTTTTTTTTAGTTAATCAAATATTGTTAAAGTGTATATACTATTATCATCTTGCTGATATTTATTTTGTTGACGGTACTTAAAGAATTTCACTTTTTTATAACTTCGAAATTTCTTCTTAAGAGAAAATGTCGGTTACGGAGACGATTTCGCTGAATTCACCCGAATGAAAAATATCTGACATCGATTGCTCTCAATTCAGGATGCGCTTCGATTACTCGATTTTAGTATTTTATTTGTGTACCGATATATATGCTTAATCACGTGTATACTCATGTTATAGATAGATGTTATATACAAAATATTTATATATGTGTGTGTAACTCAAATTAATAAATACACTAATAACAAATACATAAACAAATTAATAAGTACAACAACAAATAAAATGTTATATCGACACTCTTCCGATCGGAACACAACAATCCTAATTATTCCTATTTGGCGGTAGAATAAGTGGTGATTTGGTGGTACCCAGGCAGGCCTGCAAAGCCCTACCACCAAGTAAATCGATATTAATACATTAACATCATATATACAAGACTACCAAAACTCGACAAAATTGAAACGTTGGCATATAATGACACGAACGAGTTCCATTACATGCCCGTACGCATGAATGGCATTCATTTTAAACACTTACTTCGTTGCAAGTACAAAAACCCGTTTAACGAGTCTGGCATAATTTAGTGAAAATCTCCATGAATCAGACACCAGGTGGATGTGTGTACGACGCTCCGTCTGAGCTGAGAAGGAACCGGTTTCATTGTCCGAAGTGATAAGCGTCAACGATTACAAAAGATATCTTACTTTTCGTTCATAATGAATTAACATTGTATACCAATATCACCTCACTAATTATACTCATAAATAAAATGTACTATAACAATTATCTTAATATTTGCAATAACGCTTTTCACTTACGTCAGTAACAACTCAAGTCGGAATACAGATATATTATAAAACATTGCATTTTAGCGATAATATATTTCATAAAGAGCCGAAATTCAGAATGTTGCCACTTGGATGAACCAAAAAGGTTATATATATTATTAAACTAATGTGGTTGGACGCAATGCAAAGATGCAAATTCGTGAAGCATCAATATTAAGGAGCCGACATGGCTCAGTGGTTAGAACTAGCATTTGACTTTTACAAAGTTTATTATTATTTAAATAACGTTTCGTTTATGAATAACTCTTTTCCGTCCGCGTGTAAGTGGGTGGGGCAAGTGTTAGGTTAGGTTACCCTCCCTTGTCAGAGCGTCACGGTAGCAAGGGAAAGCGATCCCGTGGCGCTCCTCGATAAGACGGAAAGGGTACCGCTGGTTTTTTAGTGGGTATTCCGATGTTCGGGGCGCACTCTGCGCCTTGGACACCGGCGAGCCCCACATACCTCCCCCCCACTCTTCCCGTGGGGGAAAGCGTAACGCGTTTCTCCAGCGTTAAAAAAAAGGTTACCCTCCCAAATAAAAACGTATACAAAATTTCATAATAAGTAAATAAATAAGACGTAAAAGCGTAAGAAACAAAAAAAAGTAATACTTTCGCATTTATAATATTAGTTAGGATCATCTTATTTTCGGTTTTATAAGCTCGTCACTTAGACCCGCAATTTATAGTTGTCACCGAGCGGAGATCAAGATAAAACGAAGAATGATTTGTGGCATCTCCACCGCACGGTACAAGAGTACATTGCATGTTTTATCTTTTTATTGATTGTACATTTAATTCAATCTTATAATACAGGTGCAAGAGAGGGACAAAAATGGAAATGACGTTCGTAAAACTTATTATCGCGTAAGATCTTAAAAAAGATCAATAACAGCTATTGAGAATTTGAACGAATATTAATCATCTGGTTTCATTTTATTTTAGTAAGTTATTAAAAGTAATATTGTATTTATAATTAGGTAATATAATCACTACATATTATAAAACAAAGTGCCCGGCCGCATCCGTTTGTATATCTGAACGTGATTAACTCAAAAAATGCCGAACGGATTTTCGTACGGTTTTCACCAATGAACGGAATGATTTATGGTTTAGATGCATAATTCAATAATATTTGTGTAAATTGGTTGAAATATGACGATGATTGTTGAAGATGTGTGAAAAAATCAATCGACTGGGAGCATACTGGTGGTAGAGCTTTGTGCAAGCTCGTCTGGGTAGGTACCACCCACTTATCAGATATTCTACCGCCAAACAGCAGTTCTTTGTATTGTTGTGTTCCGGTTTGAAGGGTAAGTGAGTCTGTAATTACAGGCACAAGGGACATAACATCTTAGTTCCCAAGGTTGGTGGCGCATTGATGATGTAAGCGATGGTTAACATTTCCTACAATCCCAATGTCCATCCACTTACCATCAGGTGGCCTATATGCTCGTCCGCCGTCCTATTCTATAAACAAAAAAAAATACTGGCGTGCGTCATGTAAACCAATAGTTATATGTATAATATTACGATATAAACGTTTTTTGTTGACTGTTATTCAACCTGTGCGAAGCCAGGTGTCTAGCGTATTCTTGGTAGCTAGTATATTCTTCTTATATGTTTTTTCGATTTAAAATAAAAAAGATATCAACACAAATAGAAATAAGTATACATTTATTATTAAGTACATACAATTATTAACAGAAATAAATCTATGCTTACATAAAATCTCCATATTAAAGGCGAATGAAGTAGTATTTTTAAACTCGTGTATTATCTGTGCTATGCTGTCAAGATGACAGACAAGTCTTGCAATTAAAGTAAAAACCCGCCAGCAGCACGTGTGCCGTGCATGTATGTATTGACAGCTCAAATGCGCGGCCGTGTTTATGCCAATAAAATTCAATTTATTACCGTATCGCCCTTAATAGTTTGCAGGTATTTTACAATCATACATAAACAAATAAATAAAATTGAAGCGTCTTTGATATCAAAATAAACGTCTCTTTTAAGTTGATATGGCTATTTGCGAATTAACAAAACCTAACCAACCGTTTTTTGAACGAAGTTCTTTTTACGCGGCTTACGTTAGAGTAAAATGGCAGAAATGGTCGCATAAGGAAATAGCGTTATGCTTACTCTCTAACTTTTCCTCTCTTTTTATCTTTATTACTGTCTCTTTCTATTTTATACGGTTGATGTGTGAACAAAAGTGAAATCAATTAAAAGATGATAAAAGCATATATTCAAATTAAAAAAATATACTCAAAATATGAGAAAAGGAAGTCATGGGAAATGTATTATGTTTTTGAAGTATTATAAGTATATTCAACGATAACTCTAACTCAAAATTAGTAAAAATAAATCTTAACCTCTATAAGTTGATCCGCCTAAGTCAAAATCCTCTATAAGTCGAAAATTCTATAACTCGAATTTTTTGGCGTCTCCCTTGATGTTCGAGTTATAGAGATTCTACTGTATATATATATATATATATAACTTATAATTCCTATTTTATATTTAAATTTGAATGAATTACTATTTTTTCTAACGATGATGATATGATGATATAACATAAAAAAATCTACATTTTAATGTTTTGAGTTGAAAAAGTATCGCAAACAACTTCATTCATGACGAGGGCTCCCAGACCGCACAATTTTTTTTATACTTTTGTCTTTGTCTGTTTGTCCGTAGTAATCTTCAAAACAGCTAAAAATACAAATGCAAATAAAATTAATTATTATCAGACGTATTTCAAGGTACCGTTTAGTCTTTATTTCATCAAAATCGGTTGAGTCTAACAAAAGTTATAAAGTTCACGTTCGTTTTTTTTCGTCCACTATTTCAGGCTTATCTATACAAATAAATCAAGTGTCTGTTATTTTAAAATAACTGACTGTTTTTTGTTTAAGACTACCTCTATCTAGTCATTTCAATATTTTATACCCATAAATCAAATAGGTAGTATGTACGTTCAAATAAAGGATTTTCGTCACTACCTGAGTCCGTCTTTTATATAACTGCAGCTGTTAGTATTTATGACTAAAAACCTGTCAATATAATTTTAAACCAAGTAATCGATGGAAATGAAGATTTTCCCATACTTTTTATACAATATCTTGGTTTTTGCATGAATTAAAAACTCTTTTACTTGCTTTTATAAGAGTTTTTCGTATAAGTATACTATTAACGGGCTTAACATATTTTTTAATTCATACGAGTATAATGAAAACATTATGCTGGTAATTTCATATCTGGCAACACAGAAGGTGAGATTATGGAATCATGCAAATTATACTCCAAATTATCATAATATCTATAAACAATGATAAAACATTATACATAACAAAATATATGCTTCATAAGAGTATAAAATAAATTACAAAAAACTACATATTGAAATACATAAATAACTATTATTGATTTAATATGAAGGAACTTTTAGTTACCTTTGATTCGATTCAAAACTGTATCCCATTGCATCAAGTAAATTTTTAACAAGTAAATTTCCCACTGCTGGGTTAAGGCCCATAAGCCGAGATGGCCCTGTGGTAAGAACGCGTGAATCTTAACCGATGATCGTGGGTTCAAACCCGGGCAAGCACCACTGAATTTTCATGTGCTTAATTTGTGATTATAATTCATCTCGTGCTTTACGGTGAAGGAAAACATCGTGAGGAAACCTGCATGTGTCTAATTTCACTGAAGTTCTGCCACATGTGAATTCTACCAACCCGCATTGGAGCAGCGTGGTGGAATAAGCTCCAAACCTTCTCCTCAAAAAGAGGAGAGGAGGCCTTTAGCCCAGCAGTGGGACATTCACAGGCTGTTACGGTTACGGTACGGATTAAGGCCTCTCTTTGAGGAGAAGTTATGGAGCTTATTTCACCACGCTGCTCCAATGCGGGTTGGTGGATACACATCTCAGACATTTTCAGTTCACTTAAGTTTCTTTATGATATTTTCCTTCACCGCAGAGCACGAGATGAGTTATAAACACAAATAATGCCTGGATTTGAATCCACGAATCATCTGTTAAAATGCATGAATTCTAACCACTGAGCCATCTCGGCTACGGTTCGAAATCTGATACGATTCGAATTTGCATCCTTGCATTGCGTCCAACCACATGAGTATAAATATAAAACCTTTTTGGTTTCTCCACACCAATATGTTATCGTTTATTTAATTTATTTTTCCATAAATAATAATTTCTGTACTTTTCATAATTAGTTGTGTTGGTTTAACTAAGTTTCATTTTTAAGCTGCAATGAATTCATTCTATCAGAATTGAATGAAAGAAAGAATTCGTTGAAAGCGAACACAATAAACACAAATATTCTAAACAAGAATAAGCCCAACTCCGTGGATATTATATAACTAGTAATTGTAGCTAACGTTGGAACAATTTTCAATTGAATTGAGACCGTGTAGCCGTTATTGTGAACTGGTTTTGTTCATGTTTTAATTAATTGAATTCTGTTGATCAAATATTGTCTAATAATAAATGTTGATCAATGCTGAAATGTTTATAAATATATTGTGTTTGATTCAATTAAAAAAAGGATTGAATGGTTAGAATGCCAGAATCATAAAAGCAGATTTTGAGTTCAAATCCGGGCAACGCTAAATTATTATGTACCTAATAGAGTTTGTAAATCATCTCTTGCTCGGTCCAGCTTTGGCTACGTGCTTTTCAAGCGTGGGAGAGTACACACATCCAACTTCCAGACTCCGGGCTGCTACTGAGAATCTTCGACGGGAAAATCGACCCGACCTGGAGCTTGAACAGAGGACGTCGTAATCAACGGGTTTTTATCTAGGCACAATCGGAACCGGTGGAAGCGCTTGACGATTCATAAGTACTTGTAAAAGTCTATTTGAATAAAAAATAATTTGATTTGATTTTGACTATACCAACAAGAGCCAAAAGTACAAAAGTAAAGAGTTATTGTAATGTACAATAGTGTGTAATGTGCAAGTACACGAACTCTCCAATCTTTATTCCCATAACCCGAGAGAATGGCAATCCGGAATCAGACGCAGGACCAAAAGCTTTTCCTTACTTTTTTATACACTATCAACTTCCTAAATTTAACTCAACGTTTTGCCCGACCAGAGATAAAAGCCACTTGATCATCAAAGCAATCACCATTGTCCCATAATAATGGAACATTTTATGTTTGAAAGCTTAATCTACTATATTTGATAGAATTATTTCGCCGAACATGAGATAATTGTAATCGTTAGATAGATATATCCACGCTTGAATGAAAGACGAACAATTATAATATTAATAAATAAAAAAATCCATATAATTGTAAAATGCCTTACATTAAAAAAAAATGAGTAGAAAAAATAAATATTATAGTGATTTATACGTATAATATGATTTGATATGATTTAACTGTATATCTTATACAGTAAAATCGTAGTATGAATAATAATAGCTTTGATGAGGCGTGCTTAGGTTCTTATAAAAATATTTTTAATCAATGTTTCAATTAAAATTTAATAATTATAATCTTACTTATTATATCCAAGAAAGAAATTGGGTAAAACAAAACAAATTAATGAAGCTCTTTATCTTTCTTTCAAATTAAATAACTAATTAGTTGTTAAAATTTATTTTAAATGTCATAAAAAACACATTATAATATTAAATTCACAAAGATTTGATGTTTATTAATAATTACACTTTCATACATACAAACTTAACATATCCAATACATCAAAGAAAGTCCGAAGGGCTTGAAGGTCCAACAATAATGGGTCATCATCGACTCCCTAACTCTTAACAAAGTTGCATAACCGAGGCCCTTTGCGTGTAAAACAAAACTTAATACTCTGCAAGAATGTGCGGTGCCCCTAATGCAAAGGGTTTTACCTTCAAGTACCTAACTAAATTTCGTAGTTTCGCTACTTTGTTGTTTGAGAGCTGTCGCATTGTTACCCATTTCGGGTGATGAAGTTAGCTGAATTAAAAGTCACTGGATCTCATTAGGCTCGGTTGTGGACGTGAATTCAATTTTCGGTCGATATATTAGTTTTTCTTTTGTCCGTGAAACTGTGCTTTGTAGCAATTCATATTTCCGTATATGTTACAAATGAATGGAAGCAATGTTTTCTTTGGTTTTAACATGCGAAATATTGTTTATGGAGCCATTTTGTCCCGAATATTATTGAAGGTATCATCTATAAGACTTGAAATCAATTAGTCTGCACTTTTTATTTATAGCAAGAACTGATACAGGTATAGTGTTCACGATATGGTATGTGATTACCTTAACCTTTAAACACTGGCTTAGTAAGTATAAGCCCAGAGCCGGATTTAGAGGCCAGCAGGCCCTAGAGCAACAATGGAAAAGAGATCCCTAATAATTTTCAAATTAATTGAACAATTTATTTTATTCGGCTGTTTCAATGTATGTATGTATGTATGTATGATAATGTATAACGTATTAAACAATATACATTAAATGTGTGTATTCGTCAGAATTAGTGTGTCTTTTTCCCGGACTTTAGTCCCGAATGTCATCCCCTAAATCCCCCGGCACTGTATTAGCCATCCTTATATAGTCAAAGGAATCTAAGATTAAGGGATATACGCGTTTGTCTCTATAATTTATGAATCAACATTCCATATTCAAACAACGTAATATTAAATTACGATACGATTACATATTAAAAATAAAATAAAAAAAAGAAACAGCAACTTATTGCGTATACACAAATTAAAAAATATACACCCAATTTAACTGGTCACGGCCGAGTGAAAAAAAATCCGTATAACATGATTTTATACCAGAGGACGTATACTTGTCTGTTTTTCATACACAAAGTTACTTTCCTCGTTACACAAGACCCAGTTTCATTTGGGTCAACGTTTTTCGACTCCTGAATGCTATGAAAGTATTAATTAATATAAAAAAATACATTGAAACGAAAATATTATGGGGATGAAGTATTCTACTTAAAATCTCATATTAATTTAGATTTTTATTAATTTAGATCCCATGACAAGTAATATATTACAAATGCGTAGAAAACATTTAGGCGTACATTTACCGTAACAGCCTGTGAATGTCCCACTGCTGGGCTAAAGGCCTCCTCTCTTCTTTTTTTGAGGAGAAGGTTTGGAGCTTATTCCACCACGCTGCTCCAATGCCGGTTGGTAGAATACATATGTGGCAGAATTTCAGTGAAATTAGACACATGCAGGTTTCCTCACGATGTTTTCCTTCACCGTAAAGCACGAGATGAATTATAATCACAAATTAAGCACATGAAAATTCAGTGGTACTTGCCCGGGTTTGAACCCACGATCATCGGTTCAGATTCACGCGTTCTTACCACTGGGCCATCTCGGCTTTTTTCCAACTCGGCTTTTTTTTAAGAAGATTTAAGAATATGTAATAAAATCGTACATTTAAGAATATATAATAAAATCGGACTTTCAGTTCAGTATAATTAATTTTTCGAAAAGCATATTATGACGAGGATATTATTTATATTAATATTAAAACGCGGAAATAATATTGTCTGTCTATTATGCTTTCATGGCCAAACCACCGAACCGATTTTAATGATATTTGCTACGAAGCAAGATTCAACCCAAAGGTATTTTTTATACCTCTAAACACTTGTCCTCCTCCCCTAACACGCGGGCGAAGTCGCGAGCGAAAACTAGCTATCGATAATTAATTTATCAAATGTTTTAATACGTTTGGAGCAAAATTTGAAACGATTTTGTATATATATCGGTGTAGTTGAAAGGCTCGTGACGCAAAAGTTTAACTCTTGTCAGATGTACCGAAATGGTACCATATTTTTAGTAAGTGCAAATATGAGACGCTGACTTACGATTATATAAATTATTTTGCTTATTTCTTATGGAAATAAATAAGATCCAAATATATAATGAATATATATAATAGATTCATTACATAAGAACGAAAATTGGGCACAAGTTTATGAAGTACTGATTCCTTGAGAAAAACTATACTAAATAAATAATAAATGAAAAAATATTCTAGTTTTATTTAAAAAAAAATATAGTATGTTAAAATCTGTCAGTAATTAATTCCAACCCCGATTAAATATGAGATAACACATTGTACCAACGCCAGATACTAAAGGGGGGGTACAAGTGTTGCAGTCTACTCATATGCGCCGTTCCTCTTACTGGGAAATACTTTAAAATATCCCTTATCACCAAGTTTTAAGGTACATTATACTTAGCACGTGGAATGTAATTAACTGCAGTGTTTTTGCCCAACATAATTTTCACAGTGACTTCATATTTTCAAACGACCCTCGCTAAGGTCGCCGACATACGTAACGATGCGATACGACGAACGCACATAGAAATGAAACATCCCGTAAAACAGAATTACTTAACTCAGCTTGTATAAATGTTAATTAAAACTGTTTAAAAGTATTTTAATTAGTTGTAAGAATTTTGTATACTGAAATATATTTAAATACTATTGAATTAATATTATATTAATTATATAAAAGTATATTACTTAAAAACAAAATGGCTAAAGATTCAAATTATGAACGAAGTGGTGGTTATTGGTGTTTGATATTTGTTAATTGCTTAATTTAAAGATATGGTATAGAAATGGTAAAACATGATTTCTAAAGCTAGCTAGTTTACCTGGTGCTCTTGGTAGGTTTCACCCACCACCCACTTACCTGATATGCTAACGTCAAACAGCAATAATTAGTATTGTTGAGTTCCGTTTGGAAGGTTAAGTGGACCAGTAGTAATTACAGACACAAGGGAGATAAAATCTTAGTCGCCAAGGTTATTGGTGCCGTAATGGATGGTTAATATTTCTTACGTGCTGATGTTAGAGTGGTGGTGATCATTTACCACCAGAGGGCGCATTAGCCCGAACGCTGATCTATATAAAAAAAAACAGAAGAGAAAAAAAGAGCTAGAAAGAGAGACGCCTACGAACAGTATATTTATATGATATATTAACAGACTGTTTAGCAGTAGTTGGTCATTTATGAACTGTTATTAAATCTACTCTACAAAGACAGCTAAAATGTGGACGCAGAAAGTATTTCTAGACTTGCGGCGAGAAATGCGACTTTCTGTAAGAGAAAATATATTAGCTCTGTAATATACATTCAGCCTCGTCTAGGTAACATTAAATATTAAGTCAAGCAAAGACTAAAGTTAACAATGAGGCGGCACTTAAGCCTAGCCGAGTGAGATACACGACAAGACAAAGCACCCGTCTTTTCAGCATCACCCCCGAGCTGAAGGGTTACCATTAAACTACCTCATTAGCGCCAAAATAACACTTGCAATATAAAAGAGTGACGCAGCGCTCCTCGGCCTATTCATCATGTTGCCCTAAAATGTGCGTAGAAAATACGAAGCGTAAAAATGTACAATTAATTTGTAGGGAAACGAAAGTATTTTTTTTTGTAATTTTAATTTGTTAATCAATCTGTAATACCGACTTTTCTGTCAAAAAGAAATATATTATCAGAAATATTTATTCACAGTAGAATGTTACTTAAATTAATGAAAAATCGTCGGTATATTTGTGTATATAACACTCGATACGCGATGAGTAATTATAATGATATTCACGTTATTAGTTTATATACAACATCAACATAGTAGTAAGATATTAAAGTAACGTAGTAGATATATTCCATCAAAGGGAATAAATCGTTGGCCAAGAAATAATAAATTAAAAAAAAAAAGTTCGTAATCAGTCAATAAATCACACTAATATAATAAATAAACGCTGGTCCTGCGCCCGAACTCTTTCCGGTCGTGTCGGATTGCCGTCCCATCGGATTATGAGAGTTAGGGAATAGATAATGCACCTGTGTTTGCGCACACACTTGTGCACTATAAATAATATAATAACAAAAATGCAATATTCTATAAGACTTTTTATGTGTAAAACTTCCGATGATATTTTATTTTACTTGTATTGTTTAAATGCTATAAATATCATCAATGTTGCATATCACTTTGTGACACTTCCTGATAGTGGTCATAGTTTTGCCACGAATGAAAAAAAACATAATGTATATTTTACAAGTAATTTCTCGTGTAACTGACTGTATTGCATTTTAAGGAATAAATATCTATAAACTATAAATTAAAAGAGACGACAAATTAATAACTTTATCTGTTCCATTCTAAGCTCAAACGATTTGACAAAACCTTAATTAATATGGTATTAACACACAATAAGACTTTTAGTAGCATCTTTTACAAACTATATTATAATACAAACTAATAAAAATACTAAAAATAACGAAACTTATGTAATTTATTTTTTCTTGTTACAGATCTATCTATTCGCAATTCTAAATAAATAGACAACGGATATGTAAGGTAAGACATTTTATATTTATGTATATAAAATTCACCAAATTAAATTAAAAAAAAGTAACAGCCTTGTAAACGCCCCCACTGCGAGTTAATCTCTTTCCTCTCCTCTCCATTTATAAAGAAGGCTTGAAGCTTGCTCCACCACGCTGCTCCAATGTGGTTTGATGGAACTCATATGAAAGATTTTGACACATGTAAGTCTCCTCACGATGTTTTCCTTCACCACCGAGCACGAGATCATGAGAATTCCTTGTTGCTTGCTTGGGTTTGAACCCACAATTTCCGTTTAATGTTATTAAAATTAATTAATAACATTAAAATTACATTCAAATGAACAATATTTGCACCAAAACTGCATAAAGTCGTTGTTAATTATTTAATAATAAAATAATTTTAATAATTAAATAAATACACAATATTTATGTCCTACATGACACGTATGTAGGCTGCCTTACGTGAATGTCGCAGGTTCTATCCTAAACCTAAGGCTGTTTCGTATACACTCACAATGCTACTTACTGGTGTGAGGGCTTTGTGCAAGCTCGTCTGGGTAGGTACCACCCACTCATCAGATATTCTACCGCAAAACAGCAATACTTGATATTGTTGAGTTCCGGTTTGAAGGGTGAGTGAGCCAGTGTAATTACAGGCACAAGGGACATCAAATCTTAGTTCCCAAGGTTGGTGGCGCATTGGCTATGTAAGCGATGGTTGACATTTCTTACAATGCCAATGTCTTGGGGCATTGGTGACCACTTACCATCAGGTGGCCCATATGCTCGTTCGCCTTCCTATTCTATATAAAAAATACAAGTTAAAAAAAACATGGAGAAAATAAAAATATTAATAATACATATTATATTAAATATCCTAATAGATACTTAAACTATAAAATACAAAACAAAATCTATTAAAATGTTCTCCAAACATTTTAAAAGGTCAAACGATAACACTAAAAATAAAACTGCCGACTTAAAAGAAAAAGGTGAACGAAATCCTTTAAAAGAACTCGCCTGCTAATATTATTCAACGTTTATTTTATCCATCCACATAGAATAACATTATTCCATTCGTATACTGACCATTTCCCTAGCAATATTAAAAAAAACGACGATCTCAAGTCGAGACTTCTATTATAGTTCTTATTTCTCTTGAATTAATGGTTACTATCGTTTGCTAATCATTCAGCCGTGACGTTGAAGTGGACATTATGGGATTTTAATTAATTGCTATCTAGAAATAAGGGCTTATGAATAAGCTCACTACGGTGTAAATTCAAGGACTTTATAGGCTCAACGGAATACGGTTGTTGTATTTATAAGGCAGTGCTTACATATATTTTTTGGTTTGTAGGTAATGGAATAATAAAAATATTTTATGTAATGTTTTTCTTACACTTTACAAGCAGAAAATATATTTTGAAGCGAACCTTCTTCGGGCGTCATAGAAAAAACATTTTAAGGTCGAATTTTAGTTCAATGTACATAACGTTTCAACATGAAAAGCTTGTGACGTAATAACCTTTTCATTTCGGTTACGGGTTGCAAACGGTTTACTTATCGTATTTATTTATTACTAGTTTCGCACCAGCACGCAGCTTAATTTGTACGATGGGGGGGGGTGTCAGGTATTAGATATCCTATGTCATCTTCTGTTCCCCTGAAAATGTATGAAAAATTTCATGATAATCGGTTCGGTGATAATCGGTTGTTAATACAGACAAAACAGATTAGCATTTATAAAATTAGTTAGGGTTTCAAAAATATATATATAATCGTTGATAAAAACTTGGTATTATTATTTAATCAATGCATTAAAAATATATGGCATATTAAGAGGAAAAAACAATTACCACCGTTTATAAATAAAAGCGTGCGTAATCTCAGTTTGTCCGATTCGCGCCGGTCACGAGTAAATCTATTCATATGCGCCCGCGCATGCAACACAGTACTCGCTGCGAATAAGTTTTACCTGCTTATTGTTTTTATTCACATTTCAGAGAATAATTGCGCTGCTGAACTGTTGCATTTCGTCGAGTGCAATATATTCAAAGTAAAAAAAAAGAGATTTTAAGTCGGAATAGGATTTAGTAATTAAAAAAAAAACAGATTTTACATTTTTTTTATATAATCGTTATTTAAAAAATTCGAAGACATTATAAAAAAACTTTTAAATTGAAGTTTCTTTTGATGTTTTAGATTTGAAGAAATTTAGAGATAATGAAAAAATAATGACTTCAAAATTCCAAGTAGAAACGTTGTATCGACGCGTGCGCAGCCAAGACCGATCATTTCGAATTCAACACACGAACTCCGCTCGCGTTGAATAAGAATGGCTCGCTTTTGTTTTTGTTTACATTTTGAGTGCATTTTCCTGTTACGTTATCGACACGTGGGTATGTTTGAATCGTGCATTGCTAATTCAAGTTAAGTCAAATTCTGGCTATTTCATGTCTTTACAGCGTGGAATTGTACCTTTACGATTTTATTATATACATGATTATATTTTAATGATATGACCACTAGGCTAGCAAATATAACCGCAAATCACGTAGTTTTGGATTCAAATAATAGCAACATACAGATTAACCAAAAAAAAATTATAAACTTTTTTGTTGTAACTTATAATGTTTTCTTATATAGCATTAAGAAAATTATTTATGAACTAGAACTTCTTTGTTTCCTTGTATATCAGTTATAATTGAAGTCCAAATATTTATGTATTTTGTATGTATTTTACTAATTCTAGTTAGTATATATTTGACTAAGTTTGCTCAATACTAGTAAATAAAAAAGAACAATGTATTAACGAAATTCATATTATGACACATATATTTTGTAGTGTTAACAAAATATGTTAATTTACAATATGGAATAATATATAACCGTAATTCATCTGAGTTATCAGGAGGAATCTTATCTCCGAGCGTTGTATGAAAATAAATCCTATGAGCGTCCGTGCGCTCCGTATAAGGCTAAACACGGGCTGATGATAGCAATCTAGATAATTCTTATTTATTCCTGCCATTTGCTTATCGTGGGAGAGTTTATTTTTGCTTTTATAATATAAAGGGATGGAACCTGCGACAGAATGCACAGCCGGATTCAATACACCCGCGTATACAGTTACCGTTTTGTATGCGCCGCGGTGCGGATGGGAGATAGTTGATAGTGTAAATTATAAGCGACAAGCGGATAAACCCGTATCACAGTTTTTCTTTGTGTATACACAAGCCGAGATGGTCCAGTGGTAAGAGTGCGTGAATCTTAACCGATTATCATGGGTTCAAACCCGGGCAAGCACCACTGAATTTTCATGTGCTTTATTTGTGGTTATAATTAATCTCGTGCTTTACGGTGAAGGAAAACATAGTGAGGAAACCTGCATGTGTCTAATTTCACTGAAATTCTGCCACATGTGTATTCCACCAACCCGCACTGAAGCAGCGTGGTGGAATAAGCTCCAAACCTTCTCCTCAAAAAAAAGGGGAGAGGAAGCCTTAGCCTAGCTGTTTGACATTCACAGGCACTTGTATACACAACCTTGTTATAAGAATATAACACTACGTACTTTAATGTTTCAATTGTTAATTTGAATACAGACTAGCTAAATTTTATGAGAAATAAAAATTAGAAAAAAGCCTATTCGATAATCGATCATTAAAAACTATTGGCTTGGTCATTGCAATAAATCCCTGAGGACATTATTGTTATCACAATTTTTTCTGCTTTATTAAGTTAGGTTAACGAAACTAAAGTTTTATAATCGGTACTCCGCTTTCGCTTATAACATATTTACGTCTAAAATTTATATAATACAAGCTACCAGCTCGTTGCTTAGCATAAGGTAAACAGCGGAGCACACTCTCGACCCTCCCGAGTCACGACAAGCGCAAGCGCATTCCATTTGAATATCTGCGGCCAGTGTGTACGTAGCTTTATCCAAGTGTTAATATTTCATGGAGGTTTTAATTTAAAATTCAATAGCGGTCGAGTCTTTGTTTTAATACTTTTGTGTTTTGATATTGCTTTAGGAAATAAAATAAGATGTTATTTTATTGTTTTCAATGCTGTTCTCTTTTCTATTGATTGGGTGAAGTCATTTGTAGTTCTATTTCTCTTAAAGATGTTTTATGAAGTTGACTGATAAAGACATTTGATAGAAAAAGTGTTTCTTTTTTACAGTACAGTACAGTACAGTAACAGCCTGTTAAATATGTAAATAAATAAATAAATAAATAATGTCCCACTGCTGGGCTAAGGCCTCCTCTCCCTTTTGAGGAGAAGGTTTGGAGCTTATTCCACCACCCTGCTCCAATGCGGGTTGGTAGAATACACATGTGGCAGAATTTCAATGAAATTAGACACATGCTGGTTTCCAGTTGGATGCATGCTGGTCATGCAAATTTACACTTTATTATTATATAAGTAATTATATATTACGAATTTACCTTTTTTTTAAAGTTTTTTTTAATTTAATTTTAAATACATTTTTAAGTAAAGTGCATAAATACAAGATTATGTAGCTAAAAAAAATGTTGGAGTCAGTTTTCGTTATTTAAATGTTTCGATATCCAAATGTAATTTTATATGATTATTACATGTAATTACGATTATTGCTACCGACTGAGTTTTTATCGATTTTTGTTAGTAGATTTTACATAACATAACGGCAGTAGCTTATTTACTCAGTATTATTTCTGAGTTCTACGCAAACCGTATTTGGTTTCCATTAATATATTAACTTTTTAAATTATTTTTTTTTTCGTGCTTTGTTACGTTTGTTTTTATGTATTAATAGTTTTATTTATTTGGTGATTCTACATGCATTATGCATTTATAATACGAGTTAATTTATACTGAAAAATCGAACGAATAAAGTATATGTTTCTCTCTCTCGGTCGTTTACTTCGTTGCTGAAGGTCGTGTCTACTCTGATCTAGGGTCTGGGCCACGATCTCCGTGAATTCTCCAGTCCTTCCTGTCCTCAGCTTTCCTCAGGGCTGTGGTCACTTGGAGACCAGTGAGGTTGGTAACTTGGTCCGACCATCGTGTGGGGCAGCGGCCACTTGGTCGTTTCCCCTCTACTTTGCCAAGCACCATCAGCTTGTCGAGGCTGTCAGGCTGCCTTCGCGCTATATGACCAAATAACGGAGGACTAACGAAGGAGATTATATTTAAAAGGTATAAAACTATATGAATAAAACACAACCAAATAAATATCAATATTCTATTAACCACTGTCTCTTATGTTTCAACGGCAATATATTATCCGATAAACGTCCGTGTTCCGTAACTTAAAGAGAATAAATGACGCGTTCTTTGTCGATAATTTTCATCGATAACCGCAAATTCGATGCTATCGACCGCAGCCCTATCGAATAATGCGATAACGCAAATCGCATTCGAGCTCCATTAATCTCGAATTGCGAATAAAAGTATATTAAATATAAATTGTGGCTAGCCCGTAATTATAGACGGCTTTATGATTTCTATATTATTTCATATGAATATGTAATTTTTTTTTTTAGATCCGCTTTAAAGCGCTTTAATTTTTTTTCCTGTATTGGATATTTGTGTTTTATATTAACCTGTTGCTAATGCTAGACGATTTTCTGCCTTTAACTATTTCAATTTAATAAAATGAAGGTAAAAATTAAATGAAAATTAGTAGATAATTCCATATTTTACAAAAAGAAACACTTCTATATCATATATAAAAGTAAACCGAAAAATATTAGATAAAAATGAGCATATTACTAGTGAATGAAAGGCCACAAAACGTAATAAGAATTAATTAGTTTACTGCCTAACACATCGAATCACTCACGGCAACTTCACGCTGCCAACTTCCTAACTCCGAACCGCTATTTTTGACGAGCCGGTTGGTGAATGCTTGCCTTTCACGCGAAAGGTTGTGGGTTCGATTCCCACCCACGACAGATATTTGTGTGCATGTCTGTTTGTCCTTAGTCTGGGTGTAATTATCTATATAAGTATGTATTTACAATAGAAAATAGTATATGTAGTATATATGTTGTCTGGTTTCCATAGTATCAGCTCTGTACAAGCTTAATTTGGGATCAGATGGTTGTGTGAAAAATGTCCCAGGATATTATTATTATTATTTTAAATTTCTAGACGGAAAAAATTAACAACGTGGATCATTTTTATTTGACGGCAGGAGCTTATGCGCCCGTCTACATTACAGCAAAACCTTTTTTCAATATTGGGTGTTTGTGTATTATATTAACCTGTTATTTTCTGCCATTAAATACTTTATTTATTTAATAAAAGTTAGTAAGCATAAGATAATCCTCGTATAAAATGAAACTAAACATTATATAATCATAATAAGAGTCGCGGGAAGCCGTTGGATGCGGGCAACGCAAGACCGGCTGACATAGAAATTCTTGGTAAATTTCTTTGTCCAGCAGTGGACGTCTTCCGACTGACACTGGACGTCTTCTGACTGGCTGTCTTTTGACTGATGATGATGTTGCTGGAACATTATAATCGATAGTTAATAAATCTTACAGCGCCAATGTCTATGTGATGTGGTGACCACTTACCATCAGGTGGTTCACTTGCCCGTTCGCCTAATTTTTGAAAAAAAAAAAAGATCAGCTCGGGCACAACCTAAGTACTATAGTAAAATAATTAAATTTTAACGAATTTAGGGCCAATAAATATTATCTTACAGGTCTGGACTACAAAACTCTAAATGTTAATCATTACGACTTGCTCTTATTTCTAATCATGTACAAATTGGTTCTGCAACATGAAATCTGAATAATTGAATCAAGGATAGATTGATGTAGGCGCCATTCCTGCCCACTCGGAAGTATAGTATATTTATGGAGTCAAATCAAATTATGCGTAGGCACTAGGTAATGTATATTAAATGCATTTAATGATTGTTTTATAGTAATATATATTTATTTATTGACATTAAATTATTATAGACGTTGATTTATCTGTTTTAAATATAGACTTCGTATTTTACTTGTTTCAGAATACAAATATGTAGATTTTTCTTTATTCGTTAAGAAAATATATTTAATGTTAATGTATATAATATATGATCCATATATTAAATATACTAGCATCAAAAATTGTCGTGTTTTTTTTTGTGAAATAAGGCACAGAATGAAATTCCCACAGCTAAAACTGTATAAAAATTAAAAAGTATTAAAATCATAATTCAAGATTATCTATTACATATGTATTCGTTCATTTCTATAGGTAAAGACAAAACAATTCAGTACCTTTTCCTGCTCTGTTAATCAACCGATTTTCTTTTTCATCAAATTTTTAGTAATTACGGTCGAATTTCAACCACTGAGCGACACTAGCTTAAATGGTTCACCCATATTTGAACCACGCTTACAATTTTGATGTTTATTCGCCTTGTATATACCGACTCTATTTATTTTGTACTAACATTACACTGGACATGTATATATGTATGTTGAACAAATATTTATTTAAGTCGTCGTGTAAGATGAACAGTGACCTATTTCAATCGGTATCGATTAAATCGATTCCGATTAATTCATTGTAGTACCGTTTATCGGTTCAGAGGTATAATCATCGTAGTCAAATCCTAGTCTCAAATTCATTGAAGTTTCACATGTTTTTTTATTAATTACATCCTCACTAAAGCGAAAGTAAGTTGGTTTGTTTGTTACGATTTCACGTGTTACTTAACCGATCATCATGAAATGTTACATACATATAAATTTATAATAAGCTACATAAGTTATGATAAGTTGTTTATGTAATGTAATACGTTTAAAAAATGTATATTTGTAATTAGGCTTAGACACATTCTTTAATCAAAATATCGTTAAACTTGTATTCTGCACATTATTTACAAACATTTAATAACATATAATAACAAGTAGTACATATATGCCGATAAGCCGAGATGGCCCTGTGGTAAGAACGCGTGAATCTTAACCGTGGGTTAATCATCGTGGGTTCAAACCCGGGCAAGCACCACTGAATTTTCATGTGCTTAATTTGTGATTATAATTCATCTCGTGCTTTACGGTGAAGGAAAACATCGTGAGGAAACCTGCATGTGTCTAATTTCACTGAAATTCTGCCACATGTGTATTCTACCAACCCGCATTGGAGCAGCGTGGTGGAATAAGCTCCAAACCTTCTCCTCAAAAAGAGGAGAGGAGGCCTTTAGCCCAGCAGTGGGACATTCACAGGCTGTTACATATAGTATGCGAAGACGGCCTATTACTTATACTGATCTCTTCCAGGCAACCTCTGTAAAGAGAAATGTTTACTTTCGTGATCACTAATCGGGCAAAGTCTACCCGATTTGTCTCTTACTAGTGTCTTACTATTAATTTAAAAGTGTTTTTGCAAAAGTGAGTTTGTTTGAACTATCATTACAAACACATCGTATAAATTATTTAGAATTTAAGATTGTCTGATTTATATTTCTAATATTAACATGAAATCCATAATAACAAAATATATTTTTTCTCGAAATCGGCAAATCATAAATCAGAGTGTGCAGCACATATGCTTTCTATTCTCTCTCAGTTCGAAATGATGTTAAAACTCCATGAACGCGAGAACAGGTAAAAGACCAGTGGCCGTACAAGTTTTCCAAAGTACAAGAGTCTATAACTGCCAACTTCATTACGGCCTATTTTAAAAAAATTCTTGTCAACCTATCTTTCAACACGTAACATAAAAAATAAGATACATTTGTTGCGTAAATTAATTTACAAACGTTCCATGTCATATCTAACCTATTTATAAGCTGTTCTGTTTTCAAGACGTTTAGTAACGACCCACATTACAATGCGAATCGATTGACTCGATTCCGATTAATCGTTCGCTTGAAAAGTATCCATTAGTTTAATTTAGGTCATTCGTGTACAATTGATGTTTAGTGTCCTATTTACTATTGAAGATCAAGGCCTGACAAATCACTTCGGATATAGAGGGAAGTTTGTTTTAGTAGTTTGTTTTAATAAAAATATTGGTTAGTCCCATCTGTTAGTATCATAATGAAGTGTTTTTCTTAACTAAACCGTTCAGTGGCTTACAACTATTGACAGCCATCAAGGTGTTCTTGTGGTCTGATGTGAAAGGTAAACCGGTGTAACGGCATAAACAATGTCCTATAATTAACAGCGAGTTTGTAATATAAGCATATCAATTAACCTACCAAGTCAGGTCAGAGAACTCTCGCCATGTTGAAAAATTGGCAGTGATTGTAAGCATGTTTGGTGTCCATGAATAAAGAGATTTACCTCATTGCTCTTGACGTCATTTTGATAACCATAAAGTAGTTAGGTCTGGCTATATTGCCTGAATATTGTCCTTGTGAGTTATGACTTTGCCAGTCACAACTCACAAGGACTGAATCTCATTCCAAATCGGTCAGGTAACTTCATTTATAGTGGGAGCTATAAAAAACCTAATTTATTTAACGTCATTTAAAGCAGGTTTTTAGTTGCAAAATATTTTTAAAAAGAATCATAAAATTTATGTTTTGATAAATTTTCTACACAAAAACTATCAAATGTTAAACTAATTATTTAAATAAAAGTTAACACGAATTGAATGATAAAAAGTATATCATATTCGAACTTTGATTGGTTAATATTGACTTGGTACAAAGATGAAGATATTTCTGAATGAATAACATAATTTTTAGACGCGGAATCAAACACGCAATGCAAAGAACAACTTTTGATACGGAACCTCAAAACTTATGCTAAATTAATTACATAACGCCAGCAAGTATTGCGCTACTATTTCCATTTGAAACTGTTGCAGTCATTAGCATGTTAGCTGTAATAGCCACAACGCCACATTTGCACAAACAGTTCGCTTCTAACAGAAAACAGGAACTCTTCCGTTTGCATTTTAAAGCGCATTGTTCAATTTACAATGCAATCAAGTTCTTATTGCAATATCAATAAGAGTCATTGAATATACAAGAATATGAACCTCGATATTAACTACGTTGACGAAACAATGGTCCTGTTTGTTAATTTTCTTTTAACGATTATACAAAGTCACTTGGTGGTAGAGTTTTGTGCAATTCGTCTGTGTAGGTACCACCCACTCAACACATGTTCTATTTTATGGTTTGGTTCCTGTTTGAAAAGTCGGTGAGCCAGCACAATTTAGGCACAAGGAGACATAACATCTTTGTTCCTAAAGTTGGTGGCGGATTGGTAATGATTGGATTGTCAATATATTTTGCACAACAGCACAGCAAGTAAAGCATTTCTAAGGTATCAATTAAACGAGAATCATAAATAGATTCGGGTCTGTGAAGGTCGATCCGGTCGTTGAATAGTTTCGTCATGACATAATAAAATATTTTACCTGAATACATTATTTCAATTAATAATCGTTTGGATAATTAAAGAGCTATTTTATGCGAATGAAATAAATACCCAGTTACGTTTACAATTCATAAAGGTCGATTTATAAATTATCAACAAAATTTATCTACTTCGTAATAAATTCGTTAACTAACTAAACAAAACTGTAACCAACATGTAATATAGATTGCATTGAAAATAACATTGTATTAAATAATTAGAATTTATATAACCGATGAGAGGATTAAACATACTTACCAATAAGGTATTCAAGCTACTAAAGCTGTTGAAACTTACTTAACAGCGCTTAACATCGATTAGGTGAAGATTCGATGATTTCACTCCCGTGGGCACGGCTGTATGCAGCGCTGTTGGCTCCATTCCAATTTACGTATATTTTTTAATATTTTATGGTGTGAAAACAAAAACCTACAAAGGAAAGTGAAAGATTTTGGACTACAAAGATATCCAGAAATTATTATATTAAAAAACACAAATAAAAATAGTCCATAATTACACCTATTTTTTTACAATCATGCAAAAACGTAGGTTACTTTCATAACCTAAAACATGCCCTCACAAATAGGTGAAACCACGGGTGGGAACAAGTATTATATCAGAGGATATTGATTTTATTAAAAGTGTCACTAAATATAGCATAAATATTACGCTTTAGTTAATACTAAAACATATAAATCATTTTAGATTTAAGATAAACCTTCCTCGGATCCATAACTTGTATGAAATAGATCTGCGAGTAACTGTTTGCGAGGAACATGACTCTAACAAGAAATATATCTTAATGAGCTATCAGAATGTTCCCAGCATTATCGTACATCATTTAATTACGAGTATATTTATTAAGATTTCATCGTTGTGTAATGACGATACTTTCTAATTATCAAATATTTATTTTAAAATTAATTTTGCGGAAACAGTTCAGCGCTTTATTAGCGCCGTTTCTCGTCCTGACTCTCAGATACCCATCTGCGATTATACAAGACTAGCTCGGCTGGCCACTCATCAGATATTCTACCGCAAAACAGCAGTACTTGGTATTGTTGTGTTACGGTTTGAAGGGTGAGTGAGCCAGTGTAATTACAGGCACAAGAGACATAACATCTTAGTTCTCAAGGTTGATGGTGCATTGGTGATGTAAGCGATGGTTAACATTTCTTACAATGCCAATGTCTATGGGCGTTGGTGACCAATTACCATCAGGTGGCCCATATGCTCGTCCGAGCATATGGGCCTTCCTATTCTATAAAAAATGCAAGCAAAAAAACATAGTTCAACTAAATACTCACTTCTATTAATGTTAAGGTTAGTGTCATAGTGCTCAGACTAGATTTAATGCTTCATAGATACGACATGTCTGAGTTGACCTTTTACACAATGCTAGCGAGGTTAAAGGTTACTTCGACATACCAACGGTAAATGTTTTTCGAATTTTCAAATTCAGACGAGCTTGCACAAAGCTCTTTCACCTGTATGTTTGAATTAACTGTTTTTAGTTTTGCTTTATGATAAAATTTATCAACTCTTACAGCAGTGCACGCGCACACTTATACCCTTTACAACACAATACTAAGGTTGTTAAAATATACTACTTAAATTGACTTTAGGATGTCAAATGTACCCACCGATAAGGGCTCGCCGCAATAAGAAAATATCACTCAATAAACCGTAAATGCGCTGTAAACGCCGCATCTGATGACCCTTATGCCTTTAATTATATTATGTGTGCGATTGATCGTATACTACATTGAGTCAAGGGCTTCAAGCAATAATTAGGTCAAATGAAACAAAATATATAGACGGTATTAAATTTCCCCACGATAACTGCCCTTAATAACATAGACAAAATCGCACTATGAACAAGATGCATGCTCTCGTAAAACCTGGTTGCACAACAAATGATGTCGGAGCGAGTGGAATGCTGCCAAGCGTCATAAATGTTTGATTCTGTGCCACCGACAATTTGATTTGACTACTTTATTATTAAAGTGGACATGATTTATCTTGGCTGATGAAGTTTGAATAGCGCTTGGCACTGATTTACTTGAAGGCTTAACTGCATTGATTTTTAAAAATTTATTTTAAAATCTTTGCGTATATCTTCAAACGTTTCTTTTCAAAATAAATAGAAAATCATAAGAAAGATTTTTGCTTTTTTTTCTGAAATATTTTTAATATCTTTCAATTTAACACTCCTCATTTACACCTAAAATTATTTTAGTTTGAATATTATGTACTTGTAATAATTTCATTATACTCATATTATAAATGCGAAAGTAACAATGATTGTTTTTTGACTATTAGAATATGATATCATAATTATATGCAAAAAATAATAATTGAATGTAATTTGATAAGCGAATATAGTCAAATCGTTTGATATCTTTTATAATGTACCGTTAAAGTTTTATTTTCCAAGAGTCGACAAAACATTATCATAAATAAACTTCGCTTTCGAAACTACGCTGGACGGAAAAGTTCGTTTTTACGGCTATTTCCGTATAGATATGGCATCTACGTGTTTTTGTGTATAACAACACACTCAACATATATATAAATATATTAAAAATTTATATTAATGATAGAATTAAATAATTATCACCTTTTTTAAACATTCAATTAAGATAAAATCAAGTACTATATATTTACAAATCTTACTATAATATTTCATCCGCCATATTCCATTTCTCACGACGTCAGATAGCCACACTAAAGACCACATTACAAATTTATTTAATGACAGTCGCTCCGGATCTTACTTGGCGCAAAGGTTGTCCTATGCCGTACAACATGGAAACGCGGCCTCTGTTATGGCTAACTTTGCGGCGGCTTTTACTTCTTTAAATTTGACTAGTTTTAGTTTTAAGAAATTTGTATATTTAATTGATATATTTTATCGATTTGTAGCTTTTCTAATTAATAAATTCTGCTAAAAGTATTAAAAAAAAATCAACTTCTATGAAATAAATACAGATGGTATTAGATGTAGGTAAGGAGTATCGGAATTTATCAATTTGCGGGATATGAATGATATGAAAAATAAAAATATGTTGAACTTATGAAATTATAATAAAAGAAAGACAAATGTCTGATGAAAGAACCCAGCCATCCAGTAAACAAATCGTTCCAGATAAGAATATTTATCGAGTATCTTGTTAGTGTACGTGGGCATCACTATCTCCGCGAGCCCCTAGATTTATAGTGACGTACGGCGTGAATTATCGATATCGACGCTTTGCTCGATTGCGTGTCGTGTTTTGTTGCGATGGCGTGAATATTTTAGCTTATTATTTGCATTTAAATTTCGAATAAATAACGAATCCACGGGACATATTTCTTTTTTATATGAATTATTTTTCACATCGACGTTGTTGATCGATGTTTAATTATTTTTATTCATCGTTTATTGTCTTTTCCTGATCAACCGTATATTTACGTTAAACTGCATATTGTATTGAGTATATTCTCATATCCGCAGGGCGTTGGAATAACTAAGTAGTATTAGGTTTTACTTTTCACCTTTTTATTAGTCATTATAATGAGTCTTGATTATCGAAGACAAAATTTTGACAAATACCTTGAATTTCCTAGAATTCGACTATAGGAAGAAGAATGCATGAGTGTTATATGACTGTGTGTGTTCATATTTATATATTTGAATTTTTCTTTCGCTTCGCATTAAAAGATGTGATCATTGATTTAATCAGCCTTTAAAGAGTAACTGCTTAACTCCATTAATTAACTCAGGTCCAACCAGTCTGCTCCTGATCAGCAGGTGACCTGTGCCCCTTTTTCCAGACCACCGACGTGGCTTATCAGTTATCAGTCTTTCGAATGACGTTTTATTATCTATAATGTTAAAAGTTGCCGAAACGGAATTGCCGGCACTGTTTGAAAAAAAATATTGTATAAATATATAAATATTATAGATAGGTATAACTAACTATAATATTGTACGTACATATATATGCTTAACTCAGCGTTTTATCAAATGCTATTCGAAAGATTAAAACCATCCGCACTTACCTCAAATCATTAGCGTGTATGTTTATTTGTGTGCTCCAGATAATCCAGTAACGCTGTACACTGTAGTGTTAATAAAATAAACTGGCAACTTACACTACCGATGCACTATCTGAGTTAAACCAGACGCAGGTGCAGTGGAATGAACTCTAACGTCACAATAGACTATACAATATATTCAGAATCCTAAGTTTATAGTGTTATATAAAATAACCAAAAACAACAGCAACTACCTTTTGTGAATTAACAGTAATCTTGATTTAGAAGAATACAAGATGAAGATGAAAAAAAAATTGCATTCAATAATTTTGATTATGACGCTCATCAAACTATTAAATCAAGCTGAAGGAAAGATACAGTAAAGGCATGGATACCACGTCTGTAGTGATTACAAGGCAACATAAAAAAATAAGCGTAATTATGATAATCATTATCTATTCAAGTTTCACTTACGATATTTCATATGTTCTGACAAGGTAGCGGACGTAGAAACCAAAATTGCGGTATAATACGCCATATACTTAACTGCCTCGTAACTGGTTCATTCCCGAGGTTCGAATCCAGTGCCCATCTCAAAATGAGCTTGGGTTTATCTGTTAAAAAATTGACAGTGTTACACTTACGTGTCTCTAAAAGCACATAACGCATTTGTTCATAATCCTACCTGATCTTTCTATGATCTTGGCAAATTGTCTCAGAGATATAAGAAAATCCTCAGTGACGGAAATCCGGAGAGATGGACATTATAATTTAGATAAAAATTGAGAAAATATATTAATACAAATGGCAACATCTGAATTCAAAGAAATATTATACAAATGCTTGCGAAATATATTTTCGTTATTACTAAATATAGACGTCAATATTTTAGAATCATAGTTTTATTATATGTGAAAACTTACCACTTCCATCGTGCCAGCGATTCGTAGGTTACAGTTGTAATACAGTTAGGGTCCAGAACACGTAAAATGCATTACATCCCGCTGAGAACATCACTAGCAGAATTTGTTGCCACAACAAAATATAATTAGTTTTTTTATAAGTAAATAAGACCTTGGGAATTTATGTTTTCACACGCAGACTGAATTTAGAATTTTGATTTCATTTTTCGCGACTTTTACTATATATTCTTTGTTTTAAATCAAGTAATTAACCAATACAATTATATTGGATACTTTTATGTTATTATTGTTTTGTATTTTATACAATTCATGTTCATAAATAAACGACTAATGAAAACTGTAATCGAGTTAACTGTCGTGGGCTCGATACTGGCTCATGATAAATATTTGTATTGTTAAGTGTATGACAATCCTTGCTTGAGATTCATATTTTGAAAATGAAAGTGAGTAAGTTTATTTTGATCTGAATTCCACCACAAGGAGCTAGGGAGTTAGAATTCGGAATACCGATTTTGTAAAAGATATTGATCGCACAAACAATAAGTTACTGTAAAATTATATGCATTGTAAAATTCTTTCTAATAATTTGTTTTAAAATACAAAAACACTGTCATTAATTTTTTCATATTTTATTACATATATGTGGATAGACAAAGATGCTGTAATAAAGTTATAGATAATTTCGATATTACTTCAAGATGAAACGCTACTTAAAATTCGTGACACGACCCACCGAATACATCGCAAGAAATAATTTTATACAAACGATTGAATTGTTCAATAAGAATAGCATTTGGACCGAAGCTTCCTGAAGTGTACTAAGACTGAAATTATGGAAGCCGTTCTTATTTTAAAAATCCTTACTAATATTATAAATGCGAAAATAAATAAAGTTTTTTTTTCTTTTTACTCTTTTACGCTTAATCGACTCATCTTAAAAGCGAAAGTAATAAAATTAAACAGGTATATAAGTGACAGTATTTATAACATTCAAACACATTGTTTGTTTTATTTTTATAGTCCATAGAATTCCCAAATAGCAAGTATATAGAACGAAAATAAACAACAACGTTTTTAGAAATCTAAGCCACAAAGGCGAACCGGGGCTTGGCCCCGTGCGTTAATTGCTGAATCGTTACCATAAATATTTCCAAAGATGTATTTCGAAGTGAAACTTTCTTTGGATGCAATAAGAATATATTTTTAAGTAAAGTCAAAATATACTTTATTCAAGTCTCACAAGTATTGTAATCGTAATTTTACAATTTTATAGTAACCATAAACATTTTTTATTATTAATATTGTACATTATTATTATTTTAACGCTGTCTAATTTGACGCGACGTCTTTAATAAATAAATTTATTCTATCTCTAAATTTAGTTCTAAAAGTTTAAAAAAATGTATACAATGCAAGATAAATCTATGTAAAGTTAATTATATAACAACATTTTTAATATTTCAATTCAAAAGTTGGATGTATAATGTCTCTAAAAGCTTTTTTCCAAACGTGTCTACGTAGCTTTTTTTTATAAATTTTATAAACCGTTGAATAACACACACAGGCACACACATTAATGTTATGACAACTACACATATAAGTTGATACGCTTACTATAAATGAAAAACTACATTACTAATGATTGAATAATATTCAAACATTTTTAGTATAAAAATATCTAGAACAAAATACATTGAAAAATGAAAGAACATAAATATTATTCAAAGGAAATTCCGTCCGCCTCGAGCGCCCTGGTTCACTCAGTCCGTTCCGAAGCTCACCTGTCTTGACAATTTTAATAAAAATATATCCGTATATTAAACTCTGACGTCACTGGATCCGATCTTCTTTTGTTAGATTAAATTGGGAATGTGTCAAAGCGATAACGTTTAATATATATATTTATTTTGTACTCACCCCGATACGCAAACTATTTATAATGTTCTTATTTTGAAATACTTCTTTTTTATAAATATATAAACAAAGATTATTTCACATAGGTCAAAATGATTGTATATATATATTTATGTTTGCAAAAAAAGGATTGCGTGCTTTCTATGCGTTTCTTAGCTATTCATCCTATTATGATTAAACGTTTTTAAGGAGTTCTGCGTAAGCCAGCTGAGGCCGAAAAAAAATTCACTGTATGTATGTCGTTCAATATAAACGTTTTATTTAGATCCTTAAACATGTAAAAACGGGACTAGTAGTTACTATAAAATTATATATATATATATATATATATATATATATATATATAATTTATATAACTTATATATATATATATATATATATATATATATATAATTTATATAACTTATATATATATATATATATATATATATATAATATATAAATGCTTACAAAAACTTAAAATATATATATATATATATATATAATTTAGTTTATTTACAAGAATAATTAATGTTAAGTTACCACCAGATTGAAACGTAGATTGTCCCGAGAAAGATTGACAAGAGACTCATTATTTAGCTTGTACGTGATTTTGTTTATTAAATTTATAATTAAAGTATATCCTACAGGAAATTTAACGATAAATAATTCCACGAAATTTAATTATACTTATCATTGTTACTTAAATATTATGTACATAAATTATTGTTTAAGAAAATAAGAAAAAATAAAAACACATATAGAAATCTATAATTCCAATCCCAAAACGATTCGAAGCAGCTCTATGAAAAAAAAATACACGATAACACTTCTTGATACAATCTTATAAATTTAATCAATAATAAACAATAAATGTTCAACTACCACAAACGAATCGTACATAAAAATGTACATGATTAAAATTCATCCATAAGAGTGTGAGAAACGCGGTAACGCAAGCGACTAGACTCAATCTGCATACTGTCATCGAATATCTCGCTATTATGCCATTCCTCCTGTCAAAACCGTTTCACAACAACGCTCACTGAATGCATAACGATATTTTGACGTGCCGGTGCCCTCTGCATTAGACAGTTGGGAATATGTACGGTATGGATAATGCATATTTTGTACGAAACGACCGCGTCCCGGCCGCCATTTTAAACGGTGAATGATATGAGCTATAGTGCCCGAGGATAGCGAAGGAGATAATAGAATGAGTGATCCAAAAGGATAGAATGAAAGAAGGCTCGTTTCAAAAGTAGATAGAAAATGTAAAAAGCTTTAATAAAAATGTATTCGAGTCACATGCAAATGGTACTTCTCTGACGTTCGCTATTTAATTTTTTTTGTTTTAATGTTTATATAAAAACTTTTATGTACAAATGTTTAAGAACACATGTACATTTATATACAATTATGTCTGAGAGTAAGATCCTTAACACGAAATCTTAATTAAGTTATAAAGTTATGTATAAACGTAATATATAAAAAAAATATTGTCTAAAAAGTTGCTTCTTACTTTGACTAGCGTAAATATAAATATAAGATAAAAAATAATATAAATTTAGTAAATAACCCATAATTGCGACTTTGGGTGGTATCTATCATAGTTGAATCGATTTATTGTTTTCTAAGATTGGCCTAGTGTTACGCGTAATTAAGATACATTATTTATCTTGAGATTAAATGGCTTGCTTTACAATTCAATGAACATATCATACGGCGAAGATAATTTTCTTACAGTATCTTTTTTTTATCAGGACGGGCAGATGTTCAACCTGATGGTAAGTGGTAGAATATCTGATGAGTGGGTGGTACCTACCCAGACGACCTTGCAAAAAGCTCTACCACCAGTAGAACTAACCTTAAGAACTAAGATGTTATATCCCTTGTGCCTATAGTTATCTATACTGGCTCACTCTTCCTTATAAACGGATGATAACATTACCTAAACTTATTGCTGGTTGGATGTAGAATATGCGATGAGAAGGTGGTACCTTTCCAGACGGACTTGTACAAAGCCCTACCACCAAGTGTATCTTATGATACAGATTAATATGAAAATTTTACATTAAAATACGAAATACATTTTCGATCTATATAGAACGATGGGAAGTCTTTTAAGGTAGATCTTTTTTTTTTATAGAATAGGAAGGTGGACGAGCATATGGGCCACCTGATGGTAAGTGGTCACCAAACGCCCTTAGACATTGGCATTGTAAGAAATGTCAACCATCGCTTATAGCCAATGCGCCACCAATCTTGAGAACTAAGATTTTATGTCCCTTGTGCCTGTAATTACACTGGCTCACTCACCCTTCAAACCGGAACACAACAATATCAAGTACTGCTGTTTTGCGGTAGAATATCTGATGAGTGGGTGGTACCTACACAGACGTGCTTGCACAAAGCCCTACCACCAGTAAATCTTATATAATATAGCATTTTGCCACGGGCAATATGTGATACCTTAAGATGAATATTATAAAATCGCGTGTAATATCGTGTGTCTCATACATTTTCAACGAATTTACTCTCATGGAATGCGTACTAATTATTCGCTTGGAATAAATTATCTATGTTCATTTCGCGATTCGTATTATTGTTGAGGCTTGAAATTAGAACAAACAAACTCACTTCCGTAATAGATTCGTTTTAATAATAATAATAATTATTATTATTGTTATTAAATTGCTTATTTGTAGATTGTATTATTTATTATATAAAGTATATTTTTCTAGCTTTTCCGGGCTGCGGGATGGCCGGATATTGGAGCGTCGTGTTGGCGCGTAAATTAAAAATTCCAAAAGGAGCTATTATTTTATTTTTCTTTTTCGCTTGAATACAAAACAACGAATTCGTAGTTGGTGCAGTTCTTTATTCTCAAAGCTTTATTATCTTATGAGAGATATTTCGGTTTAATGATTACAAAAGTTTTTTTAATGAAGAGAAAATTTTCAATTTACGGATTTAAGAAAAAATAATTACTCATTCTAATCTGTGTATACCAAAGTTATAATGTCAAAAATTATAACATAATAATAATTACTATCGGTCAAACACTCTCATGTAAATACTGATTCTAATACTGAAGTGTTTAGTGTTATTTTTTATGGAATAGGTAGGCGGACGGGCAATTGAGTGGTTGCAAATTAAAGTGAACTTATTGTTACCATATTCGAAGCAAATAAGCCATATTGGTTAATAATTTTTTGACTGAGATAAATAACTAATATGGCTTATTTGCTTCGAATATGGTAACAATAAGTTCACTTTAATTTGCAACCACTCAATTGCCCGTCCGCCTACCTATTCCATAAATATATATATACTAACACGGAATAATAAAGAAAATGTTGTATTATTCAATTGTAAAGTTACTATGATTTACGATACAAGTATACTTGGCTGACGAGCCATCGCTATCCAATGTTCTTGGCAAACACGATATTTCTAAGTCCGTTGCATTAATATCCTGTATTTATAGCAACTCCGATATAGCCATTAGCCACCAACGTCGTCCGCGAAACCCACGAACGAGTTTCTCAACTATTGAGACTTCTGAATTCCGTAAGATATAATGTCCCACTGTTGGACAAAAACCAAAATACATGTTATTTATATGTATATAAAAGTGACGTCACTCATAAAAATGACGAAAGAAGAAACGAAAGAGTTATTAAATTTTATTACCATCGCTAAACATTCTTATTACAGATAAACATTAGTACAGAAGGCGAACCAATTAAATATAAACTTATTCGACATGGATGACGTATCAAAAAGACAGCAATTTATGAATACAATTCAAAGACTTTCTTCGAATCACGAAGTATATAATTCAGTCTCTTCCGAGAGTAACTCCAATTCCTCTAAGTATAATAGTTTAAGTGAAATAAAACGATATCTATTTCAGATTTTATCTTACGCTATTATCCTTTGGATGTAGCTAAGGAGAATGCCTCAGCTTTATCTATAAAACGTAGCGTAAAGATGTCTTCAGCTCCATTAGACGGGTCGCATTGGGCTTTTGTCTGTGTTCCTTTGTTCGTCGCCAATTAGTCTTCGAGTTAGAATACCCGACCACACCTTGCTTCGACTACTCCTATTATTGCTTAATAGATTATGGCTCACCAGTTCCCGGCTTAGCTTTGCCTTTGTCTTAGAAACTTGCGAATCTTGGAATATCACTATAATACTCCGAAAATGTATATTGTAGTATATTCCGACAATTTAATTGCTTCATGTGTGTTCTCGCTAAGTGAAAACACTCAATGTATTAATGTCATTCGAATTTAAGCGGTTTCAGATTTCGGTCAGAACTTGCGAATTGTTCAAATAATTTGAATTATACATAATATATAATATTTTATTATACATAAAAAAACGGGCCAAGTGCAACTTGGCTTCCTTCCAAGAGTTCCGTACAAACTTGTAGGTATATAATTAGTTTGTCCATCACGGGAATCGAGTTTAAATTGAGGGAGTAACTTAACTTTGCCCTTTAAAAACTGTTATCCTCATACATCGACATAGGTCGCGGTTAAGTCACAAACTGCAAATATATTAGTAATCGCATTTTTGTGAGTCAACTATAAATTTACAGATTTCGAATTTTTCCCTTTACTCGTGCTACATGACATTGCTTCTTGCCAAAGTTCATGATTCTTGATCAACGGGAAGTACCCTATATTTCATTGATTTCCTTACGAAAGTCAAAATATGCGTATGCCGTATCTTTTGATTGCGCCTTAGATTTATTTGACCTCACCTGCAATTTGATTTATTCCCAAGGGATTCCCAATTCTCCAAGGGATTGTAGACTCGAGTATTTGATAATAATTTCATTCTTGGTACCTCAACGCGTTCCTGAGAAAAAACAGTTTTGATAGACAGACAACGCAGCTTCTTTAAGAGTACCGTTTTTTCTTTTTAGACACGAAACCCTAAAAAACAGCATGGACGTTGGACCCATAAGAGCAACTGAAGTGTATATATATTTGGTCGAAGTTTGAGTCCACAACTCATACATTATAATCATATACATACATACATTATAATCTTTGGTACGTTCCTTATATAAATGATCAAAGAAACGCCGAAAAACTCAAAGCTTTCAAAACATTCATAATTAATTGCGCGTGTGATTATTGTGTGAATGTGTGTAACCGTCTTTATATTTATCCGCGGTCCGTAGAGGTTGATCATACTAGCAGAATCAAGCGAAGCGATAAAGATTACTCACGAAGATATTTTTAAAGTAATAGGCACATCTGCCCGACCAACGATGATTATTATCGCACATACTATTAAAACTTTACAGATTGATAACTAGTATAACTGTTGCTTAACAACCGATTTCGTATCACAGGCATTTTAGCTTATCTTTTGTTTAGTGAAATCTCACAGGTGTGTTCGATCCTTTACATCGGGTAGATCATTTTTCACTCGCGCCCGCCCCAGAAGGTGTAGCCATGTATTTGTTTGAACTGACAGCTCTGTATATATAAATCATATGTTACATCACGTGAAGGAAGAACAGCGCTCATTAATAAATATATTTATTAACTTACTTAAGCTTAAAATAATTTGAAAATAATTATTTGCAATATATTCGTAACTACTACATTTGTCAATTGTTTTGTGTGACTTTAGACGAGTGAAATTAAAGTTTAATTAATTTAATCTTTTTTCTAAGCCAAACACACAAAACACCGACTGACTCATCACGATATATCCGAAACAGGTCCGGTTGACTTGAATTCTCCTCATGGTTATATCTTTCGCCACGTAGACGCTCAATAAGAGCTCAACATTTTACGCAAATCTTATTTAAAATATTTTTTTCATAATCTGGAATCAAATTGCATTGGTTTTCAAAAAAATTTAAAAAATTAAAGGCGTTACTTTTTGTGATTTTCCGTATGAGCAGCTAATTATATATATTATCAATTATTGTGACGTAAACCAATAACGTTTTTTTACCAGTTTTTTTACCAGGGAATATCTGATAAAGAAAAAATAACTATCGTAATTCGTATTTGAACCGCCTCAGTTACACAAAGATTCTCTAAAGGAAAGAAAATGCCAAATTGGAATGGAAACAGACGTCTACATTATGTCATTCTTACTGCTTAACTAGAAACCGACGATTTTTAATAAATTAATTTGTATTTACTATGATATTCTAATGTTTATTAATGGGACCGAGGATGATCCTCGTTGGTCTAATTAAAGTTATGTATTAGAAAACTTTAAAAGGCAAGACATACATATACCTAATTATATACAAAATAAATTAGAATAAATAATAAGCGTGGAGTTAGTGTTCATCAATTAATTTCCACAGAATATAAATTAAAATGATTATATATCTTTGATGTAATTTGATTTGTAAAAGAAATGTTGTTCTAACAAGATATATTTTTCACTCTAATTTTAAACAATAATTTGAATAAATAAAATTTACACAAAACTATTTATTTAAACGCTTAAACAGTTCTTTAACACAAGTGTTACTAATATATAATTAAACAAAGTATTTCAAAGCAAGCTGCCTTAGAATATCAAGTCTAACTAGACTGCTTCAAACATAACATACTGAAAAGTACATCTCTTAAATGTCCGACGGTCTTTGTAGTGCAAGCTCTATCGTTAATGTTATCTAGAACTCAAAATACTAAATGTAATAATGGACAAAGAGATTATATCATTTTCTAAAGCAAGCTCGTTCTGTTGACTGTTGTTTGACGGTAGAATGTTATGAGTGGATGCTACCTACCCAGACGGGCTTTCACAAAGTCATACCAAACTGTTGGTCCTTTAAAGGTGTTACTTAAACTGTTTTCGATTTACAAAATCTAAATAAAAATAATATAGCCAAGATGGCCCAGTGGTAAGAGCGCGTGATTCTTAACCAATGATCGTGGGTTCAAACCCGGGCAAGCACCACTGAATTTTCATGTGCTTAATTTGTGATTATAATTCATCTCGTGCTTGAAGGTGAAGGAAAACATCGTGAGGAAACCTGCATGTGTCTAATTTCACTAAAATTCAGCCACACGTGTATTCCACCAACCCGCATTGGAGCAGCGTGGTGGAATAAGCTCCAAAACCTTCTCCTCAAAAAGGAGAGGAGGCTTTAGCCCAGCAGTGGGACATTCACAGGCTGTTACTAAATAGAAATATAACTAGAATAAAATAATTACACAATTCATACTTAAGCTATTACGGATGAAGATTTCTAGGGAAGATTTTAAGGGTCGACCTTTGTCCGTCGAGCTAAGCCTTACACAGAAATAACCTCATATTGTATTAAAAGCCTAAAACCATGTCCACACGAAAACTGAACATAAAGGTGCGGACACGAACTTCACGTAAATTATGGTTGCCTCGTGCTCCGACATGTACCATTATATATTTATAACGAAAGTCATATATAAAATTTATGTTTTTGTGAATTTAATGTCACGAAAGGTTTATGATAGAGACAAAGTTAATTATTATATATGATTAATATCGCAGCCCACTTCGATATCTAAACGAGATTATAGCATATATTTACAAAATGTAAAATTATATTTATCCCACTACTGCTGGTAAAATATTTGATGAGTGTGTGGTACCTACCAGGGTGGGCTAGCACAAAGCCCTACAACAAGTAAAATGTATCGTGGAATTTGTTTCCATGCTAATTTTGTTCAACACAAACTTCAATTCAATCAATTGTTAAAACCTTTAGCCTAACCTCTGTTTAAATATACAATTTATAGCAACTTTGCAATCTCAACTACAAATACAAATTTGTTATGTTAAAAATCATTGCACTATATATATTCTTTTTCAATTTTGTAAACACGAACATATATAATGTGTACTAAGTAATATTCAGAATTGATTTAATTTATTAATTAATATTTTTATTACAAAATAAAGGTATTGATATCTTGTATTTTTATAACAATTATAATGTTTTATAATAATTGTTCTAACATAGTTAAACAAACACAGATATTTCAACCATTTTGATAGCGACGAAGCATAGCTTTCAAGCTTAAATTACTGTTCGCGATCCCAAACAATATAGTTAAGGAGGATCCCTAGGGAATCTATTGTTGTCTCGTAACACGCATCCAATTGAATTAGGGGAAAAATAAAACTACTAAAGGAATACACTTCTAGTACTTTTAGATGTCTCAACACTTTACCATACGGAGTGGTACTTAAGTCCTTGCCACATTTATCTTCGAAAACATTTTTATCTGACTGATAAATTGTATACAATATCAGTAAATATGAACATATTTTTTTCATATATTCAACCAAAATAATATGAAAGTTTTTAATAATTACCGAATTGGAAGCTAAACCAATATACGATTTATATAAAACTTTCTAAAATATAATTAATGATACAAAATAATGATATGATAATGCATGAAATCTTTAATGGAGCAGCTCGACTAAATAGACACTTAAACGTTGACTTACGATGGAAGAACAATAAATACTGTAATAGGAATTCTTAATAGCCGGCAAATATAAACTACACATTATTTACCAATTGTTGTGAAAGTGCTATAATAGTTTAAGCAAATGAATATAATGTAGTCAAATTTTAGACATAATACAACACTATTATATTATATAATATTAGCCGGCTTTAATAAATTATGGTTACAAAACGAAATAGCATCTAAAATTCTGGCAACATTCGCTTGTATTTTTCTTTTGTATCTGTATGTTTCTTGAATTCGTTATCTGCGCAAGTCGATGCTATCAATAAATAAGTCCAATGTCTGTTACAAAGCCCAGGTGTTACAGTTTCAAGCTATTGAGAACAAAGTGAACTCAATGTTTACAATTTTTGTCGCTTTAAAGAAATAAGAACTAAGTAAATAACAATCTTTAACTATTATACTACTGTGTAATGTTCCTAAATATGGGTAGATACCACCCACTCATCGCGCATTCTACCGCCAAACAGCAATACTTTGTATCTTTGTGTGTGCCGAAGTGTAACTACAGGCACAAATTCCCATGATTAGTGGTGCAATGACGATGTAAGGAGTAGTTAATATTTCTTATAGTCTTTGATGGTAAATGGTTTTATGATAAATGTAAATATAAAAATATGACCATTTACCATGAAGATGGCCGATATGCTCGCCTTATCTTACAATAGGTATTGTTTTCTTTCCGTTTTTTATTATATTATGATTTAACTACTAAAGTGATCTTAATAAAATTTCATCTATAAGTGATATAATATAATTTGATCTATATATATATATTTATTTATATGTGTTTGAATACGTTGTCTAGCAGCGGTGTGAGAGGGGTAGTAGCTGTTACCTACCTAACGTGTATGCAAAATTTCATGATCATCTGTTGTGTTGTTAAGACGTCCTTTCTATTAATATCAACATTGCTGTTTAATTAATTGTCTTGTGTTTTCTTGTTGCAGATTACTGATGCAGACTCAATACACGAATTCACCAATAAATTTAATATGTCCATGGTAAGTTGAATTATATTATCCGTATTATTTTTTAAAACACATCATCAGTAATGTCCAAACGGCACTGATATCTCGTGTGTGGTTATTAAGTAAAAACCTTTTTAGTTTTATTGATTTCTAAGATATTGAATATTTATGCTGCGAGAGATTTTTGTTTTACGATTTCTGAGAACTCCTGTCAGTGCTACCCCCATAAAGTTAGGATCGTCAATATCGTGACATCTGCCCCTGGACCAACCCCGACAATCAGTGGAAGCAAATTACAGTATCTACTGCGTCATACGCATCAACAGAAGGGGACACTTTTCATAAAGAACTCTGACGCATTCCATCTAATAAAATTACGAATTTACGACTGCCCAAAATCTATGTATCAAGAGCCGAAATTACGCAACGGATAGAATTCATCAATGTTGAACGAAGATCGCGGGTTCAATGCTGGCTAGCAACACACCTCTCGTCGAATATTCAGACATGTAGACATATTATTTATTGTACATCCCCCCAGCACTTGATGCAGCAACGTGAAAAACTCCACACGTTCTGTTTTACATTTACCCAGCCATGGGACACTAACGGAAGATCCGTTAAAGTCCATTTTTTCAATTTAAAATCTATCAAAAACTTTCCTCTTGATATTGAACCAACTCATTATTGAATGTGATTTAATTCTGATGTTACACGAAAACTTTTTGTATTTGCTAAAATTTGACAATTACAAAAGGACTTTGCCATTTCGAAGCAGTATAAAGTGGAATACGTAAATTAAAAGCTTCCTTTGTTTCTTTATATCAAATGGCGGAAAGTTTCGTGAATCTTGTTTAGGTTTATTATTGTTTAACTTTTTTTTCAGTTCTAACGGAACGACTATAGCCTTTTCGGTGGACGATTTCTTTTATTAATTCCGCGCTGTCTTCGGTCACGCACCTCGGAGGTGGGCCGCGAATAATAAACTGTGAAACAAAGGGAATGAAAGGAAGCTCGGAATAATATTTACGCCGGACCCTCGACCGGCGGAAACCGAACGTCGGGCTTAAATTTTCGAGTTTTTCCGGCTTTTTTCGGACAAACTTTTGGGGTTTTCCTTCCTGACTTGCTAACACGAGTTGTGGACCTTGATGCGTACCTAAGTTCACGGCGGTTTCCCGTTGTCTCTTGTTTGAATTTATTATAATATTTTACCAAGCGGATTACGAGAGAAAAGGTGGACTGATCCCAGACTTTGTGTTTCTTGAATAAACACTTTATAAGGAACAATGTAATATTTCGTCCTTAGCAGAATAAAGTGACCTTTTTATTTTGTATGATTTCTTTATTCAGCTAATAATAATAATTCAATGATAAATATTTTACTGTAAAACATATTCGTTATTACTTAATTAGTCGAAATCATTAATATTTTATGTGTTATTTATATATCGAATCTCATTACCAATCGTATTAATTAACTATTATTTTTAATTAATTTTAGTGTACCAATAATAATAAATATGTTTCATTCAAGCTATTAATTTATTGACATCAGTCATTATAACAGTATTGCAATAAAGTTACAAAACCGTTTCGCTATATAAAAAACATTTAACATACATGTATATATAAATATTTATATTTGTTTCTTTCAACTAGAACCACTGGTTTGAAATTTCAAAGTATGCTGCCAAAATAACTGATATGAAAACAAGTCCTAGAATTAGCCGAAAACAATGGACGTAGCGTACAAACAACTACTGAAAAGCATTCTTAACTCCGTATGTTTGTTTCGGCACTCTCAAAGCCCATTTACCCCCTCCTCCCCCCTGTTTACTCGCCTTGCTCTAAAGAATCCATCTTCTGCCTTTAGGGTTACATATAAGATGTTATCTCTGAAAGGCGTTGGATTTGCAATTTGCGACACTAAAGGACTACATTTTAATATGTATTCATAAGATCTTTGGACGGATGTCCTTTGTAATGTCACGATTTTATTTTTAATTATACAACTTACATACTAACTTTACATCTTCGTTTTTGCACATTCTCCATTTCTTGGAAATCATTATTCGTAATTATATTCTCCATACAACAGTAACAGTAACAGCCTGTAAATGTCCCACTGCTGGGCTAAGGCCTCCTCTCCCTTTTTTTTGAGGAGAAGGTTTTGGAGGTTCTCCATACAAACTTTAATTTAATTTAATTGCTACAATTTATGCTATTTATTCTTTAAGGTATTATAATGCAACAAATTATTATATAACCGTTATGAGGACTAATATTTCACTTTTATATACAAATCAATGGAACGTCATTTAATTGAGACCTTTTTATTTGTTTTTTAAACTAAATAAAATCATTTTTTGGAAATGTTTTTTTTTTTAATTAATTTATTATAAGATATGCTATGGAAGCTGAGATGGTTCAGTGGACGGATTATGCGGATCATAACCGAAGATCACCGCTTCAAATTCTGTCGAACACCAATGTCTTTGCACGTGATTTTAGGTCGAATAATTAAAAACAATATTTATAAATATGTTTGTTAAATTTTACGAGTTTGATTCCCGGCTAGGATTTGTATATCATATCAAGGTAAATCACGATCCCAAAGGGTGATCAAGTGTCTGACATTACCTCATAATAAATAACCGCTATCAACCCCTATTAAACACCTTTTGTTATCTATGAAACAAATTGTTCTTCATGCTATGGTAGAGTTTGACAAATGACGGTAACATATGCCGACAAAATGATACAGGGATTAATTTAACTTACTTTTCTACGTTTGCTAGTAACATAGATGTAGCGATCTTAGAATTGCGTTTTATTTTTTAAATATATCATAAAATTCAATGAGTATATTTTCAACGAAATTAAATTAAAAGATTATAATATTACAATAACTTACTGCATTATCTAAATTATATTCTAAAGCAATATTCGTTTAATAATGTAGAGGCACAATATTGCGAAAATTTAAGGGAGGTGCTGCAACCCCTTAATCTTCAACATCATCTAATCGATCCCTTCAGTGTAATTTTTCGCACGAGGCGAATAAACGTGGTCGTATATGATTAAAGTAATACATTACATACATGCATGTATTATATTCGTTCATTTATTTGTAATATCTAACAGTAAAAATATTTGAACTAATATACATTAAAATTATACTAGAAAATAAAACACATTTCAGCTTTTATTTTATCATATATATAAGTAGCTGCCCTTCGCACATACACTCGCTATAAATTTAAACTATTCACGTAACAGGGATCGTGAAATAAATTTATCACCTATACTTAATATGATAAAGCTAAAGAGTTTGTATATTTGTTTGAAAGTGCTAATATCTAAAACTACCAGTCGGATTTGAAAAACATGTTTTTGCATTTGACAGCCCAGTTCTTGACTTTAGACTACTTAAAATCACGCTGCGGCCTAAGGGGAGATGAGCGATTAACGCGGTTAAAATCGTGCGGAGTAGTTATACAATAAAAACTGCATGCGATGCAATAAATTTGTTCGTAAGCAATTATATGAAAAGCCTTCACGCAATTGCCAACAACTGTACAAAGTTTCACCTCAATCGGTTGAACAATACATGAACGTATAGAATACGAACAAAAACAAGCATTACATTTTATATCAGATTAAGTGCTTTATTGGTGTGTTGGTGGCGTTCTTAGATGAAGATTGACAGGCCCTTCGTACAAAGCGATACGACGTAGCACGTGTTTACAGGAGTATTACAGGAGAGCTTAATGAAAGAGAGAGATAAAAAATTGAAATTAATTATAACATGCTTATGTTCGAATATATATTTTTGTTGTTGTATATCGAAATATATAAAGGATTGTTTTTTGAAGATTATTAGCGATGCCCGTTTTTTTAATGAATTACTAATATTCCTATTTACCCCTCCAATTAAGCGCTTGTGTTAGGAGTAGGGACGACAATATGCCAAGAGATTAGAATCGAACCTGCAACTTTTACATCGCTAGGCTAGGTAAACCGTTGTGCTATTCACGATATCGTTGGGGGTTGCCAATTTATATATATATGGATGGTTGATTTGTTAAGATAATACAATATAAAGGGAGTAAATATTTTCGAATTATTCAAAGCTTGTCCTCTTAAATACGTGATGTGACTTTTTTTTGACAACATTACATATTCCTAAAAATCTAATATAAGTCGTTTTTATAAACTAAATTGAACAACACGTATTTCTTTATTGTGTGTCGTATAATAATAAAAAACTCAATTTACATAGATTGTAAATAACAAAATGTCACGCACTCCATAAAAGTCTAATAATAACGTTAATTTGACATGAACGCTATGGTCCATTTCCAATTTTGCACCGCTGTTTCATCATTATGTGACAAAAACTATTCTGTCTGTGGTTACATTATTTGTGTCCGCATCTTTGTTGTCAATTAATTAAATCTATAAATATACTTCTCGATATTTTTTTAGCATTTTGCCTTCCACTACTGGACGAAAACTCCCCCATAGAACGCCAACCATCCCGATCTTGGGCAATCCGCATCCATCCCGTACCTGCCACCTCTTTTTAAATCGTCGGTCCACCTTGCCACAGAACTTTCTCGAATAGGGTATGGTAATAAACCATTATATACTGTATTTATGTAGTATCATATTAAAGCGAGAAGATATCAATATAGACTTGTTACAACCTAGAAATAGGTAATAATTTTTACCAGTTCTAGATTCCCTGAAATTGCCGAAATGTTTCAAACATTGCTCGGAAACATGTACGTACATCTATACTAATATTTTAAATGCTAAAGTAACTCTGTCTTTCTGTTACGCTTCCATAGCTAAACCACTGAACTGAATTTGATGAAATTTGGTATGTGGCATGCTTGAACTTTTAAGGACTTATAGGTTACTTTTTTAAACCTATACCCTCGATCCTCAAAACTCGGGCAAAAACTAGTGCAATATATAGAACAACCGATAAATCACCCCAAGGCGGCGCATGAACCTCTTCCTCTTGAGAAGAATGTTGTCGACGCTGCTGCAATGCGAGTTGGTATATATGTAGCAAAAGTTGTTTTCATTTACCGCCGATCATGTTTTTTTATGTTATAGGTAGAACGGGTATATCTTATGTCGCCAATGCGACGTAAGGAATACCTTTAGAAGTAGGATGTCATGTCCCTTGTAACAATACTAGGTATTGCTCTTTATATTGTGTACATAGTTATTTTTTTACATTATTTTGTTGAAATGATATTACATTAAAAATGGAAAGGGTTCACTGACTTCGACATAACTATTATATAGTACAGATTAAAAACAACAAACACATATTCTACCCAACAACTCATAGGCCTGTAGATTTCTGTCGTACTCGGTTTGCAATATATATTTTATTTTAATCAAGCACAAAACAAGCGTCACAAATGAGCACTACGTGAATACGCCCTCCACGCGTCACTGGAATCCTGCAGCGCATTGTCTTGCTGTAATATTGTCTTCCAAAGAACACACTTAAATTCACAAACAACCCCCCACCTCCCACTACTGTTTACTACTCTCGGATTACTTGCAGTTGTTAACTTTTATAGGACAGATGAAGCTCGCTTTGCAGCTTTTCAAATGAAATAAAAACAGTAATTACTGTTTACCGAACCGCTTGTTTCAATGCTATGTTATTATTAATTGTATTCTTCGGTAGTTTCATCCGACTATTTTGTTTGCTAGACATTCCGACATAAGGATAAAGCTTTATTAACTTGAGATTACCATTCAACTTGGACAGTACATGAGATATCCAATTGGTAATGTCGTTTACGTAAGTATTGTATTTCGCCTCACTACAATCTAGATTATTAAAAAAAAATTACTTATTTTATTTATTGTTTTTATTCATATTACTTTTATAATATATCTGATTTTTAATTAATATTTTGATTTGACTCGTTCTCACTCTTTCAGAATGCAGTGAATAATTAACTGATCAAACAGCGTGAATTTCCTATTCTTATGTAACTGTCAATGCCTTGGAAAAGACATTAAAGATAGTAAGGAGATTCACTAAAGATGAAAGACAATCCCTTACGGATGCCCTGTGCAATAAAATGCATGTAGTTTGCATAACCTGTCAGCTTAATAAAGGATCAAAATTGACTTATCTCTTGTCCTTTATACAGTTACTACATTAATGTTTTTTAAAAATTAAATGTCTTTAAGAGAGAAATATAAACATGTAAAATTTTTAGCAGTTAATAAGAGGACGTTGGCCGCTAAGAAATATGAATCACACCTTATACTGCAAATGTTCCTCCAACTATGGGAACTAAAATATTATTTCCATTGTTCCTGTAGAATAATTGACTAGTGGGTGGTACCTACGTATTTTACTAGGTGGTAGAGCCTTGTGCAAGCCTCTGGAAAGGTACCACCTACTCATCAGATATTATAACACTAAATAGCTGTATTTAGTGTTTTTGCGTTACGGTTTGAAGGTTGAGTGTTCCCAATCTTAGTTCCCAAGGTAACGCATTGACGATGACGATTGATTGATTAATATTTATATAAGGCGATGCTTACCAGTTTGCCCATCTGCCCGTTTGCCTTCCTATCGTATAAAAACTACCACGAGCTCTGCCGCAATTGAATATACGAATTATATAACCTTAGTAAATAATAAGTACTGATAAATTGTACCACGTTTTAATTTTAAATTGTAAGTTATATACTCTTTTCTATACAAAAAAAACTTTTAACGTTTGAACGGCCGTGAGCTATCGATTGGCGGCTCTCAAATTGTCCATAAAAACGTCCTCATCCCTTCATTAAGGGCCCTCCACACTTTCTCTGAAATCGTCCCCTTGCCACAATAGTCGTAACTAACGTCAAGCGGATCGGCGTTTAAATGAAGCTTACGATTCTAACGCAATGATATAGAGTATGCGAAGCATAGAGATTCAAATGCATTTATGAATTATTATAATAAATTATTTTTAATTAAATTATGTACCTACCAGAACCTTCCCAAGACTTAATGATCTCGATTAAAGAATCACAATAGCTGGTTTCTGATCCATCATGCACGTACAGAGAGAACCCTCATTTTTTAAAGTCTGTTAAATATGTCTGTATTCCTATTTTTATTATTATTGTTATTTAACTAGTATATGGCTATTTGTGTACGTAGGTTTATTACAGACTCAGATAAAGCAAGACGAGACAAATCTCCTTAGATAGGAATACTATAGGTGTATATCATAATATTGTGAATCATACAGTTACGTCTTCTTTACATTACCTTAAATGAAACCGATCACATTTATGTGTTATGTGTACAACTATAATGTTAACTGTTCCTCCAATTTTTTCTACATCGAAATAAAAAATATACATTTTAATTTTTTGTATAAATGTTTACAGGCAACATCGCAATCGTATGTTTTAAATGATAGTTTTAATTAATTAAAGGCAAAGCAATCTAAACAACCGAATTAATGTACTCGTTCTTTTTTCAAATTGGCCAAAAATAGCTATCATATAAGTATTTTTATTTTCTAGTCGATGAAGTTGATGCATCACTTCTATTTGATCGCTCTACCGTGTAGCTCTGTGAGCTCAAGGGAGCACGCATCTGTCAAAGTATTGCTCCCTAAGTTGCAACTCTTCGACCCTTCTACGAGCCTGGTATCATGCTAACGCGTTAATACTTTTTGACTATGTATTCAATTGTAAATAGTGATTAATAACAAAAGTAACAATTTTTTTCTACCATGACACAACATAAGAAAACCATTATATCGATATTATAGAAAATATTTAAATACGCAAAACAAAAGTGAGTCCCAAAAGTTAGTCAAAAAACTCAATATGACTAAAGCATGAATGAACTAAATTATGGACTAAAATTTATTATCATCTAAACTGATTTTCAAATTTAACAGATATGCCGTTAACAATTTTATATAACTGTTATAAAGATTATATATTTAAGTACGAATATATAAAAAAGCTATTAACTAGATTTTAACTATACCATCATATCTTTACTAATATTATAAAGAAGTAAAATTTGTGATGTTGTAGGGGGAGGGGGGGGTAATCTCTGGATCTAACTAACTGATTTTGAAAATTATTTTACCGATAGAAAGCCACATAAATTGTGAGTGTCTTAGGCTATATATTAATCCAAAAAATGAAAAGACTTTTTCGTGGTAGTGGGATTTGCAAAGTCGGAGAAAAACGGTCGAACGAAAACGTTTCTTACGGACGCTGCCGTTTCGATGAGATATATATGATTGAGTTTTTGAGAAAAGTTGTAGAGCTTAATAATGCCTAAAAAAAGTCAGCATATATCTAACTTTTATATTTAAGTCACAAAAAGTAGTTTTTTTATATTAAAAAAATAATTTAAGTTGTTAGGTCATGTTTATTGGTCAGGACCAATTGTTAAAGAAATAATATGTATAGGTATGGTAAAGCCACCGTGTAATCTATTGAGTGATATTTCTATTAGACGGTTTTTTTTCATATACAACACGTCAATTTAATTAGAAATAAATTGCTTTATTACCAAGGACATTTTATTTAAATAAAATTAATTTTTACAGTTTGTTTTTTGGTTGCATGGTTTAAGAGATAATTTAAAATACCAAATACACAAGACAATTTTATTAATGTTCGGCCAATCGATCACAAGTAAAAATATTTACCGCCCAACGAAGTGGGCACGGGTCAGCTAGTAATAGTATTTAATAATTTTATATTTATTTTTTATACTTTAATAATTAAACTACAATTCTCGGATAACCTTAAATATATATGTAAAAACAAAATGTTGCGTTAACTAAAAAAAGAAAAAAAAGGTAAACACAAAAACGCAACATAATATTCTTTACTTAAAATGTTTTCGGCTTGAAATTAAAAGTTTCGTCTTTTGTTAAAAATGTTCGTAATAAAAACCTACAATTTTAATATTTTACAAGCCTGAGTTTCTGTTTATGCGTCTTGCGGAACAATAAACTTGGATGCGTTACTTATTTCTGATCGAGTCGTGATAAAAAAAGAAAAAAAAAATCTTTCTACGTAATAAATGTAAATATGGTTGTTTTGTGCAAACTGCGTTCTCGAGGGAGCCGAAATGCAAGGGGCAATACTCGTTCCACTCCGCATCCCTTTTATTGTTCCCCCTGAGAACGATATATGCCTTTATTACCTGACAGCACACATTGCGTGATTGCTACGGTGTACGAATATTTCTATGGCAATATGAGATTTTTTCACGAAAATCAAACATTGCTTTATTGGTCTGGTTGGCTAGGAGATAAATCGTCATTTATCGTTTGTGAACGCTCTGTATTACAAGCGGATGTGATCACCGCATGTATCCTTAACCTGGTTTAATTATTTTTTGTTAATTTACAACTGAATTCATTAAAATTTATAAATATAGGTAAGTTTGTACACAATAGAAGCATTTAAATTGTTTCTTATTTTTAACGGTTCTCAATATACGTAGCGATACATTAACGTGAAAGCAATGTATGTGTTTGTTACGTCACTGTTGTATACAATACAATATGACTAGAATGTAATGTGAAATATATGTTTTGAACATTTCAACGTTTCGCTAAATATTTAGCTTGGCAACTTTCGCTACAGATTTCAACCCATATTTGATCGAACTCCCGTATTTATATAGTGACGCTCAGTGAGAAACCTAAGACGGGGACGGTAATGGGGTCCATTTGAGTACATTCTTTCTAAACTCACCCTCTTATTTGCAGCCAGTATTAAGTTTAAAAAAAAAGGATTTAGTCGACTGCCTATTTTACGAAAAAGAATTATGCGATCATTAATTTTCATTCAACTTAACGAAATGCTGCTTAAATACTATAAAATTAAGCTCATTATGTATCAATTAATCACACCTAAAGCGCCTAACTAAATCAAGTTACGAGCCACATATAATAGACCGGTCTCCAGCTAACAGAAATTTAATCAGAAGTTTAGACAGCACATCAAACAAGGTCTTTGATCGCGTTGTTATTGTAATATCAACACGTGCACACGCGATACACACGCGGCCCTAGTTAAGTAAACATTACACAATAAATAACCCACCGATATACTCTGTGGTGTATCAAACCTCGTTGCTAGTTAATTAAATGAAAAAATAAATCGTAAGCTGGCTGGATGACTAGAAATTAAAAAAAAAAAGTGTTTTAGAGGGGAAAAAATTAAAGTGCCAACGTTACGGCTAGTTTTACATGAAAGGTTTTTTTGTGAACGCATCGGTGATTCCTTTTGAATGTTTTATTGAGGTAAACTATGTTATACGTGTCATAACCGGAGTGCAATATTGAAAACGTTACAATTGTCAATTTTTGATACATGACAGTTCAATAAAATATACTTTAAAAATTTATGAAAAATTGCCGTCCGCGTCCCGGATTCGCATGAGTTAAATTAACTTTTTATTATTTTTCTCGACCCATTCAGACCATAAGATATCCTACTTAAATTTTAACGTATTTAAAACTAGTGCTCAAATTACATAACTTCATCATTTAGACAGCGGTACTTGGGCTTTCGTACCTGGTCAGATCCTGTCTTCTTCTTCAGATTATGTTCATCAGACCCAATAATGCATTTGCCAAACCGTGGTTTCCATTTTATGGCTCATCTGCTTCAACGGCCATCTGCATATGTCATCAGCCCACTATTATTTTATTTCGCTAATTTATTTCATCTTTTAGATATATTATAAACAAAACTAGCTCCATAGCACGCTATAATGATTTATATTTACAAAATTGAAGCGGTGTTTAAGAAAAAAAGTTGTGTTTTAGTTTTAGAAATACATATTTTTAAACACAAAAATGACTTAATTATGTGCTATATATGACTAAGTTACCATAGTCTATAACATATAGAAACATGTTGTGAGATATATTTTTATATCTATTGTTCTCGTTATATTTGAAAGATCTTCATATTTCGTAAAAAGTTTAGCGATGATCAGAATCAAAAGCTATCGTGAAGTTCGTCAATCAAATCAATAGTTTATACTCCTAACTCGTAACATAAACTCTTTGTAAGACAAACAAAACTTACTTCCTAATAATATTAGTATGAAATGCCCTGCTCATTAAGAATTAGACACATAAATAAATATTCTATATATAGGTCAATGACCTTGTGACAGTGAGCAGATGTTCGTAACGCTGGTTGATTTCAATCGATTGATTAAGAAAGTCTTGTATAATGCTGTCATAATAAATCCACACATTGAATCGCCCTATTTACTGACGCGATGTCCATTTAACAATCATAATGGCTTGCATATTATCTTGAACAACGAAATAGAAACATCAAGACTAACTAATCTTATAGGTTATAGAAAACAGGATTCGAATCTGCGTTCGTGTAACAAAGCATATTACTTTACAGACTAAAAGGCGTGGAGTTAATGTTTGTTGATTTTCATGTAGATTGTTTATATATATTAAATACTGCACATTATTTTCAATCGAATTAAATTCCGTTAATAGTTTTACGTTTCATATATTCTTATAAAAAGATAATTTTAAAGTTACCGTTTTAACCTGCTTGTATAAATAATCACTGTCTATTTAATTTATGAATATAATTTAGATGTACAACATATTTGTAAAGATATCTGCAATACAAACAATTTGAATGAACGTGAATATTTACATAATGAAAAAAGTAGCATCGTTTATCGTAGTGGAAATACTCGTAGTTCAATTCGCGAAAGTAACAAAACTATTCGACGTTTAGAATTTGAATTGAACTCTGTTTCGAGTGATTATTGACTACCGACTCTAAGGTTCGAAGTTCAAACTGAGCTAATAAAAAAGTTATTAGGTTTCTCGGAAAGAACGTTAAGCCGTTAGTCCTGCACCTGAACTCTTTCTGGTTGTATCAGATTTCCCGTTCCATCGGATTATGAGAATGAGTGAATGATATATATCCCAGCCAGATGGCTAGTCTCCCTTGAGAATGGATACTTGGTAGTTCGTGGTAGGGCTTTGTGCAAATAGTTGTATAGTTGTGTTCCGGTTTGAAATGTGAGTGAACCAGTGTATATTTACAATGCGCCATAATTGATGGCGCATTGAAGATGTAAGAAATGGGTTGTATTTTTTTACTGCGCCAATGGCCGCTGTATCCGAAATTAGAAGAATAACATCATCATCATCTTTTTTAAGAAAAGGAACTCCATCTTAAGCTTTCGTTGAATTGGTGCTAAAAGGACCAAAGCCATGTTTTGAGTGAAATGTAAACAATATTTTTACCATTTGCCAAATAATTTTAAAATATATAAATTTATTTGTGAAATCGCGTTAGCTTAACATTACTAATGCTAACAGTATTACGCAAAAATACGTTTGGTACTTAAAACAACCAACGCCTGTTCATTGTTTTTATTTTTCCGATTATCAAAAGTAAGGGTTATTGATATTGGCTCTTGTAGCAATAGACCACAGAATTGCAAATCGTAAAATTACTTAACCTCTAGTAATGCTTCCAATACCTGTAATTGTAATGTAATTTATTATTTTATCTATACCAAAATCAACATACGTACATACTCATATTTACATTCTAGGGTAGGCTGAAAGATATATCATAAAGATATCTAAAATATCTCTTTGATAAGCTTTCCTCTGCCTATTTTTGTTAATGTTGAATACTTTTAAAAAGCCGAGATGGCCTAGTGGTTTGAACATGTGAATCTTAACCGATAAGCGGGTTCAAGCCCGGGCAAGCACCACTGAATTTTCATATGCTTAATTTGTGTTTATAATTCATCTCGTGCTTGACGATGAAGAAAAAACATCGTGAGGAAACTTGCATGTGTCTAATTTCACTGAAATTCCGACACATGCCTTTTCTACAAACCCGTATTGGAGCAGCGTAGTGGAACGAACTCCAAAACCAAGCTCAAAAAGGAGAGCAGGCCTTAATCCGCAGTGGGACATACACAGGCTGTTACATTGATACATAAATAATGTACCACGTAGATTACCACTAGACAATTACAAGAAGTAACATAAAACACAATAACCTAAAATGAAAACCGTTATATTTATCGCGAACACAAAGTAATCTAGGCCAACTTTTGTATAGGCAATATCGTGAGATGATTATCTTTGTAAAGCTAATCATAACGCAAATTACAAACGAAAGTTCGAGATGTTCTAGGTCAAAATAACGAATATATTGTTTCTTTGGACACGCTTTGATTATCAATGTTCTTATTAAAAAACCGTTAAATGATTAATTGTTCGTTAATTCATTCAAAAATAGAAAACAAAACGTACACGCTTACGATCATAAAATATCAGAGAGAGATATGCTATATTGTCTACAATAATCATAATGTTTAAAGGATACAAACGTCAAAATAGCGTATCATAATAATATTATGAGTCAGTTTACATAATCTTTTCTTCTGTACTCTAATATGTATGAATTGAAAGAGCGAAGTCTCCGAATACAAGCATTATGTGATAATGTATTAAAGGAGGTTTCATAAGCGTCTTGTTAAAAAAACATTAAAAAAAAAATGTTATTTTTTTGTACATTTCGTTCGGGTTGAGCATCGATTATGAAAACGTTACAAATCTAGAAAGTTCTAAGACATCATATATTTGTTTTTTTTTTTAATTACTAATTATAAAAATGTTTTATTAATTAGTAATACCTCCTTATTGTTGTAATATTACATCAGCAATTGTATTACAACTATCCGCTCCGATAGTTAATTACAATAGATAATGAAATAAACACAAGCGCAAGTCTGGCCCAATTCCAATTACTACGGCCGCAACCCCATTCATCAAGATCGGACAAGTTTCTGTTCCAATGAACTGAGAAAGATTTCTTTTTTCTCTCTCCCGCGTTGCACACTGCACATCCTCCCCCTTTCAGCCGCACTCCCAATTCGCAAGATTAAACTGTCAATTCGGATACTTTTTTATCTGTTGTCGATGTTAAGGCGGGTCGACAATACTTGGTTTCCTTATTTTTAAGAGGCAAAGAATAAGAGTGGAATGATAAGGTCGTATTTGTAGATGAAAGCTTTTATTCCTTTCTGTGATATTTGATACGTATTTTTTTTTGCTCAGACCGAATACAAAATCAACAATAAATAGTGTCAATGTATTGAAAACATTTTAAGCAGTTTGCCTGTTAAAGCCATAATAAATGTTAACAAAAACCGTTATTTGTACCGATTGTTTTAAATGCTTTAATAAATTCCAACTCCAAACGAATAAATGTACTAAGGCCGGCTCTTAACAAAATTAGATGTATCGATCCACATTTTCTTATGCCTAACAACGTATTGATATTTGAGTACTCAGCTTTAGTTTCCCTTCGGCAAAGCTAAGCGAGACGTAATTTAGGGTTTCGCAGCTGCTTCGCGTGTAATGTTGATTGTATTGCGATCGTGAACACTGGCCTTTTATATAATTGTAGCGCGCGGGGACCCTTTATAAGCTTCAATACAAGAATTATTGGTGCGAACGGACCCACGCGTTTTAATACACTAATTCGATCAATCTTCATTACAAACACGTCATTTTATTTACGAGTAACAATTACATAAATGAAATAATATGTATAATATCAAATATTATTTGTTCGCTGCATTTGTATATATATAGCTCGTCTGGGTAGGTACCACCCACTGATCAGATATTCTACCGCAAAACAGCAGTACTTAGTATATATATATATAGTGTAATTACAGGCACAAGCGACATAACATCTTAGTTCACAAGGTTGGTGGCGCATTGGTGATGTAAGCGAGGTAGCCCATATGCTCGTCCTGTTCTATAAAAAATAAAATTAATAAAAAATTTTAAAATGAATTTTTCTCCATTGTAATATAATACTGTACAACAACAAAATTACGCGAGTCAGGTATCCATTCATTCGGAGCAAGGAAGATGAATCACGTAGTAGGTACTTTAAGCGAACCATTCGCAATGACGGCTTAATTTATACTTAAACCTCGCCATAAAAAACTTTGAACCTTTATTTCTATTTAGACAAATCGAAGGTACTATAACGTATTTAACATTAATCCGCGTGATAAATGATTGAATAAATTAAATCGGTTAAACCGGCTCTTAACGCGAGATTTAAGTGAGGTTTAATTGAAACTAAGAGGGTATAAAAAACCGAACGGCCACAGCTGATAAGCGCGGCGTAATCCTCTCTTAAACAATGGCTTAAACTTCAGGGGAGGTAAAGCAAGTAGCCAGTTTTTAACGCTTACACAAGTTCTGACGTAATCTTCGCTTATTTTAAGATGAAGCATTTTTGAGAAAAGCATTTTGTTTTCTTTTATACATTGCGATTATTATGAATATTATAAATGCTAAAAATAGAAATAAATAAAATATGTAAAATAGAAATATAGAAAAATTTAAATAAATAAATTTAATATATAGAAAAATTTAAGAAGCCACACAAACTTATATCTCCTACATAGACTATTCTCCGTTGAGATCAGCCGCCGTGTCCAAGTGTAATCGGCCAGGACATGATCATCAAATCATGACATTGGTGTGTCCCACCAAAAGAAAAAAAAAATCTATGTTCTTTGGCTTAAAGGAAACGGCACAACGAAAAAAAAACTAAAAGAAGCTATTTTTAAAAAAATATTCAAATCGTACATAGTTCAAAACCAAAAAAAATAATGTAAAACATATAACTGTAATTCAAAATGAACTCCAGGAAATCATATTTCAATATGCACCTAATAACCAAATAGTCATATCTGCTAATAATTCTAGACTGGAAATGTAGAACACTCATTACGAATAATATGATCTAAAATACTGTTTCTTGTACCTGTAATGACTCACCGTAGAATAATCGATGACCCAGTGGAACCTTTCCAGATGGGTCTGCACAAAAACCTACTACCAGTAACATCCCAAAGCGAATAAACAGCACAGTATAATAGTATTTATGTAACATTTTTGGCTGTCTGAAAAGTCGTGGCAATGTTTGTACACAGACGCCGTGTGCCATTTCAATGCATTTTATATAAACCATTGTAAATAATTGACGGAGCGCAGAGTCGCATTTATATTAAACAGGGTTAAGACCTTTGTCCCTTAGAAACCATTAATATCTAAACAGTCTTGGACCGAGGCATGCTGCTGTATGCTGCAAACGCAATCGTGGTTATTATTACATTATTAATAATCAATATTAACGTTATGATAATATTATATTTAAAAAATCTAATTAGCTAAAAAAGTGTTCCTAACTGAGAATCAGACAGAAGAATGAACTCTTAGAAGTTTCTGTCTTGATTAGAAGAGTTTATATTGAAACTTGAATTACTCAAATCGCGTTTGGAGAACTACAATTTTTTTCACACAAAACAAACATAAAAATAATTAACGTCATGTAAAACTGTATCAAATCATGATACCGTTATATAGAAAGTTAATATAGCATTTGTAACTGCTATTAAATTCTATTTTTCGGAACTTAACTTTGGGGGTCGGTCTTGCATGTTTTATTATTTTACTATCATTCTATATAAATATTACTCAATACGCACTGAGCTCTATCAAGGATGTATAAATATATAAACATAAGCATCGCTTATTAATGCATTCTCTAGGCTATGTATACAATGTCAATGATAAACAAATACATTAAAACAAATGAACGCTTTAATCTGGCAATCGCTGGTGCGGACCAACGATTGCCATAAGAATGGATAGGCAATTCAGCCTTGTCTCGATAGTGTGAGTTAAAGAAATAAATATTACAAAGTTCACACGTAACTTAGTAAGGTACAAGCAGTTCTGAAAATAGGTTTAATTTATTTACGACACCATACTAGTCTAGTCTTCCTCGTTGGTGAAATGGGATTCCTGTGTTTGTTCCCTCGTCCGTTAACTTAATTGTCTAACGTCTTATCGGCACTTACCGTTTTTATTTTTATATATAGCTTTTCGGATCGGATTAGATTTCTTTTACGTTACTTGTTTTTATTTCAACAATTTCAATACTTTAAATAAAGGGTATATCAAAATAAAACAATTATTAGCTCAAGAACAAATATTCAAGTATTATATTAATATTAATATTAAATTATTAAGTAACAGATTTCTATTAACATAACACTAAACCCTTTTACCAATTTAATGTAATTTAAAATAATCTTAATTTATTAAGCTATTAGTAAAACTATACTACTTGCACTATAAACAACATTCAATCTGTGACTTTTTACAAAACATAATATGTTGTCCAAAAATATACTTACAATTATGATAAAAGAAAAACAATATCAATTATTAAAGGACATAAAAAAATGGCTTATGATGTAAGTAATATGTTTTTATTCCTATATACCTAAAAGCAATAAACCCCTAGGTGTTTTGTCAACTAACAGCCATCAATCAATCCTTCAATTTAATTCATAAGTTTCGCGAAGTAATAACATTTAAGACTCGAATCCATTAAAAGCTATATTTGTGTTGCACTCAACGATGACTCAACTTGTAATGGAACGCTTCTGTCAATACGCGTCGACTCCTTTTTTGTATAGAGTGTGTTTACTGATAGTTTATTGACAAATATTGAAGATTGTTTGTTGGTAGGATATATTTATATCCTTCTTATTGAAATTTTTAAGCTGTTCTCTTTGATATTAATATTCATATAAATATTGTGTCTCTGGACTTAAAGTTAAACAAGTAACGTTTTTATTAATTAATTGAAACGAATTATTTATCATAAAACATTTAATATAATAGTATGTCCCTTTAAACCCGTACCCTTTGGTTAAGTCTTACGATATACAGTTCATTTGACCATTTGGGCTATCGTATCGGATAAAGCAAGAACAATACCATAAAAATAATAAAATAATTTCAGCACATATTTCAATGGTCACGAAACTTCAATCTACGAGCAACGCAACACAACGCCGTAGAGCGCCATATTTATTATTCGATTATCACCACAAAAAGCTTTCATATTACAATGGCGCCCTCAAATATGTGATTACACTGTTAGGCCTCTCCCCTCAACTGTCCGTACATATAAATCGGCTATTAACTTCGTTTGTCGATTAAATGTTTCTATTTTGAAATAGTTTTCATGATAAATATTTACTAAGCTGTTTTATAAAATTATTGCTTGTAATATGTTATTTGCATATAATTGGTCACAATTAAAAAGAGACACTTTCAAGATGTCTCGTCTTTCTAGATCTATATATTATAAGCAGATTTAATGTAGTTGTTTTGTTTGTGCATTAAAATAGTCGGAATAGCAAAGTGTTCGGAACACGCGAGTCTTGCTTAAGTAAGTTCGGTTACCATGCAAGCCGATACCTGATGGTAGATTATCTTGATGGTACCTACACAACATCGACAATGCGCTACCGATATTCGAAACTCGGACGTTATTGACTTACCCTTTAAAATGGAACACAACAATTATAATACTTAGTGTTTTTCGGAACATATCCTTGGGCGTCGGTCTCGCAAGTTTTATTATTTTACTATCATTCTATATAAATAGTATTCAATACGCACGGAGCTCTATCAAGGATGTCTTTGAAATCTGTATATGTCGAATTGAATATTACCATATCCTGTATCCTTACAAGCTCATATTATCTTACATAAGAGAGAACATCTTTGGCCAGATTGTTACGCAGAACAATTATAACGTAAATTTAAATCTTATAAGAATATTTAAATCGTTCATATCAATTCACATCTTGCCATAATCAATTCTCACGCAACCGGTAGTAATATGAGAAAATAAGATTACGAACTCGACGCTTGGTGTGTTAAATGCCACTCCAAACGATATTCGGGATCGGAATTTTCTTTGTACTGTAACATTATCTTTTGAATAGCATTTTATGTGGCTTCGGATACTGAGATTATGGAATATTTCTATGAGATGAATAAAAACATATATTTTTATACTTTTATTACAATTGTCGATAGATATGTAAATTTTTAAAACACATTTTCATAGTGCTTATAACCGTATTATGACAATTTATTATTTTATATGCATATTCGAATTTATCCACGAGATCGCAGCGTATTTTTGGACGTCAAATGTAATATTTGTTACGGTTTTAAATGGTAAAGAATAAATCACACAGATCCGTTCTTTTATTGTTGACTGAAAGGAGAACAAACACCTCAATAAACACACTTTCACATTCATAAAATTAAGCACAATTAGTTCCATTACTTTGTATGGTAACATTCGTATTGAATGAGAATGTCCGGTCTCCGTGACGCTGCAAATTAACTGATATTTACTAGATATGAAGGTATTTTAATCAAATCAAACAGTTCTTTATTCAAGTAGACTGCTAAGGAAATTGTCGTCATTTAAGTCGTCGTGTTACAGTATTATTAATAATAATAATATCCTGGGACATTATTCACACACGGCCATGTGATCCCAAATTAAGCAGAGCTTGTGCTATGGAAACCAGACAACTGTTATATTACCTATACTACTTTCTTTTGTAAATACATACTTATATAGATAATTACACCCAGACTCACACCACAGACAAACAGACATGTTCATGCACAAAAATGTCTGTCCTGGGTGGGAATTGAACCCATAACCTTAGGCGTGAAAGGCAAGTATCTACCAACCACGCCAACCGGCTCGTATTGAATTAAATGTAGAGTTTCAATTCCAAACCACCGGTTTGGAATGTTGATTCTACAGTAAAGAATTATGAAAAATATTTATATATCCCTCCTTGACTATTCCTATTTAAATAAATAAATAAATAAAATAAATTCCATGTGAACACACTTGGTATATATGAAGATTTATTCCAAATAATGATTATTCAGTCATTACTTCACAAAACCATTTTTGTCAACGTTTAGGATTCGTATAAAGTTATCTTTAAATTCCTATTATTTGCGACCTAGTGACATTAGACATAGATGCTCGAGCCAAATGTTACATTTTGATTGCAATCAGCTGTAAATAACCTAGCACCTAGAATTCCTTCTATTTTCAGCCTAGCTTTATATAGTATAAGCAAACAGATTTAGTGTGTTAAAGCTACGAGTACACACATACTAACTAAAATTTTTATCAAATAATGCTTATTGGTGACGTTAGGTTTCTGTAGTCTAGCTAATAAAGAGAATAAAGAAAATTAATCAATGTACACATAGTTTTATTTTATAAGGCATTTCTAACTATACTCAATCGTTATCAAAATTACATTTCTTCGTTAGTAATGTTTGTCTCATAAAAACGCACTACAATATGTTTTTATAGAAAAGGCGGGTGGGCATATGGGCCACCTGATAATAAGTTGTCACCACCGCCCATAGATAATGGCGTTGTAAGAAATATTAACTATCCCTTACATCGCCAATGCGCCACCAACTCTGGGAACTAAGATGTTATGTCCCTCTTACCTGTAGTTACACTGGCTCACTCGCCATTCAAACTTGAATACAATAATACAAAGTATTGCTGTTTTGCGGTTGAATATCTATGACGAAATATCAGGAATTTAGTTTAATGCTATCATTAAACTAAATATATATTTAATAAAAATCGCATATATCATGAGTAAACAAAAACTGACACATGTAAAAAAATTAACCTTTTCATTGTCATAAGTCCATTAACAACAACAAGTATACAAAACAATGAACGTTGAAAATAGGTCGTATATGTCTAGATATACTTTAATTTAAATTAAAAAGAATAAAATATTTTTCAAGTATCTGTAATCCAGGCTAGTATGTTTATGCTTAACTGTATAAAATCATTCTAGGTCGGGCGTTAATTTTTTTTTCTCTTTAATTATAATAAATGGAACAACGCATATCATGAATCACTATGAAAAATGTTATTGTATTTTTAAAATATATGAAATGTATATTATATTTTATGGAGGCAATGTGTGTTATTGTTTTTAATTTTATACCTTGTAATTATTTTTATAAAAGTATAAAAAAATAAATGAACTCACCTTTAAAAACGAAGACAAAACAGTTAAAATAACGTCGAACTCAAATATTTAATAGTTTATTTAGTAGCATACCCGTTAATTAGAGCGAAGAAAACATTTTGTTTTGTCATTTTTCTTTTACCTTTATATTGATTTAAGTTAAGTTAAGGGGACGTCCAGGTAACTGTGATATATAATAGCTGATACTTATTTTAGTATTAAACAATAATTAAATAATTGTAAAATATTGATAAAATTCCGTGACATCATCTTTTTCTTAAAATACTTAAAACGAATTTGTAAAGTGGAATTGAGACGAATAAAGTTTTAATGCTTTTATTTATTTAGTTATTTAAGTTTTAGATTTAACTAACTTCGCTCAAGAGAATCTATCATACAGATAGAAGATGTTCAATGTAAAATAAGAAATTTAAAACCGATAGATAACAGAACGTATTTTAAATTAAAAGCGTTCCATTGACGTCACAATCGTGAATTATCGCCATTCGCCGCTCCCGCGACGTATCCAAGACATCGGGTCCATTTCAGATTAGCAGATACGTCGCCGCCCTCTATCGGGTTTTGGATGTCTCAACCTTTTGAAATTCAACGATATTTTAATGGCCACTATCGGTTCCAATGATTTTTTTTCGCCTCTCCCCAACTTCCGCATTTCAGCTTTGACAGAGCTCGATATTGCTTCTCCTCGCCTTTTTATTTACGGTCTGAATGGTAAATAGAGTGCGGTGTTTACTCCCAATGAGGTTTTAATTTTTCCTTTTTCAACTTTTAGATATATTTTTTTCTAATTTCAAACGTACCGTATTTACTTTAACCGCGCTCAATGCAAGTTTTAATTAAGACCCAACATTTGTAGTGGAAACTAGTTTTAACACTCGTCGATGATTTTACCTGCTTCGTATTAACGAAAATATAACAGTAAATATTTTATCATTATCGTTCTGTTTCAATTCTCATTCGATATTGTTTTAAGCATTCCAAATCTAAACGTATTTCAGCTTTAATTGGAACAGAATCATTAAGCAATGTTACAACATCCAAATTAGAAGAATCTTGATATGGTCGTTTATTCAAGTTTCAAGTACCGATTCGATCGATCGTGTATAACATACTGAATATTTCTATTATTGAATAGACTATTAGCTGTCACCGACACGCGGTACCTGCCTGTACTTTGGTAATTGAATTGCCATTGATGTACAAAAGCTTTTGGTTTATTTTCGAATTTAGAATAAATAGATATTGAATGGCTTGTAACGTGGCTAGGGTTGCCATATTAATTGCCATGTATATCATCATTGTATCATCGCTATGTGTAAGCGTAATATAAAATCATGTCACCCATGTAGTTTTGTAGTTGAAGAAGTAAGAAAAGTCTTTTGTTTAGGACAGAATATTTGCTCTGGGTAGTCGCTACGTGCAGACTAATGTTTTGTTTCTCAAATCAACTCAAAACTCCAAGCTGCAGCGAATGTCAGAATTCATAGTGTTATCCAACGTTAAATCCTTTTTTTTCTTCAAGAATAACTGACAACCCTACGCTAAGTCAATTGTTCTCAAACCTAAATATAAATAATATCTAAAAACAAAAAAAATCCTTTTGTCCCGTTTGTGATAACGACTTGGTTTTAATGTATTTGACACATGAAAATTTTGGTACAGAATTTTGCGATTAAATGGCGCTGTTATGAATAAATCAAAGAATACTTTTCTGACAGCAGTGAACACCAGTTCATATATGTTTATTATTATGAAGTATTATTGATTAATTTTGAATTTCGAATTAATATTTTTATGATTAATTAATTTATTTATTCTAAAAACGTACATTAAAATCCACTAATCATAATTTTCCAATATTATAACAGTTCTGAATTTTCGGTAGTTCTGTGTATTAATAACTTTGTTTAATTATTGTTTGATTTCTTTCTTTACCCAAATACTATTTGTCATATTTATAACAATTGTATGGCCATCGCGATCAAATACATATTTATGGAATATTAAAAATATATTAGGATTTAAATAATAAAAATAATCTTTCAACTTAGGTTTAAATAAAACAAATAACCATAACTCAACTGGAGTTGTATAATGTATTATGAATGGAAATATTTATAACGTTAAACGACTCATATGTTACGTCTACAGACTGGCACTTAATAAAATAAAGCTAAATACGAAACGGCGGTTCGTTCGTCGGTACCGCTAAGTAACCGAAACTCCGCTTTCATAAACAGTAAGCACATTAATCATTTCGAAATTCCGAACGAACGTTCGATCCAAGTTTCGAGTTTCGCTAACGACTCTGTGAGAGACTCGCTGCCCAGTCCATTATTTTCGAAAAGGGAACGAATTCTATTTTTCATTTTCGCTTCACTCTCTGCCCATAAAAGCTGATGTATGATTAAAGTTGTAGGTACCGAGTTTGCGTATAGTCGAAAAGAGGCTGTTTGCGTTCGATTATTTTTCTCAAACACAAAATAGATATAGATTAACGATGTTCGTTAAATATTACCGAAGTTTTTATGTTCCGTATTTCATCGTTCAAGATATTCACAAAAAATACTATTTTTTGTAATATAACAAACTGTTACTTTTCATATACACTTTTACAAGATAAATTAAATGCGGCCATTCGATTTCCGATATAAATATTATCTGAGAGCCTATACTCAGGAAGCATTTTAGTGTGGCTGTAGGCAGCCATAAACTAATGTCATTCGGTCTGTTATATGCTTCCAGGAGTGAAAACACTACGGTCCTCCATAAATTTTTCATGAAGCGGCCATTTCTCCGCAACTGTACCGGAGTGGTGATTGAAAAAACGCGTTCCGCGATATTGCGCTCCGATTGGACGGAATTCTTCAAGAATCAAACCGTTCAAATTCTCTATTGGTGTTTGAGTGCCGACCGTTCGTTGACAATTTGAATTTGAAATTAGAATCGAATGTTTATTGCGTGTTTCTCTTTGAGACCCTTCAAGTTATTTTGTTTCAATGGGTAAGTTTACGACTTTATGAGTCGACTAATTAATTGCTCAAAGATATTGAACGTTGTATTATATACTGACCCTAGACCCTTTCCTTTTCAATCTACCTGGCCTACATTTAGCTTATAGCTTTTATTAATATTAAAAACAAAATCTGGAATTATTAATATTCATATTAGATTTACGAAATTACGTACTACATTATATATTATATGTACTAAATGGTAACTAATATTTAACTTGAGATTAAATTTATATGTAAAAAATACATTAAAATTGATTGTTAACCTTTCGTCGCAGGCAGTTAATTAAATTAAAAAGTTTCATCTTTAATTAGCTGAACTTAGACAAGCTCGGGTAAATCTGAAAAGTTGTCAAAACTAGCCAATGTTGATTCGCATCTAAATGTTCTTTTGGGAGTTTTACAAGATTAATCTTGTTTGAGCAATTAACAACATGTCACTCCAATAATAATCTAATATTGAATATATTAAGGTATTTTATACTAAATCTGTAATAGAATGTTTCAAGTATTCTAAAACGTTCTTTTGAAATAAAGACTTCGAATCTTATTTGGAAATTGTCTTAAAAATTCTAGAAATATAAATGAAGGCGTAAAGAATTCATTTTATAAATAATTGTTTTTTGAACAAACAGTATAAATGTGTGAATATCACATAGCTTGGCAAAAACGAAGTTAAATATTAAGCACATGAAAATTCAGCGGTGCCTGCACGGGTTTGAACCAGCAATCTTCGGTTAAGATTCACGTATTCAAACCACTGGGCCATCTCGGATCCCATTTACTTAATTAATTTAATAAATTTACTCCTATATTAAAATATTAATGTAAACATTAAAATTAAGATACAAAATTAGCGATATTAAAGCAATCGAAGAAAACGCTCCACTCAGAATTACTTATGTAAGATTTATCATCATATTGTTTACTAGAATATATGTCGTTATACCTTTAAAGGCTATGTGTATTACATTCGAGCTATTCTATTTCGTCTAAATCCCGGGATTTCGGAGTTTCGCGTCAAACTTCGGGCTCCCCGAATCAAGCTGTAATGACTCGGAATAAAATACAATTTGGTTCTTCGGCATTTTGAGATTTGTCTGATAAAGGAAATAGATATTTAGAGCGCTATTCAGTTAATTGAATGCTCGCGCTTATATCTCGCAGTGATCTTTTTGACTTCGAACAGTCTGTAAAAAATCAATATCGGATACGACTAAAGAGAAATATATATAAACAAATAAGACATAAGCGATAGATGTGACTAAATACAAATAAAATGAAAATGTCCGAACATATCTTAGTCTCAGAGCACCTTCCATTTCCTGAATGAAGACGATCCTTGCAATGTTAATAACTGTTCAAAGCTAATTCGTTAAAAGGATCCGCTACGCCATCCGCTATTCTGCGCTCATTAAGATAATCTCAAACGACGCCGTCCTTCCGAATATAAATTAATAGTTGAGGACACCTGCACTCGCCTCGGCGCTTCCAGGAACTAATGAAATGAAAGAAATTGGAAAACTTGCGTTTCTTGAAATTGTTAAAGGTCCACCCATGAGTATGTCATCTTTAATTACGAAGTGAGACTCGTTCCGATTGTTTGTGTCGACTTGTTTACCGACAGAAGAGAACTTCGACTGAAAACAACTCAAAGATGTTGCAGTTTAGTCGCTTTGTTATAAATAGTTTAAAATTTTCAACCAGAGAGTGGCCGTAACTTTCTCCACGCTTTATATATGAATGTTTTTGTTCGCATGAATTATTTTTATTTCTACTTTTTTGAAACTCTACGTGCAAAAACTTTCAATCAAAACACCACATTTTAACATTATTTTATCTCATAAAGTATAATGTATTTTATGATATCAAAATAAAATGTGTTTATGAAGCATTATTGATCGAGCTCAACTTAAACTGATATCCAATTATTCAATGCGTTACACTTGCTTATTGATAAAACAAAAACCATAATATTATGAATATTATATTAAACAAAATCTGCGTACAGAATAATTTGTACCAATTTGTAAAATGGTTACTTAATTACTTTAAAAGCCCCCAATAACATTTAGTTCCACTTTGCATCAATCACAGATCCGTTCAACATTTGGGATAGGTGTTCGGTCTAATCCAGTAGTGTAAGATGAAGGCTGTATTATAATTTCAATTAGCATTGGAATCAATTCCACTATGTCCACTTGCGCAGTTGGCGGTGCTGATTGAATAATCAATGGCATGCAAATGAGAGCGGCAACAGGCTGTACCCTGTTTTTGAACCCTGCTCCGAGATTGCAACTAGGAACAAACGGAATATTTAAATGACAGATTTTATGATCAACTTTAAAGAGATTACTGCTCATGACACATGACCCTTGAATTATCCCATTGAAATACCCATAAGTAATGTCATATAAGTAAATATTATATCTTTACAAAAACACCGACACTTAAAATTACCCAGGTTACAAATTATATACGCTTTGAAACACATCTTTAAGAAATATATGTTAAATTATGAAAAAGCAACTTAACTCCAAATAGCTATTTGTAAACGCCGCAAGGGAAAGTTTATAGGGAACCCAAAACAGAATATCTTATTCATACCCACAAAGTTTGTTTACCGCTGTCCCCAAACAAAAAATTTAAATGAAAACATTTCCACTAATGAAGATTTTATGCAAAAGTTTCTTCAAACGGGAAGTGCGATTCAATTTCTTTTTAAACCTTTTCTGTTAACAATGACCAGCGGACCTCGTTCTAATTGAAACAAAACCCATTATTAGCGGGACCGGAAAAAACGACTCCTATTTTCTGGAGCGTTTACAATAAACCTGTTAGGACTCGTTCGTTGAGATTAAAACCAGTTCCGAGAGGATTTTGAGTGAGATTACGAGTTGACAAGTGGTATTTGAGTATTGTTGGGAAGTTGATCCTTGCGATTTCTGCTAGCCTGGTACTTGTATAATCCGTGAGCACCTGAAAGCATTTAGCTCTTTTAAAACAATTATACTCGATACGTGGCTTTTTAAAGTGACTTTTCATAGTTTCTCTATTATGTAACCTGCCATTTCGCTTAGCTATTTGGAATATATAATATTTCAATATTACTTTTAATCTTTTGTTAAACGTATCGCTTACAAATCATTCGAAAATGATGAAATTATAAAAAATGTAAATCGTAAGCTTGTAAAAGTAAACTATTATGTTTTTTTTTTATAGAATAGGAAGGCGGACGAGCATATGGACCACCTGATGGTAAGTGGTCACCAACGCCCTTAGACATTGGCATTGTAAGAAATGTCAACCATCGCTTACATATCCAATGCGCCACCAACCTTGGAAACTAAGATTTTATGTCCCTTGTGCCTGTAATTACACTGGCTCACTCACCCTTCAAACCGGAACACAACAATACCAAGTACTGCTGTTTTGCGGTAGAATATCCGATGAGTGGGTGGTACCTACCCAGACGAGCTTGCACAAAGCCCTACCACCAGTAAAGTGTATTAAGTATTAGTATTAAATTAATAGAAGTCAATTTACTTACGAATAACTTATCTGCGAATATAGGAAAAATATACAGAGAACTAATAAATTAAATTACAGAAATTAAAATATAAGAAAAAGCATCAATTACGTTTTACATGGAACAAATATTCATCTTTATACTAATATATGTTTAAAAATTTTCATCAATATAGTACAGTACAGTAACAGCCTGTTAATGTCCCACTGCTGGGCTAAGGCCTCTTCTCCCTTTTGAGGAGAAGGTTTGGAGCTTATTCCACCACGCTGCTCCAATGCGGGTTGGTAGAATACACATGTGGCAGAATTTCAATGAAATTAGACACATGCAGGTTTCCTCACGATGTTTTCCTTCACCGTTAAGCACGAGATGAATTATAAACACAAATTAAGCACATGAAAATTCAGTGGTGCTTGCCCGGGTTTGAACCCACGATCATCGGTTAAGATTCACGCGTTCTTACCACTAGGCCATCTCGGCTGTTCATCAATATAACATTTCCGTTAATAGTTTCAATATAAAATTTGCTGCTAAGATGCCTATGGCCTTAACCTTGCCGATCTTGTATTATTCCCACTGTTCTATGATTAAAACTTCCATAATAATACGGTCGTCTATTGTTGTACATAATTATTATAAAGCTCTGTTTGTGAGTCTCTTTAATTTGCCTTCAAGCAAAAATATGTCAAACGTCACTATAAATTATTTTGTGCAAAAATTGACATTATAATATTTCAAGAATATTTTTCGTCAACATAAATAGAACTATTTATGTACTATTATTAATGTATAAATATAAATATATTTGTATAAGGTTTTTTTTTATAAATAAACTAGCTACTAAGCCTAAGGCTGTGAATTATCACATACGCTTCGTTTTTAAGCGTGAATAGCGCTTGAACGGGCCGCCTAGCGATTTAAAACGCCGCAGGTTCGATCCTCAGTACTTGAACTATTGTCGTCCCCACTCCAAACAAGCTATACGCTTAAGTGGAGGGATAAATAACAACATTAGTAATTCCTTAAAAACGATATATTGATATAGATAGTATTTAAAATAAAAAAATTATACATCACACACGTCCAAATTGTTCTACTTCTAATATCCGTGTGTAGTAAAATTTAAATAATGAGTTTCGATACTAAAGTTTAAGGAGGGTAGTTAAGAAAAGTATCAACAGAGTTGATTTCCTCGGGCATTCATAATTCAGGAGAGCGAAGCATAGACCGGAAGAACTGAAACCGCCGCTTCCTTCTACGTTCCGCTGCTCAAGATGTCTAGGGTTCCGCATTTGGGAAATATGATTTAACAATTATTTTATTCGAAACTGAAATTTATCAATTTAAAAAAAATGTTAAGGTAGCTTATGTTAACATTGTTTTTTTTTGGTTTATAAATAATAATAAATAAATTATCTTTGTGTGTTTACTAGGCCATAGCGTAACGTATAATCTAAACTATTATATGTGAGAAATACGCTGAGGTCTTCAACTAAGAAGTAATTTAAAGTGTTTAAAAGGTTAAGTGTTAACGTGTTTAAAGGTTGTTAATAAGGTTATTATTCAAGTAGATTATTATGTTACGTTTACTTTTGTACTTATTTTTTATTTTATTTTATCCTATTTTCATTCATCAAGTGTGACCGGACCCTTATCGTTATCTAAAGAAAAAAATAAGAAACCAATGATTAATCTATTAAAATCGGAAATATAATTTATTCAAACCCTCGAGCACTTTTAAATCGAATTAAACGTTATCACCGGTTCTGAATTTAAATACCAATAAAAACCGACAAGAAACTCGGTAGTTACTCTTCTTAGTCAATAAAATTACATTTATATCAACCAAATACAACTAAATAATTATTAATCCTTCTTGAAAACCATTGAATAATGAAGAAAGTGTCCATGCGCAGTGGTGACCACTTATCATTAGGTGGCCCATTTGCCTGTCCGCCTACTTATATTTAAAAAAAAAACACGCTTTTTATATAAGCGTTAAAAACATAGTATATTCAAGGCAACTTCTTCTTATGAACTCTCCAGTATTATTTCGTGTAGATATAACGTAGCGAATAGTTATTTCACGGTAAAGCGGATGAATCACAAATATGTCTGGAATTCCGTGCGACTTCCGCCAGTTGAAGTTATGCGTTACTTTGCGGTATTTGTTCAGCTGTATCCGACGAATTTTCAAACTTCGTATTTTTTGTAACTAGGTCAATATTTTAGGAAAAATGTTCCATAGTTACTGAATTGAATTTTATTTAGATAACAGTAAAGACAATATTAACTTTATTTCTCATAAAACTAATAAACGTTACTTAGCGGCTGTTTAGTTGAACACTTACTTATAAACATTGTTTAACGGCTGATTAGTTATATTGTATCTTCTTCTTTCTAATGTCAAATCAATAGTGACAGAAAGAGATAAATCAGTGTTTAACTGAACCGTCGTTAAGCAACGTTTATAAGTAAGGCCGTGCTTTCTCTCTTCCTAACATTATTGATTTGGCATTCGAAAGAAGAACACACGGAATTGTTCAAGGAATCAATCGCTAAACAACGTTTATAAGGCTTTTAGAGTTAAAATATGTACCCGTTAATAAGTTGTTGAAAGACACATAATTATTACGTCATCATAAATCAAAAACGACTAGTCGGTGCAGTGGTCGCGGCTGGTGCGCAGTCGGTAGCACGTTCGATCGCCGTTGAACGTGGTATTTATCCGAATCTACTACCTGCAGCTTTCGTTTACTTTTACCTTTTTCTTTATAGTATAGGTAGGTGGACGAGCATATAGGCCACCACCACCGCCCATAGACATTGGCTTTTTATGAAATGTCAACCATCGCTTACATAGCCAATGCGCCATCAACCTTGGGAACTAAGATTTTATGTCCCTTGTGCCTGTAATTACACTGGCTCACACACCCTTCAAACCGGAACACAACAAGTATTGCTGTTTTGCGGTAGAATATCTAAAGAGTGGGTGGTACCTACCCTGACGACCGTGCACAAAGCCCTACCACCAGTAAACCTACCTAAACCTACGTAAAAAGTACCTTATGCGACAACTGTACGGCCCATCTTAACTTAATAATTACATCGACCCGTGTCTTCATTTACGTGAAACAAGAACCAACCCAAGCCACACAGACACGATATTACTAGATTTAATATTTATATACAATTTAAAATCAACAATTATCAATTTCTATTAGTCCAACAGCAATTTAGCTCATTAGGAAGATACTTGATATGAATCGCTTATAATTGTGCATAACGCCAATATCAATCCACTTATTTATAACTGGTTCTCTATAGAGTAATGTTCTAACTACATTTGAGTATCCTCTTTGGGGTAATTGTATCTTAATGAACTAATCTGCAAGTTCATTTGGTCTATAAAAATGTATAAACTCGTTGATCCGAATTTAAATTAAAGTAACAAACCGAAAAGGTGCAATGTTTATTACTGCTGGTAGGACTTTGTGCAAGCTCGTCTGGGTAGGTACCATTCACTCATCAGATATTACCGCAAAACAGCAATACTTTGTATTGTTGTGTTCCGGTTTGAAAGGTGAGTGAGCCAGTGTAATTACATTCACAAGGGACATAACATCTTAGTTCCCAAGGTTGGTGGCGCATTGGCGATGTAAGCGATGGTTATCATTTCCTACAAAGCAAATGTCTATAAGCGTTGGTGACCACTTACCATCAGGTGGCCCAAATGCTCGTCCGCCTATCTATACTATAAAAAAACCATTAAAATTGTTATTTATCTTTAAAATAAATCTACAACAGCTATTCTGATTCCTCTAGAAGTCTGTCGTTATTTCAATGAAATTGAACAATAGTTTCTCAGTGTCCACCTCTTTTCTGTTCGATTCTTGAAAGATTTATCTTATATTCGAACTGTAGTATTTTATTGACTAAATTATTACTATAGTCTTATTACGGTTTCATTATAAGATATTTTATAAATTTGTTAATAAATTGATATGATCTGTATTTAATATTAATTACTTGTATACAAATATGTTTGTTTGCCTATCGTGGGCGAAATACATTTCATACAAATAAACGATTATTATGATTATTAAATGTTTTTTAATTCGAAACCGAAATTTTGTAAGATGTTAAACAATATAGTATGGACTGAAACGTGTTCTTTGATGAATATGAATACTGTGAGTATATCTACACTGTCGTATACAATGCCTTGTGTATATCGAGTATATGTAACCCGCATGAAGCAGCACCGTGAAATGAACTTCAAACTCTTTATTTGATACTACACAACTACTGCTAATTAAATTAGTAATTACTTTGTAACCAATCCAAAAGTGAGTCTTATATTTAACTTAAACTGTTAAACTAATTAGGTCCATATTATGAAATTAATTAATCATTAATAAAATCATGTAATGAAATCATCAAAGAATAAACAAAAGAAAAAAACAAACTTCGAAAATAACATTAATAAAATAGTCTAATTTAAAATCTCAAGTAAATGCAAAAGATAAGATTTCTGTGGAAGTTAAATTTCGTTTGTGGAAACGAATAAATTTAACATTTTCGTTCTAGAATGTTAACTTAATATTTTTTATCTGTACCAAGTGAGAACCGTCCAGTTTTATTCAGAACTAAGTGTTGTATATCAAAAGCAACACCTGCTAGTAACGGGCCGGACGTCCTAGCTATCTGCAGCCGACAGTGGCGAGCGGATTGTGCACCACCGAAACTTTTACCCCGTATTCATCTACATTTTATTTGTGAATTATTTTCGCTAACATTAAACTCAACCCCATATATCAGAACTATTTGAAAATGAATGCGAAAAGTGCATTCATTTGTTTCACTTATTTCAAAGTTTAAAAGATTTATATAACATACTTTCATAAAACCATTGGACCACAATTCCCTTGCATTTCGTATATATACAAATATGTATACCTTGAATATGAAAATCAATCAAATATTAATGTGCTTATATATATAATGAAAATGTCTATAAATAACAGTCTAACAAAATATAAACTGACGCGAAGACTGCTGTAAGCTAGATAGCTATACTATGCAAATCTTGGTGAGGAGCAAACACACCATGCCCGCAGGCCGGCACAAATATTTGACCTCCTATTATTGACCCCACACCTCTCATTCAATGTGGGCCAAGGGTTAGGTGATAGCTTGTGTTAATGTATATATATTATCCTAATATTGATATTACCATTGAAAGGGAACCATTATAGAATATTGGAATACCAGTTTAGATTCTGTACAATAAATTTCTCGTAACGTATTCGGATTTCTTTGTATTATAAAACTAATAACATTTCAAATAAAAATATAACTACAATTGAGGTAAACAACAATTGTTGAATAAAAATCCGCTGAGTTTATTTCGAACATTGTAGTAAAGTTAATTAATTTATATTTTAATACATGTTATATTTATATTTTTATGCTGTATATTGACTAACTGTAGAAAGAACTGGGTCGCTCGTTAACTTGTATTTTAATCCGTGTATTGTATATTGTTTCGATAATATATTAAAATAAAATATTCTATTTGTAACAACATAATCCTAGGTAGGTTTTACTTGGTAGATACCACCCACTCATCAGATATTCTACCGCCAAACAGTATATTCAGTAATATTGTGTTCCGGTTTTGAGAGTGAGCCAGTGTAACTACAGTCACAAGGGACCTACCATCTCCCAAGGTTGGTGGCAATGTACGAAATGGTTAATATTTCTAAAACCGCCTATGTCTAGTTCAGAAAAAAAACAATTGTATACTGTTAATTTCTAAGGATTATTTATTTTTTATTTATGTACCAACAGAGTATACAGAAAATTATATAAATGAAAAATGTGTACAAAGGTATAACTTATCTCTAACAAGAGATCTCTTCCAGAAACCCTGAATCTAGTGGAGATTAATTACTGTTTGTCATGTTGGTAATCCTAAATAAATAAATATTAACTTTACCAAATACTATTTCTTCGCTTAACGAATAGTACATCGTATAACTTAGCGAAATACTCTCAATAATAAGTAAAGAAAACTTGTCGACCCAACTTGTAAGTTACATTTCTGTATCACAACTAAGCCCGTATGTGGTTAATCGGTTTAAAAACGCTCACTAATGCACCATGAAGTTTGCAACTTGTACAGAAACTTGTGTAGATTGTGGTCTACAGGTTGGGCTAGATTTCTAAAACTTCAAGCAAAAATAACACCTATGTTTAAGGCATCGAATGTCAGATTCGAATGCAGCTATTTTTTAGGTTTCCTATTTCTATAAGTATTGGAGTTCATGTTCGTCCAAGTTTCCAAAGTTACAAGTTGTAACGCTCATGATTTAGAACATATTCTGAGCTGTTGAAAGCTTTTAGCGTTTAGGATGACCACAGGACTTTGCTTAGTTAAGGTGAGGCGGTTGCAAGATTAATAATAATCATTGTAACAAGACAGACGTGGCTTTTGAACACAGTAATGAAATTCAACAATAACATTGAATCGTAAAGCATAGTAGTATTTTCTGGAACATCATAGAAATATCCTTATTATTTAAACCTAGATCTGACAGATAGAGGCGATTGCCATATGACCTTTATGAAAATAATAAAATAAACCCAGACAAAACACAGTATTTTTGCACTTGAATATTAATATAGATATTATAAATGCCTTTAATTATTCTTAATAGTAATTTGATTACAATTAAGACTTGATTACGATTTAACCTCGAGTAACCTTAAACTCAATATTAAAGTTTTCCAATACAACTCTTTTTATGATCATATACAATAAATAAAAATACGAAATCGTTTAATCAAATTCAGCTTATCAAATCCGACATACTCGATCCTATTACTTAATGATAATTCTTCAATTTAGAAACCTAAAGCCAGTAATACAATTCAAACTAATTTCAATTATGTTTATACTTGCTAATAACGTTAGCTTGATTTGTTTACTCGAGTCTGTTTCTATGAACTTAGTTACTTACAGGGGTCTTACTGATATCGTATTGGCAAATCCATTTAGATTCAAAACGTATCTGAGGATTCGTAGTTGGAGTCTTATTTGCAGTCTTTATTGATGGTCCATAATCAAATCTCGCTTAGAAATCTCGATAGCAATAACTCGGACTTGCTACTTCATCAATTTGTTCGATTAACATTTCGAGTTTATCTAGTTCGAATTGAATGCGAGTGTTCTGTAGTAAGGGTGTAGGGATCAAGTTTATGGGCGGCTCGATGTCGGCTCCCGATCGTCACGCGATAGCGCCAAGGGACAAAGGGTTGACTTTTAATGAGGAATCCCACGACAAGGATTTTGTGAAGATGCTATTTTAAGGGCGTTGGCTTTTAGACATGGGTAAAATGTTTGTGTAAGTCATAATAAATTATGTTCATAAATTTTCGCGTTTTGTGTAATAATTCTCGAGATATCTTTAAAATTTTATTACAATTTAAATTTTCTAATAACAACCTACTAATATGTCAATTGCAACATTTATATATATGTATATTGCAATCACAATATAGTTTTAGTTTACAGAACAAAACTACGACTGAAATCGTAGCTAGGTTTAAAATTGCGAACTTTAAAAATGGAAAAACTAACATCAAACAAACTTTCTTAACAGTATTAGTATGGATAAATAATTAGCACAACACTTTGGCTCAAGCTGCAACGGCGGAACTATAACTAACTATGACAAACTTCCACACCAGAACCAACTTCGTTATGCTGTACTGGGACCCAACAATATGACGATGACATTATTATTTATAATGCGGTCGCTCGTTGGCTTGTAAATTTTAATTAGGACAAGTTTGATGTGTATGTTTATGATAACGTTTGTTAATATTTTGAATATCGAACTATATTTACATTGTCTTGTTCACTACTTTGAAATGTACATATTTCAATTGCCAAAAATTTGGCGTAAATAGCGGAATTATAGACTTGACTAGAGTTACTAGACGAAAAAAAAACAATACATTATTCAAGGTGCAAATTGAACTGGTTCAAAGCCAATTTCTGTAGCAGCTACCCTACATAATAGATGGATTAGGTTTTGGCAAGTGTTTTCCTAGATATCCAGGTAGGTTAAGCCGTAGGTTGGGGCCGTCGAAATTGTGCCAACAATTTATCTTTATTTTTGAAACTTGGAATTTGATTGCTTTAATTACATTTTGTTTTTATTTTATATTTATTGTTTATTTTGCAAATAAATTGAAAATTAAATTACATATTGAAATTAATATATACAGAGTTTGATAGAATTGGTAATGTCAATATATACGTATAGTTCTTATACTCAACGAATCGTAAAACATAAGTCACTTTTGAGTTACGACTAAATAGTTTTTCCTATAAGTTTTAAGAAACGTTTTTTTTCTACACTTTTGCATTACGCTTCTTTGTCCACAATGCGTAAGTAAAAAAACTGTTCCTAAATCCATCCAATTAATCTCAACACTGAATATAGAAGTGCACTAATCGCCAAGATTTATTTAATCTATGCAAGCTATGTTACCAATTCTGGTTGTAAATCAAGTGAAACCAAGTTCGCCGAAATCCTCGCCGATTCATTTCTTAGTTAGACGTTGCTATCTACTGCGTATCTCGAACGATCGCTTAATGAAACTTAAGAGAATACTTCCCCAATCCAATATGGCGTCAGCAAAGTCCCCTGGATTTATACCCGTCTAGATACAATCGCGATACGCTCTCACCACACGTAATTTAACTTCCTCGATGTGGATTTATTCGGGTATCAAAAAGAAATTATAAGGATCCCGCTTCCAGGATTGGTTTGTTAGATGGTGTTACCTTAATAGTGGCTTGGATTTCCTTTATACGATTCGTTCGTTTCTTTCTCCATTTATTCTTTCCTCCTTCCATATTGTGCAGTATTCTTATTGTTACAAACATCCCTATATACTAGCTCATGGCAATATACTTGCAAGATAAACGAAAATCTTTTAGCAACGATATTCTCAATTCATTGGAACTTAAAGTGAAATTTATTTAGCTGATTTAGTAGGAGGTTTGTTAGCAATTTATTTTTTACTCATATCGCCCATCAATACATATTTTCATATTAAAAAAAAAATGTCATACCTCTACTTAAATACTCTAAAGACGCTAAAGAATATTCAAAGTGACACAGTTCCAACCTGTCATTTTCCTGCGCACTGAGTGTTTTTGTGATAACACCAAGGGCTTATCATTGAAAATAAATAGCATTTGCATCCTACTCGACATTCATATCATTTGAGTATTAATCTTACTAATATTGTGGGTGTAAATGTGTGTGTGTATGTTTGTCATACCCAATTGTTATCGAACTCAAATGAACACAGAATTTCATTTGTACATACTTAATCTCTTAAAAAAATAAAGTAACGCCTAACTGACGAGTTTTATTTAGTTACAAAAATATTTACATTGTTTCTACGAGTGAAGTCTTTTAAACTGTCTTGAAAAGTTCTGAAGTCGTAAAGTAGTTCATGAAAAAAGAATAAAGATATGGCATCTTAAAAAAACTTGCACAGAAATGTTCAACAATTTGTTTACAAATTTGTGTTGTTATACATATATCTCTATCAGTAATAGCCTGTTAATGTCCCACTGCTGGGCTAAGGCCTCCTCTCCATTTTGAGGAGAAGGTTTGGAGCTTATTACACCACGCTGCTCCAATGCGGGTTGGTAGAATACACATGTGGCAGAATTTCAATGAAATTAGATACATGCAGGTTTCCTCAATATGTTTTCCTTCACCGTTAAGTACGAGATGAATTATAAAAACAAATTAAGCACATGTATATACAGTGGTGCTTGCCCGGGTTTGAACTCACGATCATCGGTTAAGATTCACGCGTTCTAACCTCTAGGCCATCTCGGCTTGTTATATCTCAATCAGTTTTCAAAATTTAACATTAAAACTAACCTTATTTTTTTCGTTATTAGTATAATTCGTTCAATAATAGACTCATTCAAATCGTGTTAAATAAGTGAGGATTATCAAATTTATCGGTTTATTGTTATGCACGCCATTAAGCACAGATTAAACAAATTGAATATTGATTATTTATTAATTACGATTAATCATATTATTACAGACTAATGCAACATTTGTGAACATTTTATACGAGTTTGCAATTATACAAAATTGGTTCCAATTAATCTTTTTTTCAATATTTACTATCGTTGTATTCAAATTTTAAAAAGGAATTATTTTTAATTTAAAATCTTGTTAAGGTCTAAGAGTTGTTCAAGACTTATAACTTAAAACAGTATCTTTGTTAAGAAATATTAACACTTAGCGTCTGAGGATTGATGTTAATTGTTTTTTTTTTATTTACAAACCAACCATTCCGAAAGATCATTTAGCCGGTTTTATATGTTATAACTCGTCTATTTACTAAAGCTGTATAAAATGCACCGAGCTATCGGTAACTTAGTGGCGCTTTAAAATTCTTAAGAAAACTCTCGCTGTAAAATCTTTTAAGTTTTCCGCATCGTAACTCTCGCAATGCTAACAGCATACATGAATGATGGGCGGTACATTGAGAAATATATGGTGTAACAAACACGCTCTTATTTTTATGAAACGCATTTGACAATGTAGAAAGTTATTTAGTTATGAGTTATTATGTAACTGTCAAATATACATTTACGTTTTATATTTATTTTATTAGGGACCATCAGAAGTCACTACACTTACAGTAACAGCCTGTGAATGTCCCACTGCTGGGCTAAGGCCTCCTCTCCCTTTTTGAGGAGAAAGTATTGAGATTATTCCACAACGCTGCTCCAATGCGGATTGGTGGAATACACATGTGGCATAATTTCAGTTTAATTAGACACATGCAGGTTTCCTCAAGCAAGCCGAGATGGCCTAGTGGTAAGAACGCGTGAATCTTAACTGATGATCGTGGGTTCAAACCCGGGCAAGCACCACTGAATTTTCATGTGCTTAATTTGTGTTTATAATTCATCTCGTGCTTAACGGTGAAGGAAAACATCGTGAGGAAACCTGCATGTGTCTAATTTCATTGAAATTCTGCCACATGTGTATTCTACCAACCCGCATTGGAGCAGCGTGGTGGAATAAGCTCCAAACCTTCTCCTCAAAAGGGAGAGGAGGCCTTAGCCCAGCAGTGGGACATTAACAGGCTGTTACTGTAGGTTTCCTCACGATGTTTTCCGTCACCGTCAAGCACGAGATGAATTATAAACACAAATTAAGCACATGAAAATTCAGATGTTCTTGCCTGGGTTTGAAAACACGATCATCGGTTAAGATTCACGCGGTCTAACCACTAAGCCATCTCGGTTTTTTATACATATGTAATAATAAAAACACATTCAAACTTAACATAAAATGTGCGACTCTTCAAGACTGCCACAACGTGCATTTTAAGGTATATTATACATTTTTTTTCTATTACTTATAACAGATTAAAACGTAAACAATATGTTTTATAATACTAAAATACTAAAAATTGCTAACTACATTTCTATAAAAAAAATTAAAAATACACTAAGTTAATTATATTATAATACGAGTTGATGTATGCGTAATAACACATAAACACTGTTATTTTTAATATTTTAAAATGCGTTTCCTTTTAGACATAAATATACATTGTCTTGAGAAAGCAGGAACAAAACCGATAATTCTCAACGTAACACGACATATATTCAACAGCCAGCCAACAGAAAATAGGTTCTAAGACTCCACTAAAATGTAAGTTGAATCTACAAGAGACATAGTTGTGATTTTCACGTACTCTTGGCGAGGGTTCAAAGGCATGGGAGTTACAACTTCGTAAGTTATTGCTGAGACGATAATCGAATGTTTTATTGGATCGATAGTTCTGTATCTATGAAGTTGCTAAATGTTAGTTTACATATACAATATAGTTTATATAATGTTAGTTTATATATAAGTATTTCAAAAAGTTGAAACTTGTTATTTTATTTACAACAGGACGAGCATTTGAGCCTCCTGATCCATCATTATAACATTTTCAATATAAGAAATATTAACTATACGCTACCAACATACCTAACTTTAGTTATTACACGCATAAGGATATTTCTTAACATATCCTTATGCGTGTAATTAACAATTTCAAGACAAAATCAAATTATATTTTGTTAAAATAGAATCTTACACTTTAGCACTTTTCAGTCGGCATTTTACAAGAATAAATTTAATGTAAAGCTATCAACGGTTCGAAATATATCTACTGATAATAACCGGTAAGAATCTTAGTTGTTTATTTTTTTCATTCATGAAATCAAACATCAATCAATAAACAAGTATTGGTGTTTGGCGAAAGTATAAGCAATGAGTGGGTACTCCCTCAGGCGAGTATTTACAATGTTCTACCATTACTATATTTTTTTTCTTCGAGCATATGGGCCAGTAACAGCCTGTAAATGTCCCTTTGCTGGGCTAAGGCCTCCTCTCCCTTTTTGAGGAGAAGGTTTGGAGCTTATTCCACCACGCTGCTCCAATGCGGGTTGGTGGAATACACATGTGGCAGAATTTCGATGAAATTAGACACATGCAGGTTTCCTCACGATGTTTTCCTTCACCGAAAAGCACGAGATGAATTATAACAGAAATTAAGCACATGAAAATTCAGAGGTGCTTGCCCGGGTTTGAACTCACGTTCATCGGTTAAGATTCACGCGTTCTTACCACTGGGCCATCTCGACTTTTTGTAGTGGCATATGGGCCACTTGATAGTAATTGGTCACCACCGCCCATAGACATTGGCATTGTAAGAAATGTTAACCATCGCTTACATCACCAATGCGCCACCAACCTTGGGAACTAAGATGTTATGTCCCTTGTACCTGTAATTATACTACTGTATATATAATACATATATACCACTATTTCAGCAATGAAAGGAGTTGTTCGTGATGATGGTTTCAGGCGTATAATTCATAACAGTATTGCGTAAATTGGCTGAAATATGGCGATAATTGTAGAATATATCGGAAAGAAACTCGCTTTACTGACGTGCGTTGATCCTTATCCTACCCGTGCGAAGCTGGGATAGCTAGCGAATTAATAAACAAAGGAATTTTAGCTTAATAAAATTCAATTAAACTTTTTGTTCCGTCTATGTCACGTTGTATATATTTGACATTGACATAACCAAATGATTAACGTTACAATCCATCCAAACAACATACCATCCATTTTCATTGGAAAATCATTTGAAATGTCTAATTTCGTAGTGATTTTTTTTCCAGTCGAAATATTTTGTTCAGTATTGTTGTATTATTCATCATACTCAACTAATACTGTCGATCTATATCGTAGAAACAATTCCGTGCGTGAAATTGTATAGTAACCAAACGATTTTCGGTCCCAGGATTCTTTGAGGTCATTAATAACATTGTCGTTAATAATGGCCCCGACTGGATCATGCATCGCCACGGTACGTTAACATGCAATTTCATTCGATGCGCCTGGAGTCCAGACGATTAATGAACGTGATGGAGACGGAGATCGTTGGCTAAGAAAACTAAATATTGTAAGGATTTTGTGGAGAAATATAATTAATGACTGATACAATATACCTTATATTATTATATTATTAGAAGCCGAGATGGCCCAGTTTTAAGAACGCGTGAATCTTAACCGATGAACGTGGGCTCAAACCCGGGCAAGCACCACTGAATTTTCATGTGCTTAATTTGTGATTATAATTCATCTCGTACTTGACGGTGAAGGAAAACATCGTGAGAAAACCTGCATGTGTCTAATTTCACTGAAATTCTGTCACATGTTTATTCCACCAACTCGCATTGGAGCAGCGTGGTGGAATAAGCTCCAAACCTTCTCCTCAAAAAGGGAGAGGAGGCCTTAGCCCAGCAGTGGGACATTCACAGGCTGTTACAATATTATATAATATAAATCAAACCAATATTTCGTTGTTCGTGAGAAAATAATTGCATAACAAGGTTTTAAATATATATCTAAATATTTATTTATATTATTTTATATCAAAAGGTGTGTAATATTATTAATGAATACATTGCATGATGCGATCACTTGATAAGTTTGTCATAGTTATTGTTAAGCGAGCGTTGTCTTATTTGCTCCTTAAGTTAAGAAATAGTTTCAAATCTACAACATAAAAACATAATACTATCGATTACAAAACAATAATAAGTAAATTCCTTAATCTATAAACATTGAATGTAACAGAAACGAAGTTCTAAGAATAAAATATTTTTTTTAGTATTTCAATTTTGATCTGCACATATTCAAGTAACCGATGTCCCTTTATTCATAGAAGAAAATATATTTTAAAAATGTCTGTATTTGTGCCAGCATTAAGTATGACTAAATAGGTTTTGTTGAAACTCTCCGTAATATAAATTTACACTTTTATGTAACATAAAAGATAAAGGTTAAAATCGTGAAAAAAAACCAGTTCCATATGAATATATTAAAATCTTATTAATGTTAAATATACATTAATTATACCTAATGATGTTGATTTTCATTAAGACCTATAAATTTTGAAAAACAAAAGAGTAGCTACTGAAATTCTTGTCGATTGTTCTCGGTTCATTCCAAATCGGTGGCAGATTTATAGCATGACGTTTCAAAGGTGCTTTTAAGAATCTACTTGAATAAATAATAAAATGTACTCTTAACTTTATAGTCTGTACGTAAATCAAGACAATAGGTACAACAGAAATATCTGATCGATAGTGAATGTAAAAGTAATCATTCGACATAGCGTTGTACGGAAGGTTGAGTATGAAAGGTTGTTTTGTATCTGGCAGCCTGATTCCCAAATTATCCGCAATCAATCGGACAAAGGAAGGGAATGAGCAAAGTTATTTCTCCTTCTGTTGGCAATTTATCACGCGAATCATTTGTTTCGGCGGTATTGTTTACGTTTTCTGTTGAACTACTTAAGGCGATCTCGGTCGGGACATTTCAAGTATATAGATTAGAAGCATTTGAAACTAGAATTCTTACAAAGTCATTAATCTTATTTCATGGACTTGGAATTTACTGGCATTTGGATAGTCTATATTCTTTTGATTTATTATCAAAATATATAAAAGAATAACTGACTGACTGACATATCACCGCACAGTGGAAATTTAACCCCTTACGTGATGTACCTTCCATCAACATACCCTTTAAGGAATGAAAAAAACTTCATTTTTGAAGAAATTGATATTTAATAATTCTGAATTATGACGCGAGCGAAGCCGCTTTTGAAATGGTAGTTATGAAATATATGTGAAAGTATCACAGACTATGACGACAGAATAATTTGAAAACAACTTTATCAATGATGCATGTCAGGATCATTTTTTTATCATAGGTAGATTTGTTTTACTCGCCAATAAACAATATGGAATCTCCTGGAACCAACATCTCCCTGGAAAAAAGATAGAAATAAGAAATATAATATATATGATATTAACCGGAACTAAGTGACACAGATAATAATAATAATAATATCCTGGGACATTTTTTCACACACGGCCATCTGATCCCAAATTAAGCTTGTACAAAGCTTGTGTTATGGAAACCAGACAACTGATATACTACATATACTACTTTTCTTTTTGTAAATACATACTTATATAGATAATTACACCCAGACTCAGGACAAACAGACATGTTCATGCACACAAATATCTGTCCTGGGTGGGAATCGAACCCACAACCGTCGGCGTGAAAGGCAAGCATCCACCAACCACGCCAACCGGCTCATAATAAAATGATCATATCATAATAAAATATACAATATAAATATATAATCATAATAAAATACTACTATCGTGTAATATTAAAGGTTAATATATTAAATCGATTTCTAAATTCTAAACTTACGGCTAGTGTTCTGTGTATAACGAAATTGGCTTCCATCCAAAACCACGATACGGATATTATTTACACTTTGACTTTAATGCGATACGAAATAATTCACAAATATTAAACTATATATAAACAATTTGAACGATCTGACACGATATTTTTTATAATATATAATTATATGAATTTACTGAGCAGATAGGATCACGCAAAGCCACCGAGTAAAATCTCCTTATAAATCGATTGTGAAAAAGCAAATTGCATAACACTTTAATTCACACTTGGTTGTAAATCGATGGCATTACAGACTACAATATATTTTGATAGTATTTTAAGATAATAACACACAAATGATTTGAAACGATTATTATAGTAGATGCGCTCGGCGCTTGGTCGATACTGTTTATAAATAAAAGAAACCAAATATCCAGTTCGCAGCCATTTATTGTACCCTCCATATTAACAACTCCCTTTGCCGCCCTTTTTAAAAGGCTATGTTGCCAACTTAAAAATATTAAAAAGACTGTTACCACTTAACAGAAAAATATATCATCATACTTATTTATAAATTATAACAAAATCAATGAAATATGTGAAAACAAAACAACATAAATTAAATATATACTATTAATATGAAATATTTATCAATCACCTTAGTCACTAATTGCAGGTAGTTTAGATAAGTTTGGATAGCCGAGATGGTCTAGTGGTTAGAACGCGTGAATCTTTACTGTTCGATCAGAATCGCGTGGGTTCAAACCCGGGTAAGCACTACTGACTTTTCATGTTCTTAATTTGTGTTTATAATTCATCTCGTACTTGACAGTGAAAGAAAGCATCATGAGGAAACCTGCATGTGTCTAATTTCATTAAAATTCTGCCACATGTGTATTCCACCAACCCGCATTGGAGCAGCGTGGTGGTATAAGCTCCAAAACCTTCTCCTCAAAAAGGGAGAGGAGGCCTTAGCCCAGCAGTGGGCCATTTACAGGCTGTTACTTAGATAGGTTTGTTACATAGGCGTCGTATTTAAATGTAATATAATATGATATTATTAATTCTACTGTTGATATCAATTGTGAAAAAAAATCGCACTGAGTATTTATTTCAAAATTGGATTTATTTTAATCAATAATGTGTAATGTTGACACAATCGTGCATTATAATATGTCCTGCACAGTTCGATAGCCTCCCTTGAGAATGGCCAACGTGGGCGGAATTGGTATCATCACATTATATATTTATAACTCGGTATATAGAGAGTTTCTGGTTCCATGATAAATAAAAAACAGAGTTCCGTCGATAATTTGATCGTTTATTCCATTTGATCGTTTCTCTACGTTAGTTCACAATCGAATGATTTGTAATAGTAATAAGCACCCCTTTTTATTGATAAACAAATCAATATCTGACGGGCCGATTGGCGTGGTTGGTAGATATTCGCCTTTCACGCTGAAGGTTATGGGTTAGATTCCCACCCAGGACAGACATTTGTGTGTATGAACATGTCTGTTTGTCCTAAGTCTGGGTGTAATTATCTATAGAAGTATGTATTTACAAAAGAAAAGTAGTATGTGTAGTATATCAGTTGTCTGGTTTCCATAGTACAAGCTCTGCTTAGTTTGGGATCAAATGGCCGTGTGTGAATAATGTCCCAGGATATTATTATATAACAAATAATTTTATTTTGGGCAGGCCAGTTGGCAGACCACCCGCCCGATGGTCAGACGATTTTAGGAAAATGGCGGGTGCTCAATGGATGCGACTAGCACAGGACCGGGAGAATTGGCGCGCCTGTGAGGAGGCCTATGTCCAGCAGTGGATTAATGTGTGTGTGGAATATGAATTTTATTTTAATGGTGTAGTTATCTCGGCTATACTACGTTTTCACGGCTAAACCAATGAATCGATTTTGATGAAATTTAGTATGGACGTAGCTCAAAGTGTAATTCCTACTACTATTAATCTAATATGCGGGCGAATCCGCGGGCGAAATGTAGTACAATATAAAATAAAGAAATATTAATTACAATATTGTAACTTATGTAAAACATTTTTATGAATCGAATTCAAAAATTGGTGGAACTAACTTTTATTACTGCAATACAAATTTTCCACATTTATTGTTATGATACTCGTGCTATCTCCCTATATACACTCGCTATATGTACTTATACGTTTATAAAGCATTTACTTTTTATTAATAAATATGTTTGAAATTAGAATTAAATAATTTCATTTGACGTTATTTAAAGTGTATTTATCTTCGGATTAAAAACTTTATTATGAATACATTAAACTACTTAATTTATAATTAATCCCTCAAACGAAATACAAACTCGATTGATCAGAATCCGAACGTTCGTGTAATCCAATTCGAACAAAATAATATTAAAATTTACCGTTTAATAAAATTCACTGAATTATCGAATTATATTCGGCAAACAGACGGACATTTCATTAAACGAACACAATACAGCAAAATATTCACTACATATAATGACAGTTTTAATCCGACACACCGGCATCGTATTTAATTGCGAATAATATTTTAAACTTTCATAGTTATGCCATGTATACACATGTGAATAAATTATTAACAACAAACTATCCGCTAACGATTGTTTAATTGAAATCGTGGGTAATAGATTGTATTTTCGCGTTCATTAATTCATAATATAGTGTATTAAATTTATATGTTTGTGTACACAGCCGATATAGCTGATATGTTTACTTACTATGTTTGATGCTAAATTAGATACTGGTTAATCAATTGGTAACGTGTTAAGATATAATTAAATTCTACATTTAAAGCAACCCTCAGGGTCTCATTATAGATTTTCTATTAACAAATATATAATACTAGTTTCCACCCGTGACGTCGCTCGCGTATTGGATATTGGTCACGGATTTAAGATATGTAAAGCCTCCTATATCCTTTCTTGGGGTCCAAGCTTGCTATATATCAAATTTCATCAACATCGGTTTCGTGGTTTAGCCGTGAAAGCGTAACAGATAGACAGTTACTCAATTACAAAATTAGTATAGATTACACAAATAAATAACAAAACCGTATTGAGAAAAGTATTTTTATTTAATTGATTTTTTGATCACCACCGCCCATAGACAGTAGCGCTGTAAGAAATGTCCCCCGTGCTAATAGTTACACTGGCTCACTCACCGTTTAAACTGAAACACAACAATACTAAGTATCGCTGTTTGCGATAGAATATCTGATGAGTTGGTATTACATACCCGAACCCAAAAAGCCGTGCCTCAAAGTAAAATTTAAATTCAATGAATTCAAATTATCGTATTAATTATTTAAGCAATTTACTTATTGATAGTTGTAAAAAGAGCACATAGATTTAAGAAGAACCGACGAAATAAACTCTACTGGTTTTATAGTCAAAATATAATTTAAAATTTATTTTATTTTAAGGTGCCTTTTAATGTGCCATTAACTTTGAATACATTTTGAAAGTTCTTTCAAAACTTTATTTATTGACACAGTTCATAATAATATATCCGCTAGGGTATTTGCTGTAATTTTTTCACAACGATATTGCTATATACATGTTATATAAATTTTCCCTTCAACAATGCTATGAAGATACAAATTTTGACTTTTATTATAATTCATACTAATATCATTAAATTAATAAACAAAAATATTTATGTTATAATAGATATACTGTTAACATAACTATTGGTATATGTTATATTTAAATCGCCTTAGGAAATGTAGAATATGAATAAGTTATATTCATTAAACTACAAAAAATTTGTATTATTAAGTTTCCTTATTAAATACTTAAAATACCTTAATTAATAATAAAGCCCAACAGTTCTATAAACTGGATCTAAAACGGAAAAATACAAAGATAACAGTTAAACATTGTAAAGTGAATATATGAATTCAAATTTTATTCATTAAAGGAGCGCAGGTCATTTGATATCAGAGATTTATCGGAGCGGCGTATCGCAGTTGATATCGTTAATTAAAACTATCGCGCGAGAGACGATTTATAAACACATGACACGATATATGTGATTACATTTGACTTTCATATCACATCGTAAAATTCAATTCGATATTTCCATAGCTAGGTGAAAGTCGTTCGTTTTAATCGAATACATTCTCGGTAAAATATTCAGACGAGTTCAGAGGCCGTTGTGTTTGAAAAGGGATTTAAAGAGAACTGCTTAAAGCTTTAATGTGAACGACAGTACGAGACAATAGCACTTTATGACCGATACAAGGGTTGATTCTTTTTGCTCGTGAGCGCGACTCCCTAACGACTTCCTCGCAAACGCGCATCGAAATGCAACGATTCTGAAACACGCGCGAATAACCCAACGTCGCTGTGTCGCTTACTCGCACCCTCCCTTTGTTACGAAAAGACACGAGCAAAACGGGTGCGATTGTTCCAATACAAACGGAAATATTGCCGCCCGTGTGAAAAATGAATATTTTTCCAGTCGATAGATAGTTCACTGTGTTAGCTCTAAAAATTTTAAAGCAACGAAAAATTAGCTAAAAAAAATTTTATAGACCATTCAACACAAAAAATATTCGGAATTTTTATATTTTACGTACGAATTTTTAAAGTAACGACCGTAACTAGTTAGTTTACAGCGGCAGTCTGTCCGCAGGATAGTGTTCGGTGAAAAATTACCGACTGAATAGGGATGGCTAAGCGTAGCTTTTAGCCCAGTTTCGGAACGAGCGAAGTCACGGCTCGACCTGGCGATTTCCTCAGACCGCCGTTCAATTTGCCGGAACGCATCTGCTAGCTAAATAGCTTGGCTTCTGCTACTGGCTCCGAACGAACTCCTAATAAACGGCCGCTCTAAATAAGCGAACTATTTCGTTCGCTTATATTTAAAGAAAAAACTAAAAACATTTTCGAAAGCATTTAGTTTGATCAAAGGGTACTAATTGTCCAGAGTGGGTTCTCTACTAAAAGTGGTTTTATTGCGCGCGGGGAGAATGGGAAGGCAAGCAATTTGGCGGTCTGACCGCAAGAGCGCATGTTTATTAGAGACATGGACCTCGCCTCGGCCCCCGATTTGCATAACGGTCTCCGTCGTAATTAGAAACCATCTCGGACGTCCCTCCTTTGTCCCGTCAAGTCTGCCGGGTGACGGCAAACGCCTTGTATTTATCCGCTCGAGGATAAGCTGTATAATCCGCATTAGGACAAAACTTAGCGCATTTCCGTTTAGCGAACTGTAATACTAAGTATAATTGCATTATATTGTATATGTTCCTCGCTTTCCGCGACTGTAAGTATTCAAACTTTAAGTAATATTTGTTGACAACGAAACTTCCCCAACAATCTCGTCTTTAATGTTTGTTCACTCATGCATCGGCTGTTATTCATTCGTTTGGTCTAATTTATCTCTGCGACGAAAATTTAACGTCATTTGGAATACCAATATTTTCTGTAAAATATTTATATATGTAGTTCTAGTTTCTTAAAATAAAATTACAAGTTATAAATCACATTTTTTATATTAGTATATACGATACAAACTGCAACAATTATTTTATAATGTACAAAATGTACCAAATATTACAATATATTTCAAACTGTCTTGATATATTCAAATAAATGCGTCTGATATTGACATTGAAATACATCCCGAGGACATTCTTTTTATAATGCGTAGTTTAAGTGAACATATCATCATGTGAATAAACGAAGCAAATCTCATTCCTTTTTGCAGTTCAGAAACAGTTATAGTAATATAATAAAGCACGATTAAGTTTGTGTATATGCGAAAAGTAATACGGCACCTTTTAGTTTCCTTCACCGTTCCACCTTTCAAATTTCTTTCACTTTCTTTGAATAATGTTAATTTACAAAGTTATTAACATAACTTTAAAAAAAACATTATTCCAAGATCTACTGTACATATTTAGTTATGAAACTTTAGTTTAGCTTAATTGTCACTTAATTAAATCCTTATCAAAATAAATAATAATTCCAAACGCTTTATGTAGATTAATTAATTTTGCTTAATTAACACTGCGATTCGAACCAGTTTTTTTTTAATATCACGAGATATTTAAATAAACGAATGAAAAAAATACGCAGGACGTGTTGTACTATGCTTTAGTTCTCGGCTACGAGCGAATATATCGCTTGCCGAATGTTTATATCTCATAGATTTAAAAATAACAAGATTAAAATCCTTATTTTACCAGTACAAAGTCCAGACGGGCATCTAGTATAAGACATACATAATTATGTAAGTGAAACAGTGTTGCGCGGTGTTAATGTATCAAGTAATAATTACGTCTTCCTGACCGATTTCCGCCAAGCCGGCAAGCCTCAAGATACTAGCCAACTAAGCGACACATTATAGTACACAAGTGCGTTCATAAGCACAGGTGCGTTTTCCCATGCTCTCATAATCCGATGAGACGGCAAATCCGTTACGACCGTAGACAGTTCAGGCGCAGACTCCAGGCGTTGAGAATTTCTAGACAGAAAAATTCAATTTTTTCTAATGGCCCGCCCCTGGTTTTGTACACAGGACCTCGTGATCTGCAACCTTATAGCTAGCCACTAGACCAACGAAACAGTAAATATATCAAGTACAGAACAAGTCACAACAGCTATCTCATTAGGAGAGGCGTGTTTACGAGGCGGCTGTTACGCTGTTACGCCGTGCCGCGGATAATAGCGCTAAACCGATACCCTTATTTACTGCAAATTGCGTTTCTCCTGCTCTCCTAGATGCGGTATCGCCCCAACATATCTGTTTACCAAGTTGATGGCTTTCATTTAGCTGATCGATGTGGTAAAAAAAACGATGTTAAACATCCGTCGCTCACATTTGTATTTTAATTTAGAATCATTATTCATTGATGTATTTTCTTTTATATTATGTTTTTTTTATTAACTTCTGCTGTTGCGATATTACGTAACATTAAATAAACGTAAATCTATTTTTCTTTAAGCTTTGTTCATTTTACTTTTCGGTTGATACATAGCTAAATACCGTTGAATGTACAAAAGGCAAGTAAGTTGCAATCAGTGTTGCAACCCTTGTATCTACAACAGCCGTACCAGCTCGACACTACAAACATTCCACTAGTTAGACACTTTGTCGTATTTAGTTAAATTAAGATCAGTTTTCACAGTTAATATAATTATAATTATAATATTTAAATATGTATACAATCCGTTTTGTAAGAACATTTATCTTATTAAACGCGGCACAATATTCCTCTTTTATTTTTAATACCGGACCGAAGAGTGAAAGATTCAGCAACTGGGCTATTACAGTTGTTTTTCAAGAATTTTTCATTACACTAGAAACAGGCAATTACTGATATTATTTCTCTTTTGTTTGCAGGATACAATAAGGAATTCGAGGAACCAGTACGGCACCGGCTTCAGAATATCCACGGTGAGTAAAAACACTCCAATCCTAGACAATTTTAATGAGAACAACCTAACTCCGCACTAATTAGATTACCGGTAAGTTGGCTATTAAAATATTAAATTTAAAATAAACAAATTATAGTTGATGGAATATTTTTTTAAATTAATTTCGTTATGAAATCAGCTTAAAAGATCTGATAAATTTATTCTGAATTTCTCTCGTAACATAAATATTAAATATTAATTTACAATTCTCTTTCAATGGTTGTCCATTTAAATGAAACACATCGATAGTTTTAAAGAACTCAATTAAAACTTGTAGTAGGTCGTGTACATGCATTGTAATAACTGTTCTGTGACGTTTTAAATCTGTATCGATAGTAGGTATGTGTAACTTCCCAAATAAAAAATAATCCCGCACCATCGCGCCCTCTATTGGAGTCGATTGCTCGAAGCGGTCACTCGTAACTCTTTTTATCATTCTTTGTTCTAATTGCACCTCTATGTGGGTCTGCACTCTCTAACGAACTTTACAAATGGCTACCGTTGTTTTTCAAAGTTCAAACTCTTTGTGATCATAACGCCATTTTTAGTTTTAGCACTAGTTACCATTTTCGTTTAAATATCTATCAAACCAATTTAAAAACATAAATTTTTAAACACACTAATACAATACAATGAAGATAAAATATTAATATAAATCATTGTAGTCAATTGAAAACAACCGTAATATTCACTTACATTTCTCATGCTGAACTTCATTGTGGAAGTCGGTATATAAATCCTTTTATAATTGACTTTCCGTCGAAATGTATACTTGAACTAACATAACACAAAGACAAAATTACAACCGTTACGTTTTCGTTTACTATAACCAATTACAAATAACAACGAGAAAACTAATTGGCCGGAGTTACGTTCCGAGAGAAATCGTAAATGGTTGGCGCAAAAATAAAAATTAACGGCAGCCGTCAGGGGCAGACGGAATATTGAAGTCGTCGAGCAACAACTCATTACTCATAATTAGCTCGCGTAAACTTAATTTGCCCGAGGTGATGTAGCCGCACCGGCTTGCGATTCAGTTTAATTACAGTAATGAATTATTGGAGACGGCGTGTAGTTCTGGAGTGGTTTGGAGCACTGAACGATGCTGTACAGAGAAATTTAGTTTCGTACAATCAGGTCCGATATTTTATGCATGGGAGACGAGATAATAATGAACTTTGCTGGGTTCTTTAATGGTCAATACGAAGTTGTCAGCTAATTTACTTTTTCATCTATAGCAATTTTCACGTAGTATTACATATAGGTCGAATACGTAAAACTTAACTTTTAAAATGATTGAAATACATATTTACGAATAATATTTTTGTAATAAATGATCTTATTTATCATTTTTATAAATATTTGAGATACAATTCCTATTAACATTTAATTATTTAGGACTAATATATAATTTAACTAAGTTCAATAAAGCAAACTAAATTCAATAAGTAGGTCAGTGCCCCGAGTGTGAATTATGTCACGCTTCATTACACAAAGTCAGTCACAACAAACATTCATCATGACTCGATAAATTAGTGACACGAACGCCGAACACGCCTGCAGAACTTCGATCAGTGTTGATCAGCGCGGGACATAACGAACCGTTAATAGGTACGTAATGTGACAGCTAATTTCCTGAAAGAAACGCCCCACCTTCAAGGTTTTTATTGTCCCTATCAAGAGTCTCGTCACGATCCTCACCCCGATCCCCCATCCTTACAAGGAGGTACTCATCAAGCCGAAAACTTGCGAATTAAAACGTGCTTAGATTCTTAGTGCAGAACTTTACAGCAAAGAGATCGTATCTAGAGGTTTTTAAAAATAAATTCCCGACACTCTCATAGTTCAGAGACATGAGTTACGAGTTTTAGAATTTATTATATTACATATATGTAACTTGAAAAGTCAATTTATTCAAAAGTTAATATTCCAGTATAAACTCTTACAAGAAATATTTTAAAACCTTTTGATGATAACAAAATTCGGATAGTAATCTGTGATAGTGATGTTCAATATTCGTTAGTGAATAATCCCGCTATCGGGCTAACAAACCCACCAAGTGATTTCAAATCCTCTTCGTCGTTCACCAGACAGTTCCGAGCACTAGTTAAGTTCACTCGGCATCTCTCCTCTAAACAGAACCTATCTGAACTAATTGGCTTCGGACCGACGATACCGCAGTTGCGCTCCATGAGATTAGAGGCACGGTCAAGAACACTGCAAGTTTCCAAGATCACTTAGTCTGTTCAAATTTTATTAGACCCTTACTTGAAATAGATGTACACTTATTAAATACCTTTTAGTTTAAGTGTTACGTATAAAAAGCATTGTAGAAAAATACAGTTCATATTTTGTAAAAAAATATGTGTGAAAACCATTTTATCTGCGAAAATCAAAGCACAATTGTGATAAATCGTTTTCCATGTTTCAGCCAAACAAAATGTTTCGCGCCGTTTATAAGCCGGCTGTTCGTTAATCTGACACCCGTAAAAGTAAATTTGGAGTCGACCATCAATAACCATTTCGACATTTAAACCACCATTTTTCATTTGATGCGCAATTTACAAAATTGAAATTCGTTAGGATAGGAGTCAGAAGTCGCATTTGTAAGAAAAAATCAACGTGACACACAAAGGTTTGATATCGGTGGCGCGAATCGTACAACGTTCTCTTTGCAAGATTCATATAACAATGTGAACTTACACGCGTAACTGCCGTAGCAATGGATACGTAAACGAAAATTTGCTCTTCTAATATCGGTATCCCAATGAAACTGTAGATCAACTTCCGAGCCATTTATTCACAAATCGAGTTATAGCACCTCTCGTAGATCGCTTTACACAGGTCATTTGTGGGAATTGCAAATATCTAAATGTTAGATAAAAAGATTTATGAGTCACTTTGAATTTTGCTCACGTCTTTGACTTTCAGGGGACCGTGTTATGCAATTGAGGCACTCTATCACACCGACTGTCACTCTTCATTTATATGACGCTTGCAGACATTTCAGGTTATCAAATTTGTGTGTTATGAAAGCTAACTATCTTAGTAATAAATTCATTGTTGTCTGTAATTTATTTTCCTTTTGTAAATAATAGTCAGCCAAGTATTTTGAAGGCATTATTTGTAGTTCTATTTTTGTTCCAACTAAGTGTTCAGCTTGTAATATTGCAACAGCAGTTCACAGGTTTGAGAATGAACCTGAAATATTCGCATCGCTAGGCAACCTGTATACCATTGAGATATTAAAGCAAAAATATATTCCAGTATGGTTTAAGTCCATTTTGCTGGCTATCACTTTTGATCTCTTCAGTTTTATTTTGTAATTTCGTGATTTTTTCTTTAAGGAATATGCTTACATTCCACCAGAACGGGATCATTTAAATTGTCATGTTTATCACGAACACGTTCTGCAAACGTTGTTTCATAAAACTTCAACTTCCCCTTGTATTTCCGCGACTCGTTGTAATTTATTTTGTATTTAAACTCTTGTCCCATTAGAACGTTTGTTTGCTGAAATTTCACAAAAGCAAATCGAGTTATACGTGTAACGCCACGAGTCCATACCGTCATCCATTTATTTCGCTACGTAGTGTCAGTTGCAGATATTAACTTTTGAAGACCGTATGCCCATAAACGTAGGGGTTATAATTGTTTGTAAACAATAACACATTGAGGGTTGTACAGTTCCCGCATAACGCAAATTAAATAAAGTATTTCGACTATGAATAATAGCACGGTTTCTGAACGTGTTACGAGGAATAACAATTCGTATTTAAAATAACTAGAGTACGCATTGATGTTGCACCACTTCCGGTAAATATTACAGTTAATGTTTTATTTTACACGACTGTTCTGTTACTTATTGAAAGAATAAAAATTTACATTATTTTATTATATCTATGATAATATACATTTATTTATTTTTAAAACATGTAATTAATTTTAATCTTTGATCTATCAAAGGTAGGTCAACTAAGTAACTATAAATATTGCATTACTAGTAATACATTTTTAACAACGAAGTATCTGTTCACGTATATAATAATGTAGTAAATAAACTTAGAATTTGTATGTTTTAGATATCGGACAAAACACCGCATTATCTCTTACAATAACAATTTCGAAGCGAAATATCGATAATGATCTACAATAGCGAACAATGCGAACATTGTTTAAATACCTAATTAACTCCAATGCGTTGCTAAACTGCATCAGTTTGTATGCCCACACGTGTATATTGAACATTATTAAAATTTCTCGTCACCATAGGCGGGTCTATTCCGGAGTATCGTGAGCGGCGCTTATTAAATCCAATCTTGTACGCACGCCAGCCTTACGTGGCGTACTAATTACAGATAGGGTTCATAACACGGAATATCAGAATCTTATTATAACGAGTGGTTTATTCTGTTTATTCATTATGCCGAGTACTTAATTAAACGTTTGAAAAATCTTACCGATTAAAAAAGTGACACGTGATTCGAAAAATCTAAATTAAAAAAAAAGAATGAGTTTAAAAATTCACATCATGTGTCACAGATTAAACAGAAACGACTCGTTCAGTATACGGCCCTTTTTCTGCTTGTGTGCGTAGAGCGTGAACAAAATGGTTGCTTAGTGCACTTTGCTTACTTTGTTTATTTGCAACAAACATTTCATTGTGCAGCAGACTAAGTTCTGAACGTCCCGACGCTTAAAATTTTCGTAATTTAATGTCAAGTCGAAAACATAATTAATGCAAAATATGCTCGAGAAACGAATTAAGATTACGTTGATAAACTTGTTTTAAAAATAAACAATTTACAGCAGCATAAATGTGCATAAAGCTTGTGTACGATATTCAGTAAAAGAACTATTTTGTTAGCAATATTAAACCTCTAGTACACAACAAGCGGGAATCAATTTGAAACCAATACCACAATGACAAAACAGGCCTATTGTTATAAATTATCAAATAAATTGAAACGTATTGAGTTTGTGACTTTTATTACACGATAATGTAACATTTTACAAAATATGTAACGGATTGAAAAATAATATAGACAATGAAAAGGCAAAAGTTATATGAACGGTAGGTTCAAAATTATTATAAATACACGTCATATGATATCAAGTCACCTTAGGACTTGAGGAAGTAGCCTCAGAACAGGTTCTAAAAGTGTGATAAAAAAATGTGTTAGATAGCCCATTTAAAGGTTTATTAGCTATACAACATCACGCTGTGAGCAACGGGGGCGGAGTAATAACGTTTAACATGAGTGAAGCCGCGCAGAGCAACTAGTTGCAATAAAATACGGTTCTTGCCTAGTACATTGGTGTTTAATAAAAATAGCCGTAGCTGTATCCAATTATATGCCCATGGGATTTGTAGATTGTATACTAAAATAGTCATTGACAGAAACAACTCGCCTCTCTATTTCCTAATTCTCATATACATCATGGAACCTAACAGACAATGCGAGACGAGTCAAAATCATAAAAAGATAACTATCATAGATTGTTCGAAAGAATGCAGGAGCACTAGGGTTTTGTAGAAAGTTTTTATAGACCTGACTGCGTGACCCAATCATCAGAACTTTTACACCAAATTGAGTTATGTTTCAAATAAAGAATAAGCTAGTATGATTACAGGCAGAAAGCTGCAAATTCTTGTCTATGTGCGACGGAAACTGATTACCTAGAGGTGGATCTTTTGCTCGCCTGCGTTAATGTTGTGTTATATATGTTTATATTGATAGCCCTAATCGTTCAGTGTTAGAGCAGGTAGCTAGTTATATCATACTTATGTAGTATGTTATTATCAGTTTACCGCCCTCGCTGGTTCGTTGAGCGTGACGTATAGTTCGAAAGGGCTATTTTTTTAATGTTCTCGAATAAAAACGACTCGTTTCCGCACGCGAAGGGTGGTGCCATCAAATTGTTTTTTAACGGTCACGAATATACCGTATTTGTTTTTTTTTTATTTTTTGTATACAAAATTGTAATCATAATTTACAGGTATTTAGTGGATACTTTGTATATAAAATTAAAAGACCTAGTTAAGACATTTCTAAAAGATTTATTTAGGTTCAATTAAGTTATTTCAAGCTTTAATGACTTAACAACAGGCCGCCTAGCGGTGGAAAAGTCACAGATTACCCTTAATTGTAAAGGAAAATGGAAATATTAATCATTCCTTTAAAAAATAAGCATTGCCAGTCACTAACGGTAAATCGACTTCGAAAATAACGGAAAATGCACTCGAAAGTTAAATATAACTGTATAGGGTTTTTATTAAAAGGTTTTATATGTTCAACAAAACAGTTTGAAGTCGAACCTTTAAAGAATTTTAGAAATTTTTCGGACACTTACATACTAGACAAGTCCGCCACTCGCAAGCTATCATTTTTAGTTTTATTTTAGCCATCAAGTTTAGTTACAAACTGTGTTTGCCAAGCCAAAAGCCAAGGGAAACGTATACAACGTTAAGCCCGTATGAGACATTGAAATAAGTTTTTATCAAACCTTCATTAAAAATAAGCATGCTCATTAATCGTATCGTAATATTTTTTTTATCTAAATTATTTCTTAATTACCCAAAGTTTCATTGAAAATTTAAATTATATTTAATATTATTGAACATAATAATAAGCATATTATATAGAAGTTACTTATAACGTACTAAGTATTTTACTAGATATAATAATATATTATTTTCTAAAGTAAAAAAAGTAAATGCGTGCAAATGTTTCACTGCTTATTTAAGGAAACTAATTAAACAGCTGAAAATTCCACAGAATTTTGCTTGAATTTGAACCCACTATCATCGGTTAAGATTAGCATATGCTAACCACGGGGCTATCTTGGCTATGGGCCATTCCAGTTCTTTTCTAAACAGGTATATATATATATAACAAAAATTCCGTCGCTCGCTGTGCCTACGAAACGTGACCTTATCAGAAGCTATAAACGTTCTATAAATCAAATTAATAACCTCTATCGACATGCTCTAGGCCTATATTGCGACATTTCAACTAACTGCAATGTTTTATAGAGGAATTAATAAAATTGGATATATTTTCAATTTTTCATTAATGCATCATGATACACATGGCCTAGAAGATGAGCCGAGATGGCTTAGTGACTAGAATACATGAATCTTAACCGAAAATATGTGGGTTCAATAAATTCGTTTCCCGGACAAGCAACTCTTAGCTATCATGTGCTTAATATGTGTTTATAATTCATCTTATATACAGACATTTCTTTTTACTTCGAATGTAAAAAACATTTACCTATATATTTAAAAAAAAAATATTGTATGCAAAACCGTGACATTTGCTAGTTTTACATATAATTATTACACTGGTGGTAGGGCTTTGTGCAAGCTCGTCTGGGTAGGTACCACCCACTCATCAGATATTCTACCGCAAAACAGCAATACTTGGTATTGTTGTGTTCCGGTTTGAAGGGTGAGTGAGCCAGTGTAATTACAGGCACAAGGGACATAAAATCTTAGTTCCCAAGGTTGGTGGCGCATTGGATATGTAAGCGATGGTTGACATTTCTTACAATGCTAATGTCTAAGAGCGTTGGTGACCACTTACCATCAGGTGGCCCATATGCTCGTCCGCCTTCCTATTCTATAAAAAAAAAAAAAAAAATAACCAGCTGTCGTCCACGTGTTACAGAGGAGGCAGGTGTTAGTATAAAAAAATATTCGGGGACCAAGCTTGTTTCATACCAAATTTTATCAAAATCGGTTCAATGGTTTAGCCGTGAAAGCGAAACAGACAGAGGATAACTTTCACATTTATAATATAAGTATAGATAAGTCAAGTACGCTTGAATTAACACGGAAAATAAAATGAAATACGTATCAATAAATTTTCCGCCACTCTAGGTGATTAATTATAAATGAGCTGTTATAAAAACATTAACGTGATTTCTACAAATGTGGCTGCCGAGCCATATCAAACGTCGAATTACGCCCCTTTTATTATTTTCTTATGCTAAGTAGCCATCTTAAATTCATTTAGGGCTGAGTGTAAAACGAACGGTGAAAATACCACGTTATATATATACTCCGACCGAAAAATCTCTAAAAGATCTTTCTTTAGAAAACATATGAAGATAAAAACAATAAAAAACTATAATTAGAATATACTTTATTCAATTAGCTTCATTAAAGCACTTTAATATCTATTAATCAATATATAATATTTGTTTATTTATTTCGTAATCAACAACTTTACATTTCATTTTGTACAATGATGAATTGGTACACAATAAGGCCAAACAGATTACACAATCGAATAATCTTACAACATATTATGACAAATAATAATTTATATTAAAGTAAACTATGCAATTGTACGTGTGTGTGAAAAAGCCATTAATGGTTGATTCTTACATAATATGAAAAACGGGCATGTCAGATCATAAGTGGGTATGTCTTTTATTCTTAAAAAAGATAATCATATATATACATGTATATGTTACTAACACTGTGTTTAATCACAAGATTTTACATTAACATATTAAACCGTTAGTAATACTTATAAAAACGTACAATTAGCATCGAGTCAAAGAGTTCAATTTCCGACAGTGCCTATTTGTAGGCGTCTCGTCGTTTCATCCACAAACATTGTCTTTCGAAGTCCAGGAGCGTTTTGTGTGGGAAAGCAAACTAATGTTTGCTGAAGAACAAACGGTTGTCGTCTGTCTATTGTGTTGGAATCTAAGCCTTATAGAAATGTAGAACAAAGAATTTCAAGTTACAGAATATCTACAGATGTACAGAACTTCGAACTCAAATTCCTGAAGGATAAAGAAATAAATAAATTAGATTTTATCATGAACATGATAACTGATTGTTGCCCATTTTAATAAAAAAACATATATGTTTGTCCTCTATGCATTTCTAAACTATTCATTCATTTATGATGAAACATTTGTGAAGAGTTCTGACCCAAAAGATAAAAAGCCATTCTACCCATGCTTAGCCAGGATAGATAGTTGTTTATAAAACTAAAAGATATCTAACCTTTTAATTGTAATATGTAAATTTGTACAAAGACAATTTTTTTATTTTTCTTATAACACAAAGAAGAAATCGTATTCGATTATGCGAGACCGCAACACAAATTTCAGCGGCATTATAAAGCGACTGCCCTGTCCGTGGCGCTCCGTCCGGAAACGCCCGATGCATTTGCTAGCGATTTCAGCAAGTTATTTGGTCTACGGAACCGGGCTGCCTGGTCCACTTGCGTATTGTTCTGCCGCCACCGGCCACGTCCTACGGAACTACACTCCGTTCCGTGCCTCATAAAGATCCCTTTATTGCTAACTTCGCGTGTGTGCGTGTAATTTATGCGTTCGAAAACCCGGCAAAGAAAACAGTTTTTTTGTTGGTTTGTGGACTCTTTTTACTCAAAGCTTTCCTTTGTAAAATTACCCGACTATACCAGCTATGTTGCTGCTGTTGTTAGATTTATATATCAGCTGCATTGCAATGCACATACAGAAAGTTCCCTTTTTGTAATTGACTAAATTATATATAAATTATACCAATTTAAAACTAATTTTTGTTTTAAGATTTCCATATAATACTCCTAATAAAATTTCCAAGCCCAATCTATGTTGATAAAAAATAAGAATTTTTCATACATTGTCAAATTATTTTTAGTATTTAATAGACTTTTTATAACTGCTACGACGTCACAAAATAAAACTTTACCAAAACGTAATATTTAAATATATATTAAAAACCGTTTCACATCCTCTTGTCAGTGACGGACGGATGTTTCGGCAATTCCGCGCGAATCTTGCTGAATTATTTACACAAAATGGCGGTCGCGTGGCTACTTGTTTTGTGTCACGTTCAGGAACTGAATGTGAGCATTATGGAGACATAAAACCACTAATTTATCTCCTAAAGTGCACCCTTTTATGCTAACTAGTAAAACCCACTTAGCTATTATTTAAGCGAATGTCACAAATTTATACGATTCTGAATAGTAGGATTTATATGATGTTTTTTAATGTCGTAATGTGGTGACTGATTTCTTAAACGCACGATTAAGTCATCAATTTAAAAAGTGAAAAGAAATCATGTTGAAGTAATAAATTCGAATGTTAAACAACAGCGCTAATTGCCGACAAAGGCTTTAAGCTACAATAATAAATAACCTTATATCGAGTAATCTAGCAGACATGGCAAGACGTTGACTTTTCAATTAAGCGAGATCCCGAGCCGACAAGTTCGATTAATCAATCGCAGGCCTTATTCCGGCCGAATCGATGTCTGGAGGGTAGTGTAGCGTGTACGCACCAATTACAAGTCAATCCACATTCATCTGTAAACACAGATATAAAGGAATATATTGTAATTGAAATTGAACACGATATTATTGAAACATATATAAATTACTTCATTTTTTCTGATACGCTTTAAACAATTTAGTTACTTCTTGTTTGATAATGGAGTTTATGGTATTAATCAATGAACATAGAATGATTTAACTTGAGAAATATTAAGAATATTTGTATATTGTTTTTGATTCCTGTGACGGTTGGTAATTTAATTTCAATTCATTTGACATCATTATTTTGGCTACAGCGAATATAGCTTTATTATAAACGCCTAAATTGGATCTTATTTAATTGAGTTTGATTCGTACGGTGATACTAGAAGAGATTGTTGAACTTTTGTAGTCGCGATGAAATCAAATTACATACACATTTTGATACTTAAACGTTTTACGATTTGCGGTTTAATATTTATTAAATTTCAAACAATATTCATCGAATTAATCAGTAAAGTATCAAGTATTTTAGAAAAGCGGTTCGCCGCCGTCCTGCAGCCATAGTTGCGGTGTTCGGATTGTCGGTTGCATTCGCATCGGAACTGCTCCCGGCTGTGGCTTCCAATGATTAGCTAAACCTCGCACGAGACCTTACACTGCCGTTAATATTGGACAAATATATCTATCTATGTATGACCATAATTAATGATTTATCTTCCTTAATCAGTTACTACGTTATTGGTAATCCATGTCGTATTTATTACTTCCATCGCATTGTTAATATCATGATTAATAACACCTATCATAGATTACAAAGAGCATTATCAATTATTTTAAAAATAACTTTGATTTACTACTAACAAAATTTTTTGAATGCTGAACTTTTAAAATACATATAATATGAATGGAAAGAATAAATATTTTATTTTTATAACCCTCATAAAGTCGATCCTGTACATCAGATCAGCCTCAGAGCGCGCTTGCGGCACGATGCAGATCCGATTAGATTAATAACCGCCGCAGTGCAAACGGTTCTAACGACCGCTTTGGATGCACGACGAAAAGACAATGCAATATTTATATACCAAACCATTCCTCGTTAGCTCGCACCATTAAACTAGAGGAATTTTGAATTTGGACATTCTATATTCGAAATTGCTGCCATTATGAAGACCAGTACGTTTTTCGATAACAATGCCTTCAATACTATAATATCTTTATATGTATATAAATATATACGTTTCTGTACATGTGATGCCACTGAACTCCTAAACGGCTGGATCGATTTGGATGATTTCTTTTGTTTGCGTTTTTGAGTGGGTCACTAGATTAGACCCGATAGGTCACGCTGCGATCGGGTTCCCGAATTGTTTATTATATAAAAAAATATATTTCACTCGTACCAACTCGGAAAGGGCGGCTAGTAGATAAGTCAAACACAATATTTGGAATCTTATAAAAAAAAAACTTTAAATAGTCCTCCTAACATTAATATCAATGACTAATAGTTCGTCTGCTTGCTCTCCAACATAAATTGCAGATATATACACGGGTGGTAGAGCTTTGTGCAAGCTTGTCTGGGTAGGTACCACCCACTAATCAGATATTCTACCGCAAAATAGAAGTACTTGGTATTGTTGTGTTCCGGTTTGAAAGGTGTGTGAGCCAGTGTAATTGCAGGCACAAGGGAAATAACATCTTAGTTCCCAAGGTTGTAAGCGATGGTTAACATTTCTTACAATTCCAATGTCTATGGGCGTTGGTGACTACTTACCATCAGGTGGCCCATATGCTCGTCCGCCTACCTATTCTATAAAAAAATATATTTTTTTTATAAAATTGTTAGGCGGACGGACAAGATTACCTGTACGAAATAGATCACCACCTCCCATAGACATTCGCACTGTAAGAAATATTAACTATTTCTTACATAGCCAATGCGCCACCAACCTTGAGAACTAAGTATTTTCACTTGCTCACTCAATTTTCATACCAAAAATACAACATTTTACCAATCTACCAACACAAAAATATAACGTATTGCGTATTAAAAATATAACCTACTGATGGACTTCCACAAAACCACCAAGTAGATATACGTAAATCAAAAGTAATTTATGATTGGTTAACTCTTAGACTAGATTAAATTTTAGATTTAAACTGGCGGCATAATGTTGGCGCAATTTTAATTACTATGGAATATCGAATCCTAAAGTTGGAGGATAATTTTCGGTGCATCACAAGGCTCTGACCGGCAGAACTTGATTGCGGTTGCGGCCGATTGAAATACACACGATTAGATTAATAGCTGGTTTCTAACAATGCTTTCAGCGTACAGCTGATATGGTTCAAAATTAATACGAAAATTAGCTCGTAGTAATTTTGGTTAAATTCTCTCTATCAAACTAAACGATAAAATATTTTTTTATAATATTCTGTCATATTATAATTATCATATAATTATTTCATGGTTCTTATGATCGGATGTGTTATGTTTATACTTTTATAAGTGACTGGGTTTTTTTCAAAAATACCGTTAAACCATTAAAAGTATGAAACCTATTTGAGATATAATCAAAATGTCGTGATACAATCTGCTATTGGACACTTATATATTAAATAACATTTGATATTGTGGGAATTTTTTAAACTTTCTCGTTATAAAGAAGTCGCGACTTTTACGTATGAACACGAGTGATTAATTATTATTGACGTCATTATATTATCATATTTATGATTATGGATTTTTATTTATTAAGCTGCTTTTTAAAAAAGTGAAAGAAACGGTGATACACCTTTGGAAACGTAAATTTTTTTCTTTTAATAACAAATCCCCATACATATATTGTCCTTGTGCGTAATGGAGTATATTGAACAGCTTTGAATGGAGTTTATTTTCAAAATTATATATATTATAATGTTATACGTATATTAATTGTTCTTCTATGTCTTTTTTATGACTTCATGTGTCTTAATTATGTTACCTTGGGTGCCAGTTGGGATTCTCGCACACATTTGCATTATTATAAACAATAACCCGTCATTTACACTGTCAGGTAGCCGTTAACCGTGAGATCTTAGATATTCCTTAACCGTAAAGACGTTCCTTAAACAAAAATGAAAACGTTTAAAAAAAGAAATTTTCAAACATTTCAAATGCAATCTTAAATCTTATACTTTATACGGACGGAAATTTAACTATAATTTTAAATATAGAATAACTAATAAAAAACGTGAATACGTGAAAAAATCAAAGGCACGTGTATCATATGCGTATGGGAATAAGACTCATATTAGTGCATTTTTTCACATGCAAAGTGCATTCGTAAAACAAGTTTGTAATCAGATGGAGGCTATAAATCCCTCTCGGCCCTCTTCGATACACGTGTTTGGAATGAAACAAACTGTTCACACGACTCCGCTCTTTATCGCATGTGAATATCAATAATTTATTCGTTATTTATGTGAAATCCGACTATTTTTACGCAAGAAAATATTTAGTGCTTAAAAAGAAACATTGTAACACTTTTAAAATGTATATATTTTATACTTTATTATTGTGTACACGAAAGTACTTTTTTATCTCAAGCATGTTGTTAGAGATTGGCATTTTCTTACTCTTAGTATTTGAAATAAAAGATTTTTCTATTCTATTCTAAAATTAAAACTTTATTTTAGATTAAAATATATATATGTATATATTAGATTAAAAATTATGATTAAATATATATTACAATGATTTGTTATATTGTAATGGAATTGCTAATAAAATAAAAAGCAAGAAATATACTTAATAACGTAATAAAATACGAGGTATAATCCTAAGCAAAACATTTAAGTTGTATAAAAATGGGTTTTCTGTTTGCATTTTTACTAAAGCTACTTATGTCAATATAATACCGCGTGAAACAGTAAGCTACGAAAGTGGGTCAATCCCAAAGGGCACGAATGGGTTTGGCACAAAACACGCTAGCCCTTATCGCCACGACAAATGTGCGTGTTTAAGGCCCGAATGAATTATAACAACTACCAACATAAATCAGCTGATCACATCATAACAGTTTCGCATTGTCACGATGTTTTCCAGCTAAGCGACACGGCGACAGCGTGTCACTCTTAAGATGATTGTGATTAAGAGTTCGGGATAAGATCGGATGTTCTGAGAGGTGTAAAGGTCAATGAGGTTCGCGACCTTGCATTGTTATCAGACACCTCCTTTGTAACAGCTATTGTTATTTGAAAAGTTATTCGAATGCTCGACTTGAGGGGCTTTGCTTTATACAAAGTTGTTTCTAAAAAAACAAGACAGAAGCTTCTATTCTAATCAATGAAATAATAATAGGTTCAGTTTAATAGATATCGTAAAACTTGAACATTGAATACATACCTTAAATTATCAAAAATTATCTTCAATGTAGTTTATATCATCTGTGTAGAATGAAGTATTTAATGGTACCAATGGTAAAAAGTAACCAATGGTAACCCACCAAATAACAATCTAAATGTCGAATTAAAAATGCTTGTATAATTTGCCACAAGTAATTAAACTACCTTTAAAATTAACAAAATAATTGTAGCACAGCGTGCAGATATCAGCTCAAATTCGTCCCCCAGTAATCCACGTCTCCAGTAAATCTTGCCATTCAATTAAGATAATATCAGCAATTCGCAAACATCCCATAACCGTACAAAATGTCCATAAGTAATATCCCACAGGGGAACGCGGATTTTTGGAGGATTAATTAGAATTTCTCATCACATTTCGCGTTTGGAAATTGATCGCTATTCAATCGGATAAGGTTTGTAATTGTTGTTCAACCAATTAAGATTTGTATTATTAGTACCCAAGGAAAATAGTTTGGACAAAATCACATTTATTTTTAATATAATTGATATAAATACAAAGAAAGTGTTAAATATTATAATCATATGTCCAATTTTATCGATACATTTTTCTATGTAACAATATATATTTAGTTATCTAATATCATAAGAATTTGGTTGGACTGTTTAGTTATTATCATGTTTAAATAAGAGTAAATACCAAGTTTCTAGCCGGTTTTTTTAACGTGTGATAGAAAATTATTCCTGTAATATGACAATTAATATGTGCTTACAAGGATCTATTTTAATAGAAAATGTTTTAATTTTGTTTTGTAAAGATTGTTTTATTTTTGACATTATATTTTAATGTGATTTATAAAATTTATATTCGTAATAAAGATAGATCTGAAATCCATACAATACGTGTCCTCAACAGATCAATAATCTACATCAATTTCTCAATAAATTACTAACAAACAATCATTCTTAATTTTATATATTAATAAAATAAGACTAAATGACAAATATGACCTTTTTCAAAGCATACCACTTCTATATCCTTTAAAATGATAATCGCGTATAAACAAAAGTAATGTTAAAACAAAAAACAATCCCCATGAATTTACAACTCAAATAAAAATATCATGAATTATTACTAAAGTGAATACATCACGTAGACGAAGACGACAATATTTTCTTTGAAATTACTCTATAAACTGTGAGCCATGTTAATTCCCAATGTCTGAACGTTACTTGAGATACTAAAAGCAATAATCGTTATCGCGAATATTGTACCGCAGTGAGTTTGAAGCAGTTATTTCTAAGTCGACCACGAAATGTACAGTCAGAAATATAAACATCTAACTTTATTTATATATCAATATATAATATAAACGACAATATGTTCGAATCAACTTTTATTTCAAAGGTTATTGCAGGAATTTTATTTCGTTTTATTAAAATGAAAAATTTATTTCGAAATTTTACGATCGAATGAATAGCGTGATTAAATGAGTAAAGACATGCGCGAACTCGTGCGATATTATGACTGCAATAGTCTTAGACCGTAAAAGCAGCAATGTTGAGAAAATATATGAGCCGTTATTATTCTCGTAGCGACTCTTTATGACTCAACTATAAATCTCAATCGATGCAATTGCTACTGTGATGCAACTGTTAAACCTTTGTACTCAGTTAAACAACATTGACATGCTCTTATAATAAAAAAAAAAAAAAAAACATTTTGAATCAATTCTATGAGACGAGTAATTATTGACTTAAACTGTAAATGAATATAGAATTAATAAGTATTCACTTTTATACTAAAAGTCGAGTATACTGTTGACTGTAAAGAATTCTTAGCCATGCATAGAATCTCTAACGTGTAGTGAAGTTGCTCTCGGGAACTCCTTACGCTCTTACAAGAAGATCTTATACGCTGCACTGCATTAATAGGCCAAAACATAGTGTATGAATAAATTAAATACAACAGACATACAGTGTTAGGAAATAAACAGAAGGTAAAGATGAAAAAATGAAGGATATCAAAGAAAATTATGAAATAAACTATACAAGAGCACGGAATTTCACAGAGTCCAGGATAGTGCGGCTCTTAATGTATAAATGACGAAGCCGGTGGCCATAAAGCGAATACAGCTGGAGAGAACGTTTCCTATACAACGCCGCTAATAATGGCGTTGCGAATTATCGTTAGCGTTCCCGGACGTACTTACTGCTCTAGTGTGGCTCATAAATCCTCCAAAATGAACCTTAAAAGGTCCACATAAAGTAGAATTTCGCATCTTAAATGATAGAGATATGATTGCTGAAATTCCAAGAACAGCAAACGGTCTACTGTCATGTCAGTAAGGAAACGATACGTATTTTGATAGTGCTTATATTAAAATAAACCACTTCTCTGAGGAAATATTAGACGATATTGTTGAAGTGGAAACATTTTAGAAATTCTGTTTATGTTCGGTATTTGTAGACTCGCCACAAAATTATCAACTTCCATAGGATATAAAGAGCAATTTCATCACCAGACCGCAAATCTGTCCCTATTGTAACTGTTTACTATTTTCTATAATTCCAATTTAAATATGAAACCGCATTGTTTCAATAAACGTTACGTAAATATTGTAAAACATTAAACATTTTGTCATCGTCTCGTTAACATAGTTAAAATTAAATTCAATGATGCCTTAACTTATACACGGTCACGATATTCAATTCAAATGAAAGTTATTTTAGATGTAGTATTTTAAATCTATTTTGAAATGCACCAGCTTCTTCCGCTAGCTCTTATCCATCATTCTCAGATCCATTAGCAAGTCAATATAGGCAGCTCATTTCTCCATTGCACTCCGTCCTTGGCATCGCTTATCGGCGCCACCACGCGGCAAATCCTCTGAACGCTGGAACGCTATTTATTCCTCATATTCGTCGCGAGCGTACCCCAGGATTATTGCCCTGTTATCGGAAGTGGATAAATTACTTTATTACAATCTCCCAGGAACCCTTTTGGGGCTGTAAACGTGGAAGCCTCGACGCTATTTCGCTACTTGATCGAATTCCTGCTCGCAAAATTTCTTTTTACAGCGCCATTATTTCGAAACTTTATACGGATTATGCAAAATAGATAAATAAGTTTGAGGCAATTTCGAATAGTCTACATTAAACTATAATATATATTGTTAGTTTATCATATTCATCATTTATATCACACGCTTCGTAAATTACAAAGCTTAAATGTTATTATGCTTTTCAAAATACAGCGTTTATTGTTGAAGCATCTTTTTGTATTTTCAATCCGACATACGCTGGATTAAAGTCAATTAGGGACCGAACTGTAACGCCAATTGAGCGGATACAAACAACTTTCCTATACAATTTTAATATAGGAAATTGGGTCAATCGTTGGGCAAGCTCAATCAAAAGTCGGCGCAGCGGTTCCTTCGGAGATCAAAGAGCAAGGTAATCGATCTGGTGATTTGCGCCCCGATATATCGGCCGGCGTCAATCATTCGCTAGTTTATTAAAGCGAACTGCGAATCTAAAAGCATCGCTTGTAATAAACAATTCGAGATTTATTAATCATTATCATATTCACGATGTATTTAATTTATCACAAAGTTTTAATTGCTAATTAACATTTAATATTTTATTAGGAAAATAATATAAATAAATATATATTCTGTTATTGTTTATGGTAACGTAAAATTATATTAGACTAACAAATACCGCCTTATCTAAGTTAAACACCGCCGACAAAATACAACATTATTCCCTCAAATGGACACCCCAATTAATTATTGCTCTAAAAACCCTTTTAACCCCGTTCCAACGAAACGTAACGCTAAAATGGGAGTGGTCATCTGTCTTTATAAGTAAGGGCTACATTAGTGGGTAGTAGCCCTTCATTAGAACTAATCTACTTACTAAAAGAAATAATGATCGTCATAGACGTAAAGAGACTTTGAATGGTTTAACGTAAATAATATGTTTGGGTGGTACCATTTAAAAGTGAATTTTGTTGAAATTTTTGATTTGACATTAAAATAGTATAAACATAAATAGAATTCTTGTGTTCAGCGGTCAAGGAAAACATCGTGAGGATGACGCATTAGTCTAATTTCACTGAAATTCTGCCAAATGTTCATCGCAGCAGCGCAGTTGAAATTAACATTGTATTTTTTTTGTGGTATACACTAATAACTTAAAAAATAATCCTTCTAATATTATAAATGCGAAAGTTAGTTTGTTTGTTTGTAAGGCTTAAGGTCTTAACTACTCAACCGATCAACATGAAATTTTGCATACACGATCCCAGGAGTAGAGAAAAGTACATAGATCAAATTACGCCTCACCTTAACATACTTATTAGATTATTTGGTACTCATTCATATTTATTTATTGTTTTTTTTTAATCAATAATCATCAATTTCAACAGCAGTGCATGGTATTGTTGTGTTCCGGTTTGAAGGGTGAGTGAGCCAGTGTAATAACAGGCACATGGGACATACCATCTTAGTTCCCAAGGTTGGTGACGCATTGGCGATATAAGCGATGGTTATTATGTCTTACTATGCCAATGTCTATGGACGTTGGTGACCACTTACCATCAGGTACCATATGCTCGTTCGTCTACCGATATTTAAAACAAAAAAAAACCTAAATGCTTCACTTCAGCTCCGCGTTCCGTGACGGTTATATTTTTTTATATAAGATTACAGAAATGCAATTACTTCAAACGTATTTTTTTAACTCGTATCCTGTGATGATCGAAAACCACACACTGTATACATGTTAGTGAGATCAGCCATGTGTAAATATCCTTCGCAATAAAAGTCTATATGTAAACACTATAAATTAGTCACATAAAACTAGCAACTGACATTTCCGCCATTTAATTATAGCTAAGTATGAACAGTTTTTTTTTCTGGATTTTTATTCCTTATTTTTTTAATATGCTACTACACTAGCTATCCCGCGCAGTTTTATCCAGTTTTATAAGTGACTGCTCCGGTTCCTTGGGTCATAGCGTTATGTTATATAATCTAACCCTATAAAAAACTGTGTAATGCAAATGGATTTTCATCAAATCAAACCGGGCTAGTGGGTCCTAAGGTGCATTTAACAAACGAAATATACACTTCAGATTTACATATTAATATATTATAGATGTGACAGAATAATTATTTACAAACATTTTACTGATTATTTTAAGGCTTCGTGTTCATCAGTTTATATTGATATTTAGTTTCTGTATTCCGTTTGGAACAGTGAGTAGGTAAAATTGTTTCCTTTATAGATAGGTAAGTGGGCCACCTGATGGTCAGTGGGCAAAACTGCTTATAAACATTGTCACTCTAAAAATTATTAAATATTACATAACATCTTACATCGCCAATGCCTTGGCCACTAAAATGTTATCCCTTGTTCCTACAGTTACACTGGCTAACACACCCTCTGAAACTGAGACACAAAACTATATATTGCTGTCTAACGGTAGAATATGTGATGAGCGGGTGGTACCATTTAGTTGTTAATTATAGGCACGACAAATATCATCTTATGTTGACATTACACTGTAAAGCGTTAGGTTAATGCCAATGCCACTGTTTATAGACGAAGGTTACCTCGGGTGGTCCCTTTGTCTCTCAGAAATAGAATTAAAAAAAAAAACATTCCTCCGTCGGGTCAACTCAAACGACCTCTAGTTTACAGTGAATTTTCAAGAACACGAACTGTAATGTTCAAAACTCTGTTCCGAAGCAAGTTTATAGCTTAAAACTTCAATCCACATTTACATAAATACAGCTCTGTAATCTCAGTTTGTTGTAATGGACAGTCGTTTAGTAGGTACCTCGTTGGATGTTTGTTTGTTCTAAAGTTTTATATATATTTATCTATGATACTACGCAATAAATGTGGAATGTCTCGCCGTTTATCTAAACAAAAGTGTAGCGCCAATTTTTATTGACTTGATTGGTCATTATGCTATGAAAACGTAGAACAATTAATTTAAATAACTCCATAATATATTACAAAATTTATTTTATCTATGCTATCTTTAATTCGAAATAAAAAATCAAAACCATAATCAATGCACCTAAATCAAAACAGAACCTAGGTTATGGTAAATTAATTCTATTCATAGATAAACACACACATTGATAGGACGGTGATAAATTCATGCGATTTATACAAGCTCTTGTTCTCTTTGTCTAGCATTGCTCTGCCTTCATTAACGACCTCTATCCATCTCAGTCGGACGCATTTCCTCCGGCAATGTCGGTTCATTTTAATAGAGTAATAATTTACTTTAGCACAGATTATAAAAGCGAACCCATAAAAATTAAAAGGAAATGAACTTTTATTAAAATTAAATGAATGGAATATTATTATAAATAGTCGATTTTAAAAAACAATTAGAACTATTAATCTATTACTACCACAATTTTATATTATAATTGAAAAATATTTCCTTACATTAAGTATTATCACGATTTGTTTTTTTTTTTTAATTTTCTTTTAACTAAATATAATATTTAACCTATTCATTAAAACGAAATAAAAATGTTTTCTAAAAAAACATGTCATTAAAATGTTTTTTTAAACAAACCACAGATTAAATAAAATTATGCAACAAATTATACCGTTCCAAATTCAAACACTCATTCCGCATGGCGGCCGGCTCGTTCAAGATCACTCGACATAATTAACGCGTACTGTGAGTTATTTACGCGCCCGCATGTCTCGGAGCGGACGATTGACGGGTATAATCTTGCATTATTCGAATAATCAATACGCGAAAACATTTCTACGCAATATATTAAACATTTTAAACGAAAATCGATTGCTGTAATAAATTACTAAAAAAGAATAAACGTTTTTGAACGTTGTTCGTTACGTAAATTATTGTATACTCGTTTATTTATATTACCGCCCAAAACTGAGTGTGTATTAAAAGAATGGAGTCATTGAAAATAAAAACATATAGAAAAATATTTAGGAAAAAAGATATAAAAGCAATAAAACGTCGTGTTTGTTGGTTTTCTTGTGATGTACTCTACTTTCATAATTTGTAGTATAATATTCTCAAATAACTTTTATATGTTTGTACCTCGGTACTTAAACATTTTAAGGATGATATGTAGCATACTTTAGAAATAATAGCGAAAAATACGACGTACGTACAAAGTTACCTTAACAGCGCATCTAAATTACCGTAAAATATATCATGTAGCTTATCTCCAAGCGGCGCAAATATTTAGCTCCCGACTAATCTTAAACCAGCCTTGAGGATTTTTATGAGAATATTAAATTAAATATATACGTAATATCTAAATGATTATAAGAAACGACAAATGCTTGCTTATAATTTCTACGACGGTTAAAAAGTAATGCATTTCAATTTATTTTTGTTACCTTATAGGTGTAGAGGTTACCTTAGAGCAAAACTTATTGACGTCACACATATTGAAATCCAAAATAGTATAGAAAAATTAATGAAAAATATAAATAATTTACGTTTACTACTTACTAAGACTGCCTCGTTGGTCTAGTATCTTGATGTAAGGCCGCTGACCCGGAGGTCCTGGGTTCAACTCCAAGTCGGGCCAATAAAAAGTTATTGGGTTCTTCTGTCAGAAAATTCTCAGTAGCAGCCCGGAGTCTGGAAGTTGGAAGTGTATACACTCCCGTGCCTCGGAAAGCATGTAAAGCCATTGTTCCTGCGCCCGAACTCTTTCCGGTCGTGTCGGATTGCCGTCCCATCGGATTATGAGAGTTAGGGAATAGAGAGCGCACCTGTGTTTGCGAACATTGGCAAATCTCTCTTGAGGTGGCCGCCGTGGCCGAAATCGGTTTGGAAGACTTTATACTTACTATTTAAAAATATTACTATTGTCAATATATATCGTTTTATTATATGAGCTTTATTTTAAAACGATTTTATCGGGTTAATTACTTAAATAATGGTGTCTTCTTTCGTGTGACAATTCAATAATGACAGAAAGAGCGAAATCGGTGTTTAAACAAACAACCGTTAAGGAACGTTTATAAATAAGGCCTATTTTTTTCAAGAATATTTATAGAAATAAAAAACGAACTTAAAATTATAAAAAATTTTATATTACAATACACGAATAAATGTCGTAAAGTTAGTTTAAACTAAGTAATAAACAGTAAATAACAAATGAACTTAGTTCCGTGCTCGCCGCGCAGTCCGAGGTTTATTTTTTCGTAACAAACATTCATTTCTGTCAAAGTAAACTAACATTCATGACGGTAAAGAAGCGTGGACTTCAAAGCAAACACACGCTAAGCTCAGTCGCTTTACCTCCGCCTCTATATTTGATTTACTTTTTTTTTTAAGGTTTTTAATCACTGACATTTCCGTGACTGCATCACTTACGCGATCCGTACACGAAAACGAACCTAACCTATTTTATTATAATTTCGAGCTATTGTTATTCGCTCCGTTAAATTTTATTTCCATTACCGGCTCACGCTATAATATGCAATATGCAAACAACATAATTTATATTTTATGAATTGAATAATATCGATATGCGTTAAACGAATTTTTATTTAACGATCTGACAACATTAAAATAATACACGAGGTTCCATTCACTTGCAATGTTTGCGGTTACTTGATTACGTTGTCCGTTGTATATATTGTTCACCAGATATTTATTGCATTTTGGATCACAAAATAAAATGTTTTTTTAGTAATAAAGGGTAAATGCAAAATAAATTAATTATATATATAATATTTATTGTAATTAATCCCTTAATAAATAATTATTTAAACTATATACAATAATAAAAAACAGGCAAACATAGGGACTGTCGATAGAAGTAAAAACTTAAAACTGTTAAATATATTTGTCCAATTTCCGCATCTTTTGGCACTCCATGTAATAATTGTATCCCTTTTTATTTTATAACTGTTTTTTTCCTAAAATACACAGTGTGATACAAACTCGGTACAAAATATTAAGACAGCTTAATTTAAATAAATAATAGTTAAAATACACTTATATTGTTTGTATATACTGTTAGTATTTACATAAATTTCAATCGATATTATCCTCATTAATTTCCACAATACTTAAACTATTTGTACTTTCAACGATTTCATTATATTAACATTAGCATGTTTATGACGTGAAGCCACGAGTCTATCCTCTACGATAAACCATCGCAACGCGCCTAAAGAAGTTTCCACTTCAAAAGTCTAGTTTTATCTAGTTAGTCCAGTCTGCGTAAGGTAAGCAACTTAATACTTGTATTATAGATAACAGCCGATTTATATAAATATTTACATATATATAATTTTAAATAATTGTATAAAAACATATTACTTTAATACTTTTATTAATAATACACCCAGACTCGGGGTGGTAATCGAACCCTCAACCCCGGAACGGGCAATCTTCAGTTAATCCCGTGTTTTAGCCACTGAGCCTAGAGAGTAATATCGAAGTATATATTAGAAAACAAATTTCAACAACTTTCCCAAATACCGAGCAACAAAAAAAAAAGTTAATGCCTTGATCATTTCTTAAAGGCCATTAAAAAAAACGTCGGCCGTTTTCCCGCGTGTCCGCAATCGATCAGTTGTGACCACGTCAATGGCGGGAACACCTAACTATACTTAATGTACTTATATCGTGATGGATCACCGCCCCGACGTCTTCTGAATCCATTAAACCGGCCTCTAATTGATAGCGAGAAATGAAAGACGCAAAAAATACCGAATCAAATACTTTTAAAATTTATTTATCGAGTTGTATTGCTTTTATTAATTTTGTTATTATGTATTATATCTTACTAGCTTAGCAGTCCGTCAGCTTCAATGTAAAAACCGCAGGTTTTTATTTATTATATGTTCCTTAATAATAATATATGTTATTGTTTATAAATGGAATATTACATAATTCTCGAATTTTACACATAACAATATTACATAAACATATTATGTAATAATTGAGATTTATAGACTAAATTTTAGGTAGGTTGGAGGTAATGTTCTGGATGGATGGAGGTAAATATCTACTTATGTACCATTCAACAAATCACAATGACTATTGCTATATATATACAAAGTCACACAGGTTTTGTTATTATAATATACATAAAAAAATCTTTTAATTTTTTTTTTATTAAGATACATAATGGGTACCTGGCTGAATGTAAAAAAGGTTTTGAACTTGTTTGTGATAAGGATAAACATTTCAAAGCCAATAAAAATTTATTACAAAATAAAGATTTATAATTAATGTTTTTTTGTAAATCGTTTACAAAATTCTGAATCCTTTCCGACTCCAGTTTCGGCTAATTTATGAATTTTTGGTATTCCATCGTTTCAAGAGGCAAGAATTTAATTCGTCTGTAGCAGTCGAAACTGAAATTGCTCAAGAATTGAAATGTTTGAAATTACCCTGGCCATTTAAGAATAATACAGCAATAATAGAAATAAAGACAATTTCAATTAAAATATTCTTCATGCCATGACCTTTGTTATATTACAACTTACTTTATAAAAACGTTTATTTTCTTACCTACTTAGAAAACCTTTCAAGTTCGTTATTGTTTCTTTAATGTTCGTCACAATAGCCTAATTAATATTTACCTTTGAAGAACACCTAAATCTCAGAATATTAAAATCTATGTAAACATATTGCTTTTAATATTTTTATTAATTATAACACAAAGACGCTCGTTGCTCTTTTGTCTTTTGAAATAAAGATTGCTTTAATATATTTGTATTTTATTTTATATAATACAACATATACATAATAACAGTAACAGCCTGTTAATGCCCACTGCTGGGCTAAGGTCTCCTCTGCCTTTTGAGGAGAAGATTTGGAGCTTATTCCACGCTGCTCCAATGCGGGTTGCTAGAATACACATGTGGCAGATTTTCAATGAAATTAGACACATTCAAATCAAAAGCCAATCGTTGTCCACTGCTGAACATAGGCCTCTCCCAAGGTGCGCCAAAGCTCCCTGTCCTCCGCCTTCCGCATCCAGTTGGTGCCCGCCACCTTCTTAAGGTCGTCGGTCCACCTGGTTGGAGGGCGCCCTACGCTGCGCTTGCCAATTCGTGGTCTCCACTCTAGGACTCGTCTGCTCCAACGGCCATCGGACCTACGACATACGTGACCAGCCCACTGCCAATTCAGCCTGCTAATTTTGCAAGCTATGTCGGTGACTCCGGTTCTTTTCCGGGTAATCTCATTTCTGATCTTATCCTTCAAAGATACTCCGAGCATAGCTCGCTCCATAGCACGCTGAGCGACTTTGAATTTGTGGACTAGTCCCGCAGTTAGTGTCCACGTTTCGACACCGTATGTCATGGCAGGTAAGACGCATTGGTTGAAGACTTTCGTCTTCAAACATTGCGGTATAGACGACTGGAGGACTTGACGAAGGTTGCCAAATGTTGCCCATCCCAAGCGAATTCTTCGATCGGCTTCCTTCTCGAAGTTGTTCCTACCGACTTGTGTTATCTGTCCTAGGTAGGTATATTCACTAACAACTTCGAGAGGTTTCCCCTTGACGTATATCGGTCCCGGCACGACATGCCTATTTTACATGACCTTGGTCTTGTCCAAGTTTATACCGAGACCGACACACCGGGAAGACTCGCCTAGGCTACGCAGCATCTCGGTGAGTTGTTCCAGCGACTCTGCTATGATGACGATATCGTCGGCAAATCGAAGATGTGAGATGTACTCGCCGTTTACATTGACTCCATACCCAGTCCAACCCAGCGTCTTGAAAACGTCTTCCAACGCGTTGGTGAACAGTTTCGGGGATATTACATCCCCCTGTCTCACCCCTCTGCGCAGTTGGATTGCCTTCGTCTTACAGTCCCGGATGTGGACAGTCATTGTAGCGGCGTTGTACAGACATCTCAGTACCTCGATATATCTCCAGTCGATATGACATCTCTGCAATGAGTCGAGCACTGCCCAGGTTTCGATGGAGTCGAAGGCTTTCTCGTAGTCCACAAATGCCATACACAGCGGCTGATTGTACTCTTCGGTCTTCTGCACAATCTGCCGAACAGTATGGTTGTGGTCCACGGTGCTGTAGCCTGATCGAAAGCCGGCTTGCTCTGGGGGCTGGAACTCGTCAAGTCGTCTGGCGAGACGGTTCGTGACGACTCTTGAGAACAGCTTATACACGTGACTCAGGAGGGAGATTGGTCTGTAGTTTTTCAAGAGGGTTTTATCACCTTTCTTTAAAAACAGTACAAACTTGCGAGCGAACACTTTCGATCCCCGATTTTGCTCAATCGCAGCCTTGATGGCACGGGTATTGGAGCGTCGGAGATCGCGTCTCGTCAGCGTTTTTATTGATTTTGAATTATTGAAAGAATTCATCAAAAAGAGCCCTTGCGCTTCGAGAAAGTTTACCAGCATTTGCCCCCTGTGATTTCTGCAGCCCAAGCCGTAAGGTCCGACTTTCGATTCACCGCTATCTTGTACTCCCACTTTAGCATTAAAGTCTCCCATAACAACATTGTAGTGGGCCATCGAGGTGTCGTTGAGGGCCTTTGGATGTCCTCGTACATCGCTTCGACCACATCATCAGAGTATGTCGAAGTTGGCGCATATACCTGTACGACCTTCAGGGAGTACCTGTCGGAAAGTTTTAGGACAAGGTACGCTACCCGGTTCGACATACTACTGATTTTCACAATGCTGCTAATGAGATCCTTTTTGACTAGAAAACCGACACCATCCTGGGATAGGTTATCACTTTCGCAGAAGTAGAGTAAGTTACCGGACTCTAGAGTTATCGTGTCCTCCCCCTGTCTTCGGACTTCAGATAACCCCAGTATATGCCAGTTTATATGACTTAACTCTACTTCTAATTCGGCGAGGTGATGGTCCAGCCTCATCGACCGTCCATTGTACGTTGCCATGTGAAGTCGTTTTATATGGTAGCCTGCCGAGGAGTACCGGCTTAGAATAGTACTCCCCCAATCTCATCCCGTGGGTGTCGTAAGAGGCGACTGAGGGACGGGGAAAAGGGGGGGGGGGGCAGCAGCGTCCCTCCCCCATTAACATCTTACCTCCCTACTGCGCTCACCAACACGCCTGCCCGGCGCGGCGAGTATGGGCAAACCCTCTTAATGGCAGATGCGCCCAAAAAAAAGCCTCCAGTTACCGGCAAGCCCGCTAGGCCCGACCAAGGTAGCGGTCGCGGTATCGGCAGGGCAGGGGGTGCTAAGACACATTAGTAAAGGAAAACATCGTGAGCAAACCCTGATGATGTTTTCCTTCACCGTCTAGCACGCGATAAATTATAAACACAAATTAAGCACATGAATATTCAGTGGTGCTTGCCCGGGTTTGAGCCCACGATCATCGTAAGATAGGTACGAGGCCGAGATGGCCTCGTGATTCGAACGCGTATCATCTCGGTATATATATTATATACTTTATATATAAAACAAAATTTTGTTGATTATTGATTACGCGAAAAAAACTAGTTACTGTGATGTCATTATTGTATTATACTTGAGCGTAGTTGAGACAAAATTTTATGAAAAAAAAATACACTAAGATTTGTATATCGATAAATTAATCGAATTAGACGAGTAACACGCGGTACCCGGACCGCAATCTGAATGCCCGGTGTTGCGGTGACAGCGCTACACATGCGATATATGCTCTTATACATTTAATGATCGAACACAGTGCGACAATAAAAGCGGTAGCAGAGTACTCGATCCTCAGTAAAGCTACAGCTACATGTTTGCAATCAACAAAAGTACAGCAACAATCAGACTATCAAGTCGCTTTGTTGCTCAGATGTGACCGAAGCTTTATTGAACTTCGTGATCGTCCAAGCTAAGGACACTATTGGCTTCTGTCACTTGAATTTCAAATACCAAATCATAAAATACCAATTATTTTAAACTGGCACGTCTTCGGTCGGCCAGAATTACATTTACAAAAATCCCTTATTATTTATTTATCTAAATACTTTTTTGACCACCATACATTGTGTAGTAGGACAAAAGGCGGACTTAATGCCTTAAGGCATTCTCTACCCGTCAACCTAGGCTAAGCAGAAGTAGTATTAGTGCTAACCTATTGTTTAAAAAAATCCGTATGCAAATTCTCATGGCGCTAGCCCCAGTAGTTCGCGCTGTGCATTCATATGTCAGTCAGTAAGTCGTTTATTATATTATATAGATGTATTTAATACGCATCCGAGATAATCTAATAGATGGACAATGTTGCTCTTTACTGAGATTATGGGTTCAAATCCGGATAATCACCGGATAATCATCATTTTTTATGTGCTTTTGTGTTTATAATTCATCTCGTGTTAGGCAATCAGGACAAGGAGTTTAATATTATGAGGATACCTACATGATTCCAGTGATGTGCTTTCGCATATATGGCTTGGTCGCGGTAGGTTGGTGGCGCATTTGCGGTGTAAGCGATGGTTAAAATTTCTTTCAATGCCAATGTCTATGGGCAGTAGTGACCACTTACCATCAGGTGGCCCATTTGCTCGTCCTATTCTATATTTAAAAAAATATATATGTATATCCACCAACCTGCAATGGAGCTGTACCTTAATTGGGTTATATATATATATATATATATATATTATATATAGATGTTTTATCATAAATGGGATAAACGGGTTAGTATAGAGTGGACAGCGGTAGAGCTAGGCACGGCATGCGTTGACCGCAATGCGATACCCATAGTTGTGGTCGCACCATCGCGCAGACACCCGCAGCTTCCATGTGTGCCACGAGCAATGAACTGAATTCATTAAACTTACTAAACACTAAAATTAATTTATTTCTTGTTATTTATAAAACGATAATTACATATAATATCGAACGATAATATCGCTGCTAAGTTATTAAGAATAAGATGAAACGATATAAGTCTGAATAGATTAATACTATTTAATATACGTATGTATGCTAGAATTTATTTCATTATATTTTTAATCAATTTCTTGCTAAATTAGATAATAAAATTTAATATATATTTGAAATTTAATTTTTGTATAAGGCGATGAGTTAAGTGATAAGCTGCAATCGACTGCACCGTTTCTATGTGTAATGTTTCATGGTAAAACGTTCCTTTGCAAAATGCCCCGTCGCGTCTGACTGTCTGAAAACTATAAACTAACGACGGTTTTCAACAACGGACGTAGTGTGTATCCATGAAGAAGTTTAAGGTGTAAAATTCGTTAATGTTTTTTGTAAATTGGCTGAAATATGACGACGATTGTTGAAGATATAGGAAATCATATCGATTGAGAGCTTTACCGACATGTGTCATGTAAACCAATCGAGTTACTCGTATATGTATAACGTTTTATCAAATCAATCAATCAACAGCCAATCGTTGTCCACTGCTGAACATAGGCCTCTCCCAAGGTGCGCCAAAGCTCCCTGTCTTCCGCCTTCCGCATCCAGTTGGTGCCCGCCACCTTCTTAAGGTCGTCGGTCCACCTGGCTGGAGGGCGCCCTACGCTGCGCTTGCCGATTCGCGGTCTCCACTCTAGGACTCGTCTGCTCCAACGGCCATCGGTCCTACGACATACGTAACCAGCCCACTGCACATAACGTTTTATGTTGACCCTTATTCAACCCGTGCGAAGCCAGGACGGGTAGCTAGTACATAATATAATGTATATATATTATCTAAGTAGCGAAGTCTGGCTAATAGTTGTTATATTAAAATTACTGTCCAAATCAAAACAACGATGTTCTTAATCTGCATATGTTTTTTCAATTCATTGTTTTAGGATAAAAAATATGTATTTATATTGTGTATTATTTAAAGCATTTTTTTTTTCTTTAACCGTTTCATAATAAATAATCGACTATTAATGAAAATAACTATGCAGGTAAGTGAGAAATTTAAATTTGTTTTTGATACCAGACATATACTTTAGGATAACAAGTTAAACAGAGAAATTAGAAAATTGCGGATTACGTATCTGATAAGAAAATAAGCTGAGCTATCCACGATCAGATAGTTGGAAACCCTCACCGCGAGCCCATATCTTACCTCCGGCCCACCGCCACAATGGCACATGATTGCGGCTTGCACCCGCATAAATCACGCTCAATACCGTTTGCCGCAAGTTAAAGAATTACCACTACAATAAATAAAAGTGACCTTTATATTATATTAAAGCCGTTACCCATATTTTTCGTTTTTTTTTTAAATTACTCAATAATAAGTTTTTTTTTTAATTATAATAAAAAAAAAAAAACCGTTCTAACGAGGCTTTGCAACGAACATCCAAGTACAAAAAGTTTTCATCGAAATAATTCATACTTGTAAGGACATATTTACGATTCTGTTTAATTGAAATTCAATTGAAATAATAAAAATAAAATTTCGTGTGTCTAAGCTGAGAAAGATGTTAATTTTCTTCTGTAATTTACTAGTGTACTTTTTATTCATTTTAATTGTTGTTCATATATATGGATACGATTAAAGATAAATACATATAAAATATTATATATTTTGTTATTTAATGTTTGATAAAAAACAAGTTTAGCTGTGATCAATACCAATAAATTAACTATTTTACAAATAATTAGCACATTATTTGTATATAGTGTTCAATTTAAAAAATAATTTTTCGATTCGATATTTAAAATGAAAGTTTTTTTTTAAATCCCATCGCTTTTGACTTTGACCTATGCATATACGGAACGGATTGGCTTGAAGAAATCTTAGATAGTGCGTTACGAAGTTCCAAAGCTGCAGGCCTCGTTTGTTTTGTCTGCCGTATGATTGATGAAGGGCACTCGTATCCTACATCTGTATGTATAGTTACGTTAAACAATGATTTAATGTTAATTAGAAACATTTCTATAATACGTTTGATAAAATTGCACAAGTAATATATATATGACGAATGTTTGTCAATAAATATTACTTCTAAATATATAAAAATATTAGGTAAAATATTGAAGCAGTCTATTTGGACGGAGTTAATATTTATCCAAATCTATGTATATCTAATGTTTGTTATATAAGCACAGTGCCATGCATTTAACAATAAACAGAGCAATACGAAATACGTTAAAACTAATATTTTTTCGTATTTACAACATCAATATTGATATTTGCTCCGAACTGAGCCGAAGAGCTCTTAAGTGGCTTTGAGAGGTCTTTTGTTCTCTTGATACGTCGAGGAGCTAAAGGCTTGTATTGACATTTCACCTTCAACACAATGCCGAAAGAAAATCTATAGCGTCCAGTAAAGTAACAAAACTGTTCAATTCAAGATTATACTGACATAAAAAAGCACTCGGAGTCGTTTGAAAGATATTGTGTACCTTAAATTGTGGATATAAAATACATCTACAATCGAAATTAAGTGACCGTAGAGATTAAGTGACCTTAGAACGATAATGATGGTAGAAATGGTACAATTGTAAATTACGATAACAGTTTAATTTTTACTTTTTTTTATTATTAAAAAATGAACGAAACAAAAATTAACGTATACATGCCGAAATTATGGTAGCTTTAAATTTAATTCAATGCTGTGTGATATGACGTAATATGACGATCCAGAAGTACTCTTATTAGCATCCATATAAAAATATTTTGATTTTCGATTACATAATTAAACTGAATTTTAAATATTTATGTTTTGTGATCATAATAAATCATCCAAAGTGAATATAACTGTATTTACATATAAACGGTGACCATCGGAATCGTTCCCAGTTGCGTTCCAGGACCACCAAAAGCCGACAAGCCATTGTTTCAAACGCGATGACACAATGATTCTAGTTCAATTTAAGTAACGGCCATATTAAAACTGTTCTATTCATTCAGAGCAATGCCCTGGGTGGTCCGGCCACCCAGCTTCTTATCGATAACGCGCAACACTAGCGATAGCGGTGCATGTAGATTTTATCGAGTTAATTATAATAACTTTCTCTATCGATAACAAAATGAAATGGAAACTGAATTGTTGTCGATGATAACTGCCTCGTATTTAGCATACAAACATTTGTGCAGTTATAGTATGTTGATCCAGATCGTATGAGCAATATTAATTAAGCAAATCCATTTGATAATATTTAAGCCTCCTATTATATTCTCCGAGGCATTGATCTGAGAAACACAAACAACGCCAGTAATATTGCTAAATAAAAAACAAAGTGTTGTTAGGAATATGAAATGTTTCATGAACTAAAAGTTAAATAAAGTAACAGACAGTAATTTCCCACTCTGGGCAAAAGCCTTCTCGCATATTCTCCTCTTGAGTTTGAACATTTCATCCGACACAGGATGAATAATTATATTCACAGATTAAACACATGGAAACTCAGTGGTGCTCGTTCTTGAACCCGGTATCCTTCGTTAAGATTCATATGTCCTAGCCACTGAGAAAGCCGACAATCGTCTTCAGCTATCAGAATACCAAAGTTATTGCTATAAAATTAATTATTTTTATAAAACCGCAATTCTTGTTGCTAAATCACTTGAAATATGATAATTTTAATTGATATGTTTTTAACCTTAACAATTCTTTTATTCGTTATTAATACTAGTCTCTTATTAAAAGTATACCTACTTATTAACTTGACTAATGAGCTTAAACATATACAATTATATCATATGTAATTGAATGTTTTTAAATAATACACATATAAGCGTGTACGATTACAGAAATCTATGCTAGAATTTGACTTCTGAGATAATAACATAATTATTATTATTCGATACGAACTATACAATCGCCGATTTATAATCCATTCAATCCGAAACTCGATTCAAGCACGTACAAGAATCGATTAGACTTCGATTCGATGGCGCGGAAGAATACCAAGGCATTTCCTCGCGAAGTTATCTTAATTGCGGCTAATTGCAAGAAAAGCTCCTATTAGTGCCCTCCTCCAAAGAGTAAACGAATTAACAGACACGTAGCTAACAAAAAGGCGTTAAATTCGTTTTAAAACAGCGCCTCGGTACAGGTGCGAAAAGCCAGCTATTAAGTGAAATTTATTAAAACGTTCAAAAACGCAAAAAGCCCGCGATGCAGTTTTCGCGCGAATTCTAAAAAATAGCTTTGTTACAGTTCGGATTAAACGTTTTCGATTATTGGTAAATGTCGTGTGGTTTTACAATTTATTTTATATATCAATGGCTCGTTCGTTATAGTTTGATGATAAATCGTTTTTTTAACAATGGCACTATTTGGTTACGTATTGATTAAGAGATGATTCCTGCGTTTATCCATTAATGTAATTGTAAAATTTATGGACAACCTTTTAACTCGTCAATATTCGACAGTATTTTTTTTTTAATCAGTTAATATTTTTCGAATAGCACGAAGGCACAAACAGATGAAATATTATTAAAATAACTCGTTGGAAATTAAAGTTTCAAGCTCTTGGTTTTAATAGCTCTTCGTTGCGTTATATTATCATAATAGAGCACATAATTGGTTATCTCATTAGGGACAATTAGACGGTGTTTCTCCGTAGGTACATTTTTATTTTGCCGTATATTAAAATCAAAGTAAGCGGCATCTATAGCGTGAGAAACGAATCTTGTATTATTAACTTGATACTTTAATGAAATATTTAATTATATTCTTATTACATCATTGCTGTAATATTACTAATTATTTGATTTTATATAAAAATTCAGAATTAGTAATTCAATATAAAAGACGAAAAAAAGGCTTAGTGTTTCAACTTAATCTTGTAAAGTCCTTTGATAAAATGAAGCTAAACATTTAAGATACGTTTATGTATGTAGCTTTGTGTTTTTAACTGACATTTATAATTATATTGTGTAAAAGATATATCGGTCTATATTAAGGTATATTTAAATATATACTTAATTCAAGTTAGCTCTGATAAATACTTTCAGAATCGTCACTTTACACGTACCTTTATCGAGTAACATAAAATCTTTTTTTTTTTATATATGAGTATCGCTTTAACTGTTGCGGCCCAAAACAAAACAATAAAATTAAATTTGCCTGACGGCACACATCCACATACCATTCAATATTTAATTCATTTTATTTACTCACATCAATTAGGAGAAAAAAAAACAATACATAATATTATGAAAAACATATTGCACAAATAAGCCAAAGGTGTTTTGTTTAATATACTGACGCTAGTAAAAAAATCTTCTGACGGATAACTTCAAAGCAATAAGGGAATAATTACAAAACAGACTACGTATTCCGATACGATTCTTTTCGACAGCAATCGATTTTATATACTATATAAAATCGATATATACGTTGCGCGTGGACTAAGCGGCCTAGCATGTTCGGAATAATTGAACGCACTACACCATTAGCCGGTAATATGAGCACTCTCCAGCGGTCAGCATTCCGAACGCAATTTTGCAAATTATCCTATCGGCGAGCGGAAAATTGACTCCGTTTTAAATAGAGAAAAACGTCGTTCCCTTCCAGACGGTTACTCGACCGTGGAAATCTGAGTTGAATTACCTTATTGTTATATATAATTACGTTAACTTACATAGAATGTATCCTATATAGCAGGATTTCAACTTTCGTCGAAATTTAATTTACTTATGGAATTAAAATAAAAATTAAAGTCTTCTCTGCGTTTTTTAATTAACTAAATAAATATTAGTTAATAATAAAGCATTATAAGTAAAATAAGGTATTCGTTATTGCCAAATTGTATCCGAATTGATCTTTCATAAAAGTTACATTTTTCTTTAAGACGACATTATTTTATAAAAACCCTGAATATAAGCTAAGCGACCACAAAGCTAACACCTGCTACAAGTTTCAAAATTTTTATTAAAATTTCGAAGTGTGTTATTAAAACGTTCAAAAATGTTGTGTGTTGTGTGAAATGAGTTATGTTTATATATACTTGAGTATGTATAATGTATATACATGATGCCAATAATGGATAACATAAAAAACCTCCTACTAATATCATAAACGCGAAAGTTTATAAGAATGGATAGATCTTTGTTACTGTTTTACTTTAAAACTACGGAACAGATTTAGAGAAAATTTGATATATATAAAGCTTATATGCTGACTTTACACTAAGGCTTAATATCAGCCTCCTCCTCTCACGCGCGGGCGGAAGCTAGTAAATAATGAAGCTCTAGGAAAAAATATTTTAAAGACAAAAGGAAACCCGTATTATATATAGTTTGTCAATATATATTAACGTACATATTATATTATTAATATCATTTCGTCTTAATATAAGTGTATTGATAAATATACATAGTATACTATAAAAATGTCACGAAAGAAGTGTTACGTCCTGTTTCTCTTTCCATAGCTTTAGCCTATTTATACCAACCGAAATAAATGATCGTGATCGTAAATAACATATCCGTGAGATAAACCGATACATAAGTTTATGTACATATTATACGTCGAATAATAATAAATATAATCTTATATTAGAAACATAATTAAAAGTGAAACTTCTTCAATAAATTATAATTTATTTACTCACAAATAATTTCACGACACATATATAAATATAATATTCGCAATTTAAAATAATTTAATTTATCTAAAACTTCGTATTTTCAACGAACATTAATAAAAAAATCAATTAAGTTGTTTGGAAAAGTCAAACAGGCGTATCTATTGAGAGTAAAAAAACCACAACACATAGACAAGTTTACGTACGCAAACTTCTTATTACAAACTCGTAAGGTATAAATTAAGCGTGTAAATTTAAATTTATGAGTTCCATTATAAAGATAATGTGATTCTAGATGCGATTATATAAAATATTTAATGTAACTTCACCTCTGAGGATTTATCGTAGGTTATCGTTATATTTGATTAAACATTTGTAATTAATAACGAATGTGACGTAATATTTTATACTAGTTACCCGTTCCGGCATCGCACGCGTAATTAAATAAAGGCCTAAATAAAACATATATATAAACATATATATATATATATATATATATATTTTTAGTTTCTTACGAAAGTTTCATCACGATCGGATGAATAGTTTAGGAATGCATAGAGCAAACAAACAACAACAAACAAAAAATGTAGATTAATAATTCTTAAATCCCCCTCCTTCCTTCAAGGTATTCTATAAAATCGGCATTTATCTATTTAAATCATCAATTAATGTTTATAATAATTAACATAATTCATTACTATTAGGATTTCAATAGTAAATTAAAAAGTTATTCTTTTAAAAAAAAAAAAACATTAAACATAAAAATATGGCTAATAAAAATGACTTAATATAAAAACTAAAATAAAAAAAACGAACTTTCATAAAATTTTAATGAAATAAAATATTCCTATCTGTATCTTTCCAGCAATTACTTATCTGTAACAAAACTTCGGAGGGAAAATTAAGCGCGCGAAAATGGAAAACTTTCACGCGGTTTTGATGAATTGCCGCTGTTGTGAGTTTGAAAGAATGTCAGCACTTACGTAAAAAATGGCGCGAAATTACACGATTCTCTCTTAACAATATCTTACGAGAGATATTGTTATATTACTTTTATACTTTAAAAATACAAGTCGAAATAAACAACGACACATAAATATACAGAAAAATAATTATTATATTTAGTTAGTATGTTTACTTTATAAATATAAATCGAAAATTAAATGCATCCCATTTCACTATCAAGGCGTTATCTGACCTCTAATTTAGTTCAGAATATGTATGCATCTGGCCCGAATTAGCATTTTATCTCTTAGTCAATTTAATATTCATATATACGATGCAAGCGCATATCCAATGTTGCACGAGGAATTAATTATAACGTTGCCGGATTTAATATACCGACTCGGTATATTTATCTCAATGGCCTTGAATTGCGTATTAAACCGGCAGAGTAATAACGGTTAAGACACCGATAAATTTGTATTCCTAGCTTTTACTCTAGACCATTAACTGTGTCTTCAATTTTCAACGTCGATGAAAATTAATTCCATCGCTTAAATATAAATTGAAATAAACATCAAAAACAGGAATATTCTATAAATCCTTTAGAGTTCTTTTTTATAAGTTTGAAAACATCAGCCATTACAACGCGCCTTTATTCTCAGTGTAATCTTAAAAGCAACGAACGAAATCCTCCAAATCCATAGCACACTTAAGTACCCGAACGAGAACGGTAAATATTAATTTTAAAACAGCACGTACCAAGCTTATGAAGAATGGGGGTGAGCATCTTCGATGGGGATGAGAAAGTTCGGCAACTTTGAGAACCGAAAACCACTAAATAACCAAACACGGACAAATATAACCAGCGATCCAAGTATTGTCTTTGCGGAATTCGGCCATTAATAACATTAACAATGCGGTTACCCGTCGGCCCGGTAATTGAACGCGTTGGTCCATCTGTTATCTTGCCTTAGCCTAATGAAATTGCCTGTGCACTAATTAATTGTGTTTAGACTTGCTATCCCAGCTCAAAGTTAACCCATCATTAAACATCTCATCAAAAATTAAACACTGCTTATATTCGAAGATATTGATGATTAATAAATGACTAAATTTGCTAAAATCACATTGACTGACCTCACATCTAAATCTTGTTAAGATAATAAACATTTCGTTATATGTCCTACATAGATAATCATAAAAATACTTTTCAAGTTATAAAGTCATTCCTGATTTTCCCTTTTGTGTTAATCTTGTACAGACTAAAGATAACAACCATAGTATGGGATACTTACTGATGGTATGGCTTTGTGCAAGCTCGTCTGGGTAGATACCACCCACTCATCAGATATTCTACCGCAAAACAGCAGTACTTGGTATTGTTGTGTTCCGGTTTGAAGGGTGAGTGAGCCAGTGTAATTACAGGCACAAGGGACATAAAATCTTAGTTCCCAAGGTTGGTGGCGCATTGGATATGTAAGCGATGGTTGACATTTCTTACAATGCCAATGTCTAAGGGCGTTAGTTGACCACTTACCATCAGGTGGTCCATATGCTCGTCCGCCTTCCTATTCCATAAAAAAAAATACAAATCGAACCTACGACTCACATCGTCTTCAAAGAAAATTGGATGAAAATTCTCTAGAAAACTTCAAAGAAAAATGAAAATTTCGAGGAAAATTCATAAATTCAATATATTTACACACAAGCATATATATCCATCTTAGAACAGTAACTGATTATGAGGAAGTAGCCGAGGTATTAAACCATACCGTGCTAGCAATTAAAGCAATATATTCTCCAAAAACAGGAACAAGATAATAAGTAAGTTTTCTTCTGGTTAACCTTTTCCTAAACAAAGATTAATTCAATATATATACGGGAAATTCGTCAAAATATGTTGCCATATTTCAAAATGAATATCGTATATATAATTATTATATAATATATTTTTAAAGAAAAACTCACACAATAGACATCTGCAGCATAGGATAAGAATCCCTCGATATTATATCGGCCATTTATTGAAATTGGCTCGAATAAGGACAAACAAACGGGTAGTCGCCTACGTACTTGCGTTGATATGAATCCAGTATTCGGAGCAATTTTATATATATTTGAATTTGGAACATATATTTGGTACATCCTAAGAAATAAAATTCAGATGAACAAAAATATTTCGAACATACAGAAAATATTGCAACATAAAATAAATATAGTTTTATGAAATTTTAATGTTACCACCGACTTATAAATTTCATAAAATAACACTTCTCTCATTGAGTTTCGGCTTAAATTTATATATATCTATATATATAAAGATGGTAACATCGACTCGCATATCAACAAATTTCGCTTTTTATATTTCATGTTGAAATACAACACCGAAGTTCAAATTGTGTTCATATAGAATAAACCGACAGTTGGAGCAGGTATGGTACGGACGGTACGTTCGAAATAATCCTAAAAAATTGTATTGTATCTAACGATCGAAAACAAAAAATTACAATTCGTCGAATTCCTATCCATATACTCTTCAATTAAAACATGTAGACAATATATTTTTTTTATTTTATTTCTATCTTCTTATTAAAGCAATAAAATAAAAATGGAAAAGTATGATTGTCTAAAAGTCTGAAACAATTAAATATATTCTTGTACGGATCGAATTTTTTAATCAAATAAAAATTACAAAGGCATCAATCGAGTGACCTCTTCGTACTAACTGCCTCGTTGATCTAGTGGCTAGCTTATAAGGTTGCAGACCCAGATGTCCTTAGTTCAAATCTCGAGTCGAAACAATAAAAATTTTTCGGTCCTAAGATTTTCAATATCAACCTGGATTTTGCCTCGTGAAATTGACTCGTGACATTTGCATTTTTTGCAATTATGGCAATTCATACCAATAATCTTGCTACCTCAATTTATACAGTATACTTCATACAGACACATATCCTAAACACTAAAGAAAATAATCAAATAAGCCTAAATCGCCTCGTGCAAAAACACATTATTGATTTTAACCAAAGATTGCTACATTAAATTATTATTAAGGCTTAAGGCCAGTACTTCTGAATGTTTAGATCACATGATTAATTTGTATTATAAAAATTGTTCGGCGTTGGAGGAAAACGTCGGGAGTAAACCTTCACGTATCTACTGTAAAAGTAAACCCACCAACCTGCAAGACCAGCGTGGCGGAATAAGCTTCTATCCGTATTAGCAGCAGAAGTGCTATTTGCCCAGAAATAGGACATTTACTTTACTAATTTACTCAAGTATATAATATAATGAAACAACTGTCTTATTACTTATATTTACACGAGGACAGCTGTCTCAACCCATGTATCATACGTTACATATATACGTTATTACATAGATCAGTAAAAAGAAATAAGAGAATCATCCAACTGATTACTGTTCACATCTCTAATCCTCGTATTTCAACAAATCCCTATCGTCTCGAAGACCCAATAATTTAAAAAAGCTTAAAACGAAATAAGTGATTTCTTTTGTACTTACGTTGTATGTTTGGGTCATAAACATGGATTAGGAATATATCGGCAAGATGTATTCGTATTGATAGAATTCAATCTTTTATTTAAGTCACTGATTTCATGCATGATATAATTTGTACAAAATCAATAAGTATTCAATTTAAAAAAAGAACTTTAGTAAAAATTAAATATATGTACATTTTAAATCTATATCATATATATGATAATAATATATCATATGTTGGGTTATATAAACCGATTAGTTGAAGGCGTAAATAAATAAAAAATATTTAATTAATTTCGCTGTATGCGATGCGTATGTATTTATGTTGTAATTCAAATTATCCTTTTATGAATGTTTTACACACCAACTAAAAATAAGTTGAATCTAATTAAATGGAATTCGAACGGTGATGCAATAAAATATTATTCATGTTTGCTAATAATTTTAACCTTACTCTTCATCGTATTAATTTATTTAGTATACTTTCATTGTTATATTTATAATAAATCTACGATTTGTAAACTGATAGAATTATGTTAACGGAACGCTCAATTTACTGGCTCTGTAATTAATTCTTTATAATTAGTTTAAATATAATTATGTGTATATGTATACAAGATACTTACAATATAGCTAACATTTAAGTAACGTCTCATGTCTGTTATAAATTTAAAAAACCCGTCATACGTACGTCACAATACAAACAGCGAACAATTTCTCTTGAAAACGAAAAAATATGTAATAACTACATAATTTCCACCCGGAGTCATAATTCCTCTTATTTTCGTTGCATCTCCTTTAACAAATGTGCCTTGGTTTTTCCTAAGAAAACTCAACGGGTCATTTCGCTCGAAGCGTTTTACAAAATTACTCATACCGCCACTATTAACCTTATTGCATTCATAATAGGGACTATACTCCTTTGCACTATAAACTTTTGTTTGCAAACCAAGATTCCACCTTTCCTCTGATTTCCCTAAGGTCGGAGTCAAATATTTTAAAAAATTCGCTCCGCTTCTGTGTAAAAAATAAGTTTAACTCTTAAAAAATGACTTTTTCTTTGATGCGCCATTTGGTTAAGTTGTTTATTTAAAAAGTTAAACTTATGAAGTAGATTTTCCACTTAATTCATAGTACAATGATAAAAGTTTAATATTATTCTTAAATATTATATATTTTTATTTATGAAAAATACATACCTATTTACTATTTTTAATTTACGTTATAGAAATATTGAGGTTTAAAATGCTAAGTAGTAAACGACATTAAGCCAACATAAAACAACAATAGACGATAACATTTCGCGATATTCAACCAATGTTTTACAAATATTTTAAATGGTATAAAAAAAGTAAAGTATCATCCTGCGAAAAAAGAACGAATCATCGGTTAAGATTCTCATCTTCTAGTCACTGAGCCATCACAAATTTGAATAGCATAAGTATCATTAATTAAAAAAAAATACAATTGAACTTTTAACAATTTTCAATTTGTTCACGTAGTTACAGGTTTAACTTATGTATTTGTATAACTTCTAAATATTCAGAACTTAATTTGAATATTTGAATCGTTTAAAAGATTAAATCGAAAGTCAAACCAATGAAATGGTTTTATTCACAAAGCCCAGGCATTAGAACAGTTAATACTAATCACCTAGGCTGATGTAACTGGTCAATACTGAAGAGTATTACCATTTGTGGTTTGGAGAATTAGGCGCTTGTAACATTAGCATCGAGAATGAATTACCGTACCGTTTGCGGTGTATTGGTTATTCAAAATATTCCTCCAATAAACAAAAGCGATATTTAGTACTATTTTTTTTTAATTTATCTTTAATACGTACGTATAGATTTTTATTAAACATATCTTTCTATTCGAATACTAGAAACAATAATAACTAACGGCCTTACTTATAATCGTTATTTGACGGACGATTAGATAAATACTGTGTCTTCTTCTTTCGAATGTCAAATCAATAATGACAGAAAGAGAGAAATTAGTGTTAAATAAATAGTACCAGTGCAAAGTAAGGCCGTAAATGTTTCCTGAAATTAATACATTGTTTTATATATATTTGTTGTAAAACATAAAAAGTAGTTTTAAGTTTAATATTTGAATACGATCAAGAGTGCTAGTCGTATATTTTTGTTAACTCTTTAATAACTCCTGCAATATTGTAGGCATTTATACGGAAGGTATATTATAGCTATGTGGCTTAACCAGCTAAGAAGGAAGCCATTATAATTTAGTGAATAAGTAAACAAAGACGATAAATGCTCTAAGCGTGAATTACTCCATCCTAATAGCGTTGAGCACAGTGAAATATATATTCGTCTCTCTCATCCACTTTCATATAATTCATACTAATACTTTTATAATACATGTAATAAAAAGAGACAAACTAAATCACTTCCTCCAGGTAAAGCGATTGTTATTTAAACACGGATAACCATTAAAAGTTAAGTACTAATTTATTAGAATATATTCGTGAACATTGCAATTATCATGCTGTGATAACCACCGGAACAGACAGATTAACTTGCTCATCGAAGCACGGTGAGATAGTCCCGTAGAGACCAACGAACATTACAAAAGACAAGCGAACTAAAACGTCATCACGATAATATGAAAACAAATTCAAAATACCAGTTTTTATTTGAACCAATGTAGCATAAACATGACAACTTAAAATGTCTGCCTTGCTTTGTAACCGAAATTTATTAACGGATTTTTAAAGCTCCTTTTAAGAAAGGCCGTTGAGTGTATACTATATATATTATACACTCAATAAGTTATCCGAGGGAAAAAATACAACTGTACCATCAATTTGTCGATCTGTGTCAGTGAGAATTAATCTTGTTCACTAAAATTTATTCTTGTTATTATTTGTTTTCATCTAAATTACTTTTTAATTTTTTTATAATTAAACTCGCTTACTCATTTCAATCGACACAGGTTACAAATAAGAGTATTTGATAAATCACACAGTCACCGACTCTTTACCACACTTTTTTTCTGATATTTTTGTGCCCCAGCAAAAATATTACTTAAAGTAGAGTCATACCATTAAGATGTACTGTATAGTGCCACAAATCCCGTGGATGATTAGCCTTACACGGCAATTTGCAATGAAAGGACGCCATCAGGCCACTTAACCCGCTCCGTATATCATTTGACCTACATGTTTCAGTGGGGTAATAAGTTCTTTTACAGAGAATAAAATTATATGTATTCTTTCAAAAAGTCTTTTGAAATTTTATTTTTGTTGATAACATTACTTTTGTCCTCATTATTTATTTATTAAAATATTGAATCTTTAAACTAACTAAAGGTGTTTCACAAACCTTTTCTTAACAGTTGAACAAATAAATGTTAAAAACAACTATCAAAATCGTTTATTTACGCTATACGTCAATCATTAGAAATTAAGATTTTAACTACTTTCATCTAGCTTATTCAAAGAAAATAGGCTATGACAGACTGCCAGACAGATACTGATACTAAAAGGGCTCCCTAAGGAAACCCTAAAAACCGACTCATTTTATTAACCCCGCATCTGGTCTCACATCTTTAAGTAAATTGAAATAACAAAGTGCTTACTTTTTCTTCTAAAGTCTTCAGTAATCACGTCCATCTCGAACGATTTCATCGGAAGCTTTTAAGTGTCAAATGCGCTTAAATTGAAAATTCCAATGGATGTGTACATTTTATTTTTAATTTATTTGAATATTTTTCGAATAAATAATATTCCATTAACGTTAATGTTAGCGCTTTAAGCGCTGCGTAAAATACCCGCTTAACACCTTACGTAATATATATTAGTCAGTTAAGCAGAATATTTGCTAAGCTTGCACTTGTTTTTCTTAAGTTCTTTTGCGTCTCCATAGACACTGTTTGTTTTAGTACAGAACGTCTCAGGGGATACTGGCTTACTGTAAAACAGCAAATCCACACAATATTTGTTCGTAATTACAAGTTACTAGCGACCTTTTCAATTACTTTTATATTAGTTTTCGCCCGTGGCTTAGCCCGCATTTTAGGGCAGGTGCTAGGTATAAAAAGACATATGTCTTTCCTTGGGGTTCAAACTCACATCATCAAAATCGGTGCAGTTGTTTAACCGTGAAACCGTTACAGACAGACTAAGTTACTTTCGTATTTATAATATTAGTATAAATCATGTATATATTATTATAATTATTTTATAAATAGATAAACTGTAAAGAAACCAAATATCCTACTCTTTATAAGTTCTCTTCTGTGCATAATTAATTTGTAAATATGCAAATATTCAACATTTCTGTGTTTATTATAATTTAGTCAGCATCTCCTGAAAGTGCCATACATAACCAACGATTTAATCTCCGGCTACGTTACGTAATCAGCCACGTTTCATAAAATAAACAATATATAAACATTCATAATTTATGTCTAACTTGAAACTATAGACTATATCATACTGTAAAAGTTTATTTCCATATAAATAAGCTAATAGAACTTACCTCTTTATAATATTAGTACGTTATGTATGTCAAAGCGTGTCCAGGCGACCAAGCCTCAGGATTCGTGCATGTCCCGGCGGGACGCAGCTGAAACATTACTCGTTCAACCACCTCACGTAGAGTGACACTGCTCAGATCAATACAAACCAGTAATTAACTTATTTCACAAATATTATTTGTATATAAATGAATACTAATAATATTAAAAAATATATTAATATATTTTTTTTAATTTAAAATAAAATTTTCAAATACTTTTAAATCGTAAATTAGTATCGGAATGTAAAGAACAAGTGGCCTGAGAAGAAACTCAGTTATTTTTATATGATTATTGGCTTTATAAACGTTATTTATCGAGTGATTTGTTAAACGATGCTGTGTCTTCTTCTTTCGAATGTCAAATCAATAATGACAGAAAGAGTGGAATCACTGTTTAACTAAACAGCCGCTTAAACTAAGCATTATAAGTAAAGCCGTTAATGTCTACGCGAGATCCAGGAATAGCTAATTCTTTGCAGTTTTGTCATTCTGACACAGCAGAGTAAACGGCTTTATTTTTTAAAGATAATTTTTATCATATGTTGAACTTTAGATAGGATACAAGAAAAAAAAACATTTTTTTTTATATGTCCGGGATGGCAAATGACTACTCCACCTGATGGTAAGTGGTAGTAGAGTCCAAACGCGACGACGGCCAGTACAGTCGGGAAGAATGTTCTGTACTAGCCGTCACCGCCATATATATATTTATATTCATAATTTCTGCAATCTCTGACAGTTTGACCTATTTTTATCATATTATTATTAAGTCAACAAGAATAAATGAATTAATTGGAAAATAAATTTAAATAAATATCAACCATACAGGAAATACGAGTATGTATATTGTATGTATGTAAATGGAGCTGCTGTGCCTGCGCCTTTGTTAGAGCGGTCTTTGAAGTACCCAACCAGTATATGATTTTTATTTTTGCATTATTTGATATAAAAGTATCCTTTACGTTAATCCTGGACTTAATACTGACCGTGTCCTACATACGTGCCCGTGAGTTTTAGTACAATAAATTAGATTAATAAAAAGTGTAAAGCAAGTGCAGAGCCACG